>NW_027363191.1:222500-903759 GCF_046119375.1 Phyllobates terribilis
GAGCGCTGTGGCACAGTGGCTAACCCAGGGAGCCCTCTTTGCTCTGTGGCTCACCCAGGGAGCTCTGTGGCTCACCCAGGGAGTCCTTTTGGCTCTGTGGCTCACCCAGGGAGCCCTCTTGGCTCTGTGGCTCACCCAGGAAGCTATGTGGTTCACCCAGGGAGCCATCTTGGTTCTGTGGCTCAGCCAGGGAGCCCTCTTGGCTCTGTGGCTCACCCAGGGAGCCCTCTTGGCCCTGTGGCTCATGCAGGGAGCCCTCTTGGGTCTGTGGCTCACCCAGGAAGCTCTGTGGTTCACCCAGTGAGCCCTCTTTGCTCTGTGGCTCACCCAGGGAGCTCTGTGGCACAGTGGCTAACCCAGAGAGCCCACTTGGCTCTGTGGCTCACCCTGAGAGCTCTGTGGCTCACCCAGGGAGCCCTCTTGGCTCTGTTGCTCTTCCATGGAGAAATCTTGGCTCTGTGGCTCACCCAAGAAGCTCTGTTGCTCACCTAGGGAGCCCTCTTGGTTCTGTGGCTCAGCCAGGGAGCCCTCTTGGCTCTGTGGGTCACCCAGGGAGCCCTCTTTGCTCTGTGGCTCATGCAGGGAGACCTCTTGGCTCTGTGGCTCACCGAGGAAGTTTTGTGGTTCACCCAGTGAGGCCTCTTGGCTCTTTGGCTCACCCAGGGAGCTCTGTGGAACAGTGGCTAAACCAGATAGCCCTCTTGGCTCTGTGGCTCACAAAGGGAGCTCTGTGGCTCACCCAGGGAGCCCTCTTGGCTCTGTGGCTCACCCAGGGAGCTCTGTGGCAAAGTGGCTCAACCAGGGAGCCCTCTTGGCTCTGTGGCTCACCCAGGGAGCCTTCTTGGCTCTGTAGCTCACCCAGGGAGCTCTGTGGCTCACCCAGGTAGCCCTCTTGGCTCTGTAGCTCACCCAGTGAGCAATATTAACTCTTTGGCTCACCCAGGGAGCCCTTTTGGCTCTGTGGCTCACCCACGGAGCTCCGTGGCAAACCCAAGGAGTGCTGTGACACAGTGGCTAACCAAGGGAGCCATATTGGCTCTGTGGCTCACCCAGGGAGCTCTGTGGCTCACTCAGGGAGCCGTTTTGGCTCTGTGGATCACCCAGGGAGCCAACGTGGCTCTGTGGCTCACCCAGGGAGCTCTGTGGCTCACCCAGGGAGACCTCTTGGCTCTGTAGCTCACCCAGGGAGCTCTGTGGCTCACCCAGGTAGCCCTCTTGGCTCTGTAGCTCACCCAGGGAGCACTTTGTGGCTAAACCAGGGAGCTCTGTGGCAAACTCATGGAGCGCTGTGGCACAGTGGCTAACCCAGGGAGCCCTCTTGGCTCTGTGGCTCACCCAGGCAGCTCTGTGGCTCACCCAGGGAGACCTTTTGGCTCTGTGGCTCACCCAGGGAGCCATCTTTGCTCTGTGGCTAACCCAGGGAGCCCTATTGGCTCTGTGGCTCACCCAGGGAGCTCTGGGGCTCACCCAGGGAGCTCTCTTGGCTCTGTGCCTCATACAGGGAGCACTCTTGGCTCTGTGGTTAAGTCAGGTAGCCCTCTTGGCTCTGTGGCTCACCCAGGGAGCTCTGTGGCTCACCAGGGAGCCATCTTGGCTCTGTGGCTCACCCAGTTAGCCCTCTTGGCTCTGTGGCTCACCCAGGCAGCCCTGTAGCTCACCAATGGAGCCCTCTTGGCACTGTGGCTCACCCAGGGAGCACTCTTGGCTCTGTGGCTCACCCATGGCATGTGTGGCCTCCTCAGACCCGATCCTGGCAATCATGGCCCTCTCATACCCAATACTGGTATGCATGACCCCTCAGAACCAATCCTGGTAAGCATGCATGTCCTAGGCCCAATCCTGTTATGCATGGCCCCTTCAGACCCAATCCTGGCATACATGGCCTCCAGAGATCCATTGCTGCTATGCTAGGCCCAATTCTAGCATGCATGGCCCGCACAGACCTGATCCTGGCATGCATTGCCCCCGTACACCATATCTTGGTAGGTATGGCCTCCTCAGACCCAATCCTTGCAATCTTGGCCCTCTCAGACCCAATCCTGGTATGCATGGACCCCTCAGAACCAATCTGGGTAAGCAGCACTTCCTAGGCCCAATCCTGATATGAATGGCCCCTTCAGACCCAAACCTGGCATACATGGCCCCCACAGACTCAATACTGGTATGCTTGGCCCCCTCAGACCAAATCCTGGTATTCACAGCCTTCTCAGACAAAATCCTGGCATACATGGCCCCCTCCAAACAAATCCTCGCATCCATGGCCCCCTCAGACCCAATTCAGGCATGCATGGCCCCCTCAGAACCAATCCTGGCATGCATGGTTCCCTCAGACCCAATCCTGGCATGCATGGCCCTTTCGGTAACAAAACTGGTATGCATGACCATCTCAGACCAGTTCTGGCATGCATGACCCCCTCAGACAAAATCATGGCATGCATGGCCCCCCTAGATCCAATTCTGGCATTTATGACCTCCTCATACCCAATCCTGGCAATCATGGCCCTCTCAGACCCAATCCTGGTATGCATGGACCCCTCAGTACCAATCTTGGTAAGCATGCACCTCCTAGGCCCAATCCTGGTATGTATGGCCCTTTCAGACCCAAACCTGGCATAAATTGCCTCCTCAGAACCAATCCTGGTATGCATGGACCCCTCAGAACCAATCCTGGTGAGCATGCATGTCCTAGGCCCAATCCTGGTATGCATGGCCAATTCAGACCCAATTCAGGCATACATGGCCTCCTCAGATCCATTAACTGGTATGCATGGGGCTCTTAGGCCCCATTCTAGCATGCATGGCCCCCATAGATTCAATTCTGATATGCATGGCCCCTCAGACCCAATCCTGGTATTCACGGCCTTCTCAGACAAAATCCTGGCATACATGGCCCCCTCCGATCAAATCCTGGCATGCATGGCCCCCTCAGACCCAATTCAGGTATGCATGGCCCCCTCAGAACCAATCCTGGTATGCATGGCTCCCTCAGACCCAATCCTGGCATGCTTGGCCCTTTAGGCACCAATACTGGTATGCATGACCATCTCAGACCCAGTTCTTGCCTGCATGACCCCCTCAGACAAAATCATGGCATGCATGGCCCCCCTAGACCCAATTCTGGCATGCATTGCCCCCTCAGACCCAATCCTTGCAATCATGGCCCTCTCAGAACCAATCCTGTTATGCATGGACCCCTCAGAACCAATCTTGGTAAGCATGCACCTCCTAGGCCCAATCCTGGTATACATGGCCCCTTCAGACCCAATCCTAATATGTATTGCCCCCTCAGACCCAATACTGATATACATTCACCTAACAGACCCCATCCTGATATGTATTGCCCCCTCAGACCCAATACTGATATACATTCACCTAACAGACCCAATCCTGACATGCATGGCCCCGTAAGAACCAATCCTGGCATGCATTGCCCCCGTAGACCATATCCTGGAATGTATGGCCTCCTCGGACCCAATCCTGGCAATCATGGCCCTCTCAAACCCAATCCTGGTATGCATGGGCCTCTCAGGCCCAATTCTGTCATGCATGGCAACCACAGACTAAAAACTGGTATGCATGGCCCCCTCAGATCCAATCCTGGTATTCACGGCCTTCTCAGACAAAATCCTGCCATACATGGCCCCATCAGATCAAATCCTGGCATGCATGGCCCCCTGAGACCTAATCCTTGCACGCAAGACCCCCGCAGATCCAACCCTGGCATACATTGCCCCTGTAGACCCAATCCTGGAACGCACTTCCCACTCAGACCCAATTCTGGCATGCATTGCCCCCTCAGACCCAATTCAGACATGAATGGACCCCTCAGATACAATCCTTGTATGCATGGCTCCTTCAGACCCAATCCTGGCATGCATTGCCCCTTCAGTGCCAATCCTGGTGTGCATGACCGTCTCAGACCCAATTCTGGCATGCATGGCCCCCTCAGACAAAACCATGGCATGCATGGCCCCCTTAGACCCAATTCTAGCATGCATGGCCTCATTAGACCCAATCCTGGCAATCATGGCCCTCTCAGATCCAATCCTGTTATGCATGGACCCCTCAGAACCAATCTTGGTAAGCATGCACCTCCTAGGCCCAATCCTGGTATACATGGCCCCTTCAGACCCAATCCTAATATGTATTGCCCCCTCAGACCCAATACTGATATACATTCACCTAACAGACCCAATCCTGATATATATGGCCCCCTCAGACCCAATACTGATATACATTCACCTAACAGACCCAATCCTGGAATGTATGACCTCCTCAGACCCAATCCTGGAAATCATGGCCCTCTCAGATCCAATCCTGTTATGCATGGACCCCTCAGAACCAATCTTGGTAAGCATGCACCTCCTAGGCCCAATCCTGGTATACATGGCTCCTTCAGACCCAATCCTAATATGTATTGCCCCCTCAGACCCAATACTGATATACATTCACCTAACAGACCCAATCCTGATATGTATGGCCCCCTCAGACCCAATAATGATATACATTCATCTAACAGACCCAATCCTGACATGCATGGCCCCTCAGAACCAATCCTGGCATGCATTGCCCCCGTAGACCATATCCTGGAATGTATGGCCTCCTCAGACCCAATCCTGGCAATCATGGCCCTCTAAGACCCAATCCTGGTATGCATGGACCCATCAGAACCAATCCTGGTAAGCATGCATGTCCTAGGCCCAATCATGTTATGCATGGCCCCTTTAGACACAATCCTGGTATGCATGGCCTCCTCAGATCCATTTCTGGTATGCATGGGGCTCTCAGGCCCAATTCTAGCATGCATGGCCCCCACAGACTCAATGCTGGTATGCATGGCCCCCTCAGACTGAATCCTGGTATTCACGGACTTCTCAGACAAAATCCTGGCATACACGGCCCCCTCCGATCAAATCCTGGCATGCATGTATCCCTCAGACCCAAATCAGGTATGCATGGCCCCCTCAGATCCAGTCCTGGTATGCATAGCTCCCTCAGACCGAATCCTGGCTTGCATGGCCCCTTCGGTACCAATCCTGGTATGCATGACCGTCTCAGACCCAATTCTGGCATGCATGACCCCCTCAGACAAAATTAAGGCATGCATGGCCCCCTTAGACACAATTCTGGCATGTATGGCCTCCTCAGACCCAAACCTGGCAATCATGGCCCTTTCAGACCCAATCCTGGTATGCATGGACCCCTCAGAACCAATCTTGGTAAGCATGCACCTACTAGGCCCAATCCTGGTATGTATGGCCCTTTCAGACCCAAACCTGGCATACATGGCCTCCTCAGACTCAATCCTGGTATGCATGGACCCCTCAGAACCAATCCTGGTGAGCATGCACGTCCTAGGCCCAATCCTGGTATGCATGGCCAATTCAGACCCAATCCTGGCAATCATGGCCCTCTAAGACCCAATCCTGGTATGCATGGACCCATCAGAACCAATCCTGGTAAGCATGCATGTCCTAGGCCCAATCATGTTATGCATGGCCCCTTTAGACACAATCCTGGTATGCATGGCCTCCTCAGATCCATTTCTGGTATGCATGGGGCTCTCAGGCCCAATTCTAGCATGCATGGCCCCCACAGACTCAATGCTGGTATGCATGGCCCCCTCAGACTGAATCCTGGTATTCACGGACTTCTCAGACAAAATCCTGGCATACACGGCCCCCTCCGATCAAATCCTGGCATGCATGTATCCCTCAGACCCAAATCAGGTATGCATGGCCCCCTCAGATCCAGTCCTGGTATGCATAGCTCCCTCAGACCGAATCCTGGCTTGCATGGCCCCTTCGGTACCAATCCTGGTATGCATGACCGTCTCAGACCCAATTCTGGCATGCATGACCCCCTCAGACAAAATTAAGGCATGCATGGCCCCCTTAGACACAATTCTGGCATGTATGGCCTCCTCAGACCCAAACCTGGCAATCATGGCCCTTTCAGACCCAATCCTGGTATGCATGGACCCCTCAGAACCAATCTTGGTAAGCATGCACCTACTAGGCCCAATCCTGGTATGTATGGCCCTTTCAGACCCAAACCTGGCATACATGGCCTCCTCAGACTCAATCCTGGTATGCATGGACCCCTCAGAACCAATCCTGGTGAGCATGCACGTCCTAGGCCCAATCCTGGTATGCATGGCCAATTCAGACCCAATCCTGGCAATCATGGCCCTCTCAGACCCAATCCTGGTATGCATGGACCCATCAGAACCAATCCTGGTAAGCATGCATGTCCTAGGCCCAATCATGTTATGCATGGCCCCTTTAGACACAATCCTGGTATGCATGGCCTCCTCAGATCCATTTCTGGTATGCATGGGGCTCTCAGGCCCAACTCTAGCATGCATGGCCCCCACAGACTCAATGCTGGTATGCATGGCCCCCTCAGACTGAATCCTGGTATTCACGGACTTCTCAGACAAAATCCTGGCATACACGGCCCCCTCCGATCAAATCCTGGCATGCATGTATCCCTCAGACCCAAATCAGGTATGCATGGCCCCCTCAGATCCAGTCCTGGTATGCATAGCTCCCCCAGACCGAATCCTGGCTTGCATGGCCCCTTCGGTACCAATCCTGGTATGCATGACCGTCTCAGACCCAATTCTGGCATGCATGACCCCCTCAGACAAAATTAAGGCATGCATGGCCCCCTTAGACACAATTCTGGCATGTATGGCCTCCTCAGACCCAAACCTGGCAATCATGGCCCTTTCAGACCCAATCCTGGTATGCATG
Organism: Phyllobates terribilis; assembly: GCF_046119375.1. Classification (NCBI taxonomy): domain Eukaryota; kingdom Metazoa; phylum Chordata; class Amphibia; order Anura; family Dendrobatidae; genus Phyllobates; species Phyllobates terribilis. The sequence continues at coordinate 229,259 of NW_027363191.1, forward strand.
GACCCCTCAGAACCAATCTTGGTAAGCATGCACCTACTAGGCCCAATCCTGGTATGTATGGCCCTTTCAGACCCAAACCTGGCATACATGGCCTCCTCAGACTCAATCCTGGTATGCATGGACCCCTCAGAACCAATCCTGGTGAGCATGCACGTCCTAGGCCCAATCCTGGTATGCATGGCCAATTCAGACCCAATCCTGGCAATCATGGCCCTCTCAGACCCAATCCTGGTATGCATGGACCTGCCAGAAAAAATCCTGGTAAGCATGCACCTCCAAGGACAAATCCTGGTATGCATGGCCCCTTCAGACCCAATCCTGGCATACATGGCCTCCTTAGATCCAAGCCTGGGCCTCTCATGCCCAATTCTGGCATGTATTTACCCCACAGGTTCAATACTGGTATGCATGACCCCCTCTGACGCAATCCTGGTATTCACGGCCTACTCAGACAAAATCATGGCATGCATTGTCCCCGTAGATCATATCCTGGAATGTATGGCCTCCTCAGACCCAATCCTGGCAATCATGGCCCTCTCAGACCCAATCCTGGTATGCATGGACCCCTCAGAATCAATCCTGGTAAGCATGCACTTCCTAGGCCCAATCCTGTTATGCATGGCCCATTCAGACCCAATCCTGGCATACATGGCCTCCTCAGATCCATTAACTGATATGCATGGCGCTCTCAGGCCCAATTCTAGCATGCATGGCCCCCACAGACCTAATACTGGTATTCATGGCCCCTCAGACCCAATCCTGGTATTCACGGCCTTCTCAGACAAAATCCTGGCATACATGGCCCCTTCTGATCAAATCCTGGCATGCATGGCTCCCTCAGACCCAATTCAGGTATGCATGTCCCCCTCAGATCCAATCCTGGTATGCTTGGCTCCCTCAGACCCAATCATGGCATGCATGGCCCCTTCAGTACCAATCCTGGTATGCATGACCGTCTCAGACCCATTTCTGGCATGCATAACCCCCTCAGACAAAATCATGGCATGCATGGCCCCCTTCAACCCTATTCTGGCATGTATGGCCTCCTCAGACCCAATCCTGGCAATGATTGCCCTCTCAGACCCAATCCTGGTATGCATGGACCCCTCAGAACCAATCCTGGTAAGCATTCACCTCCTAGGCCCAAACCTTGTATGCATGGCCCCTTCAAATCTAATCCTGGCATACATGGCCTCCTCAGATCCGTTCCTGGTATGCATGGGGCTCTCAAGCCCAATTTGGCATGCATGGCCTCCACAAACTCAATACTGGTATGCATGGCCCATTCAGACCCGATCCTGGCATATATGGCCTCCTCAGATACATTAACTGATATGCATGGGGTTCTCAGGCCCATTTCTAGCATGCATGGCCCCCACAGACTCAATACTGGTATGCATGGCCCCTCAGATCCAATTCTGGTATTCACGGCCTTCTCAGACAAAATCCTGGCATACATGGCCCCCTCTGATCAAATCCTGGCATGCATGGCTCCCTCAGACCCAATTCAGGCATGCATGGCCCCCTCAGATCCAATCCTGGAATGCATGGCTTGCTCACACTCAATCATGGCATGCATGGCCCCTTCAGTACCAATCCTGGTATGCATTACCGTCTCAGACCCATTTCTGGCATGCATAACCCCCTCAGACAAAATCATGGCATGCATGGTCCACTTCGACCCAATTCTGGCATGTATGGCCTCCTCAGACCCAATCCTGGCAACCATGGCCCTCTCAGACCCAATCCTGGTATGCATGGACCCCTCAGACCCAATCCTGGTATGCATGAAACCCTCAGAACCAATCCTGGTAGGCATGCACCTCCTAGGCCCAATCCTGGTATGCATTGCCCCTTCAGACCCAATCCTGGTATGCATGGCCCCCTCAGACCCAATTCAGGCATGCATGGCCCCGTCAGATCCAATCCTAGCATGCATAGCTCCCTCAGACCCAATTCTGGCATGCATGGCCCCTTCAGTACCAATCCTAGTATGCATAACCGTCTCAGACCCAATTCTGGCATGCATGGCCCCCTCAGACAAAATCATGGCATTCATGGCCTCCTTAGACACATTTCTGGCATATATGGCCTCCTCAGACCCAATCCTGGCAATCATGGCCCTCTCAGACCCAATCACACTATGCATGGACGCCTCAGAACCAATCTTGGTAAGCTTGCACCTCCTAGGCCCAATCCTTGCATGCATGTCCCCTTCTGACCCATTCCTGGCATACATGGCCTCCTCAGATCCAATCCTGGTATGCCTGGGCTTCTCAGGCTCAATTCTAGCATGCATGGCCACCTCAAACCCAATCCTAGTATTCACGGCATTCTCAGACAAAATCCTGGCATACATGGCCCCCTCAGATCAAATCCTAGCATGCATGGCCCCTTCAGACATAATCCTTGCATGCAAGACCACCGCTGAACCAATCCTGGCATGCATTGCCCCTGTAGACCCAATCCAGGAATTCACTTCCCCCTCAGATCCAATCCAGGCATGCATTACCCCTCAGACCCATCTCAGGCATGCATGGCCCCCTCAGATCCAATCCTGGTATGCATGGCTCCCTCAGACCCAATCCTGGCAATCATGGCCCTCTCGGACCCAATCCTGGTATGCATGGACCTGTCAGAAAAAATCCTGGTAAGCATGCACCTCCTAGGATAAATCCTGGTATGCATGGCCCCTTCAGACCCAATTCTGGCATACATGGCCTACTTAGATCCAAGCCTGGTATGCATGGGCCTCTCATGCCCAATTCTGGCATGCATTTACCCCACAGGCTCAATACTGGTATGCATAGCCCCCTCTGACCCAATCCTTGTATTCACGGCCTACTCAGACAAAATCATGGCATGCATGGCCCCCGTAGATCATATCCTGGAATGTATGGCCTCCTCAGACCCAATCCTGGCACTCATGGCCCCCTCAGATCAAATCCTGGCATGCATGGCCCCCTCAGACCTAATCCTTGCATGCATGACTCCTGCAGAACCAATACTGGAATGCACTTCCCCCTCAGACCCAATTCTGGCATGCATTGCCCCCTCAGACCCAATTCAGGCATGCATGGCCCCCTCAGATCCAATCTTGGTATGCATGGCTCCCTCAGACCCAATCCTGGCATGCATGGCCCCTTCAGTATCAGTCCTGGTATGCATCACCGTCTCACACCCATTTCTGGCATGCATGGCCCCCTCAGATAAAATCTGGTAAGCACGCACCTCCTAGGCACAATCCTGGTATGCTTGGCCTCCTCAGATCCAATCCTGGTATGCATGGGCCTCTCAGGCCCAATTCTGGCATGCATGGCCCACACAGACTCAATACTGCTATGCATGGACCCCTCAGACCCAATCCTGGTATTCACGGCCTTCTCATACAAAATCCTGGCATACATGGCCCCCTCCGATCAATTACTGGCATGCATGGCCCCCTCAGACCTAATCCTTGCATGCAAGACTCCTGCAGATCCAATCCTGGAATGCACTTCCCCCTCAGACCCAATTCTGGTATGCATTGCCCCCTCAGACCAAATTCAGGCATGCATGGCCCCCTCAGATCCAATCTTGGTATGCATGGCTCCCTCAGACCCAATCCTGGCATGCATGGCCCCTTCAGTACCAATCCTGGTATGCATCACCGTCTCACACCCAATTCTGGCATGCATGGCCCGCTCAGATAAAATCTGGTAAGCACGCACCTCCTAGGCACAATCCTGGTATGCTTGGACTCCTCAGATCCAATCCTGGTATGCATGGACCTCTCAGGCCCAATTCTGGCATGCATGGCCCCCACAGACTCAATACTGCTATGCATAGATCCCTCAGACCCAATCCTGGTATTCACGGCCTTCTCATACAAAATCCTGGCATGCATGGCCCCCTCCGATCAAATAGACCCCCACAGAACCAATCCTGGTATGCATTGCCCCTGTAGACCCAATCCTGGAATATACTTCCCCCTCAGACCCAATTCAGGCATGCATGGCCTCTTTAGACCCAATCTTGGCAATCATGGCCCTCTCAGACCCAATCATGGTATGCATGGACCCCTCAGAACCAATCCTGGTAAGCATGCACCATCTAGGCCCAATCCTGGTATGCATGGCCCCTTCAGACCAAATCCTGGTATGCATGGCCCCCTCAGACCCAATCCTGGTATTTACGGCCTCCTCAGACAACATTCTGGCACACATGGCCTCCTCAGATAAAATCCTGGCATGCATGGCCCCCTCAAACCCAATCTTGGCATGCAAGACCCCCGCAGAACCAATCTTGGCATGCATTGCCCCTGTAGTCCCTATCCTGGAATGCACTTCCCCCTCAGACCCAATTATGGCATGTATTGCACCCTCAGACCCAATTCAGGCATGCATGGCCCACTCAGATCCAATCTTGGCATGCATGGCTCCCTCAGGCCCAATCCTGGCATGCATGCCCCCTTCAGTACCAATCCTGGTATGCATCACCGTCTCAGACCCAATTCTGGCTTACATTGCCCCCTCAGACAAAATCTGGGAAGCATGCAACTCCTAGGCCCAATCATGGTATGATTGGCCTCCTCAGATCCAATTCTGTTATGCATGGCCTCCTCAGACTAAATCCTGGTATGCATGGACCCCTCAGAACCAATCCTGGTAAGCATGCATGTCCTAGGCCCAATCCTGGTATGCATGGCCCCTTCAGACCCAATCCTGGCATACATGCCCTCCTCAGACCCAATCCTGGCATTCATGGCCCTCTCAGACCCAATCCTCGTATGCATGGACCTGTCAGAACCAATCCTGGTAAGCATGCACCTCCTAGGACAAATCCTGGTATGCATGGCCCCTTCAGACCCAATCCTGGCATACATGGCCTCCTTTGATCCAAGCCTGATATGCATGGGCCCCTCATGCCCAATTCTGGCATGCATGGACCCCACAGGCTCAATACTGGTATGCATGGCCCCCTCTGACCCAATCCTGGTATTCATGGCCTACTCAGACAAAATCATGGCATGCATGGCCCCAGTAGATCATATCCTGGAATGTATGGCCTCCTCAGACCCAATACTGGCAATCATGGCCCTCTCAGACCCAATCCTGGTATGCATGGACGCCTCAATGCCAATCCTGGTAAGCATGCACTTCCAAGGCCCAATCCTGTTATGCATGGCCCCTTCAGACCCAATCCTGGCATACATGGCCTCCTCAGACCCATTAACTGGTATGCATGGGGCTCTCAGGTGCAATTCTAGCATGCATGGCCCCCACAGACTCAATGCTGGTATGCATGGCCCCTCAGACCCAATCCTGGTATTCACGGCCTTCTCATACAAAATTCTGGCATACATGGCCCCCTCCGATCAAATCTTGGCATGCATGGCTTCCTCAGACCCAATTCAGGTATGCATGGCCCCCTCAGATCCTATCCTGGTATGCATGGCTCCCTCAGTTCCAATCATGGCATGCATGGCCCCTTCAGTACCAATCCTGGTATGCATGACCGCCTCAGACCCATTTCTGGCATGCATAACCCCCTCAGACAAAATCATGGCATGCATGGCTGCCTTCGACCCAATTCTGGCATGTATGGCCTCCTCAGACCCAATCCTGGCAATCATGGCCCTCTCAGACCCAATCCTGGTATGCATGGACCCCTCAGAACCAATCCTGGTAAGCATGCACCTCCTAGGCCCAATCCTTGTATGCATGGCCCCTTCAAACCCAGTCCTGGCATACATGGCCTCCTAAGATCCGTTACTGTTATGTATGGGGCTCTCAAGCCCAATTTGGCATGCATGACCCCCACAAACTCAATACTGTCATGCATGGCCTCCTCAGACCCAATCCTGGTATTCACGGCCTTCTCCGACAAAATCCTGGCATACATGGCCCCCTCCGATCAAATCCTGGCATGCATGGACCCCTCAGAACCAATCCTGGTAAGCATACACCTCTTAGGCCCAATCCTGGTTTGCATGGCCCCTTCAGACCCAATCCTGGCATACATGGCCTCCTCAGATCCAATCCTGGTATGCATGGGGCTCTCAGGCCCAATTCTGCAATGCATGGCACCCACAGACTCAATACTGGTATGCATGGCCCCCTCTGACCCAATCCTGGTATTCACGGCCTTCTCAGACAAAATCGTGCCATACATGGCCCACTCCAATCAAATCCTGGCATGCATGGTCCCCTCAGACCCAATTCAGGTATGAATGCCCCCCTCAAATCAAATCCTGGCATGCATGGCCCCCTCAGACCTAATCCTTGCATGCAAGACCCCCACAGAACCAATACTGGCATGCATTGCCCCTGTATACAGAATCCAGGAAAGCACTTCCCCCTCAGACCCAATTCAGGCATGCATTGCCCCCTTAGACCCAATTCAGGCATGTATGGCCTCTTCACACCCAATCCTGGCAATTATGGCCCTCTCTGACCCAATTCTGGTATGCATGGACCCCTCAGAACCAATTCTACTAAGTATGCACCTCCTAGGCCCAAAAAAATTTTTTTTTCAACTTTTTTTTCAATTTCCCCCCTGTGGGATATATATTTTACCCACACTTTTGGAACCCTCCTGGGATGCCCTCTTACATAGTATTCCCTCATTTAGCGGATGTTTTCACAAAAGGTGAAATTTTCAAAAGGTCAGAAATTTGGCAAAAAACTACTAAGTGTCAAGGACTCATCGGACGAATCGCTCTGGAACTGAAATCGGATGCGCTCACTGACATTTCCCCCTCTCTGGAAGTCTGACACACGCAGAAAATTTTCTAAGTCCAAAAAATTTTTTTTTTCAACTTTTTTTCAATTCCCCCCCCCCTTATACCCACACATTTGGAACCCTCCTGGGATGCCCTCTAACATAGTATTTCCTCATTTAGAGGATATTTTCACAAAAAGGTGAAATTTTCAAAAAGTCAGAAATTTGGCAAAAAACGACTAAGTGTCAAGGACTCATGGGGCAAATTGCTCTGGAACTGAAATCGGATGCGCGCGCTGACATGTTCCCCTGCATGGAAGTCTGACACAAGTTAAATATTTTCCCCAAAAAAATTTTTTCAACTTTTTTTTAATTTCCCCCCTGTGGGATGTATATTTTACCCACACATTTGGAACCTTCCTGGGATGCCCTCTAACATAACCGGATTTACCCAAAGTTTATTGATCCCATTCCAGACAAATATCAGAAAATTGGCAAAAACGACTAAGTATGAAGGACTCATCGGGCAAATCGCTCTGGAACTGAAATCGGATGCGCGCACTGACATGCTCCCCTCTCTGGAAGTCTGACACAAGTTGGAAAATTTTCTAAGTCCACAAAAAAAATTTTTTCCAACTTTTTTTCAATTTTCCCCTCGTGGGATATATATTTTATCCACACTTTTGGAGCCCTCCTGGGATGCCCTCTAACATATTAGAACCTCATTTAGCGGAGGTTTTCACAACAAACTTAAATTTTCAAAAAAGTGAAAAATTTGGCAAAAACGACTAAGTATCAAGGACTCATCGGAGGAATCGCTCTGGAACTGAAATCGGAGGCGCGCACTGACATGCTCCCCTCTCTGGAAGTCTGACACAAGTTGAAAAATTTTCTAAGTCCCAAAAAATTTTTTTTTTCAACTTTTTTTCAATTTTCCCCATGTAGGATATATATTTTACCCACACATTTGGAGCCCTCCTGGGATGCCCTCTAACATATTAGAACCTCATTTAGCGGAGGTTTTCACAACAAACTTAAATTTTCAAAAAAGTGAAAAATTTGGCAAAAACGACTAAGTATCAAGGACTCATCGGAGGAATCGCTCTGGAACTGAAATCGGAGGCGCACACTGACATGCTCCCCTCTCTGGAAGTCTGACACAAGTTGAAAAATTTTCTAAGTCCCAAAAAATTTTTTTTTTCAACTTTTTTTCAATTTTCCCCATGTGGGATATATATTTTACCCACACATTTGGAGCCCTCCTGGGATGCCCTCTAACATATTAGAACCTCATTTAGCGGAGGTTTTCACAACAAACTTAAATTTTCAAAAAAGTGAAAAATTTGGCAAAAACGACTAAGTATCAAGGACTCATCGGAGGAATCGCTCTGGAACTGAAATCGGAGGCGCGCACTGACATGCTTCCCTCTCTGGAAGTCTGACACAAGTTGAAAAATTTTCTAAGTCCCAAAAAATTTTTTTTTTCAACTTTTTTTCAATTTTCCCCCTGTGGGATATATGTTTTACCCACACTTTTGGAGCCCTCCTGGGATGCCCTCTAACATAGTATAACCTCATTTTGTGGAAGTTTTCACAAAATTTTGAAATTTTCAAAAAAGTCAGAAATTCTGCAAAAATGACTAAGTATCAAGGACTCATCGCGCGAATCGCTCTGGAACTGAAATCGGATGCGCGCACTGACATGCTCCCCTCTCTGGAAGTCTGACACAAGTTGAAAAATTTTCTAAGTCCCAAAAAATTTTTTTTTTTCAACTTTTTTTCAATTTTCCCCTCGTGGGATATATATTTTACCCACACATTTGGAACCCTCCTGGGATGCCCTCTAACATATTATTCCCTCATTTAGCGGAGATTTTCACAAAAAATTACATTTTCAAAATAGTCAGAAAATTACACTAATCAATCTGAGGCTAATGAAATATAATGTCCAGCACTGTCAGGGGGGTGGGGTAATGGGCCATAACCCCTGGAGGTCATTTCGGGCATAAGACACCTTAATGCCCGCACCTCTGATAGTGGAAGTGACCCAGGGTCTAAAAAACGGCAAAGTCCCTTGATTTTGAGTAAATCCGGTTAATTAGCAGAACATGGTACAGATGTTAACCGGATGTACCCAAAGTTTATTCACCCTAATCCCGTTAATTAGCAGAACATGGTACAGATGATAACCGGATTTACCAAAAATTTATTGACCCCATTCCAGACAAATATCAGAAAATTGGCAAAAACGACTAAGTATGAAGGACTCATCGGGCAAATCGCTCTGGAACTGAAATCGGATGCGCGCACTGACATGCTCCCCTCTCTGGAAGTTTGACACAAGTTGGCAAATTTTCTAAGTCCACAAAAAATTTTTTTTCCAACTTGTTTTCAATTTTCCCCTCGTGGGATATATATTTTACCCACACATTTGGAACCCTCCTGGGATGCCCTCTAACATATTATTCCCTCATTTAGCGGAGATTTTCACAAAAAATTACATTTTCAAAAAAGTCAGAAAATTACACTAGTCAATCTGAGGCTAATGAAATATAATGTCCAGCACTGTCAGGGGAGGGGGGTAATGGGCCATAACCCCTGGAGGTCATTTCGGGCATAAGACACCTTAATGCCCGCACCTCTGATAGTGGAAGTGACCCAGGGTCTAAAAAACGGCAAAGTCCCTTGATTTTGAGTAAATCCGGTTAATTAGCAGAACATGGTACAGATGTTAACCGGATGTACCCAAAGTTTATTCACCCTAATCCCGTTAATTAGCAGAACATGGTACAGATGATAACCGGATTTACCCAAAGTTTATTGACCCCATTCCAGACAAATATCAGAAAATTGGCAAAAACTACTAAGTATGAAGGACTCATCGGGCAAATCGCTCTGGAACTGAAATCGGATGCGCGCACTGACATGCTCCCCTCTCTGGAAGTCTGACACAAGTTGGAAAATTTTCTAAGTCCACAAAAAAAATTTTTTCCAACTTTTTTTCAATTTTCCCCTCGTGGGATATATATTTTACCCACACATTTGGAACCCTCCTGGGATGCCCTCTAACATATTATTCCCTCATTTAGCGGAGATTTTCACAAAAAATTACATTTTCAAAAAAGTCAGAAAATTACACTAATCAATCTGAGGCTAATGAAATATAATGTCCAGCACTGTCAGGGGGGTGGGGTAATGGGCCATAACCCCTGGAGGTCATTTCGGGCATAAGACACCTTAATGCCCGCACCTCTGATAGTGGAAGTGACCCAGGGTCTAAAAAACGGCAAAGTCCCTTGATTTTGAGTAAATCCGGTTAATTAGCAGAACATGGTACAGATGTTAACCGGATGTACCCAAAGTTTATTCACCCTAATCCCGTTAATTAGCAGAACATGGTACAGATGATAACCGGATTTACCAAAAATTTATTGACCCCATTCCAGACAAATATCAGAAAATTGGCAAAAACGACTAAGTATGAAGGACTCATCGGGCAAATCGCTCTGGAACTGAAATCGGATGCGCGCACTGACATGCTCCCCTCTCTGGAAGTTTGACACAAGTTGGCAAATTTTCTAAGTCCACAAAAAATTTTTTTTCCAACTTGTTTTCAATTTTCCCCTCGTGGGATATATATTTTACCCACACATTTGGAACCCTCCTGGGATGCCCTCTAACATATTATTCCCTCATTTAGCGGAGATTTTCACAAAAAATTACATTTTCAAAAAAGTCAGAAAATTACACTAGTCAATCTGAGGCTAATGAAATATAATGTCCAGCACTGTCAGGGGAGGGGGGTAATGGGCCATAACCCCTGGAGGTCATTTCGGGCATAAGACACCTTAATGCCCGCACCTCTGATAGTGGAAGTGACCCAGGGTCTAAAAAACGGCAAAGTCCCTTGATTTTGAGTAAATCCGGTTAATTAGCAGAACATGGTACAGATGTTAACCGGATGTACCCAAAGTTTATTCACCCTAATCCCGTTAATTAGGAGAACATGGTACAGATGATAACCGGATTTACCCAAAGTTTATTGACCCCATTCCAGACAAATATCAGAAAATTGGCAAAAACGACTAAGTATGAAGGACTCATCGGGCAAATCGCTCTGGAACTGAAATCGGATGCGCGCACTGACATGCTCCCCTCTCTGGAAGTCTGACACAAGTTGGAAAATTTTCTAAGTCCACAAAAAAAATTTTTTCCAACTTTTTTTCAATTTTCCCCTCGTGGGATATATATTTTACCCACACATTTGGAGCCCTCCTGGGATGCCCTCTAACATATTAGAACCTCATTTAGCGGAGGTTTTCACAACAAACTTAAATTTTCAAAAAAGTGAAAAATTTGGCAAAAACGACTAAGTATCAAGGACTCATCGGAGGAATCGCTCTGGAACTGAAATCGGAGGCGCGCACTGACATGCTCCCCTCTCTGGAAGTCTGACACAAGTTGAAAAATTTTCTAAGTCCCAAAAAATTTTTTTTTTCAACTTTTTTTCAATTTTCCCCATGTGGGATATATATTTTACCCACACATTTGGAGCCCTCCTGGGATGCCCTCTAACATATTAGAACCTCATTTAGCGGAGGTTTTCACAACAAACTTAAATTTTCAATAAAGTGAAAAATTTGGCAAAAACGACTAAGTATCAAGGACTCATCGGAGGAATCGCTCTGGAACTGAAATCGGAGGCGCGCACTGACATGCTTCCCTCTCTGGAAGTCTGACACAAGTTGAAAAATTTTCTAAGTCCCAAAAAATTTTTTTTTTCAACTTTTTTTCAATTTTCCCCCTGTGGGATATATGTTTTACCCACACTTTTGGAGCCCTCCTGGGATGCCCTCTAACATAGTATAACCTCATTTTGTGGAAGTTTTCACAAAATTTTGAAATTTTCAAAAAAGTCAGAAATTCTGCAAAAATGACTAAGTATCAAGGACTCATCGCGCGAATCGCTCTGGAACTGAAATCGGATGCGCGCACTGACATGCTCCCCTCTCTGGAAGTCTGACACAAGTTGAAAAATTTTCTAAGTCCCAAAAAATTTTTTTTTTTCAACTTTTTTTCAATTTTCCCCTCGTGGGATATATATTTTACCCACACATTTGGAACCCTCCTGGGATGCCCTCTAACATATTATTCCCTCATTTAGCGGAGATTTTCACAAAAAATTACATTTTCAAAAAAGTCAGAAAATTACACTAGTCAATCTGAGGCTAATGAAATATAATGTCCAGCACTGTCAGGGGAGGGGGGTAATGGGCCATAACCCCTGGAGGTCATTTCGGGCATAAGACACCTTAATGCCCGCACCTCTGATAGTGGAAGTGACCCAGGGTCTAAAAAACGGCAAAGTCCCTTGATTTTGAGTAAATCCGGTTAATTAGCAGAACATGGTACAGATGTTAACCGGATGTACCCAAAGTTTATTCACCCTAATCCCGTTAATTAGCAGAACATGGTACAGATGATAACCGGATTTACCCAAAGTTTATTGACCCCATTCCAGACAAATATCAGAAAATTGGCAAAAACTACTAAGTATGAAGGACTCATCGGGCAAATCGCTCTGGAACTGAAATCGGATGCGCGCACTGACATGCTCCCCTCTCTGGAAGTCTGACACAAGTTGGAAAATTTTCTAAGTCCACAAAAAAAATTTTTTCCAACTTTTTTTCAATTTTCCCCTCGTGGGATATGTATTTTACCCACACATTTGGAACCCTCCTGGGATGCCCTCTAACATATTATTCCCTCATTTAGCGGAGATTTTCACAAAAAATTACATTTTCAAAAAAGTCAGAAAATTACACTAATCAATCTGAGGCTAATGAAATATAATGTCCAGCACTGTCAGGGGGGGGGGTAATGGGCCATAACCCCTGGAGGTCATTTCGGGCATAAGAAACCTTAATGCCCGCACCTCTGATAGTGGAAGTGACCCAGGGTCTAAAAAACGGCAAAGTCCCTTGATTTTGAGTAAATCCGGTTAATTAGCAGAACATGGTACAGATGTTAACCGGATGTACCCAAAGTTTATTCACCCTAATCCCGTTAATTAGCAGAACATGGTACAGATGATAACTGGATTTACCCAAAGTTTATTGACCCCATTCCAGACAAATATCAGAAAATTGGCAAAAACGACTAAGTATGAAGGACTCATCGGGCAAATCGCTCTGGAACTGAAATCGGATGCGCGCACTGACATGCTCCCCTCTCTGGAAGTCTGACACAAGTTGGAAAATTTTCTAAGTCCACAAAAAAAAATTTTTCCAACTTTTTTTCAATTTTCCCCTCGTGGGATATATATTTTACCCACACATTTGGAACCCTCCTGGGATGCCCTCTAACATATTATTCCCTCATTTAGCGGAGATTTCACAAAAAATTACATTTTCAAAAAAGTCAGAAAATTACACTAATCAATCTGAGGCTAATGAAATATAATGTCCAGCACTGTCAGGGGGGGGGGGGGGGTAATGGGCCATAACCCCTGGAGGTCATTTTGGGCATAAGACACCTTAATGCCCGCACCTCTGATAGTGGAAGTGACCCAGGGTCTAAAAAACGGCAAAGTCCCTTAATTTTGAGTAAATCTGGTTAATTAGCAGAACATGGTACAGATGGTAACCGGATGTACCCAAAGTTTATTCACCCTAATCCCGTTAATTAGCAGAACATGGTACAGATGATAACCGGATTTACCCAAAGTTTATTGACCCCATTCCAGACAAATATCAGAAAATTGGCAAAAACAACTAAGTATGAAGGACTCATCGGGCAAATCGCTCTGGAACTGAAATCGGATGCGCGCACTGACATGCTCCCCTCTCTGGAAGTCTGACACAAGTTGGAAAATTTTCTAAGTCCACAAAAAAAAATTTTTCCAACTTTTTTTCAATTTTCCCCTCGTGGGATATATATTTTACCCACACATTTGGAACCCTCCTGGGATGCCCTCTAACATATTATTCCCTCATTTAGCGGAGATTTTCACAAAAAATTACATTTTCAAAAAAGTCAGAAAATTACACTAATCAATCTGAGGCTAATGAAATATAATGTCCAGCACTGTCAGGGGGGGGGTAATGGGCCATAACCCCTGGAGGTCATTTCGGGCATAAGACACCTTAATGCCCGCACCTCTGATAGTGGAAGTGACCCAGAGTCTAAAAAACGGCAAAGTCCCTTGATTTTGAGTAAATCCGGTTAATTAGCAGAACATGGTACAGATGTTAACCGGATGTACCCAAAGTTTATTCACCCTAATCCCGTTAATTAGCAGAACATGGTACAGATGATAACCGGATTTACCCAAAGTTTATTGACCCCATTCCAGACAAATATCAGAAAATTGGCAAAAACGACTAAGTATGAAGGACTCATCGGGCAAATCGCTCTGGAACTGAAATCAGATGCGCGCACTGACATGCTCCCCTCTCTGGAAGTCTGACACAAGTTGGAAAATTTTCTAAGTCCACAAAAAAATTTTTTTCCAACTTTTTTTCAATTTTCCCCTCGTGGGATATATATTTTACCCACACATTTGGAACCCTCCTGGGATGCCCTCTAACATATTATTCCCTCATTTAGCGGAGATTTTCACAAAAAAATAAATTTTCAAAAAAGTCAGAAAATTACACTAATCAATCTGAGGTTAATGAAATATAATGTCCAGCACTGTCAGGGGGGGGGGGGGGTAATGGGCCATAACCCCTGGAGGTCATTTCGGGCATCAGACACCTGACTGCCCGAACCTCTGATAGTGGAAGTGACCCAAGCTCTAAAATACAGCAAAGTCCCTTCATTTTGAGTAAATCCGGTTATTTAGCAGCACATGGTGCACATGTTAACTGGATATACCCTCATTATAAATTTCCATTGACCGTGCTCTACCTGGTGACGGAAATTTGTTAGTGCATGCACAACCCTAATCCGGTAAAGTAGTAGCATATAGTGCAGTCTTAACCGGATTTAACCTCATTACAAATTTCCATTGACCGTGCTCCACCTGGTGACGGAAATTTGTTAGTGCATGCCATTGGTTAAAATATAGCATATAGTTCACTCTTTAACCGGATTTACCCCCTGTTACAAATTGACAGTGTTAGAGCTCCTCACGGGGTGCTGCTCCTCGGTACAAGATGCCTCTCACTCAGGATATGAATCCCTGGAAAGCTGATGGTCCAGTCTACAGAACATATATCTCGGATTGTTCATCGGACCCACGGTTCCGGAAAAATCCAGGTGAAAGTGAGATAGGGAAATGCCATTGATTCCTACCATTGACTTAACATGGTGGTGGGGGTGCCCTCTTCCCCGATCCACCAGAAACCGCAGGAGGGATCAATGATAAAGCTGCTTCGTGAATATTGAAGCCAAGAGGATTATCTAAATACATCTCTGTCCGTTTGCAGTCTGCTCCCTTAGCTGCTGAGATCTGCCCCCCAAAGTCGGAGGAGCATTTTCAGATGCAGATCTTTAGTGTGAGACTTTGATAGAATGTGCCAAATAGGGCACTCACTATCACAGACTCACACTTAGCATTAACCAGGTAGGGTGGTCGCTTCTTGGGGCGCTGCTCCTCAGGGAAATGGCATACATACACATGTGAGGAGTCCCTTAAAAGGGGAGAGCGTATGCTACAAAGTGTTTATCTCTGATTTTCTATTGGACCTTCAGAACAGGAGCAAACAGTACCAATTTTAGACATGCCTTGTACTGGAACCACTCTTGCTATGAACAAGTGCCACCACTCATTGTGTAGTTCTACTTTAGCTCTGTAAACACTGCAAGTTTGGGCCATCTTGGACCTTCACAAGTCGAGATGTCAGCACTGGAAAGTGGGTAACCTCATTTAGCAGACATGGGCCGCCTGGTCAGAGGGGGATCACGGCTCTCGGGGTGCTGCTCCTTGGTACAAGATGCCTCTCACTCAGAATATGAATCCCTGGAAAGCTGACGGTCCAGTCTACAAAACATATATCTCGGATTGTTTATCGGACCCACGGTTCCGGAAAAATCCAGGTGAAAGTGAGATAGGGAAATGCCATTGATTCCTACCATTGACTTAACATGGTGCTGGGGGTGCCCTCTTCCCCGATCCACCAGAAACCGCAGGAGGGATCAAAGAAAAAGCTGCTTAGTGAATATTGAAGCCAAGAGGATTATCTAAATACATCTCTGTCCGTTTGCAGTCTGCTCCCTTAGCTGCTGAGATCTGCCCCCCAAAGTCGGAGGAGCATTTTCAGATGCAGATCTTTAGTGTGAGACTTTGATAGAATGTGCCAAATACGGCACTCACTATCACAGACTCACACTTAGCATTTACCAGGTAGGGGTGGCTCGCTTCTTGGGGCGCTGCTCCTCAGGGAAATGGCATACATACACATGTGAGGAGTCCCTTGAAAGGGGAGAGCGAGTGCTACAAAGTGTTTATCTCTGATTTTCTATTGGACCTTCAGAACCGGAGCAAACAGTACCAATTTTAGACATGTCTTGTACTGGAACCACTCTTGCTATGAACAAGTGCCACCACTCATTGTGTAGTTCTACTTTAGCTCTGTAAACACTTCAAGTTTGGGCCATCGTGGACCTTCACAAGTCGAGATGTCAGCACTGGAAAATGGGTAACCTCATTTAGCAGACATGGGCCGCCTGGTCAGAGGGGGATCACGGCTCTTGGGGTGCTGCTTCTTGGTACAAGATGCCTCTCACTCAGGATATAAATCACTGGAAAGCTGACGGTCCAGTCTACAGAACGTATATCTTGGATTGTTCATCGGACCCACGGTTCCGGAAAAATCCAGGTGAAAGTGAGATAGGGAAATGCCATTGATTCTTACCATTGACTTAACATGGTGCTAGGGGTGCCCTCTTCCCCGAGCCCCCAGAAACCGCAGGAGGGATCAAAGAAAAAGCTGCTTAGTGAATATTGAAGTCAAGAGGATTATCTAAATACATCTCTGTCCGTTTGCAGCCTGCTCCCTTTGCTGCTGAGATCTGCCCCCCAAAGTCGGAGGAGCATTTTCAGATGCAGATCTTTAGTGTGAGACTTTGATAGAATGTGCCAAATACGGCACTCACTATCACAGACTCACACTTAGCATTTACCAGGTAGGGGTGGCTCGCTTCTTGGGGTGCTGCTCCTCAGGGAAATGGCATACATACACATGTGAGGAGTCCCTTGAAAGGGGAGAGCGAGTGCTACAAAGTGTTTATCTCTGATTTTCTATTGGACCTTCAGAACCGAAGCAAACAGTACCAATTTTAGACATGTCTTGTACTGGAACCACTTTTGATATGAACAAGTGCCACCACTCATTGTGTAGTTCTACTTTAGCTCTGTAAACACTGCAAGTTGGGGCCATCTTGGACCTTCACAAGTCGAGATGTCAGCACTGGCAATTGGGTAACCTCATTTAGTAGACATGGGCAGCCTGATCAGAGGAGGATCACGGCTCTCGGGGTGCTGCTCCTCAATACAAGATGCCTCTCACTTAGCATATGAATCCCTGGAAAGCTGATGGTCCAGTCTACAGAACGTATATCTCGGATTGTTTATCGGACCCACGGTACAGGAAAAATCCAGGTGAAAGTGAGATAGGGAAATGCCATTGATTCCTACCATTGACTTAACATGGTGCTGGGGGTGCCCTCTTCCCCGATCCACCAGAAACCGCAGGAGGGATCAATGAAAAAGCTGCTTAGTGAATATTGAAGCCAAGAGGATTATCTAAATACATCTCTGTCCGTTTGCAGTCTGCTCCCTTTGCTGCTGAGATCTGCCCCCCAAAGTCGGAGGAGCATTTTCAGATGCAGATCTTTAGTGTGAGACTTTGATAGAATGTGCCAAATACGGCACTCACTATCACAGACTCACACTTAGCATTTACCAGGTAGGGGTGGCTCGCTTCTTGGGGCGCTGCTCCTCAGGGAAATGGCATACATATGTAGCACCCTGAGGATTCGGCTGCTACAGGGGTATTGCACCTCAACCCAGAGGTGTGATATTCCACTCCCGGGTAAGGATGGAGTGTGGAACTGAGCTCAGATAGACTGCATGCACTACATACATCCCATTCCAGAGGAGCAGGCCGACGGCACTCCCACTTAGAAATGTGCAGGTGCGACCGAGCCTGTTCCTGGCTGGAGTGGGAGGGGGGAGGAACATCCCATGTAGTGTAGGGGCAGATAGGGGGAGCAGTCTGGGTAGTGGTAGGAGCTCATTGGGTGCTGGTCACCTGAGCTCACACATAGAGGGATATATAAGGAGGGCACCATCAAAGATCAGGGTCAGACGCAGAGAGTAAGTCAGATGCAGAGGACAAGCCTGCAGAAAGAAACAACAGCCCTGGAGAGAGAGTGGAGTAAAGAAGGAGACCCAGAGGGGGACAAAGAAGGGACCCAAGAACCCAAATAAGAACACCGGGTGAGGAGTCAGCAGAAGGGTACCGGAACCCAAGCTGGTGGGGGTAAAGACATTCCCCAGCCAGAGACCGGAGACCGTGGGCAGAGTCTGTCACGGTCACCCACTACATTCACCCTGAAGGCACACCACATGGAGGGTCAGGGAACCTGAGGCCAAAGGTTGCCCAACAGAAGGCCCGAGGGAGCTGGATTTAGGTGAATCACTGGTGGGGACGGCTGAAGGAAGGACAGAGGGAGAGCTCAGGGCCACGCTCCGGACTTGTTTGGGGGTTGGCCGGATCCAGGACCTGGTGGACGCAGCACGGCTCGGGAGGTCACTTGGAGCTAGAGTGACCAGGAACATCTGCAGTAAGTAAAGACCCTTAACTGCACTACCCGAGTCTGTCATCATTACCGGCTGCACCGCACCACCACAACCCCCATCCTCTGCGCCTGTCCCCTCTGAGGCTATACCCCTCCCGTTGGGGGTTATCCCACCAAGCTGCGCATCCACCATCAGCCTCAGCGGACCCTGCTGCAGCGGCGGCCACAGTGACCGCATCACAACGGGTGGCGTAGTCGACACAACGAACTTTAATAACATCAGTAAAGACTGCCACATAACCCTGAGCTTGACGCCCTGGGCACGGGACCGGGTCACAGCCGCTCGGAGACTACAACCCCCCATCTGATCCGGTGCCGGGTATTCCCCTCAAAAAGGAATATGTCCCAGGGGGCGCGTCACATACACATGTGAGGAGTCCCTTAAAAGGGGAGAGCGTATGCTACAAAGTGTTTATCTCTGATTTTCTATTGGACCTTCAGAACCGGAGCAAACAGTACCAATTTTAGACATGCCTTTTACTGGAACCACTCTTGCTATGAACAAGTGCCATCACTCATTGTGTAGTTCTACTTGAGCTCTGTAAGCACTGCAAGTTTGGGCCATCTTGGACATTCACAAGTCGAGATGTCAGCACTGGAAAGTGGGTAACCTCATTTAGCAGACATGGGCCGCCTGGTCAGAGGGGGATCACGGCTCTCGGGGTGCTGCTCCTCGGTACAAGATGCCTCTCATATAGGATGTGAATCCCTGGAAAGCTGACGGTCCAGTCTACAAAACGTATATCTCGGATTGTTTAACGGACCCACGGTTCCGGAAAAATCCAGGTGAAAGTGAGATAGGGAAATGCCATTGATTCCTACCATTGACTTAACATGGTGCTGGGGGTGCCCTCTTCCAATTTTTTCCAACTTTTTTTCAATTTTCCCCTCGTGGGATATATATTTTACCCACACATTTGGAACCCTCCTGGGATGCCCTCTAACATATTATTCCCTCATTTAGCGGAGATTTTCACAAAAAATTACATTTTCAAAAAAGTCAGAAAATTACACTAATCAATCTGAGGCTAATGAAATATAATGTCCAGCACTGTCAGGGGGGGGGGGTAATGGGCCATAACCCCTGGAGGTCATTTCGGGCATAAGACACCTTAATGCCCGCACCTCTGATAGTGGAAGTGACCCAGGGTCTAAAAAACGGCAAAGTCCCTTGATTTTGAGTAAATCCGGTTAATTAGCAGAACATGGTACAGATGTTAACCGGATGTACCCAAAGTTTATTCACCCTAATCCCGTTAATTAGCAGAACATGGTACAGATGATAACCGGATTTACCCAAAGTTTATTGACCCCATTCCAGACAAATATCAGAAAATTGGCAAAAACGACTAAGTATGAAGGACTCATCGGGCAAATCGCTCTGGAACTGAAATCGGATGCGCGCACTGACATGCTCCCCTCTCTGGAAGTCTGACACAAGTTGGAAAATTTTCTAAGTCCACAAAAAAAATTTTTTCCAACTTTTTTTCAATTTTCCCCTCGTGGGATATATATTTTACCCACACATTTGGAACCCTCCTGGGATGCCCTCTAACATATTATTCCCTCATTTAGCGGAGATTTTCACAAAAAATTACATTTTCAAAAAAGTCAGAAAATTACACTAATCAATCTGAGGCTAATGAAATATAATGTCCAGCACTGTCAGGGGGGTGGGGTAATGGGCCATAACCCCTGGAGGTCATTTCGGGCATAAGACACCTTAATGCCCGCACCTCTGATAGTGGAAGTGACCCAGGGTCTAAAAAACGGCAAAGTCCCTTCATTTTGAGTAAATCCGGTTAATTAGCAGAACATGGTACAGATGTTAACCGGATGTACCCAAAGTTTATTCACCCTAATCCCGTTAATTAGCAGAACATGGTACAGATGATAACCGGATTTACCAAAAATTTATTGACCCCATTCCAGACAAATATCAGAAAATTGGCAAAATCAACTAAGTATGAAGGACTCATCGGGCAAATCGCTCTGGAACTGAAATCGGATGCGCGCACTGACATGCTCCCCTCTCTGGAAGTCTGACACAAGTTGGAAAATTTTCTAAGTCCACAAAAAATTCCTTTCACTGCTTAGGCCAACAGTGCACGGGAGACCCAGTTGCTATAAATGGAAAAAAAAAAAAGGTTTAGTTAACGCCCTCTGACCTCCATGTCATTTCCAAGGGGCATTGGAGTGGCTCGAAATTTTTGGTAGGCATTGCACTCACTGTATGCCCTATAACTGTGTAGCCGAACTGCTCCTTTTGTTACAGAAACATATCCTACAAGACATATTTGGTTGACTGGCCTGATATTGATGTCCCTGTTCCTCCTGCTCTTTCTCCTTTGCCACTATCTCATCCATCATTTATCACCTGAAGCTTTGTTTTAACGGGAGTCATAGAATTTGGATAGTAGCAGGAAAACATCCAGCAATCCTCGGAGGAGGTAGGATATGCGCCAAAACGCTGACCACCTCAGGCCTAGCCGCTACTACATACATGCGCTTGCATTACAACAAAACAAAGCAGATGCTAACTTCTATCATCCTCATCATGCTCCTCACCTTGGCACTCTCAACTCCCCTGATGGAGAAGCCAGGGCCCACCGGAGGAGTCTGATAGTCCGGTGGGCTCGGCCAATGCTGCCCTAAAGCAGGCCAGGCTAAGAAAAGTGTGGGAAAGGTTACCGGGACAAATAGAGGTGGCTGGGGACCGAGTATGGACACCCGGCCACCCCCTGGAGGCTGGGGAGCAAGCGGGGACACCCGGCCACCAGGCGGCTGGGGACTGAGTATGGATACCAGGCCGCCGACACAGCCATGGCGTGGTGGCCAGATTCCGCCTCCACATGCCTAAAAGGCCCAATTTAAAGTGTAATCAAGCAAGCAGTATGGTATTGCAGCCTGGGGGTGGGTGGGTGGCAGGCTGCATACTTGCGCTTGCATTGCAAGGAATTGGAGAGGTACAATTGAACACTGCCCTGGGACAAGGACTTGAATGGGGATAGTTGCAAGTCTGCAACGACAGGTGCAAGGTGGGAGGCATCTTCGCATGTACCATGAACAGGGGTTTGGCATGCACACACTACAGTGGAATAGGCTCTCCTTCCCACTATATGCACTGGGGAGGGCACAGGTAATGTTTTGGTATACGCGCTTAATCTTATGTATAAGGCACACCAGGACAATATGGGCGGCTGGGGACTGAGTATGGATAACTCGCTGCCGAAGCAGCCATGAGGTAGTGGCCAGCTTCGGCCTCCTCCAAACTAAAAGGCCCCATTTCAAGTGCAAGCTAGCAGTATGGAATTGCAGTCTGGGGGTGTGTGGGTGGCAGGCTGCAAACTTACACTTGCATTAAAAGAAAACATAGCAGATGCTAACTTCTGTCATCATCATCATGCTCCTCACCTTGGCACTCTCAACTCCACCGATGGAGAAGTCAGGGCCCACCGGAGGAGTCTGATTCTCTGGTGGGCTCGTCCAATGCTACCTAAAGCATGCCGAGCTAAGAAAAGTGTGTGGGGGGATGTTCCAAGGAGAAATAGCGGTGGCTGGGGACTGTTTATGGACACCCGGCTGCCCCCAGGCCGCTGGGGACCGTGTGTGGACACCCGGCCGCGGGGCGGCTGGGGACCGAGTATGGACACCCGGCCGCCGGGCGGCTGGGGACTGAGTATGGATTCCAGGCCGCCAACACAGCCATGACATGGTGGCCAGATTCCGCCTCCACATGCCTAAAAGGCCCAATTTCATGTTCAAGCAAGCAAGCAGTATGGTATTACATCCTGGGGGTGGGTGGTTGGCAGGCTGCATACTTGAGCTTGTATTGCAAGGAATGGGGGAGGTACAATTAAACACTGCCGTGGGACTAGAACTTGCATGGGGATAGTTGCAAGTCTGCATCTTCTGATGCGGTAAGGATCACTTATGATGGGCACACTTTTAGACAGTGACCTGGGAGTCAGAGATGCTTCCAGGGGTCTTCCCCATGCTGTTCCCTTGTCTTTGCAGCACTTTATGCATGTGTCACACAGCACATGGCCAGATAAGGTTGTAAAATGTTAAAATGACATTTCACGGTGAATGCATTTGTCATAGTTGAAAGCAATACAAAAGTGCAAAAACACATAAAAAATGCTACTTGTGAACATAGCCGAAGGTGTGGAGGAGTATTTTTGTTTTTGGTCATTTATTTTAAATTACACACAAGTCTTTTCCCTGGAAATGATGTTCCTTAACATATTTCACAGGAAAAAAGTTTCACTTTAGTTTTTGAGCGTTTTATTGTGAGCCTGTAAAAGTGGCTTAATACCTCTGACCACGTTGTTGACAGCAGTGACCTGGGGGTCAGAAATGCTTCCTGGGGCGATCCCCATGCTGTCCCCATGTCATTTGAGCACTGTCATTATCGTTTTGGGCACTTGTTAGGCTTTTAAAAGACTGCCGGGGGTGCCACCGCAAAAATGCTCGAGTCTCCCATAGACTAACATTGGGATCGTTGCTCGGGTCGAGCAACCGAGTATCACGGCGAGCTCGGCCAGAGCTTTGAGCACCCGAGCATTTTAGTGCTCTCTCAACACTATTAAGGGCTCATCGGACGAAACGCTCTGGAACTGAAATCGGACGCGCTCATTGACATTTCTCCCTCTTTGGAAGTCTGACACAAGCTGGAAAATTTTCTAAGTTCAAAACATATTTTTTTTTCAACTTTTTTTCAATTTCCCCCCGTGGGATATATAATTTACCCACACATTTGGAACCCTCCTGGGATGCCCTCTAACATAGTATTCCCTCATTTAGCGGATATTTTCAAAAAAGTCAGAATAATGGCAAAAAAACGACTAAGCATCAAGGACTCATTGGACGAATCACTCTGGAACTGCAATCGGATGCGCTCACTGACATTTCCCCCTCTCTGGAAGGCTGACACAAGCTGGAAAATTTTCTAAGTTCAAAAAAAAAATTTTTTTTCAACTTTTTTTCATTTTCCCCCTGTGGGATATATAAATTACCCAGACATTTCGAACCCACATGGGATGCCCTCAGACATAGTATTCTCTCATTTAGCGGATATTTTCGGAAAAAAGTGAAATTTTCAAGAAAGTTAGAAAATTGCCTAAAAACAACTAAATATCAAGGACTCATCGGACGAATCGCTCTGGAACTGAAATCGGACGCGCTCACTGACATTTCCCCATCTCTGGAAGTGTGACACAAGCTGGAAAATTTTCTAAGTTCAAAAAAAATTTTTTTTCAACTTTTTTTCAATTTCCCCCCCGTGGGATATATATTTTACCCACACATTTGGAATACTCCTGGGATGCCCTCTAACATAGTATTCCCTCATTAAGCGGATATTTCCACAAAAAAGTGAAATTTTCAAAAAAATCAGATAATTTACAAAAAACGACTAGGTATTAAGGATTCATCGGACGAAACGCTCTGAAACTGAAATCGGACGCGCTCACTTATATTTCCCCCTCTCTGGAAGTCTGACACAAGCTGGAAAATTTGCTAAGTTCAAAAAATATTTTTTTTTCAACTTTTTTTCAATTTCCCCCCGAGAGATTTATATTTTACCCACACATTTAGAACGCTCCTTGGATGCCATCTAACATAGTATTCCCTCATTTAGCGGATATTTAAAAAAAAAAGTGAAATTTTCATAAAAGTCAGAAAATTGGCAAAAAACGACTAAGTTTCAAGGACTCATCGGACTAATCACTCTGGAACTGAAATCGGATGCACTCACTGACATTTCCCCCTTTCTGGAAGTCTGACACAAGCTGTAAAATTTTCTAAGTTGAAAAAATAAAAATTTTCAACTTTTTTTCAATTTACCCCGCGTGGGATATATATTTTACCCACACATTTCGAACCCTCCTGGGATGACCACAAACATAGTGTTCCCTCATTTAGTGGATATTTTCTCAAAAAAGTGAAATTTTCAAAAAAGTCAGAAAATTGGAAAAAAACAACTAAGTGTCAAGGACTCATCGGACGAATCACTCTGGAACTGAAATCGGACACGCTCACTGACATTTCCCCCTCTTTGGAAGTCTGACACAAGCTGGAAAATTTTCTAAGTTCGAAAAAAAAAAAATTTTCAACTTTTTTTCAATTTCTCCCCTTGGGATATATATTTTACCCACACATTTGGAACTCTCCTGGGATTCCCTCTAACATAGCATTCCCTCATTTAGTGGATCTTTTCACAAAAAAGTGAAATTTTCAAAAAAGTCAGATAATTGGCAAAAAAACGACTAAGTATCAAGGACTCATCGGACGAAACGCTCTGGAACTGAAATCGGACGCGCTCACTGACAATTCCCCCTCTCTGGAAGTCTGACACAAGCTGGAAAATTTGCTAAGTTCAAAAAATAATTTTTTTACAACTTTTTTTCAATTCCCCCCCATGGGATATATATTTTCCCCATACATTTAGAACCCTCCTGGGATACAATCTAACATAGTATTCCCTCATGTAGTGGACATTAGCACAAAAAAGTGGACTCTCTCTGGAGGTGGCCGAGCTCCGTCAGTACGTGAGTAACTGTCCTGGAGCACATTTCTTGGAGCCTAAGGTATGTTTGCCGGATTTATTTTTTGGTGAACACCGAGAATTTTTTTCATTTAAAAATGCTTGCTTATTGTATTTTCGTTTGAGACCCAAGTCCTCTGGGGATGAATCCCAGCGCATAGGGTTCATAATGTCACTTTTGCGCAAAGAGCCTCAGGAGTGGGCCTTTTCTTTGCAACCTAGTGATACATGCTTCAGATCAGTGGATAGTTTTTTTTCTGCTTTGGGACTGTTGTATGATGATCCTGACCGGGTCGCATCAGCTGAGACTGAGTTGAGGCGTTTGAGACAGGGATCAGGTAATGTGGAAAAATATTGTACTCATTTCCGTCGTTGGTCTACTCAAACAGGGTGGAACGATTCTGCTCTGAAAAGTCTATTTCTTGCTGGGCTCAATGAAAGGGTTAAAGACCTGCTAATTGCTTATCCTACACCTGAAGATTTGCAACAGGCTATGTAATTAGCTATACGGGTGGATAGGAGACTGCGTGCAAGGGTTAATGAGAGCAAATCCTCTGCTATGTCAGTTTCTGGTTATGAGAATGTGTGTACTAACAGTGGTGAACCGATGGAGATTGGATCGGTGGCACCTCGCTCTCAAGAAAAAGACCGTAGATTTTCTGAAGGCTTGTGTTTCTATTGCGGAAAATCTGGTCATTTGATTAAAGGCTGTGAACTTCGTATGAAGAAAGAAAAAAAAATGGTCAGTCACGCCCGTATTGCCTGTTTAAATTCCAAGGGTGTATTTTTAGCTGCTTCCACGATTGCTCAGGAAAAATTAATGGAATTTCGGGTGTTTGTTGATTGTGGGTCTACTCTGAATGTAATTGATGGGGGATTCTTGGAAAGACTCAATTTAAAACCCGAACCTTTATTATCCCCCATTGCTGTGGTTTCTGTGGATGGTTCCCCTTTGAAGAATATTACTCTCAAGGTCTGTGAATTTCCTCTCACTATTAATGGTGTTCACCATGAGAAATTGGATTTGGTAGTTTTGAATAACTTGCCTTCTCCAGTAATATTGGGATTGCCTTGGTTAAAATTTCACAATCCTGTACTGGATTGGTCTACCAGTGAAATTAAATCCTGGAGCCATAAATGTTATGACAAGTGTTGTAACGGGCGCATTGCAGCTGTGGATAGGGGGGAATTGCCTGTTCCTATTCAGGATTTTTGGAGAGTTTTTTCTGAGAAGGAATCGCAGGTTTTGCCTCCCCATAGAGACTATGATTGTTCTATTGAATTTGTCCCTGGAGCGACTCTTCCTAAAAGTCGTTTATTTAACCTTACTATTCCTGAGAGGAAGGCTTTGGAGGAATACATACAGACAAGTTTGGCCGCCGGTCACATTAGGCCCTCTAAGTCTCCTGTGGCGGTTGGATTTTTTTTTGTAAAAAAAAAGGACGGCGGTTTACGTCCCTGTCTGGATTTTCGTGAGATTAACAAAATTACTGTACGCAATCCTTACCCACTGCCATTGATTCCTGATCTGTTTAACCAGTTAATGGGGGCCAAGTGGTTCTCTAAAATTGACCTTAAGGGGGCATACAATCTGTTGCGCATGAAGGAGGGTGACGAATGGAAGACTGCTTTTAACACTCCTGTGGGTCATTTTGAGAATCTGGTTATGCCCTTTGGTCTTACTAATGCTCCTGCATTTTTTCAGAATCTTATTAATGACATCCTTAGACCTTTGATCGGCAAAAATGTGGTTGTGTATTTGGATGACATTTTGATTTATTCGCCGGATCTGGAGTCTCATTGGCGGAGCGTACGTGAGGTATTACAGTTATTAATGGACAATTCGCTTTTTGCTAAGCTGGAGAAATGTGAGTTCGCTGTACAGAGAATTAGTTTTTTGGACTACATTATCTCCAGCGAAGGTTTTGAGATGGACCCGGTTAAAGTTCAAGCTGTACAGGAATGGCCTAGGCCTATTGGTTTGAAATCGATACAGAGGTTTTTAGGTTTCGTCAATTATTACAGAAAATTCATAAAAAATTTTTCTAGTATTGTCAAACCTCTGACCGATCTCACCAGGAAAGGTGCTGATGCGGTTCAGTGGTCTTCTGAGGCCATTGAAGCTTTTGTGTATCTCAAGGAGAGGTTCACCTCTGCTCCCATCCTTATGCAGCCTGATGTGACTAAGCCGTTTTTGGCTGAGGTTGATGCTTCCTCTGTGGGGGTTGGCGAAGTATTGTCTCAGGATAACGGGGATGGATTACATCCCTGTGCCTTTTTTTCAAAAATTTTTTTCGGAGACTGAACTGAATTACGATATTGGTAATCGGGAATTATTGGCTATTAAACTCGCATTTGAACACTGGCGCCACTTCTTGGAAGGTGCGGAATTTCCCGTTCAGGTTCTTACGGATCATAAAAATCTGATATATCTTGATGCTGCCAAGCGCCTGAATGCCCGTCAGGCTAGGTGGGCACTGTTTTTTTCGCGGTTTAATTTCTCCGTTACTTACATCCCTGGTACTAAGAATGTTAAGGCGGATGCCTTGTCTCGCAGTTTTTCTCCCATAGTCGGTGTTGAGAAAGAGGAGAACATTTTACAAGAAGGTGTTGTGATAGCTGCTTTGGACTCCGTTTTGGAAGATGAGATTCTTAAAGCACAGGAGAATGCCCCATCTAACACTCCTCATGGGAGGTTGTTTGTGCCTGGGACCTTTAGGAGAGATTTGTTTGTTGAGTGTCACGAATCTCGGTTGGCAGGTCATCCCGGAATCTCTGAGACCAAGAGACTGGTGGGTCGCAGTTTTTGGTGGCCTGGATGGCAGAAGGAAGTCATTAAGTGGGTGCGTCAATGTACTATATGTGCTAGATCTAAGTCCTCACATACTCCTGCTGGGGGGTTGCTTTGTCCTTTGGAGGTTCCCAGTGCTCCTTGGACACATTTGGCTATGGACTTTATAACTGACCTTCCCCCCTCTGAGGGTTTTACTGTCATCTGGGTGGTCGTGGACCGTTTTAGCAAGATGTGTCACTTGGTTCCCTTCGTCAAACTGCCCTGCGCTAAAACTCTCGCTAAGGCCTTTGTCAAGGAAATTGTCAGACTTCATGGCGTTCCTACTGACATTGTTTCTGATAGGGGACCTCAGTTCGTGGCTCGTTTTTGGCGTGCCTTTTGTGACAGGTTGGGAGTTCATTTGTCGTTCTCGTCCGGATATCATCCTGAATCTAATGGCCAGACAGAAAGGAAAAACCAGGATGTTGAGCAGTTCTTGCGTTGTTTTGTGGCAGACAATCAAGAGGGGTGGTCTGAGTTTCTGCCACTTGCTGAATTTGCTCTGAACAATCATACATCTTCTTCTGCTGGTTGTTCGCCTTTTTTTTGTTGTTCTGGGAGACATCCGTCGTTTGGGTCGTTCTCCAAGTTAGGATCTGCCGTGCCTGAGGAGGAGAATTTTTCCGGTGATTTGGAGAGAGTTTGGACGGATGTGCGTGGTAATCTTCAGGAGGCCAACAGAAAATCTAAAGACTACTTTGATAGGAAATGACAGGAGGTTTTGTTCGCTGTTGGAGACATGGTTTGGTTGTCCTCTAGGAATCTGCGGTTGAGGATTCCTTCTAAGAAATTGGGTCCCAAGTTTGTAGGGCCCTTTAAGGTGCTTCAGGTTGTCAACCAATCTGCTGTTAGGTTGGAGGTTCCTACCTCCTGGAGAATTAATCCGGTATTTCATGTCTCTCTGTTGAAAAAAGCTGTTGTATCGGATTGTGACGCCTCTGCCTCTGTTCCTCCGGTGGTGGAGGACGGGGAATATGAAATTTCTCACATCCTTAACTCTAGACGGTATAGAGGTAGTTTGCAGTATCTTCTGGCCTGGAAAGGTTTCGGACCCGAGGATAACTCTTGGGTGAGGTCGGATGATGTTTCCACGTCCAGACTTATCAGAGCGTTTCACAGGAGATTTCCTGATAAGCCTGGTCCTAGGGGATCCGGAGGATCCTCTTAGAAGGGGGGGTACTGTTAGAACCTTGCTCTTAGGTTTTTTCCTTTGCTGGTCACATGACCTTGTTGGCCTATTTAATCCTGCTCCGCCCTTCTGGCTTTGCTGGACTTCATTGTATAACTACTTTCTAGCTAGCCTGTGCTCTGTATCTAACTCTGTTAGTTTGCTTGGTCTACGGACCTCTATGTTCTATATATTTTGTTTGTTCGTCTGTCTGCTACTATTTCTGTTAGGAGGTGTCCCATTTTCCTCCTAGTCCTTAGTACTTGTACGGATTCCTTCCCCACATCTATAGGTCTCCGTACAGACTATCTTAGGAGTTTAGCAGGTCTGATCGCAGGATCAGGTCCCCTGTTACATCGTAGGGATTAAGCTGAGTTCTATCGTAGGGACAGATCTCCTCTCTTTCCTTAGCTCTGGTAGCAGAACATAACATCTGGAAGTCTGACACAAGCGGGAAAATTTGCTAAGTTCAAAAAATATTTTTTTTTCAACTTTTTTCAATTTAGCCCGCGTGGGATATATATTTTACCCACACATTTCGAACCCTCCTGGGATGACAACAAACATAGTATTCCCTCATTTAGTGGATATTTTCTCAAAAAAGTTAAATTTTCAAAAAAGTCAGAAAATTGGCAAAAAAACGACTAAGTGTCAAGGACTCATCGGACGAATCACTCTGGAACTGAAATCGGACATGCTCACTGACATTTCCCTCTTTCTGGAAGTCTGACACAAGCTGTAAAATTTTCTAAGTTGAAAAAATAAAATTTTTCAACTTTTTTTCAATTTACCCCGCGTGGGATATATATTTTACCCACACATTTTGAACCCTACTGGGATGACCACAAACATAGTATTCCCTCATTTAGTGGATATTTTCTCAAAAAAGTGAAATTTTCAAAAAAGTCAGAAAATTGGCAAAAAACAACTAAGTGTCAAGGACTCATCGGACGAATCACTCTGGAACTGAAATCGGACACGCTCACTGACATTTCCCCCTCTTTGGAAGTCTGACACAAGCTGGAAAATTTTCTAAGTTCGAAAAAAAAATATTTTTCAACTTTTTTTCAATTTCTCCCCTTGGGATATATATTTTACCCACACATTTGGAACCCTCCTGGGATTCCCTCTAACATAGCATTCCCTCATTTAGTGGATCTTTTCACAAAAAAGTGAAATTTTCAAAAAAGTCAGATAATTGGCAAAAAAACGACTAAGTATCAAGGACTCATTGGACGAAACGCTCTGGAACTGAAATCGGACGCGCTCACTGACAATTCCCCCTCTCTGGAAGTCTGACACAAGCTGGAAGATTTGCTAAGTTCAAAAAATAATTTTTTTACAACTTTTTTTCAATTCCCCTCCATGGGATATATATTTTCCCCACACATTTAGAACCCTCCTGGGAGACCATCTAACATAGTATTCCCTCATTTAGTGGACATTAGCACAAAAAAGTGAAATTTTCAAAAAAGTCAGAAAATTGGCAAAAAAAACGACTAAGTATCAAGGACTAATCGGACGAATCGCTCTGGAACTGCAATCGGATGCGCTCACTGACAATTCCCCCTCTTTGGAAGTCTGACACAAGCTGGAAAATTTTCTAAGTTCGAATAAAAAATTTTTTCAACTTTTTTTCAATTTCCCCCCCGTGGGATATATATTTTAACCACATATTTGGAACCCTCCAGGGATGCCATCCAACATAGTATTCCCTCATTTAGTGGACATTTTCACAAAAAAGTGAAATTTTCAAAAAAGTCAGAAAATTGGCAAAAAAAACGACTAAGTATCAAGGACTAATCGGACGAATCGCTCTGGAACTGCAATCGGATGCGCTCACTGACAATTCCCCCTCTTTGGAAGTCTGACACAAGCTGGAAAATTTTCTAAGTTCGAAAAAAAAAAATTTTTCAACTTTTTTTAATTTCCCCCCCGTTGGATATATATTTTACCCACACATTTGGAACCCTCCTGGGATGCCCACTAACATAGTATTCCCTCATTTAGCGGATATTTTCACCAAAAAGTGAAATTTTCAAAAAAGTCAGATAATTGGCAAAAAACGACTAAGTATTAAGGACTCATCAGACGAAACGTTCTGGAACTGAAATCGGACACGATCACTGACATTTCCTCCTCTCTGGAAGTCTGACACAAGCCGGAAAATTTTCTAAGTTAGTATAATTTTTTATTCTACTTTTTTTCCAATTTCCCCCCATGGGATATATATTTTACCCAAACATTTGGAACCCTCCTGGGATTCGCTCTAACATAGTATTCCCTCATTTAGTTGATATTTTCACAAAAAAGTGAAACTTTCAAAAAAGTCAGATAATTGGCAAAAAAACGACTAAGTATCAAGGACTCATCGGACGAAACGCTCTGGAACTGAAATCGGACGCGCTCACTGACATTTCTCCCTCTCTGGAAGTCTGACACAAGCGGGAAAATTTGCTAAGTTCAAAAAATAATTTTTTTTCAACTTTTTTCAATTTACCCCGCGTGGGATATATATTTTACCCACACATTTCGAAACCTCCTGGGATGACAACAAACATAGTATTCCCTCATTTAGTGGATATTTTCTCAAAAAAGTTAAATTTTCAAAAAAGTCAGAAAATTGGCAAAAAAACTAAAATAAGTGTCAAGGACTCATCGGACGAATCACTCTGGAACTGCAATCGGACACGCTCACTGACATTTCCCCCTCTCTGGAAGTCTGACACAAGCTGGAAAATTTTCTAAGTTCGAAAAAAAAAACTTTTTCAACTTTTTTTCAATTTCTCCCCTTGGGATATATATTTTGCCCACACATTTGGAACCCTCCTGGGATTCCCTCTAACATAGTTTTCCCTCATTTAGTGGATCTTTTCACAAAAAAGTGAAATTTTCAAAAAAGTCAGAAAATTGGCAAAAAATGACTTAGTATCAAGCACTCATCAGACAAATCGCTCTGGAACTGAAATCGGACGCGCTCACTGACATTTCCCTCTTTCTAGAAGTCTGACACAAGCTGTAAAATTTTCTAAGTTGAAAAAATAAAATTTTTCAACTTTTTTTTCAATTTACCCCACGTGGGATATATATTTTACCCACACATTTCGAACCCTCCTGAGATGACCACAAACATAGTATTCTCTCATTTAGCGGATATTTTCACAAAAAATTGAAATTTTCAAAAAAGTCAGAAAATTGGCAAAAAACAACTAAGTGTCAAGGACTCATCGGACGAATCACTCTGGAACTGAAATCAGATGCGCTCACTGACATTTAACCCTCTCTGGAAGTCTGACCCAAGCTGGAAAATTTTCTAAGTTCAAATAATTTTTTTTTCAACTTTTTTCAATTTCCCCCCTGTGGGATATATATTTTACCCACACATTTGGAATACTCTTGGGATGCCCTCTAACATAGTATTCCCTCATTAAGCGGATATTTTCACAAAAAAGTGAAATTTTCAAAAAAGTCTGAAAATTGGCAAAAAAACAACTAAGTATCAAGGACTCATCGGACAAATCGCTCTGGAACTGCAATCGGACGCGCTCACTGACATTTCCCGCTCTCTGGAAGTCTGACACAAGCTGGAAAATTTTCTAAGTTCAAAAAAAAATTTGTTTTCAACTTTTTTTCAATTTCCCCCCGTGGGATATATATTTTACCCACACATTTGGAACCCTCCTGGGATTCCCTCTAACATAGTATTCCCTCATTTAGCGGATATTTTCACAAAAAAGTGAAATTTTCAAAAAAGTCTGAAAATTGCTCATAAACAACTAAGTATCAAGGACTTATCAGACGAATCGCTCTGGAACTGAAATCGGAGGCGCTCACTGACATTTACCCCTTTCTGGAAGTCTGACACAAGCTGCAAAATTTTCTAAGTTGAAAAAAAAATTTTTTTCAGCTTTTTTTCAATTTACCCCCCGTGTGATATATATTTTAACCACACATTTGGAACCCTACTGGGATGCCCACAAACATAGTATTCCCTCATTTAGCGGATATTTTCACAAAAAAGTCAAATTTTCAAAAAAGTCAGAAAATTGGCAAAAAAAACGACTAAGTATCAAGGACTCATCGGACAAATCGCTCTGGAACTGCAATCGGACACGCTCACTGACATTTCCCGCTCTCTGGAAGCCTGACACAAGCTGGAAAATTTTATAAGTTCAAATAATTTTTTTTTTCAACTTTTTTTCAATTTCCCCCCGTGGGATATATATTTTACCCACACATTTGGAAGCCTCCTGGGATACCCTCTAATATAGTATTCCCTCATTTAGCGGTTTATTCACAAAAAAGTGAAATTTTCAAAAAAGTCAGAAAATTGTCAAAAAACAACTAAGTGTCAAGGACTCATCGGACGAATCACTCTGGAACTGAAATCGGACGCGCTCTCTGACATTTCTCCCTTTCTGGAAGTCTGACAAAAGCTGTAAAATTTTCTAAGTTGAAAAAAAAATTTTTTTCAACTTTTTTTCAATTTACCCCCGTGGGATATATATTTTACCCACACATTTGGAACCCTCCTGGGATTCCCTCTAACATAGTATTCCTTCATTAAGCAGATATTTTCACAAAAAAGTGAAATTTTCAAAAAAGTCAGAAAATTGGCAAAAAACAACTAAGTGTCAAGGACTCATCGGACGAATCACTCTGGAACTGAAATCGGACACGCTCACTGACATTTACCCCTCTCTGGAAGTCTGACACAAGCTGGAAAATTTTCTAAGTTCAAATAATTTTTTTTTTCAACTTTTTTCAATTTCCCCCCTGTGGGATATATATTTTACCCACACATTTGGAATACTCTTGGGATGCCCTCTAACATAGTATTCCCTCATTAAGCGGATATTTTCACAAAAAAGTGAAATTTTCAAAAAAGTCAGAAAATTGGCAAAAAAACGCGTAAGTATCAAGGACTCATTGGACGAATCGCTCTGGAACTGAAATCGGATGCGCTCATTGACATTTCCCACTCTCTGGAAGTCTGACACAAGCTGGAAAATTTTCTAAGTTCCAAAAAAATTTTTTTTAAACTTTTTATCCAATTTCCTCCCGTGGGATATATATTTTACCCACACATTTGGAAGCCTCCTGGGATACCCTCTAATATAGTATTCCCTCATTTAGCGGATATTTTCACAAAAAAGTGAAATTTTCAAAAAAGTCAGAAAATTGGCAAAAAACAACTAAGTGTCAAGGACTCATCGGACGAATCACTCTGGAACTGAAATCGGATGCGCTCACTGACATTTCCCCCTCTCTGGAAGTCTGAGATATGCAGGAAAATTGTCTAAGTTCAAATATTTTTTTTTTCTACTTTTTTTCAATTTACCCCGTGGGATATATATTTTACCAAACATTTGGAATACTCCTGGGATGCCATCTAACATAGTATTCCCTCATTTAGCGGATATTTTCACAAAAAAGTGAAATTTTCAAAAAAGTCTGAAAATTGGCTAAAAACAACTAAGTGTCAAGGACTCATCGGACGAATCGCTCTGGAACTGAAATCGGACGCGCTCACTGACATTTCCCCCTTTCTGGAAGTCTGACACAAGCTGTAAAATTTTCTAAGTTCAAAAAAATTTTTTTTTAAACTTTTTTTCAATTTCCCCCTGTGGGATATATATTTTACCCACACATTTGGAACCCTCCTGGGATTCCCTCTAACATAGTATTCCCTCATTTAGCGGATATTTTCACAAAAAAGTGAAATTTTCAAAAAAGTCAGAAAATTGGCAAAAAACGCGTAAGTATCAAGGACTCATTGGACGAATCGCTCTGGAACTGAAATCAGATGCGCTCATTGACATTTCCCACTCTCTGGAAGTCTGACACAAGCTGGAAAATTTTCTAAGTTCAAATAATTTTTTTTTTCAACTTTTTTTCAATTTCCCCTCGTGGGATATATATTTTACCAAACATTTGGAATACTCCTGGGATGTCCTGTAACATAGTATTCCCTCATTAAGTGGCTATTTTCACAAAAAAGTGAAATTTTCAAAAAAGTCAGATAATTGGCAAAAAACCGACTAAGTATTAAGGACTCATCGGACGAAACGCTCTCGAACCGAAATCGGACGCGCTCACTGACTTCTCCCCGTCTATGGAACTCTGACAGAAGCTGGAAAATTTTCTAAGTTCAAAAAAAAATTTTTTTTAAACTTTTTATCCAATTTCCCCCCGTGGGATATATATTTTACCGCCACATTTGGAAGCCTCCTGCGATACCCTCTAATATAGTATTCCCTCATTTAGCGGATATTTTCACAAAAAAGTGAAATTTTCAAAAAAGTCAGAAAATTGGCAAAAAACAACTAAGTGTCAAGGACTCATCGGACGAATCACTCTGGAACTGAAATCGGATGCGCTCACTAACGTTTCCCCCTCTCTGGAGGTGTCAGAGACATGCAGGAAAATTGTCTAAGTTCAAATATTTTTTTTTCTACTTTTTTTCAATTTACCCCGTGGGATATATATTTTACCAAACATTTGGAATACTCCTGGGATGCCATCTAACATAGTATTCCCTCATTTAGCGGATATTTTCACAAAAAAGTGAAATTTTCAAAAAAGTCTGAAAATTGGCTAAAAACAACTAAGTGTCAAGGACTCATCGGACGAATCGCTCTGGAACTGAAATCGGACGCGCTCACTGACATTTCCCCATTTCTGGAAGTCTGACACAAGCTGTAAAATTTTCTAAGTTCAAAAAAATTTTTTTTTAAACTTTTTTTCAATTTCCCCCTGTGGGATATATATTTTACCCACACATTTGGAACCCTCCTGGGATTCCCTCTAACATAGTATTCCCTCATTTAGCGGATATTTTCACAAAAAAGTGAAATTTTCAAAAAAGTCAGAAAATTGGCAAAAAACGCGTAAGTATTAAGGACTCATTGGACGAATCGCTCTGGAACTGAAATCAGATGCGCTCATTGACATTTCCCACTCTCTGGAAGTCTGACACAAGCTGGAAAATTTTCTAAGTTCAAATAATTTTTTTTTTCAACTTTTTTTCAATTTCCCCTCGTGGGATATATATTTTACCAAACATTTGGAATACTCCTGGGATGTCCTGTAACATAGTATTCCCTCATTAAGTGGCTATTTTCACAAAAAAGTGAAATTTTCAAAAAAGTCAGATAATTGGCAAAAAACCGACTAAGTATTAAGGACTCATCGGACGAAACGCTCTTGAACCGAAATCGGACACGCTCACTGACTTCTCCCCGTCTATGGAACTCTGACAGAAGCTGGAAAATTTTCTAAGTTCAAAAAAAAATTTTTTTTTAACTTTTTATCCAATTTCCCCCCGTGGGATATATATTTTACCGACACATTTGGAAGCCTCCTGCGATACCCTCTAATATAGTATTCCCTCATTTAGCGGATATTTTCACAAAAAAGTGAAATTTTCAAAAAAGTCAGAAAATTGGCAAAAAACAACCAAGTGTCAAGGACTCATCGGACGAATCACTCTGGAACTGAAATCGGATGCGCTCACTGACATTTCCCCCTCTCTGGAAGTCTGAGACATGCAGGAAAATTGTCTAAGTTCAAATATTTTTTTTTTCTACTTTTTTTCAATTTACCCCGTGGGATATATATTTTACCAAACATTTGGAATACTCCTGGGATGCCATCTAACATAGTATTCCCTCATTTAGCGGATATTTTCACAAAAAAGTGAAATTTTCAAAAAAGTCTGAAAATTGGCTAAAAACAACTAAGTGTCAAGGACTCATTGGACGAATCGCTCTGGAACTGAAATCGGACGCGCTCACTGACATTTCCCCCTTTCTGGAAGTCTGACACAAGCTGTAAAATTTTCTAAGTTCAAAAAAATTTTTTTTTAAACTTTTTTTCAATTTCCCCCTGTGGGATATATATTTTACCCACACATTTGGAACCCTCCTGGGATTCCCTCTAACATAGTATTCCCTCATTTAGCGGATATTTTCACAAAAAAGTGAAATTTTCAAAAAAGTCAGAAAATTGGCAAAAAACGCGTAAGTATCAAGGACTCATTGGACGAATCGCTCTGGAACTGAAATCAGATGCGCTCATTGACATTTCCCACTCTCTGGAAGTCTGACACAAGCTGGAAAATTTTCTAAGTTCAAATAATTTTTTTTTTCAACTTTTTTTCAATTTCCCCTCGTGGGATATATATTTTACCAAACATTTGGAATACTCCTGGGATGTCCTGTAACATAGTATTCCCTCATTAAGTGACTATTTTCACAAAAAAGTGAAATTTTCAAAAAAGTCAGATAATTGGCAAAAAACCGACTAAGTATTAAGGACTCATCGGAC
This sequence comes from Phyllobates terribilis, assembly GCF_046119375.1. Classification (NCBI taxonomy): domain Eukaryota; kingdom Metazoa; phylum Chordata; class Amphibia; order Anura; family Dendrobatidae; genus Phyllobates; species Phyllobates terribilis. The sequence continues at coordinate 266,645 of NW_027363191.1, forward strand.
GAAACGCTCTCGAACCGAAATCGGACGCGCTCACTGACTTCTCCCCGTCTATGGAACTCTGACAGAAGCTGGAAAATTTTCTAAGTTCAAAAAAAAATTTTTTTTAAACTTTTTATCCAATTTCCCCCCGTGGGATATATATTTTACCGCCACATTTGGAAGCCTCCTGCGATACCCTCTAATATAGTATTCCCTCATTTAGCGGATATTTTCACAAAAAAGTGAAATTTTCAAAAAAGTCAGAAAATTGGCAAAAAACAACTAAGTGTCAAGGACTCATCGGACGAATCACTCTGGAACTGAAATCGGATGCGCTCACTAACATTTCCCCCTCTCTGGAAGTCTGAGACATGCAGGAAAATTGTCTAAGTTCAAATATTTTTTTTTCTACTTTTTTTCAATTTACCCCGTGGGATATATATTTTACCAAACATTTGGAATACTCCTGGGATGCCATCTAACATAGTATTCCCTCATTTAGCGGATATTTTCACAAAAAAGTGAAATTTTCAAAAAAGTCTGAAAATTGGCTAAAAACAACTAAGTGTCAAGGATTCATCGGACGAATCGCTCTGGAACTGAAATCGGACGCGCTCACTGACATTTCCAACTTTCTGGAAGTCTGACACAAGCTGTAAAATTTTCTAAGTTCAAAAAAATTTTTTTTTAAACTTTTTTTCAATTTCCCCCTGTGGGATATATATTTTACCCACACATTTGGAACCCTCCTGGGATTCCCTCTAACATAGTATTCCCTCATTTAGCGGATATTTTCACAAAAAAGTGAAATTTTCAAAAAAGTCAGAAAATTGGCAAAAAACGCGTAAGTATTAAGGACTCATTGGACGAATCGCTCTGGAACTGAAATCAGATGCGCTCATTGACATTTCCCACTCTCTGGAAGTCTGACACAAGCTGGAAAATTTTCTAAGTTCAAATAATTTTTTTTTTCAACTTTTTTTCAATTTCCCCTCGTGGGATATATATTTTACCAAACATTTGGAATACTCCTGGGATGTCCTGTAACATAGTATTCCCTCATTAAGTGGCTATTTTCACAAAAAAGTGAAATTTTCAAAAAAGTCAGATAATTGGCAAAAAACCGACTAAGTATTAAGGACTCATCGGACGAAACGCTCTCGAACCGAAATCGGACACGCTCACTGACTTCTCCCCGTCTATGGAACTCTGACAGAAGCTGGAAAATTTTCTAAGTTCAAAAAAAAATTTTTTTTTAACTTTTTATCCAATTTCCCCCCGTGGGATAAACATTTTACCGACACATTTGGAAGCCTCCTGCGATACCCTCTAATATAGTATTCCCTCATTTAGCGGATATTTTCACAAAAAAGTGAAATTTTCAAAAAAGTCAGAAAATTGGCAAAAAACAACTAAGTGTCAAGGACTCATCGGACGAATCACTCTGGAACTGAAATCGGATGCGCTCACTGACATTTCCCCCTCTCTGGAAGTCTGAGACATGCAGGAAAATTGTCTAAGTTCAAATATTTTTTTTTTCTACTTTTTTTCAATTTACCCCGTGGGATATATATTTTACCAAACATTTGGAATACTCCTGGGATGCCATCTAACATAGTATTCCCTCATTTAGCGGATATTTTCACAAAAAAGTGAAATTTTCAAAAAAGTCTGAAAATTGGCTAAAAACAACTAAGTGTCAAGGACTCATTGGACGAATCGCTCTGGAACTGAAATCGGACGCGCTCACTGACATTTCCCCCTTTCTGGAAGTCTGACACAAGCTGTAAAATTTTCTAAGTTCAAAAAAATTTTTTTTTAAACTTTTTTTCAATTTCCCCCTGTGGGATATATATTTTACCCACACATTTGGAACCCTCCTGGGATTCCCTCTAACATAGTATTCCCTCATTTAGCGGATATTTTCACAAAAAAGTGAAATTTTCAAAAAAGTCAGAAAATTGGCAAAAAACGCGTAAGTATCAAGGACTCATTGGACGAATCGCTCTGGAACTGAAATCAGATGCGCTCATTGACATTTCCCACTCTCTGGAAGTCTGACACAAGCTGGAAAATTTTCTAAGTTCAAATAATTTTTTTTTTCAACTTTTTTTCAATTTTCCCTCGTGGGATATATATTTTACCAAACATTTGGAATACTCCTGGGATGTCCTGTAACATAGTATTCCCTCATTAAGTGGCTATTTTCACAAAAAAGTGAAATTTTCAAAAAAGTCAGATAATTGGCAAAAAACCGACTAAGTATTAAGGACTCATCGGACGAAACGCTCTCGAACCGAAATCGGACGCGCTCACTGACTTCTCCCCGTCTATGGAACTCTGACAGAAGCTGGAAAATTTTCTAAGTTCAAAAAAAAATTTTTTTTTAACTTTTTATCCAATTTCCCCCCGTGGGATATATATTTTACCGACACATTTGGAAGCCTCCTGCGATACCCTCTAATATAGTATTCCCTCATTTAGCGGATATTTTCACAAAAAAGTGAAATTTTCAGAAAATTGGCAAAAAACAACTAAGTGTCAAGGACTCATCAGACGAATCGCTCTGGAACTGAAATCGGACACGCTCACTGACATTTCCCGCTCTCTGGAAGTCTGACACAAGCTGGAAAATTTTCCAAGTTCAAAAAAAAATGTTTTTCAACTTTTTTTCAATTTCCCCCCGTGTGATATATATTTTACCCACACATTTGGAACCCTCCTGGGATGCCCTCTAACATAGTATTCCCTCATTTAGCAGATATTTTCTCAAAAAAGTGAAATTTTCAGAAAAGTCAGAAAATTGGCAAAAAACAACTAAGTGTCAAGGACTCATCGGACGAATCACTCTGGAACTGCAATCGGACACGCTCACTGACATTTACCCCTCTCTGGAAGTCTGACACATGCCGGAAAATTGTCTAAGTTCAAATAATTTTTTTTTCTACTTTTTTTCAATTTCCCCCCGTGGGATATATATTTTACCAAACATTTGGAATACTCCTGGGATGCCATCTAACAAAGTATTCCCTCATTTAGCGGATATTTTCACAAAAAAGTGAAATTTTCAAAAAAGTCAGAAAATTGGCTAAAAACAACTAAGTGTCAAGGACTCATCGGACGAATCGCTCTAGAACTGAAATCGGACGCGCTCACTGACATTTCCCCCTTTCTGGAAGTCTGACACAAGCTGTAAAATTTTCTAAGTTGAGAAAAAAAATTTTTTCAACTTTTTTTCAATTTACCCCCCGAGGGATATATATTTTACCCACACATTTGGAACCCTCCTGGGATTCCCTCTAACATAGTATTCCCTCATTTAGCGGATATTTTCACAAAAAAGTGATATTTTCTAAAAAGTCAGAAAATTGCCAAAAAACAACTAAGTATCAAGGACTCATTGGACGAATCGCTCTGGAACTGAAATCGGATGCGCTCATTGACATTTCCCACTCTCTGGAAGTCTGACACAAGCTGGAAAATTTTCTAAGTTCAAATCATTTTTTTTTTCAACTTTTTTTCAATTTCCCCCCTGTGGGATATATATTTTATCCAAACATTTGGAATACTCCTGGGATGCCCTCTAACATAGTATTCCCTCATTTAGCGGATATTTTCACAAAAAAGTGAAATTTTCAAAAAAGTCAGATAATTGGCAAAAAACCGACTAAGTATTAAGGACTCATCGGACAAAACGCTCTGGAACCGAAATCGGACGCGCTCACTGACTTTTCCCCGTTTAAGGAAGTCTAACAGAAGCTGGAAAATTTTGTAAGTTCAAAAAAAAAATTTTTTTTTTACTTTTTATCCAATTTCCCCGCGTGGGATATATATTTTACCCACACATTTGGAAGTCTCCTGCGATACCCTCTAATATAGTATTCCCTCATTTAGCAGATATTTTCACAAAAAAGTGAAATTTTCAAAAAAGTCAGAAAATTGGCAAAAAACAACTAAGTCTCAAGGACTCATCGGACGAATCGCTCTGGAACTGAAATCAGATGCGCTCATTCACATTTCCCCCTCTCTGGAAGTGTGACACAAGCTGGAAAATTTTCCAAGTTCAAAAAAAAATGTTTTTCAAATTTTTTTCAATTTCCCCCTGGGGGATATTTATTTTATCCACACATTTGGAATACTCCTGGGATGCCATCTAACATGGTATTCCCTCATTTAGCGGATATTTTCACAAAAAAGTGAAATTTTCAAAAAAGTCACAAAATTGGCAAAAATTGACTAAGTATCATGGACTCATCAGACGAATCGCTCTGGAACTGAAATCGGACACGCTCACTGACATTTCCCGCTCTCTGGAAGTTTGACACAAGCTGGAAAATTTTCTAAGTTCAAAAAAAAATTTTTTTCAACTTTTTATCCAATTTCCCCCCGTGGGATATATATTTTACCCACACATTTGGAAGCCTCCTGCGATACCCTCTAATATAGTATTCCCTCATTTAGCGGATATTTTCACAAAAAAGTGAAATTTTCAAAAAAGTCAGAAAATTGGCAAAAAACAACTAAGTGTCAAGGGCTCATCGGACGAATCACTCTGGAACGGAAATCGGACATGCTCACTGACATTTACCCCTCTCTGGAAGTCTGACACAAGCTGGAAAATTTTCCAAGTTCAAATATTTTTTTTTTTCAACTTTTTTTCAATTTCCCCCCCGTGGGATATATATTTTACCCACACATTTGGAACCCTCCTGGGATTCCCTCTAACATAGTATTCCCTCATTTAGCGGATATTTTCACAAAAAAGTGAAATTTTCAAAAAAGTCAGAAAATTGGCAATAAACAACTAAGTATCAAGGACTCATCAGACAAATCGCTCTGGAACTGAAATTGGACGCGCTCACTGACATGCTCCCCTCTCTGGAAGTCTGACACAAGCTGTAAAATTTTCTAAGTTGAGAAAAAAAAATTTTTCAACTTTTCTTCAATTTACCCCGGTGGGATATATATTTTACCCAAACATTTCGAACCCTCCTGGCATGCCCACAAACATAGTATTCCCTCATTTAGTGGATATTTTCTCAAAAAAGTGAAATTTTCAAAAAAGTCAGAAAATTGGCAAAAAACAACTAAGTGTCAAGGACTCATCGAACGAATCACTCTGGAACTGAAATCGGACATGCTCACTGACATTTCCCCCTCTCTGGAAGCCTGACACAAGCTGGAAAATTTTCGAAGTTCAAATAATTTTTTTTTCAACATTTTTTCAATTCCCCCCCTGTGGGATATTTTTTTTATCCACACATTTGGAATATTCCTGGGATCCTCCACACATTTGGAACCCTCCTGGTATTCCCTCTAACATAGTATTCCCTCATTTAGCAGATATTTTCAAAAAAAAAGTGAAATTTTCAAAAAAGTCAGAAAATTGGCAAAAAACGACTAAATATCAAGGACTCATCAGACGAATCGCTCTGGAACTAAAATCGGACACGCTCACTGACATTCCCCCCTCTTTGGAAGTCTGACACAAGCTGGAAAATTTTCTAAGTTCAAAAAAAAAATGTTTTCAACTTTTTTGCAATTTCCCCCCGTGGGATATATATTTTACCCACACATTTGGAACCCTCCTGGGATGCCCACTAACATAGTATTCCCTCATTTAGCGGATATTTTCACAAAAAAGTGAAATTTTCAAAAAAGTCAGAAAATTGGCAAATAACGACTAAGTATTAAGGAGTCATCGGACGAATCATTCTGGAAGTCAAATCGGACGCGCTCACTGACATTTCCCCTTATCGGGAAGTCTTGCACAAGCTGGAAAATTTTCTAAGTTCAAAAAAAATTTTTTTGAAACTTTTTTTCAATTTCTCCCGTGGGATATATATTTTACCCACACATTTGGAACCCTCCTGGGATGCCCTCTAACATAGTATTCCTTCATTTAGCGGATATTTTCACAAAAAAGTGAAATTTTCAAAAAAGACAGAAAATTAGCAAAAAACGACTAAGTATCAAGGACTCCTCGGACGAATCGCTCTGGAACTAAAATCGGACGCGCTCACTGACATTTCCCCCCCCCCCCCTCTGGCAGTCTGACACAAGCTGAAAAATTTTCTTTGTCCAAAAATTTTTTTTTTCAACTTTTTTTCAATTTCCCCCCGTGAGATATATATTTTACCCACACATTTGGAACCCTCCTGGGATGCCCTCTAACATAGCATTCCCTCATTTAGCGGATATTTTCACAAAAAGTGAAATTTTCAAAAAAGTCAGAAAATTGGCAAAAAACGTCTAAGTATCAAGGACTATTCGGACGAATCGCTCTGGAACTGAAATTGGACGCGCTTACTGACATTTCCCCCTCTCTGGAAGTCTGACACAAGCTGTAAAATTTTCTAAGTTCAAAAAAAAAATGTTTTCAACTTTTTTTCAATTTACCCCCGTGGGATGTATATTTACCCACACATTTGCAACCCTCCTGGGATGTCCTCTAACATAGTATTCCCTCATTTAGCGGATATTTTCACAAAAAAGTGAAATTTTCAAAAAAGACAGAAAATTGGCAAAAAACGACTAAGTATCAAGGACTATTCGGACGAATCGCTCTGGAACTGAAATTGGACGCGCTTACTGACATTTCCCCCTCTCTGGAAGTCTGACACAAGCTGTAAAATTTTCTAAGTTCAAAAAAAAAATGTTTTCAACTTTTTTTCAATTTACCCCCGTGGGATGTATATTTACCCACACATTTGCAACCCTCCTGGGATGTCCTCTAACATAGTATTCCCTCATTTAGCGGATATTTTCACAAAAAAGTGAAATTTTCAAAAAAGACAGAAAATTGGCAAAAAACGACTAAGTATCAAGGACTATTCAGACGAATCGCTCTGGAACTGAAATTGGACGCGCTCACTGACATTTCCCCCTCTCTGGAAGTCTGACACAAGCTGGAAAATTTTCTTAGTTCAAAAAAAAAATTTTTTTCAACTTTTTTGCAATTTCCCCCCGTGGGATATATATTTTACCCACACATTTGGAACCCTCCTGGGATGCGCACTAACATAGTATTCCCTCATTTTGCAGATATTTTCACAAAAAAGTGAAATTTTCAAAAAAGTCAGAAAATTGGCAAAAAACAACTAAGTATCAAGGACTCATTGGACGAATAGCTCTGGAACTGAAATCGGATGAGCTCACTGACATTTCCCGCTCTCTTGAAATCTGACACAAGGTGGAAAATTTTCTAAGTTCCAAAAAAAAATTTTTTCAACTTTTTTTCAATTTCCCCCGTGGGATATATATTTTACCCACACATTTGGAACCATGCTGGGATGCGCTCTAACATAGTATTCCCTCATTTAGCAGATATTTTCAAAAAAAAAGTGAAATTTTCAAAAAAGTCAGAAAATTGGCAAAAAACGACTAAGCATCAAGGACTCATCAGACGAATCGCTCTGGAACTAAAATCGGACGCGCTCACTGACATTTCCCCCTCTCTGGAAGTCTGACACAAGCTGGAAAATTTTCTTTGTCCAAAAATTTTTTTTTCAACTTTTTTTCAATTTCCCCCCGTGGGATATATATTTTACCCACACATTTGAAACCCTCCTGGGATGTCCTCTAACATAGTATTCCCTCATTTTGCGGATATTTAAAAAAAAAGTGAAATTTTCAAAAAAGTCAGAAAATTGGCAAAAAACAACTAAGTATCAAGGACTCAATGGACGAATCACTCTGGAACTGAAATCGGACAAGCTCACTGACATTTCCCCCTCTATGGAAGTCTGATACAAGCCAGAAAATTTTCTAAGTCCAAAAAAAATATTTTTTTCAACTTTTTTTCAATTCCCCCCCGTGGGATATATATTTACCCACACATTTGGAACCCTCCTGGGATGCCCTCTAACATAGTATTCCCTCATTTAGCGGATATTTTAAAAAAAAGTGAAATTTTCAAAAAAGTCAGAAAATTGGCAAAAAACAACTAAGTACCAAGGACTAGTGTTGAGCGATACCTTCCGATATCAGGAAATATCGTATCGGATTGGATCGGACCGATACTCAAAAAGTATCGGATATCGCCGATTCCGATACCGGAAACCAATGCAAGTCAATGGGACACTAATATCGGAATAAAAATAAACCCTTTCTTTCCTTGTAGGTTAATTCTACATGAAGTAAAACAACTAAGAATAATGTAGAATGTATTATGCGAAAAGCCGGCAATTCATCAGCGCATACACCGGTCCCGACAATTTACAACAGAAAGAATAGAGCTTCACACATAGATTAGATAGATAGAAACATGTCAGTCACATATATATGAAGTACAGTGACAGTGTTGCTTACTGTACTTGTCATTTAGTGTAAAGGATTTATTAAAAAAAATAATAGTGTTTTCATGCACCGTCTCTTTAAAAAAGCCGGCCGGCAATTCAGCAGCGGTACCCGACAATTTATAACAGACAGAATAGAGCTTCACACATAGATTAGATAGATAGAAACATGTCAGTCACATATATATGAAGTACAGTGACAGTGTTGGTTACTGTACTTGTCATTTAGTGTAAAGGATTTATTTAAAAAAATATTAGTGTTTTCATGCACCGTCTCTTTAAAAAAGCCGGCCGGCAATTCAGCATCTGTACCCGACAATTTAGAATAGAAGGAATAGGGAATCATACATAGATTAGATAGATAGAAACATGTCAGTCACATATATATGAAGTACAGTGACAGTGTTGATTACTGTACTTGTCATTTAGTGTAAAGGATTTATTTAAAAAAATAATAGTGTTTTCATGCACCGTCTCTTTAAGAAAGCCGGCCGGCAATTCAGCAGCGGTACCCGACAATTTAGAATAGAAGGAATAGAGAATCATACATAGATTAGATAGATAGAAACATGTCAGTCACATATAACAGACAGACATTTATAACAGACAGAATAGAGCTTCACACATAGATTAGATAGATAGAAACATGTCAGTCACATATATATGAAGTACAGTGACAGTGTTGGTTACTGTACTTGTCATTTAGTGTTAAAATAAAGGATTTATTTAAAAAAAATTGGCGTGGGGTTCCCCTTAATTTTAGTCTCTAGCGGAGGTTAAGCAGACAGCTGGGGCAGATGTTTGAAGCCTGGGAAGGGGTTAATACCCACGGAGCTTCCCAGGCTACTAATATCAGCCCCCAGCTGAATACCTAGCCTTTACTAGCTATTAAAGTGGGGGACCCCCCCAAAAAAAAAATGACGTGGGGTCCCCCCTAATTTAATAGCTAGCAAAGGCTAGGCAGACAGCTGGGGGCTGATATTAATAGCCCAGGAAGGGTGCCATGAATATTGGCCCCCTCCCAGGCTAGAAACACCAGCCGTCAGCCGCCCCAGAAATGGCGCGTCCATAGGATGCGCCAATTCTGGCACTTAGCCTCGCTCTTCCACGCTGCCCTGGTGCAGTGGCAGGGGGTAATAGGGCTGGGGTTGATGTCAGCTTATAATGCCAGCTGACATCAAGCCCAGGTTAGTAATGGAGAGGCATCTATAAGACACCCCCATTACTAACCCCATAGTGAAAGTTAAAAAAAAAACACAACACCCAGAATAAAGTCCTTTAATTGAAATAAACACACAATTCTTTATTGTTCTAAATTAAACCATACTTACCGTCACGCCCATTCCAGCTGAAGCCAACGATCTCCTGCAATAAAAGTAAAATAATAAAGCAACCTCATCCTTACCTTTCCATGGTTCCCAGGACAGCTCCAGCTCTGCTACATCGAGATGACAGGCTGGACCGCAGCAGAACGCTGCCATCCAGCCTGTCATCCCGCGTACACTGAGAAGCGCAGGCATGCTTCCGCTCCTCAGCGTCTCTCTGTGACGGCATCCAGATGAGCCGACAATGAACTCGGCTCACCTCATGCACGTCACTGACAGCGTGGGAGAATTCTCCTGCACTCACCGCTTCAGCGTGAGAATTTTCCCACGCTGTCAGTGACGTGCATGAGGTGAGGTCATGTCCAATGAACTCAGCTCACCTCATGCACGTCACTGACAGCGTGGGAGAATTCTCACGCTGAAGCGCTGAGTGCAGGAGAATTCTCCCACGCTGTCAGTGACGTGCATGAGGTGAGCCGAGTTCATTGTCGGCTCATCTGGATGCCGTCACAGAGAGACGCTGAGGAGCGGAAGCATGCCTGCGCTTCTCAGTGTCCGCGGGATGACAGGCTGGATGGCAGCGTTCTGCTGCGGTCCAGCCTGTCATCTCGATGTAGCAGAGCTGGAGCCATCGTGAGAACCATGGAAAGGTAAGGATGAGGTTGCTTTATTATTTTACTTTTATTGCAGGAGATCGTTGGCTTCAGCTGGAATGGGCGTGACGGTAGGTATGGTTTAATTTAGAACAATAAAGAATTGTGTCTTTATTTCAATTAAAGGACTTTATTCTGGGTGTTGTGTTTTTTTTAAATACTTTACTAGAAATTCATGGTGGTCATGTCTAATATTGGCGTGACCCCATGAATTTCGGGCTTAGGGCCAGCTGATAATGCCAAGCTGGCCTTAACCCCTTTATTACCCAGTGAGCCACCGCACCAGGGCCCTGGATGAGTTGGGTACAGCGCCAGAAGATGGCGGTTCTATGAACGCGCCATTTTCCGGGGCGGCTGCGGACTGCAATTTGCAGCGGGTGGGGCCCAGAAAGCTTGGGCCTCCCTGCGCTGCGGATTCCAGCCCCCAGCCTCCTAGTTGTACCTGGCTGGACACAAAAATAGGGCGAAGCCCCACGTATTTTTTTTTAAATTATTTCATGAAATTCATGAAATAATTTAAAAAAAAAGGGCTTCCATATATTGTTGTGTCCGGCCAGGTACAAATAGGCAGCTGGTGGTTGGGGGCAGCCCGTTCCTGCCTGCTGTACCTGGCTGGACACAAATATAGGGCGAAGCCCCACATCAATTTTTTTTTAATTATTTCATGAATTTCCTGAAATAATTAAAAAAAAATTGATGTGGGGCTTCGCATTATATTTGTGTCCAGCCAGGTACAGCAGGCAGGAACGGGCTGCCCCCAACCACCAGATGCCTATTTGTACCTGGCCGGACACAACAATATAGGGAAGCCCTTTTTTTATTTATTATTTCATGAATTTCATGAAATAATTAAAAAAAAAAAAATACGTGGGGCTTCTCCCTATTTTTGTGTCCAGCCAGGTACAACTAGGCAGCTGGGGGATGGAATCTGCAGTGCAGGGAGACCCAAGCTTTCTGGGCCCCCCCCCCGCTGCAAATTGCAGTCCGCAGCCACCCCGGAAAATGGCGCGTTCATAGAAGCTGGATGCTGTACCTGGCTGGCATACAAAAATATGGCAAAGCCCACGTCAAAATTATTGGGAAAAATTAATTAAAAAATAAATAATAATTTAGTGACTGCATCTTTATTAACTCCTCAAATGTCATTTAGTGTTAAAATAAAGGATTTATTTTAAAAAAAAATTGGCGTGGGATCCCCCATAATTTTAGTCTCTAGCGGAGGTTAAGCAGACGGCTGGGGCAGATGTTTGAAGCCTGGGAAGTGGGTAATACCCACGGAGCTTCCCAGACTACTAATATCAGCCCCCAGCTGAATACCTAGCCTTTACTAGCTATTAAAATGGGGGACCCCCCCAAAAAATGACGTGGGGTCCTCCCTATTTTAATAGCTAGCAAAGGCTAGGCAGACAGCTGGGGGCTGATTTTAATAGCCCAGGAAGGGTGCCATGAATATTGGCCCCCTCCCAGGCTAGATACACCAGCCATCAGCCACCCCAGAAATGGCGCATCCATAGGATGCGCCAACTCTGGCACTTAGCCTCGCTCTTCCACGCTGCCCTGGTGCGGTGGCAGGGGGTAATAGGGCTGGGGTTCATGTCAGCGCCAGCTGCCATGAAGCCCAGGTTAGTAATGATGGGCATCTATAAGACACCCCCATTACTAACCTAAAAAGTGTTAAAAAGAAAAAACACACTACACCCAGAAAAAATAATTTATTTGAAATAAAACACACAATTTCATTTAATTCTTAGTTTACTAAAAAAAAAAAAATAGTTACCTGTCCACGTTCCTGCGCTGATCTCCCATGCACAGCTGTCACATCTGGAGATGGTGACAGCTGTGCATGGCTGCTGTAAGCTCACACTGCCGGGAACACGTCCGCTCCCGGCAGCGGGAGCCACTGACTGAGGTCACCGGAGTGCATTTAGTCAGCGCAGCTCCGGAGACCCCCTTTACGGCACTGCTGTACCGTGGGAATTTCTCACGATACAGCGGGGCCGTAAAGCAGCTAACCGGAGCAGCGCTGCCTGAACTCCGGTGAACCCGCTTATGCAATGATGGGGCTGCTTTACGGCCCCATCATTCTAGCGGCGGTGGCGGTTCAGAGCGGTCACATTCTATGTGGCTGCTCTGAACTGGAGATCATCGTGGGACACTCGTGGACTACTACGGAGGGGTAAGGATAAGGTTGTGGTTTATTATTTTATATTTTATTACAGGAGATCGATGGCTTCGGGGAATTAGGTGTCTAGGTGAGTATAGGTGTAGTTTTTTATTTTTTACTTTATTTTAGGTGGCGATCTGCGGGGACAGGTAATGTATGAACTAATTTATTGCAGGCAACCACTGGCCACCAATGACATGTATTTAACATTTATTGGGGACACAGTAGGGCAATTTATATAGCAGGATCAGGCTGATGGGAACTACTGCTCCCATCGAGCTGATCCTGCTGGCACGAGTGGACGGGGGACAGACATAGGCCAATGGGAGTAGTAGTGTCACATCGGCCTATGTCTGCCTGCACGCACACACCCGCACACATCGCACAGACACCGCGCAAAACCGCAGACATCGCACACACCCGCAGACATCGCACAGACACCGCACACACCCGCAGACATCGCACAGACACCCCACACACCCGCACACATCGCACAGACACCGCACACACCCGCACACATCGCACAGACATCGCGCACACCCGCACACATCGCACAGACACCCACACACCAATCATGACGGGTCTGGGAGGTGAGGCTGACCTGTGCGACCGTGGGAAAGTTCATGTGAGTTCATGCAGTCAAGCATGAACTCACATGAACCCTCCGAGGGCACCGCGGCTACTTCAAATGAACAGCTGATCGGCATCAGCTGATACCTCAGCTGTTCATTTGAAATAACCGGCGGGAAAGCGCAGCACAGAACGGGAAAGCCGGCGGTGAAGTCTTTTCACTGTCGGCTTCCCCGCCTGGGTCCTTCGCTCCCCGCTCCTTGGTGCTGCACTCCCCGCCCGGTCCTAACTTACGATCGGGATGGGAGGTGGCGAGGGGAGCGGAGGATCGGGGTGGGAGGCTGCGGGGAAGCAGTATGGGGCTGTGTGATTGTTTAAAAGCCGGCGGCTTTTTACCGCCCGCCGGCTTTTAAACAATCAGGAGAATTCTCCCACGCTGGGATGGCATTCTGATGACAGGCTGGATCGCAGCTGAACGCTGCCACCCTGCTTGTCATCGTTCAGAGACACTGCAGAGCGCAGGCATTATGGGAACTTCCGATTCCGGTATTCGATATTGTAAAAGTATCGGAATTAAGTATCGGAATTCCGATACCGCGAATATCGGCCGATACCCGATATTTCAGTATCGGAATGCTCAACACTACCAAGGACTCAATGGACGGATCGCTCTGGAACTGAAATCGGACACGCTCACTGACATTTCCCCCTCTCTGGAAGTCTGACACAAGCTGGAAAATTTTCTAAGCTCCAAAATAAAAATTTTTTCAACTTTTTTTCCAATTTCCCCTCCTGGGATGCCCTCTAACATAGTATTCCCTCATTTAGCAGATATTTTCACAAAAAAGTGAAATTTTCAAAAAAGTCAGAAAATTGGCAAAAAACAACTAAGTATCAAGGACTCATTGGACGAATAGCTCTGGAACTGAAATCAGATGAGCTCACTGACATTTCCCGCTCTCTTGAAGTCTGACACAAGGTGGAAAATTTTCTAAGTTAAAAAAAAAAATTTTAAACTTTTTTTCAATTTCTCACACATTTGGAACCTACGTGGGATTCTCTCTAACATAGTATTCCCTCATTTAGCGGATATTTTCACAATAAAGTGAAATTTTCAAAAAAGTCAGAAAATTGGCAAAAAACATCTAAGTATCAAGGACTCATCGGACGAATCGTTCTGGAAGTGAAATCGGACGCGCTCACTGACAGTTACCCCTCTCTGGAAGTCTGACACAAGCTGGAAAATTTTCTAAGTTCAAATAATTTTTTTTTCTACTTTTTTTCAATTTCCCCCCTGTGGGATATATATTTTACCCACACATTTGGAATACTCCTGGGATGCCCTGTATCATAGTATTCCCTCATTTAGCGGATATTTTCAAAAAAAAGTGAAATTTTCAAAAAAGTCAGATAATTGGCAAAAACCAACAAGTATTAAGGACTCATCTGACGAAACGCTCTGGAACTGAAATCGGACGCGCTCGCTGACATTTCCCCGTCTCTGGAAGTCTGACACAAGCTGGAAAATTTTTTAAGTTCAAAAAAAATTTTTTTTCAACTTTTTTTCAATTTCCCCCTGTGGGATATATATTTTACCCACACATTTGCAACCCTCCTGGGATGCGCTCTAACATAGCATTGCCTCATTTAGCAAATATTTAAAAAAAAAAAGTGAAATTTTCAAAAAAGTCAGAAAATTGGCAAAAAACTACTAAGTATCAAGGACTCATCAGACGATTCGCTCTGGAACTAAAATCGGACGCGCTCACTGACATTTCCCCCTCTCTGGAAGTCTGACACAAGCTGAAAAATTTTCTTTGTACAAAAATTTTTTTTTTCAACTTTTTTTCAATTTCCCCCCGTGGGATATATATTTTACCCACACATTTGGAACCCTCCTGGGATGCCCTCTAACATAGTATTCCCTCATTTAGCGGATATTTTCACAAAAAGTGAAATTTTCAAAAAAGTCAGAAAATTGGCAAAAAACAACTAAGTACCAAGGACTCAATGGACGAATCGCTCTGGAACTGAAATCGGACACGCTCACTGACATTTCCCCCTCTCTGGAAGTCTGACACCAGCCTGAAAATTTTCTAAGTCCAAAAAAAATTATTTTTTCAACTTTTTTGCAATTTCCCCCCGTGGGATATATATTTTACCCACACATTTGGAACCCTCATGGGATGTCCTCTAACATAGTATTCCCTCATTTTGCGGATATTTAAAAAAAAAGTGAAATTTTCAAAAAAGTCAGAAAATTGGCAAAAAACAACTAAGTATCAAGGACTCAATTGACGAATCGCTCTGGAACTGAAATCGGACACGCTCACTGACATTTCCCCCTCTATGGAAGTCTGACACAAGCCAGAAAATTTTCTAAGTCCAAAAAAAATAATTTTTTCAACTTTTTTTCAATTACCCCAGGGGGATATATATTTACCCACACATTTGGAACCCTCCTGGGATGCCCTCTAACATAGTATTCCCTCATTTAGCGGATATTTTCACAAAAAAGTTAAATTTTTTAAAAAAGACAGAAAATTGGCAAAAAACGACTAAGTATCAAGGACTCAATGGACGAATCGCTCTTGAACTGAAATCGGACACACTCACTGACATTTCCCCCTCTATGGAAGTCTGACACAAGCCAGAAAATTTTCTAAGTCCAAAAAAAATAATTTTTTCAACTTTTTTTCAATTACCCCCGGGGGATATATATTTACCCACACATTTGGAACCCTCCTGGGATGCCCTCTAACATAGTATTCCCTGATTTTGCGGATATTTTAAAAAAAAAGTGAAATTTTCAAAAAAGTCAGAAAATTGGTAAAAAACAAATAAGTACCAAGGACTCAATGGACGAATCGCTCTGGAACTGAAATCGGACACGCTCACTGACATTTCCCCCTCTATGGAAGTCTGACACAAGCCCGAAAATTTTCTAAGTCCAAAAAAAATAATTTTTCAACTTTTTTTCAATTCCACCCCGTGGGATATATATTTACCCACACATTTGGAACCCTCCTGGGATGCCCTCTAACATAGTATTCCCTCATTTAGCGGATATTTTCACAAAAAAGTTAAATTTTTTAAAAAAGACAGAAAATTGGCAAATAACGACTAAGTATTAAGGACTCATCGGACGAATCATTCTGGAAGTCAAATCGGACGCGCTCAATGACATTTCCCCCTCTCTGGAAGTCTGACACAAGCTGGAAAATTTTCTAAGTTCAAATAATTTTTTTTTCTACTTTTTTCAATTTCCCCCCTGTGGGATATATATTTTACCCACACATTTGGAATACTCCTGGGATGCCCTGTAACATAGCATTCCCTCATTTAGCGGATATTTTCACAAAAAAGTGAAATTTTCCAAAAAGTCAGATAATTGGCAAAAACCGACAAGTATTAAGGACTCATCTGACTAAACGCTCTGGAACCGAAATCGGACGCGCTCACTGACATTTCCCCGTCTCTGGAAGTCTGACACAAGCTGGAAAATTTTGTAAGTTCAAAAAAAAATTTTTTTCAACTTTTTTTCAATTCCCCCCCCCAGTGGGATATATATTTTACCCACACATTTGGAACGCTCCTGGGATGCGCTCTAACATAGTATTCCCTCATTTAGCAGATATTTAAAAAAAAAAGTGAAATTTTCAAAAAAGTCAGAAAATTGGCAAAAAACGACTAAGTATCAAGGACTCATCAGACGAATTGCTCTGGAACTAAAATCGGACGCGCTCACTGACATTCCCCGCTCTTTGGAAGTCTGACACAAGCTGGAAAATTTTCTAGTCCAAAAATGTTTTGTTTCAACTTTTTTTCAATTTCCCCCCAATGGGATATATATTTTACCCACACATTTGGAACCCTCCTGGGATGCCCTCTAACATAGTATTCCCTCATTTAGCGGATATTTTCAAAAAAAAAGTGAAATTTTCAAAAAAGTCAGAAAATTGGCAAAAAACGACTAAGTATCAAGGACTCATCGGACGAACCGCTCTGGAACTAAAATCGGATGCGCTCACTGACATTTCCCCATCTCTGGAAGTCTGACACAAGCTGGAAAATTTTCTAAGTCCAAAAATTTTTTTTTTCAACTTTTTTTCAATTTCCCCCCCGTGGGATATGTGTTTTACCCACATATTTCAAACCCTCCCAGGATGCCCTCTGACATAGTATTCCCTCATTTAGCGGATATTTTCACAAAAAAGTGAAATTTTCAAAAAAGTCAGAAAATTGGCAAAAAACGACTAAGTATCAAGGACTCATCGGACGAATCGCTCTGGAACTAAAATCGGACGCGCTCACTGACATTTCCCCCTCTCTGGAAGTCTGACACAAGCTGGAAAATTTTCTTTCTCCAAAAATTTTTTTTTTCAACTTTTTTTCAATTTCCCACCCGTGGGATATATATTTTACCCACACATTTCAAATCCTCCCAGGATGCCTTCTAACATAGTATTCCCTCATTTAGCGGATATTTTAACAAAAAAGTGAAATTTTCAAAGAAGTCAGAAAATTGGCAAAAACGATTAAGTTTCAAGAACTCATCGGACAAATCGCTTTGGAACTGAAATCGGACGCGCTCACTGACATTTCCCCCTCTCTGGAAGTCTGACACAAGCTGGAAAATTTTCTAAGTTCAAAAAAAAATTTCTTTTAAACTTTTTTTCAATTTCCCCCTGTGGGATATATATTTTACCCACACAGTTGGAACCCTCCTGGGATGCCCTCTAACATAGTATTCCCTCATTTAGCGGATATTTTCACAAAAAAGTGAAATTTTAAAAAAAGTCAGAAAATTGGCTAAACACAATTAAGTTTCAAGGAGTCATCGGACGAATCGCTCTGGAACTGAAATCGGACATGCTCACTGACATTTCGCCCTCTCTGGAAGTCTGACAAAAGCCAGAAAATTTTCTAAGTCCAAAAAAAATTTTTTTTTTTAACTTTTTTCAATTTCTCACCCGTGGGATATATATTTAACCCAACACATTTCAAACCCTCCGGGGATGCCCTCTAACATAGTATTCCCTCATTTAGCGGATATTTTCACGAAAAAGTGAAATTTTCAAAAAAGTCAGAACATTGGCAAAAAAAAACTAAGTATCAAGGACTCATCAGACGAATCGATCTGGAACTGAAATCGGATGCGCTCACTGACATTTTCCACTCTCTGGAAGTCTGACACAAGCCAGAAAATTTTCTAAGTACAAAAAAAATTATTTTTTTAAACTTTTTTTTTAATTTCCCACCCGTGGGATATATATTTTACCCACACATTTCAAACCCTCCCGGGATGCCCCAGTGTTCAAATGCGAGTTTAATAGCCAGCAATTCCCGATTACCAGTATCGTAATTAAGTTCAGTCTCAGAAAAAAAATTTTAAAAAAAGGCACAGGGATGTACTCCATCCTTGTTTTCCTGAGACAACACCGCACCGACCCCCACAGAAGAAGCATCAACCTCAACCAAAAACGGCTTAGTCACATCAGGCTGCATAAGGATGGGAGCAGAGGTGAACCTCTCCTTTGGAAGCACAAAAGCTTCAGTGGCCTCAGAAGTCCACTGAACCGCATTAGCACCTTTCCTGGTGAGATCGGTCAGTGGTTTGACAATAATAGAAACATTTTTTATGAACTTTCTGTAATAATTGGTGAAATCCAAAAACCTCTGTATCGATTTCAAACCAATAGGCCTAGGCCATTCCTGCACAGCTTGAACTTTAACCGGATCCATCTCAAAACCTTCACTGGAGATAATGTAACCCAAAAAACGAATTCTCTGTACAGCGAACTCAAATTTCTCCAGCTTAGCAAAAAGCAAATTGTCCATTAATAACTGTAAAACCTCACGTATGCTCCGCCAAGGAGACTCCAGATCCGGCGAATAAATCAAAATGTCATCCAAATACACAACCACATTTTTGCCGATCAAAGGTCTAAGGATGTCATTAATAAGATTATGAAAAAATGCTGGTGCATTGGTAAGACCAAAAGGCATAACTAGGTTCTCAAAATGACCCACAGGAGTGTTAAAAGCAGTCTTCCATTCATCACCCTCCTTCATGTGCAACAAATTGTATGCCCCCCGGAGATCAATTTTAGAGAACCACTTGGCCCCCACTAACTGTTTAAACAAATCCGGAATCAATGGCAGTGGGTAAGGATTGCGTACAGTAATTTTATTAATCTCACGAAAGTCCAGACAAGGACGTAAACCGCCGTCCTTTTTTTTAAGAAAAAAAAATCCAACAGCCACAGGAGACTTGGAAGGCCTAATGTGACCGTCGGCCAAGCTTGTCTGTATGCATTCCTCCAAAGCCTTTCTCTCAGGAATAGTAAGATTAAATAAACGACTTTTAGGAAGAGTCGCTCCAGGGACAAATTCAATGGTACAGTCATAGTCTCTATGGGGAGGCAAAATTTGCGATTCTTTCTCAGAAAAAAATTTCCAAAAATCCTGAATAGGTACAGGTAATTCCCCTTTATCCACAGCAACAATGCATCCGTTACAACACTTGTCATAACACTTAGGGCTCCAGGACTTAATTTCATTGGTAGACCAATCCAGTACAGGATTGTGCAATTTTAACCAGGGTAACCCCAACACTACTGAAGAAGGCAAATTATTTAATACTACCAAATCGAAATTCTCTTCGTGAATACCATTAATAATGAGGGGAAATTCACAGACTTTGTGAGTAGCACCCCCGTGTGATATATATTCTACCAACACACATTTGGAACTCTCCTGGGGTAACCTCACACAAATTATTCCCTCATTTAGTGGATATTTTCACAAAAAAGTGAAATTTTCAAAAATCCAAAATATTGGCTGAAAACGACTAAATATCAAGGACTCATTGGGCGAATCGCTCTGGAACTGAAATCGGAACGCTCACTGACATTTCCCCTATCTGAAAGTCTGATAAACGCCAGAAAAATGACTAAGTCCAAAAAAAAAATTTGTTAAACTTTATTCAATTTTACCCCCGTGGGATATATATTCTACCCACACACATTTGGAACTCTGCTGGGGTACCCTCACACATATTATTCCCTCATTTAGTGGACATTTTCACAAAAAAGTGAAATTTTCAAAAATCCAAATTATTGGCTGAAAACGACTAAATATCAAGGACTCATTGGGCGAATCGCTCTGGAACTGAAATCGGAACGCTCACTCACATTTCCCCTATCTGAAAGTCTGATTAACGCTGGAAAAATGACTAAGTCCAGAAAAAAAATGTTTCAACTTTTTTCAAATTTACCCCCGTGGGATATATATTCTACCCACACACATTTGGAACTCTCCTGGGGTATCCTCACACATATTATTCCCTCATTTAGTGGATATTTTCACAAAAAAGTGAAATTTTCAAAAATCCAGAAAAGTGGCTGAAGTTGACTAAATATTAAGGAATCATTGGGCGAATCGCTCTGGAACTGAATTCGGAACACTCACTGACATTTCCCCTATCTGAAAGTCTGATAAACGCCGGAAAAATGACTAAGTCCAAAAAAATTTTTTTTTCAACTTTTTTCAATTTTACCCCCATGGGATATATATTCTACCCACACATATCTGGAACTCTCCTGGGGTACCCTCACACATATTATTCCCTCATTTAGTGGATATTTTCACAAAAAAGTGAAATTTTAAAAAATCCAGAAAATTGGCTGAAAACGAATAAATATCAAGGACTCATTGGGCGAATCGCTCTGGAACTGAAATCGGAACGCTCACTAACATTTCCCCTATCTGAAAGTCTGATTAACGCCGGAAAAATGACTAAGTCCAAAAAAAAAATGTTTTCAACTTTTTTCAATTTTACCTACATGGGATATATATTCTACCCACACAGATCTGGACCTCTCCTGGGGTACCCTCACACATATTATTCCCTCATTTAGCGGATATTTTCAGAAAAAACTGAAATTTTCAAAAATCCAGAAAATTGGCTGAAAACGACTAAATATCAAGGACTCATTGGGCGAATCACTCTGGAACTGAAATCGGAACGCTCACTGATATTACCCCTATCTGAATATCTGATAAATGCCGGAAAAATGACTAAGTCCAAAAATAAAATTTGTTCAACTTTATTCAATTTTATCCCCGTGGGATATATATTCTACCCACACACATTTGGAACTCTCCTGGGGTACCCTCACACATATTATTCCCCCATTTAGTTGATATTTTCACAAAAAAAGTGAAATTTTCCAAAATCCAGATAATTGGCTGAAATTGATTAAATATCAAGGACTCATTGGGCGAATCGCTCTGGAACTGAATTCGGAACGCTCACTGACATTTCCCCTATCTGAAAGTCTGATAAACGCCGGAAAAATGACTAAGTCCAAAAAAATTTTTTTTTAAACTTTTTTCAATTTTACCCCCGTGGGATATATATTCTTCCCACACACATTTGGAACTCTGCTGGGGTACCCTCACACACATTATTCCCTCATTTAGTGGATATTTTCATGAAAAACTGAAATTTTCAAAAATCCAGAAAATTGTCTGAAAACGACTAAATATCAAGGACTCATTGGGCGAATCACTCTGGAACAGAAATCGGAACGCTCACTCACATTTCCCCTATCTGAAAGTCTGATTAACGCCGGAAAAATGACTAAGTCCAAAAAAAAATGTTTTCAACTTTTTTCAATTTTACCCCCATGGGATATATATTCTACCTACACACATTTGGAACTCTCCTGGGGTACCCTCACACATATTATTCACTCATTTAGTGGATATTTTCACAAAAAAGTGAAATTTTCAAAAATCCAAAATATTGGCTGAAAACGACTAAATATCAAGGACTCATTGGGTGAATTGCTCTGGAACGGAAATCGGAACGCTCACTGATATTTCTCCTGCCTGAAAGTCTGATAAACGCCGTAAAAATGACTAAGTCCAAAAAAAAACTTATTCAACTTTTTTAAATTTTACCCCCGTGGGATATATATTCTACCCACACACATATGGAACTCTCCTGGGGTACCCTCACACATATTATTCCCTCATTTAGTGGATATTTTCACAAAAAAAGTGAAATTTTCAAAAATCCAAAATATTGGCTGAAAACGACTAAATATCAAGGACTCATTGGGCGAATGGCTCTGGAACTGAAATCGGAACGGTCACTGATATTTCTCCTATCTGAAAGTCTGATAAACACCGGAAAAATGACTAATTCCAAAAAAAAAATGTATTCAACTTTTTTCAATTGTACCCCCGTGGGATATATATTTTACCCACACACATTTGGAGCTCTCCTGGGGTACCCTCACACATATTATTTCCTCATTTAGTGGATATTTTCACAAAAAAGTGAAATTTTCAAAAATCCAGAAAATTGGCTGAAAACGAATAAATATCAAGGACTCATTGGGCGAATCGCTCTGCAACTGAAATCGGAACGTTCACTGACATTTCCCCTATCTGAAAGTCTGATTAACGCCGGAAAAATGACTAAGTCCAAAAAAATATTTTTTTCAACTTTTTTCAATTTTACCCCCGTGGGATATATATTCTACCCACACACATTTGGAACTCTCCTGGGGTACCATCACACATATTATTCCCTCATTTAGTGGATATTTTCCCAAAAAAGTAAAATTTTCAAAAATCCAAAATATTGGCTGAAAACGACTAAATATCAAAGACTCATTGGGCGAATCGCTCTGCAACTGAAATGGGAACGCTCACTGATATTTCCCCTATCTGAATATCTGATAAATGCCGTAAAAATGATTAAGTCCAAAAAAAAATTTTTTTAAACTTTTTTCAATTTTACCCCGTGGGATATATATTCTACCCACACACATTTGAAACTCTCCTGGGGTACCCTCACACATATTATTCCCTCATTTAGTGGATATTTTCAAGAAAAACTGAAATTTTTAAAAATCCAGAAAATTGGCTGAAAACGTCTAAATATCAAGGACTCATTGGGCGAATCACTCTGGAACTGAAATCGGAATGCTCACTGACATTTGCTCTATCTGAAAGTCTGATAAACGCCGGAAAAATGACTAAGTCCAAAAAAAAAATGTTTTCAACTTTTTTCAATTTTACCCCCGTGGGATAAATATTCTACCCTCACACATTTGGAACTCTCCTGGGGTACCCTCACACATATTATTCCCTCATTTAGTGGATATTTTCACAAAAAAGTGAAATTTTCAAAAATCCAGAGAATTGGCTGAAAACGAATAAATATCAAGGACTCATTGGGCGAATCGCTCTGGAACTGAAATCGGAACGCTCACTGATATTTCTCCTATCTGAAAGTCTGATAAACGCCGGAAAAATGACTAATTCCAAAAAAAAAATTTTTTCAACTTTTTTCAATTGTACCCCTGTGGGATATATATTCTGCCCACACACATTTGGAGCTCTCCTGGGGTACCCTCACATATATTATTCCCTCATTTAGGGATATTTTCACAAAAAAGTGAAATTTTCAAAAATCCAGAAAATTGGCTGAAAACGACTAAATATGAAGGACTCATTGGGCGAATCGCTCTGGAACTGAAATCGGAATGCTCACTGACATTTCCCCTATCTGAAAGTCTGATAAATGCCAGAAAAATGACTAAGTCCAAAAAAAAAATGTTTTCAACTTTTTTCAATTTTACCCCCGTGGGATAAATATTCTACCCTCACACATTTGGAACTCTCCTGGGGTACCCTCACACATATTATTCCCTCATTTAGTGGATATTTTCACAAAAAAGTGAAATTTTCAAAAATCCAGAGAATTGGCTGAAAACGAATAAATATCAAGGACTCATTGGGCGAATCGCTCTGGAACTGAAATCGGAACGCTCACTGATATTTCTCCTATCTGAAAGTCTGATAAACGCCGGAAAAATGACTAATTCCAAAAAAAAAATTTTTTCAACTTTTTTCAATTGTACCCCTGTGGGATATATATTCTGCCCACACACATTTGGAGCTCTCCTGGGGTACCCTCACATATATTATTCCCTCATTTAGGGATATTTTCACAAAAAAGTGAAATTTTCAAAAATCCAGAAAATTGGCTGAAAACGACTAAATATGAAGGACTCATTGGGCGAATCGCTCTGGAACTGAAATCGGAATGCTCACTGACATTTCCCCTATCTGAAAGTCTGATAAATGCCAGAAAAATGACTAAGTCCAAAAAAAATAATTTGTTCAACTTTTTTAAATTTTACCTCGTGGGATATATATTCTACCCACAAACATTTGGAACTCTCCTGGGGTACCCTCACACATATTATTCCCTCATTTAGTGGATATTTTCAAGAAAAACTGAAATTTTCAAAAATCCAGAAAATTGGCTGAAAACGACTAAATATCAAAGACTAATTGGACGAATAGCTCTGGAACTGAAATCGGAACGCTCACTGATATTTCTCCTGTCTGAAAGTCGGATAAACGCCGTAAAAATGACTAAGTCCAAAGAAAAAACTTTTTTCAACTTTTTTCAATTTTACCCCGTGGGATATATATTCTACCCACACACATTTGGAGCTCTCCTGGGGTACCCTCACATATATTATTCCCTCATTTAGTGGATATTTTCACAAAAAAGTGAAATTTTCAAAAATCCAGAAAATTGGTTGAAAACGAATAAATATCAAGGACTCATTGGGCGAATTGCTCTGGAACTGAAATCGGAACGCTCACTGACATTTCCCGTTTCTGAAAGTCTGATAAACGCTAGAAAAATGACTAGGTCCAAAAAAAAAATTTTTCAACTTTTTTCAATTTTACCCCGTGGGATATATATTCTACCCACACACATTTGGAACTCTCCTGGGGTACCCTCACAAATTTTATTCACTCATTTAGTGGATATTTTCACAAAAAAGTGAAATTTTTAAAAATCCAGAGAATTGGCTGAAAACGAATAAATATCAAGGACTCATTGGGCAAATCGCTCTGGAACTGAAATTGGAACGCTCACTGACATTTCCCCTATCTGAAAGTCTGATAAACGCCAGAAAAATGACTAAGTCCAAAAAAAAATTTTTTTCAACTTTTTTCAATTTTATCCCCGTGGGATATATATTCTACCACACACATTTGGAGCTCTCCTGGGGTATCCTCACACATATTATTTCCTCATTTAGTGGATATTTTCACAAAAAAGTGAAATTTTGAAAAATCCAGAAAATTGGCTGAAAACGAATAAATACCAAGGTCTCATTGGGCGAATCGCTCTGGAACTGAAATCGGACCGCTCACTGACATTTCCCCTATCTGAAAGTCTGATAAACGCCGGAAAAATGACTAAGTCCAAAAAAAAATTTTTTTCAACTTTTTTCAATTTTACCCCCGTGGGATACATATTCTACCCACACACATTTGGAACTCTCCTGGGGTACTCTCACACATATTATTCCCTCATTTAGTGGATATTTTCACAAAAAAGTGAAATTTTCAAAAATCCAGAGAATTGGCTGAAAACGAATAAATATCAAGGACTCATTGGGCAAATCGCTCTGGAACTGAAATCGGAACTCTCACTGATATTTCCCCTATCTGAAAGTCTGATTAACGCCGGAAAAATGACTAAGTCCAAAAAAAAAATGTTTTCAACTTTTTTCAATTTTACCCCCATGGGATATATATTCTACCCACACAGATCTGGAACTCTCCTGGGGTACCCTCACACATATTATTCCCTCATTTAGTGGATATTTTCACAAAAAAGTGAAATTTTTCAAAATCCAGAAAAGTGGCTGAAATTGACTAAATATCAAGGACTCATTGGGCGAATCGCTCTGGAACTGAATTCGGAACGCTCACTGACATTTCCCCTATCTGAAAGTCTGATAAACGCCGGAAAAATGACTAAGTCCAAAAAAATATTTTTTTCAACTTTTTTCAATTTTACCCCCGTGGGATATATATTCTACCCACACACATTTGGAACTCTCCTGGGGTACCATCACACATATTATTCCCTCATTTAGTGGATATTTTCCCAAAAAAGTAAAATTTTCAAAAATCCAAAATATTGGCTGAAAACGACTAAATATCAAAGACTCATTGGGCGAATCGCTCTGCAACTGAAATGGGAATGCTCACTGATATTTCCCCTATCTGAATATCTGATAAATGCCGTAAAAATGATTAAGTCCAAAAAAAAATTTTTTTAAACTTTTTTCAATTTTACCCCGTGGGATATATATTCTACCCACACACATTTGAAACTCTCCTGGGGTACCCTCACACATATTATTCCCTCATTTAGTGGATATTTTCAAGAAAAACTGAAATTTTTAAAAATCCAGAAAATTGGCTGAAAACGACTAAATATCAAGGACTCATTGGGCGAATCGCTCTGGAACTGAAATCGGAATGCTCACTGACATTTGCTCTATCTGAAAGTCTGATAAACGCCGGAAAAATGACTAAGTCCAAAAAAAAAAATTTGTTCAACTTTTTTCAATTTTACCCCCGTGGGATATATATTCTACCCACACAGATCTAGAACTCTCCTGGGGTAACCTCACACATATTATTCCCTCATTTAGCGGATATTTTCACAAAAAACTGAAATTTTCAAAAATCCAGAAAATTGGCTGAAAACGACTAAATATCAAGGACTCATTGGACGAATCGCTCTGGAACTGAAATAGGAACGCTCACTGACATTTGCCCTATCTGAAAGTCTGATAAATGCCGGAAAAATGACTAAGTCCAAAAAAAAAAATGTTTTCAACTTTTTTCAATTTTACCCCCGTGGGATATATATTCTACCCTCACACATTTGGAACTCTCCTGGGGTACCCTCACACATATTATTCCCTCATTTAGTGGATATTTTCACAAAAAAGTGAAATTTTCAAAAATCCAGAGAATTGGCTGAAAACGAATAAATATCAAGGACTCATTGGGCGAATCGCTCTGGAACTGAAATCAGAACGCTCACTGATATTTCTCCTATTTGAAAGTCTGATAAACGCCGGAAAAATGACTAATTCCAAAAAAAAAATTTTTTCAACTTTTTTCAATTGTACCCCTGTGGGATATATATTCTGCCCACACACATTTGGAGCTCTCCTGGGGTACCCTCACATATATTATTCCCTCATTTAGGGATATTTTCACAAAAAAGTGAAATTTTCAAAAATCCAGAAAATTGGCTGAAAACGACTAAATATGAAGGACTCATTGGGCGAATCGCTCTGGAACTGAAATCGGAATGCTCACTGACATTTCCCCTATCTGAAAGTCTGATAAATGCCAGAAAAATGACTAAGTCTAAAAAAATAATTTGTTCAACTTTTTTAAATTTTACCTCGTGGGATATATATTCTACCCACAAACATTTGGAACTCTCCTGGGGTACCCTCACACATATTATTCCCTCATTTAGTGGATATTTTCAAGAAAAACTGAAATTTTCAAAAATCCAGAAAATTGGCTGAAAACGACTAAATATCAAAGACTCATTGGACGAATAGCTCTGGAACTGAAATCGGAACGCTCACTGATATTTCTCCTGTCTGAAAGTCTGATAAACGCCGTAAAAATGACTAAGTCCAAAGAAAAAACTTTTTTCAACTTTTTTCAATTTTACCCCGTGGGATATATATTCTACCCACACACATTTGGAGCTCTCCTGGGGTACCCTCACATATATTATTCCCTCATTTAGTGGATATTTTCACAAAAAAGTGAAATTTTCAAAAATCCAGAAAATTGGTTGAAAACGAATAAATATCAAGGAATCATTGGGCGAATTGCTCTGGAACTGAAATCGGAACGCTCACTGATATTTCTCCTGTCTGAAAGTCTGATAAACGCCGTAAAAATGACTAAGTCCAAAGAAAAAACTTTTTTCAACTTTTTTCAATTTTACCCCGTGGGATATATATTCTACCCACACACATTTGGAACTCTCCTGGGGTACCCTCACAAATTTTATTCACTCATTTAGTGGATATTTTCACAAAAAAGTGAAATTTTCAAAAATCCAGAGAATTGGCTGAAAACGAATAAATATCAAGGACTCATTGGGCAAATCGCTCTGGAACTGAAATCGGAACTCTCACTGATATTTCCCCTATCTGAAAGTCTGATTAACGCCGGAAAAATGACTAAGTCCAAAAAAAAAATGTTTTCAACTTTTTTCAATTTTACCCCCATGGGATATATATTCTACCCACACAGATCTGGAACTCTCCTGGGGTACCCTCACACATATTATTCCCTCATTTAGTGGATATTTTCACAAAAAAGTGAAATTTTTCAAAATCCAGAAAAGTGGCTGAAATTGACTAAATATCAAGGACTCATTGGGCGAATCGCTCTGGAACTGAATTCGGAACGCTCACTGACATTTCCCCTATCTGAAAGTCTGATAAACGCCGGAAAAATGACTAAGTCCAAAAAAATATTTTTTTCAACTTTTTTCAATTTTACCCCCGTGGGATATATATTCTACCCACACACATTTGGAACTCTCCTGGGGTACCATCACACATATTATTCCCTCATTTAGTGGATATTTTCCCAAAAAAGTAAAATTTTCAAAAATCCAAAATATTGGCTGAAAACGACTAAATATCAAAGACTCATTGGGCGAATCGCTCTGCAACTGAAATGGGAATGCTCACTGATATTTCCCCTATCTGAATATCTGATAAATGCCGTAAAAATGATTAAGTCCAAAAAAAAATTTTTTTAAACTTTTTTCAATTTTACCCCGTGGGATATATATTCTACCCACACACATTTGAAACTCTCCTGGGGTACCCTCACACATATTATTCCCTCATTTAGTGGATATTTTCAAGAAAAACTGAAATTTTTAAAAATCCAGAAAATTGGCTGAAAACGACTAAATATCAAGGACTCATTGGGCGAATCGCTCTGGAACTGAAATCGGAATGCTCACTGACATTTGCTCTATCTGAAAGTCTGATAAACGCCGGAAAAATGACTAAGTCCAAAAAAAAAAATTTGTTCAACTTTTTTCAATTTTACCCCCGTGGGATATATATTCTACCCACACAGATCTAGAACTCTCCTGGGGTAACCTCACACATATTATTCCCTCATTTAGCGGATATTTTCACAAAAAACTGAAATTTTCAAAAATCCAGAAAATTGGCTGAAAACGACTAAATATCAAGGACTCATTGGACGAATCGCTCTGGAACTGAAATAGGAACGCTCACTGACATTTGCCCTATCTGAAAGTCTGATAAATGCCGGAAAAATGACTAAGTCCAAAAAAAAAAATGTTTTCAACTTTTTTCAATTTTACCCCCGTGGGATATATATTCTACCCTCACACATTTGGAACTCTCCTGGGGTACCCTCACACATATTATTCCCTCATTTAGTGGATATTTTCACAAAAAAGTGAAATTTTCAAAAATCCAGAGAATTGGCTGAAAACGAATAAATATCAAGGACTCATTGGGCGAATCGCTCTGGAACTGAAATCAGAACGCTCACTGATATTTCTCCTATTTGAAAGTCTGATAAACGCCGGAAAAATGACTAATTCCAAAAAAAAAATTTTTTCAACTTTTTTCAATTGTACCCCTGTGGAATATATATTCTGCCCACACACATTTGGAGCTCTCCTGGGGTACCCTCACATATATTATTCCCTCATTTAGGGATATTTTCACAAAAAAGTGAAATTTTCAAAAATCCAGAAAATTGGCTGAAAACGACTAAATATGAAGGACTCATTGGGCGAATCGCTCTGGAACTGAAATCGGAATGCTCACTGACATTTCCCCTATCTGAAAGTCTGATAAATGCCAGAAAAATGACTAAGTCTAAAAAAATAATTTGTTCAACTTTTTTAAATTTTACCTCGTGGGATATATATTCTACCCACAAACATTTGGAACTCTCCTGGGGTACCCTCACACATATTATTCCCTCATTTAGTGGATATTTTCAAGAAAAACTGAAATTTTCAAAAATCCAGAAAATTGGCTGAAAACGACTAAATATCAAAGACTCATTGGACGAATAGCTCTGGAACTGAAATCGGAACGCTCACTGATATTTCTCCTGTCTGAAAGTCTGATAAACGCCGTAAAAATGACTAAGTCCAAAGAAAAAACTTTTTTCAACTTTTTTCAATTTTACCCCGTGGGATATATATTCTACCCACACACATTTGGAGCTCTCCTGGGGTACCCTCACATATATTATTCCCTCATTTAGTGGATATTTTCACAAAAAAGTGAAATTTTCAAAAATCCAGAAAATTGGCTGAAAACGACTAAATATCAAGGACTCATTGGGAGAATCGCTCTGGAACTCAAATCGGAGTGCTCACTGACATTTCCCCTATCTGAAAGTCTGATAAACGCTGGAAAAATGACAGTCTAAAAAAAAATTTTTTAAACTTTTTTCAATTTTCCCCTTGTGGGATATATGTTCTACCCACACACATTTGGAACTCTTCTGGGGTACCCTCACACATATTATTCCCTCATTTAGTGGATATTTTCACAAAAAAGTGAATTTTCAAAAATCCAGAAAATTGGCTGAAAACGACTAAATATCAAGGACTCATTGGGAGAATCGCTCTGGAACTGAAATTGGAGCGCTCACTGACATTTGCCCTATCTGAAAGTCTGATAAACGCCGGAAAAATGACTAAGTCCAAAAAAAAATTTTTTCTACTTTTTTCAATTTTACCCCATGGGATATATATTCTACCCACACACATTTGGAACTCTCCTGGGGTACCCTCACACATATTATTCACTCATTTAGTGGATATTTTCACAAAAAAGTGAAATTTTCAAAAATCCAAAATATTGGCTGAAAACGACTAAATATCAAGGACTCATTGGGTGAATCGCTCTGGAACTGAAATTGGAACGCTCACTGACATTTGCCCTATCTGAAAGTCTGATAAACGCCGTAAAAATGACTAAGTCCAAAAAAAAATTGTTTTCAACTTTTTTCAATTTTACCCCCGTGGTATATATATTCTACCCACACACATTTGGAACTCTCCTGGGTTACCCTCACACATATTATTCCCTCATTTAGTGGATATTTTCACAAAAAAGTGACATTTTCAAAAATCCAGAAAATTGGCTGAAAACGACTAAATATCAAGGAATCATTGTGCAAATCGCTCTGGAACTGAAATCTGAACGCTCACTGACATTTCCCCTATCTGAAAGTCTGATAAACGCTGGAAAAATGACAGTCTAAAAAAAACTTTTTTCAACTTTTTTCATTTTTACACCGTGGGATATATATTCTACCCACACACATTTGGAACTCTCCTGGCGTACCCTCACACATATTATTCCCTCATTTAGTGGATATTTTCACAAAAAAAGTGAAATTTTCAAAAATCCAAAATATTGGCTGAAAACGACTAAATATCAAGGACTCATTGGGCGAATCGCTCTGGAATTGAAATCGGAACGCTCACTGATATTTCTCCTATCTGAAAGTCTGATAAACGCCGGAAAAATGACTAATTCCAAAAAAAAAATGTATTCAACTTTTTTCAATTGTACCCCCGTGGGACATATATTTTACCCACACACATTTGGAGCTCTCCTGGGGTACCCTCACATATATTATTCCCTCATTTAGAGATATTTTCAGAAAAAAGTGAAATTTTCAAAAATCCATAAAATTGGCTGAAAACGACTAAATATAAAGGACTCATTGGGCGAATCGCTCTGGAACTGAATTCGGAACGCTCACTGACATTTCCCCTATCTGAAAGTCTGATAAACGCCGGAAAAATGACTAAGTCCAAAAAAATTTTTTTTTCAACTTTTTTCAATTTTACCCCCGTGGGATATATATTCTACCCACACACATTTAGAACTCTCCTGGGGTACCCTCACACATATTATTCCCTCATTTAGTGGATATTTTCACAAAAAAGTGAAATTTTCAAAAATCCAGAGAATTGGCTGAAAACGAATAAATATCAAGGACTCATTGGGCAAATCGCTCTGGAACTGAAATCGGAACTCTCACTGATATTTCCCCTATCTGAAATTCTGATTAACGCCGGAAAAATGACTAAGTATAAAAAAAAAATGTTTTCAACTTTTTTCAATTTTACCCCCATGGGATATATATTCTACCCACACAGATCTGGAACTCTCCTGGGGTACCCTCACACATATTATTCCCTCATTTAGTGGATATTTTCACAAAAAAGTGAAATTTTCCAAAATCCAGAAAAGTGGCTGAAATTGACTAAATATCAAGGACTCATTGGGCGAATCGCTCTGGAACTGAATTCGGAACGCTCACTGACATTTCCCCTATCTGAAAGTCTGATAAACGCCGGAAAAATGACTAAGTCCAAAAAAATATTTTTTTCAACTTTTTTCAATTTTACCCCCGTGGGATATATATTCTACCCACACACATTTGGAACTCTCCTGGGGTACCATCACACATATTATTCCCTCATTTAGTGGATATTTTCCCAAAAAAGTAAAATTTTCAAAAATCCAAAATATTGGCTGAAAACGACTAAATATCAAAGACTCATTGGGCGAATCGCTCTGCAACTGAAATGGGAACGCTCACTGATATTTCCCCTATCTGAATATCTGATAAATGCCGTAAAAATGATTAAGTCCAAAAAAAAATTTTTTTAAACTTTTTTCAGTTTTACCCCGTGGGATATATATTCTACCCACACACATTTGAAACGCTCCTGGGGTACCCTCACACATATTATTCCCTCATTTAGTGGATATTTTCAAGAAAAACTGAAATTTTTAAAAATCCAGAAAATTGGCTGAAAACGACTAAATATCAAGGACTCATTGGGCGAATCGCTCTGGAACTGAAATCGGAATGCTCACTGACATTTGCTCTATCTGAAAGTCTGATAAACGCCGGAAAAATGACTAAGTTCAAAAAAAAAATTTGTTCAACTTTTTTCAATTTTACCCCCGTGGGATATATATTCTACCCACACAGATCTAGAACTCTCCTGGGGTAACCTCACACATATTATTCCCTCATTTAGCGGATATTTTCACAAAAAACTGAAATTTTCAAAAATCCAGAAAATTGGCTGAAAACGACTAAATATCAAGGACTCATTGGACGAATCGCTCTGGAACTGAAATAGGAACGCTCACTGACATTTGCCCTATCTGAAAGTCTGATAAATGCCGGAAAAATGACTAAGTCCAAAAAAAAATGTTTTCAACTTTTTTCAATTTTACCCCCTTGGGATATATATTCTACCCTCACACATTTGGAACTCTCCTGGGGTACCCTCACACATATTATTCCCTCATTTAGTGGATATTTTCACAAAAAAGTGAAATTTTCAAAAATCCAGAGAATTGGCTGAAAATGTATAAATATCAAGGACTCATTGGGCGAATCGCTCTGGAACTGAAATCGGAACGCTCACTGATATTTCTCCTATCTGAAAGTCTGATAAACGCCGGAAAAATGACTAATTCCAAAAAAAAAATTTTTTAAACTTTTTTCAATTGTACCCCTGTGGGATATATATTCTGCCCACACACATTTGGAGCTCTCCTGGGGTACCCTCACATATATTATTCCCTCATTTAGGGATATTTTCACAAAAAAGTGAAATTTTCAAAAATCCAGAAAATTGGCTGAAAACGACTAAATATGAAGGACTCATTGGGCGAATCGCTCTGGAACTGAAATCGGAATGCTCACTGACATTTCCCCTATCTGAAAGTCTGATAAATGCCAGAAAAATGACTAAGTCTAAAAAAATAATTTGTTCAACTTTTTTAAATTTTACCTCGTGGGATATATATTCTACCCACAAACATTTGGAACTCTCCTGGGGTACCCTCACACATATTATTCCCTCATTTAGTGGATATTTTCAAGAAAAACTGAAATTTTCAAAAATCCAGAAAATTGGCTGAAAACGACTAAATATCAAAGACTCATTGGACGAATAGCTCTGGAACTGAAATCGGAACGCTCACTGATATTTCTCCTGTCTGAAAGTCTGATAAACGCCGTAAAAATGACTAAGTCCAAAGAAAAAACTTTTTTCAACTTTTTTCAATTTTATCCCCGTGGGATATGTATTCTACCCACACACATTTGGAACTCTCCTGGGGTACCCTCACACATATTATTCCCTCATTTAGTGGATATTTTCACAAAAAGTGAAATTTTCAAAAATCCAGAAAATTGACTGTAAACGACTAAATATTAAGGACTCATTGGACAAATCGCTCTGGAACTTAAATCGGAACGCTCACTGACAATTGCCCTATCTGAAAGTCTGATAAACGCTGGAAAAATGACTAAGTCCAAAAAAAAAATTTGTTCAACTTTTTTCAATATTACCCCCGTGTGATATATATTCTACCCACACACATTTGGAACTCTCCTGGGGTACCCTCACACATATTATTCCCTCATTTATTGGATATTTTTAAGAAAAACTGAAATTTTCAAAATCCAGAAAATTGGTTGAAAATGGCTAAATATCAAGGACTCATTGGGCGAATCGCTCTGAAACTGAAATCGGAATGCTTACTGACATTTGCCCTATCTGAAAGTCTGATAAACGTCGGAAAAATTACTAAGTCCAAAAAAAAAATTTGTTCAACTTTTTTCAATTTTACCCCCGTGGTATATATATTCTACCCACACACATTTGGAACTCTCCTGGGGTACCCTCACACATATTATTCACTCATTTAGTGGATATTTTCACAAAAAAGTGAAATTTTCAAAAATTCAAAATATTGGCTGAAAACGACTAAATATCAAGGACTCATTGAGTGAATCACTCTGGAACTGAAATCGGAACGCTCACTGACATTTCTCCTATCTGAAAGTCTGATAAACGCCGGAAAAATGACTAAGTCCAAAAAAAAAATTGTTCAACCTTTTTCAATTTTACCCCCGTGGGATATATATTCTACCCACACACATTTGGATCTCTCCTGGGGTACCCTCACACATATTATTCCCTCATTTAGTGGATATTTTCACAAAAAAGTGAAATTTTCAAAAATCCAGAAAATTGGCTGAAAACGACTAAATATCAAGGACTCATTGTGCAAATCGCTCTGGAACTGAAATCTGAACGCTCACTGACATTTCCCCTATCTGAAAGTCTGATAAACGCCAGAAAAATGACAGTCCAAAAAAACAATTTTTTTCAACTTTTTTCAATTTTACCCCCTTGGGATATATATTCTACCCACACACACTTGGAACTCTTCTGGGGTACCCTCACACATATTATTCACTCATTTAGTGGATATTTTCACAAAAAAGTGAAATTTTCAAAAATTCTAAATATTGGCTGAAAACGACTAAATATCAAGGACTCATTGGGTGAATCACTCTGGAACTGAAATCGGAACGCTCACTAACATTTCCCCTATCTGAAAGTCTGATAAACGCTGGAAAAATGACTATGTCCCCCAAAAAAATTTTTTCAACTTTTTTAAATTTTACACCCGTGGGATATATGTTCTACCAACACACATTTGGAACTCTCCTGGGGTACCCTCACACATATTATTCCCTCATTTAGTGGATATTTTCACAAAAAAGTGAAATTTTCAAAAATCCAGAAAATTGGTTGAAAATGACTAAATATCAAGGACTCATTGGGCGAATCACTCTGGAACTGAAATCGGAACGCTCACTGACATTTCCCGTTTCAGAAAGTTTGATTAACGCCGGAAAAATGACTAAGTCCAAAAAAAATTGTTTTCAACTTTTTTCAATTTTACCATACCGACGTAGTATATATATTCTACCCACACACATTTGGAACTCTCCTGGGGTACCCTCACACATATTATTCCCTCATTTAGTGGATATTTTCACAAAAAGTGAAATTTTCAAAAATCCAGAAAATTGACTGTAAACGACTAAATATTAAGGACTCATTGGACAAATCGCTCTGGAACTTAAATCGGAACGCTCACTGACAATTGCCCTATCTGAAAGTCTGATAAACGCTGGAAAAATGACTAAGTCCAAAAAAAAAATTTGTTCAACTTTTTTCAATATTACCCCCGTGTGATATATATTCTACCCACACACATTTGGAACTCTCCTGGGGTACCCTCACACATATTATTCCCTCATTTATTGGATATTTTTAAGAAAAACTGAAATTTTCAAAATCCAGAAAATTGGTTGAAAATGGCTAAATATCAAGGACTCATTGGGCGAATCGCTCTGAAACTGAAATCGGAATGCTTACTGACATTTGCCCTATCTGAAAGTCTGATAAACGTCGGAAAAATTACTAAGTCCAAAAAAAAAATTTGTTCAACTTTTTTCAATTTTACCCCCGTGGTATATATATTCTACCCACACACATTTGGAACTCTCCTGGGGTACCCTCACACATATTATTCACTCATTTAGTGGATATTTTCACAAAAAAGTGAAATTTTCAAAAATTCAAAATATTGGCTGAAAACGACTAAATATCAAGGACTCATTGAGTGAATCACTCTGGAACTGAAATCGGAACGCTCACTGACATTTCCCCTATCTGAAAGTCTGATAAACGCTGGAAAAATGACTAAGTCCAAAAAAAAAATTTGTTAAACTTTTTTCAATATTACCCCTGTGTGATATATATTCTACCCACACACATTTGGAACTCTCCTGGGGTACCCTCACACATATTATTCACTCATTTAGTGGATATTTTCACAAAAAAGTGAAATTTTCTAAAATCCAGAAAATTGTCTGAAAACAACTAAATATCAAGGACTCATTGGGCGAATTGCTCTGGAACTGAAATCGGAATGCTCACTGACATTTCCCCTATCTGAAAGTCTGATAAACGCCGGAAAAATGACTAAGTCCAAAAAAAAATTTTTTTTATCTTTTTTCAATTTTACCCCCGTGGGATGTATATTCTACCCACACAGATTTGGAAATCTCCTGGGGTACCCTCACACATATTATTCCCTCAATTAGTGCATATTTTCACAAAAAAGTGAAATTTTCAAACATTCAGAAAATTGTCTGAAAACGACTAAATATCAAGGACTCATTGGGCGAATCGCTCTGGAACTGAAATCGGAACGCTCACTGACATTTCCCCTATCTGAAAGTCTGATAAACGCCGGAAAAATGACTAAGTCCAAAAAAAAATGTTTTCAACTTTTTTCAATTTTACCCCCGGCGGTATATATATTCTACCCACACACATTTGGAACTCTCCTGGGGTACCCTCACACATATTATTCCCTCATTTAGTGGATATTTTCACAAAAAAGTGAAATTTTCACAAATCCAGAAAATTGTCTGAAAACGACTAAATATCAAGGAATCATTGGGTGAATCGCTCTGGAACTGAAATTGGAACGCTCACTGACATTTCCCCTATCTGAAAGTCTGATAAACGCCGGAAAAATGACTATGTCCAAAAAAAAATTTTTTTCAACTTTTTTCAATTTTACCCCCGTGGGATATATATTCTACACACACACATTTGGAACTCTCCTGGGGTACCCTTACACATATTATTCCCTCATTTAGTGGATATTTTCACGAAAAACTGAAGTTTTCAAAAATCCAGAAAATTGGCTGAAATTGACTAAATATCATGGACTCATTGGGCGAATCGCTCTGGAACTGAAATCGGAACGCTCACTGACAATTGCCGTATCTGAAAGTCTGATAAAGGCCAGAAAAATGACGAAGTCCAAAAAAAAATATTTTTCAACTTTTTTCAATTGTACCCCTGTGGGATATATATTCTACGCACACACATTTGGAACTCTCCTGGGGTACCCTCACACATATTATTCCCTCATTTAGTGGATATTTTCATAAAAAAAGTGAAAATTTCAAAATTCCAAAATATTGGCTGAAATCGACTAAATATCAAGGACTCATTGGGCGAATCGCTCTGGAACTGAAATTGGAACGCTCACTGACATTTGCCTTATCTGAAAGTCTGATAAATAGCCAGAAAAATGACAAAGTCCAAAAAAAAAAATTTGTTCAACTTTTTTCAATTTTACCCCCGTGGTATATGTATTCTACCCACACACATTTGGAACTCTCCTGGGGTACCCTCACACATATTATTCCCTCATTTAGTGGATATTTTCACAAAAAAGTGAAATTTTCAAAAATCCAGAAAATTGTCTGAAAACAACTAAATATCAAGGACTCATTGGGCGAAACGCTCTGGAACTGAAATTGGAACGCTCACTGACATTTCCCCTATATGAAAGTCTGATAAACGCCGGAAAAATGACTAAGTCCAAAAAAAAATATTTTTCAACTTTTTTCAATTGTACCCCTGTGGGATATATATTCTACCCACACACATTTGGAACTCTCCTGGGGTACCCTCACACATATTATTCCCTCATTTAGTGGATATTTTCACAAAAAAGTGAAATTTTCTAAAATCCAGAATATTGTCTGAAAACAACTAAATATAAAGGACTCATTGGGCGAATCGCTCTGGAACTGAAATTGAAATGCTCACTGACATTTCCCCTATCTGAAAGTCTGATAAACGCCGGAAAAATGACTAAGTCCAAAAAAAACATTTTTTCAACTTTTTTAAATTTTACCCCCGTGGGATATATATTCTACCCACACAGATTTGGAAATCTCCTGGGGTACCCTCACACATATTATTCCCTCATTTAGTGGATATTTTCACAAAAAAGTGAAATTTTCACAAATCCAGAAAATTGTCTGAAAACGACTAAATATCAAGGAATCATTGGGTGAATCACTCTGGAACTGAAATTGGAACGCTCACTGACATTTCCCCTATCTGAAAGTCTGATAAACGCCGGAAAAATGACTATGTCTAAAAAAAATTTTTTTTCAACTTTTTTCAATTTTACCCCCGTGGGATATATATTCTACACACACACATTTGGAACTCTCCTGGGGTACCCTCACACATATTATTCCCTCATTTAGTGGATATTTTCATAAAAAAAGTGAAAATTTCAAAATTCCAAAATATTGGCTGAAATCGACTAAATATCAAGGACTCATTGGGCGAATCGCTCTGGAACTGAAATTGGAACGCTCACTGACATTTGCCTTATCTGAAAGTCTGATAAATAGCCAGAAAAATGACAAAGTCCAAAAAAAAAAATTTGTTCAACTTTTTTCAATTTTACCCCCGTGGTATATGTATTCTACCCACACACATTTGGAACTCTCCTGGGGTACCCTCACACATATTATTCCCTCATTTAGTGGATATTTTCACAAAAAAGTGAAATTTTCAAAAATCCAGAAAATTGTCTGAAAACAACTAAATATCAAGGACTCATTGGGCGAAACGCTCTGGAACTGAAATTGGAACGCTCACTGACATTTCCCCTATATGAAAGTCTGATAAACGCCGGAAAAATGACTAAGTCCCCCCAAAAAAATTTTTCAACTGTTTTCAATTTTAACCCCGTGGGATATATATTCTACCCACACAGATTTGGAACTCTCCTGGGGTACCCTCACACATATT
Source organism: Phyllobates terribilis (assembly GCF_046119375.1). Taxonomy (NCBI): domain Eukaryota; kingdom Metazoa; phylum Chordata; class Amphibia; order Anura; family Dendrobatidae; genus Phyllobates; species Phyllobates terribilis. Next base: position 306,136 of record NW_027363191.1, read on the forward strand.
ATTCCCTCAATTAGTGCATATTTTCACAAAAAAAGTGAAATTTTCAAAAATCCAGAAAATTGGCTGAAAACGACTAAATATCAAGGACTCATTGGTAGAATCGCTCTGGAACTGAAAACGGAATGCTCACTGACATTTCCCCTATCTGAAAGTCTGATAAACGCTGTAAAAATGACTAAGTCCAAAAAAAATAATTTGTTCAACTTTTTTCAATTTTACCCCATGGGATATATATTCTACCCACACACATTTGGAACTCTCCTGGGGTACCCTCACACATATTATTCCCTCATTTAGTGGACATTTTCACAAAAAAGTAACATTTTCAAAAATCTAAAATATTGGCTGAAAACTACTAACTATCAAGGACTCATTGGGCAAATCGTTCTGGAACTGAAATCGGAATGCTCACTGACATTTCCCCTATCTGAAAGTCTGATAAAGGCCAGAAAAATGACTAAGTCCCCCAAAAAAATTTTTTCACCTTTTTTCAATTTTACCCCCCTGGTATATATATTCTTCCCAAACACATTTGGAACTCTCCTGAGATACCCTCACACATATTATTCCCTCTTTTAGTGGATATTTTCACAAAAAAGTGAAATTTTCAAAAATCCAGAAAATTGTCTGAAAACGACTAAATATCAAGGAATCATTGGGTGAATCGCTCTGGAACTGAAATTGGAACGCTCACTGACATTTCCCCTATCTGAAAATCTCATAAACGCCTGAAAAATGACTATGTCCAAAAAAAAAATTTGTTAAACTTTTTTCAATATTACCCCCGTGTGATATATATTCTACCCACACACATTTGGAACTCTCCTGGGGTACCCTCACACATATTATTCCCTCATTTAGTGGATATTTTCACAAAAAAGTGAAATTTTCAAAAATCTAAAATGTTGGCTGAAAACTACTATCAAGGACTCATTGGGCAAATCGCTCTGGAACTGAAATCGGAACGCTCACTGACATTTCCCCTATCTGAAAGTCTGATAAAGGCCAGAAAAATGACTAAGTCCAAAAAAAAATTTTTTTCAACTTTTTTCAATTTTACCCCCGTGGTATATATATTCTACCCACACACATTTGGAACTCTCCTGGGGTACCCGCACACATATTATTCCCTCATTTAGTGGATATTTTCACAAAAAAGTGAAATTTTCAAAAATCCAGAAAATTGTCTGAAAACAACTAAATATCAAGGACTCATTGGGAGAATCGCTCTGGAACTGAAATCGGAACGCTCACTGACATTTCCCCTATCTGAAAGTCTGATAAACGCCGGAAAAATGACTAAGTCCAAAAAAAAAATTTTTTCAACTTTTTTCAATTTTACCCCCGTGGTATATATATTCTACCCACACACATTTGGAACTCTCCTGGGGTACCCTCACACATATTATTCCCTCATTTAGTGGATATTTTCACAAAAAAGTGAAATTTTCAAAAATCCAGAAAATTGTCTGAAAACGACTAAATATCAAGGAATCATTGGGTGAATCGCTCTGGAGCTGAAATTAGAACGCTCACTGACATTTCCCCTATCTGAAAGTCTCATAAATGCCGGAAAAATGACTAAGTCCAAAAAAAAAATTTGTTAATCTTTTTTCAATATTACCCCCGTGTGATATATATTCTACCCACACACATTTGGAACTCTCCTGGGGTACCCTCACACATATTATTCACTCATTTAGTGGATATTTTCACAAAAAAGTGAAATTTTCAAAAATCTAAAATATTGGCTGAAAACTACTAACTATCAAGGACTCATTGGGCAAAATCGCTCTGGAACTGAAATCGGAACGCTCACTGACATTTCCCCTATCTGAAAGTCTGATAAAGGCCAGAAAAATGTCTAAGTCCAAAAAAAAAAATTTTTCAACTTTTTTCAATTGTACCCCTGTGGGATATATATTCTACCCACACACATTTGGAACTCTCCTGGGGTACCCTCACACATATTATTCCCTCATTTAGTGGATATTTTCACAAAAAAGTGAAATTTTCTAAAATCCAGAATATTGTCTGAAAACAACTAAATATAAAGGACTCATTGGGCGAATCGCTCTGGAACTGAAATTGGAATGCTCACTGACATTTCCCCTATCTGAAAGTCTGATAAACGCCGGAAAAATGACTAAGTCCAAAAAAAAAATTTTTTCAACTTTTTTAAATTTTACCCCCGTGGGATATATATTCTACCCACACAGATTTGGAACTCTCCTGGGGTACCCTCACACATATTATTCCCTCAATTAGTGCATATTTTCACAAAAAAGTGAAATTTTCAAAAATCCAGAAAATTGGCTGAAAACGACTAAATATCAAGGACTCATTGGGCGAATCGCTCTGGAACTGAAATCGGAATGCTCACTTACATTTGCCATATCTGAAAGTCTGATAAATGCCGGAAAAATGACTAAGTCCAAAAAAAAAATTTGTTAAACTTTTTTCAATATTACCCCCGTGTGATATATATTCTACCCACACACATTTGGAACTCTCCTGGGGTACCCTCACACATATTATTCACTCATTTAGTGGATATTTTCACAAAAAAGTGAAATTTTCAAAAATCTAAAATATTGGCTGAAAACTACTAACTATCAAGGACTCATTGGGCAAAATCGCTCTGGAACTGAAATCGGAACGCTCACTGACATTTCCCCTATCTGAAAGTCTGATAAAGGCCGGAAAAATGTCTAAGTCCAAAAAAAAATATTTTTCAACTTTTTTCAATTGTACCCCTGTGGGATATATATTCTACCCACACACATTTGGAACTCTCCTGGGGTACCCTCACACATATTATTCCCTCATTTAGTGGATATTTTCACAAAAAAGTGAAATTTTCTAAAATCCAGAATATTGTCTGAAAACAACTAAATATAAAGGACTCATTGGGCGAATCGCTCTGGAACTGAAATCGGAATGCTCACTGACATTTGCCATATCTGAAAGTCTGATAAATGCCGGAAAAATGACTAAGTCCAAAAAAAAAATTTTTTCAACTTTTTTCAATTTTACCCCCGTGGGATATATATTCTACCCACACAGATTTGGAAATCTCCTGGGGTACCCTCACACATATTATTCCCTCAATTAGTGCATATTTTCACAAAAAAGTGAAATTTTCAAAAATCCAGAAAATTGGCTGAAAACGACTAAATATCAAGGACACATTGGGCGAATCGCTCTGGAACTGAAATCGGAACGCTCATTGACATTTCCCCTATCTGAAAGTCTGATAAACGCCAGAAAAATGACTAAGTCCAAAAAAAATAATTTGTTCAACTTTTTTCAATTTTTCCCCGTGGAATATATATTCTACCCACACACATTTGGAACTCTCCTGGGGTACCCTCACACATATTATTCCCTCATTTAGTGGATATTTTCACAAAAAAGTGAAATTTTCAAAAATCCAGAAAATTGGCTGAAAATGACTAAATATCAAGGACTCATTGGGCGAATCGCTCTGGAACTGAAATCGGAACGCTCACTGACATTTCCCCTATCTGAAAGTCTGATAAACGCCGGAAAAATGACTAAGTCCCCCAAAAATTTTTTTTCAACTTTTTTCAATTTTAACCCCGTGGAATATATATTCTACCCACACAGATTTGGAACTCTCCTGGGGTACCCTCACACATATTATTCCCTCAATTAGTGCATATTTTCACAAAAAAGTGAAATTTTCAAAAATCCAGAAAATTGGCTGAAAACTACTAAATTTCAAAGACTCATTGGGAGAATCGCTCTGGAACTGAAAACGGAATGCTCACTGACATTTCCCCTATCTGAAAGTCTGATAAACGCTGTAAAAATGACTAAGTCCAAAAAAAAATTTTTTTCAACTTTTTTCAATTTTACCCCCGTGGGATATATATTCAACCCACACACATTTGGAACTCTCCTGGGGTACCCTCACACATATTATTCCCTCATTTAGTGGATATTTTCACAAAAAAGTGAAATTTTCAAAAATCCAGAAAATTGGCTGAAAACGAATAAATATCAAGGACTCATTGGTCGAATCGCTCTGGTACTGAAATCGGAACGCTCACTCACATTTCCCCTATCTGAAAGTCTGATAAACGCCGGAAAAATGACTAAGTCCAAAAAAAATAATTTGTTCAACTTTTTTCAATTTTTCCCCGTGGAATATATATTCTACCCACACACATTTGGAACTCTCCTGGGGTACCCTCACACATATTATTCCCTCATTTAGTGGATATTTTCACAAAAAAGTGAAATTTTCAAAAATCCAGAAAATTGCCTGAAAACGACTAAATATCAAGGACTCATTGGGCGAATCGCTCTGGAACTGAAATCGGAACGCTCACTGACATTTCCTATGTCTGAAAGTCTGATAAACGCCAGAAAAATGACTAAGTACAAAAAAAAACATTTTTCAACTTTTTTCAATTTTACCCCCGTGGGATATATATTCTACCCACACACATTTGGAACTCTCCTGGGGTACCCTCACGCATATTATTCCCTCATTTAGTGGATATTTTCACTAAAAAGTAACATTTTCAAAACTCTAAAATATTGGCTGAAAACTACTAACTATCAAGGACTCATTGGGTAAATCGCTCTGGAACTGAAATTGGAACGCTCACTGACATTTCCCCTATCTGAAAGTCTGATAAAGGCCAGAAAAATGACTAAGTCCAAAAAAAAATATTTTTCAACTTTTTTCAATTGTACCCCTGTGGGATATATATTCTACCCACACACATTTGTAACTCTCCTGGGGTACCCTCACACATATTATTCCCTCAATTAGTGCATATTTTCACAAAAAAGTGAAATTTTCAAAAATCCAGAAAATTGGCTGAAAACGACTAAATATCAAGGACTCATTGGGCGAATCGCTCTGGAACTGAAATCGGAAAGCTCACTGACTTTTGCCCTATCTGAAAGTCTGATAAATGCCGGAAAAATGACTAAGTCCAAAAAAAAAAATTTGTTCAACTTTTTTCAATTTTACCCCCGTGGTATATATTTTCTACCCACACACATTTGGAACTCTCCTGCGGTACCCTCACACATATTATTCCCTCATTTAGTGGATATTTTCACAAAAAAGTGAAATTTTCAAAAATCCAGAAAATTGTCTGAAAACGACTAAATATCAAAGACTCATTGGGCGAAACACTCTGGAACTGAAACTGGAACGCTCACTAACATTTTCCCTATATGTAAGTCTGATAAACGCCGGAAAAATGACTAAGTCCCCCCCAAAAATTTTTTCAACTTTTTTCAATTTTAACCCCGTGGGATATATATTCTACCCACACAGATTTGGAACTCTCCTGGGGTACCCTCACACATATTATTCCCTCAATTAGTGCATATTTTCACAAAACAGTGAAATTTTCAAAAATCCAGAAAATTGGCTGAAAAGAACTAAATATCATGGACTCATTGGGCGAATCGCTCTGGAACTGAAATCGGAAAGGTCACTGACATTTGCCTTATCTGAAAGTCTGATAAATGCCGGAAAAATGACTAAGTCCAAAAAAAAAAATTTGTTCAACTTTTTTCAATTTTACCCCCGTGGTATATATATTCTACCCACACACATTTGGAACTCTCCTGAGGTACCCTCACACATATTATTCCCTCATTTAGTGGATATTTTCACAAAAAAGTGAAATTTTCAAAAATCCAGAAAATTGGCTGAAAATGACTAAGTATCAAAGACTCATTGGGCGAAATGCTCTGGAACTGAAATTGGAACGCTGACTGACATTTGCCCTATCTGAAAGACTGATAAATGCCAGAAAAATGACTAAGTCCAAAAAAAAAAATTTTTTCAACTTTTTTCAATTTTACCCCCGTGGGATATATATTCTACCCACACAGATTTGGAACTCTCCTGGGGTACCCTCACACATATTATTCCGTCATTTAGTGGATATTTTCACAAAAAAGTGAAATTTTCAAAAATCCACATAATTGGCTGAAAACGACTAAATATCAAGGGCTCATTGGGCGAATCGCTCTGGAACTGAAATCGGAACGCTCACTGACATTTCCCCTATCTGAAAATCTGATAAACGCCGGAAAAATGACTAATTCCAAAATAAAATTTTTTCAACTTTTTTCAATTTTACCTCGTGGGATACATATTCTTCCCAAACACATTTGCAACTCTCCTGGGGTACCCTCACACATATTATTCCCTCAATTAGTGCATATTTTCACAAAAAAGTGAAATTTTCAAAAATCCAGAAAATTGGCTGAAAACGACTAAATATCAAGGACTCATTGGACGAATCGCTCTGGAACTGAAATCGGAATGCTCACTGACATTTCCCCTTTCTGAAAGTATGATAAGCGCCGGAAAAATGACTAAGTCCAAAAAAAAAAATTTTTCAACCTTTTTCAATTGTACCCCCGTGGGATATATATTCTTCCCACACACATTTGGAACTCTCCTGGGGTACCCTCACACATATTATTCCCTCATTTAGTGGATATTTTCACAAAAAAGTGAAATTTTCAAATATCCAGAAAATTGGCTGAAAACGACTAAATATCAAGGACTCATTGGGCGAATCGCTCTGGAAATGAAATCGGAACGCTCACTGACATTTCCCCTATCTGAAAGTGTGATAAACGCCAGAAAAATGACTAAGTCAAAAAAAAAATATTTTTTCAACTTTTTTCAATTTTACCCCCGTGGGATAAATATTCTACCCACACACAATTGGAACTCTCCTGGGGTACCCTCACACATATTATTCCCTCATTTAGTGGATATTTTCACAAAAAAGTGAAATTTTCAAAAATCCAAAATATTGGCTGAAAATGACTAAATATCAAGGATTCATTGGGCGAATCGCTCTGGAATTGAAATCGGAACGCTCACTGACATTTGCCCTTTCTGAAAGTCTGATAAACGCCGGAAAAATGACTAAGTCAAAAAAAAATTTTTTTCAACTTTTTTCAATTTTACCCCCGTGGGAAATATATTCCACCCACACACATTTGAAACTCTCCTGGGGTACCCTCACACATATTATTCTCTCATTTAGTGGATATTTTCACAAAAAAGTGAAATTTTCAAAATTCCAAAATATTGGCTGAAAACGACTAAATATCAAGGACTCATTGGGCGAATCGCTCTGGAACTGACATCGGAACGCTCACTGACATTTCCCCTATCTGAAAGTCTGATAAACGCTGGAAAAATGACTAAGTCAAAAAAATATATTTTTTCAACTTTTTTCAATGTTACCACCGTGGGATATATATTCTACCCACACACATTTGGAACTCTCCTGGTTTACCCTCACACATATTATTCCCTCATTTAGTGGATATTTTCACATAAAAGTGAAATTTTCAAAAATCCATAAAATTGGCTGAAAAAGAGTAAATATCAAAGACTCATAGGGCAAATTGCTCTGGAACTGAAATTGGAACGCTCACTGACATTTCCCCTATCTGAAAGTCTGATAAACGCCGGAAAAATGACTAAGTTCAAAAAAAAAATTTGTTCAACTTTTTTCAATTTTACCCCTGTGGGATATATATTCTACCCACACACATTTGGAACTCTCCTGGGGTACCCTCACACATATTATTCCCTCATTTAGTGGATATTTTCACAAAAAAGTTAAATTTTCAAAATTCCAAAATATTGGCTGAAAACGACTAAATATCAAGGACTCATTGGGCGAATCGCTCTGGAATTGAAATCGGAACGCTCACTGACATTTCCCCTATCTGAAAGTCTGATAAACGCTGGAAAAATGACTAAGTCAAAAAAAAATATTTTTTCAACTTTTTTCAATTTTACCCCCGTGGGATATATATTCTACCCACACACATTTGGAACTCTCCTGGTTTACCCTCACACATATTATTCCCTCATTTAGTGGATATTTTCACATAAAAGTGAAATTTTCAAAAATCCATAAAATTGGCTGAAAAAGAGTAAATATCAAAGACTCATAGGGCAAATTGCTCTGGAACTGAAATTGGAACGCTCACTGACATTTCCCCTATCTGAAAGTCTGATAAACGCCGGAAAAATGACTATGTCCAAAAAAAAATTTTTTTCAACTTTTTTCAATTTTACCCCAATGGGATATATATTCTACCCACACACATTTGGAACTCTCCTGGGGTACCCTCGCACATATTTTTCCCTCATTTAGTGGATATTTTCACAAAAAAGTGAAATTTTCAAAATTCCAAAATATTGGCTGAAAACGACTAAATATCAAGGGCTCATTGGGCGAATCGCTCTGGAACTGAAATCGGAACGCTCACTGACATTTCCCCTATCTGAAAATCTGATAAACGCCGGAAAAATGACTAATTCCAAAATAAAATTTTTTCAACTTTTTTCAATTTTACCTCGTGGGATACATATTCTTCCCAAACACATTTGCAACTCTCCTGGGGTACCCTCACACATATTATTCCCTCAATTAGTGCATATTTTCACAAAAAAGTGAAATTTTCAAAAATCCAGAAAATTGGCTGAAAACGACTAAATATCAAGGACTCATTGGGCGAATCGCTCTGGAACTGAAATCGGAATGCTCACTGACATTTCCCCTTTCTGAAAGTATGATAAGCGCCGGAAAAATGACTAAGTCCAAAAAAAAAAATTTTTCAACCTTTTTCAATTGTACCCCCGTGGGATATATATTCTTCCCACACACATTTGGAACTCTCCTGGGGTACCCTCACACATATTATTCCCTCATTTAGTGGATATTTTCACAAAAAAGTGAAATTTTCAAATATCCAGAAAATTGGCTGAAAACGACTAAATATCAAGGACTCATTGGGCGAATCGCTCTGGAAATGAAATCGGAACGCTCACTGACATTTCCCCTATCTGAAAGTGTGATAAACGCCAGAAAAATGACTAAGTCAAAAAAAAATATTTTTTCAACTTTTTTCAATTTTACCCCCGTGGGATAAATATTCTACCCACACACAATTGGAACTCTCCTGGGGTACCCTCACACATATTATTCCCTCATTTAGTGGATATTTTCACAAAAAAGTGAAATTTTCAAAAATCCAAAATATTGGCTGAAAATGACGAAATATCAAGGATTCATTGGGCGAATCGCTCTGGAATTGAAATCGGAACGCTCACTGACATTTGCCCTTTCTGAAAGTCTGATAAACGCCGGAAAAATGACTAAGTCAAAAAAAAATTTTTTTCAACTTTTTTCAATTTTACCCCCGTGGGAAATATATTCCACCCACACACATTTGGAACTCTCCTGGGGTACCCTCACACATATTATTCTCTCATTTAGTGGATATTTTCACAAAAAAGTGAAATTTTCAAAATTCCAAAATATTGGCTGAAAACGACTAAATATCAAGGACTCATTGGGCGAATCGCTCTGGAACTGACATCGGAACGCTCACTGACATTTCCCCTATCTGAAAGTCTGATAAACGCCGGAAAAATTACTAAGTCCAAAAAAAAAATGTGTTCAACTTTTTTCAATTTTACCCCCGTGGGATATATATTTTACCCACACACATTTGGAACTCTCCCGGGGTACCCTCACACATATTATTCCCTCATTTAGTGGATATTTTCACAAAAAAGTGAAATTTTGAAAAATCCAAAATATTGGCTGAAAACGACTAAATATCCAGGACTCATTTTACGAATCGCTCTGGAACTGAAATCGGAATGCTCACTGACATTTGCCCTATCTGAAAGTCTGATAAACGCCGGAAAAATGACTAAGTCCAAAAAAAAGTTTTTTTCAACTTTTTTCAATTTTACCCCCATGGGATATATATTCTACCCACACACATTTGGAACTCTCCTGGGGTACCCTCACACATACTATTCCCTCATTTAGTGGATATTTTCACAAAAAAGTGAAATTTTCAAAAATCCAAAATATTGGCTGAAAACGACTAAATATCAAGGACTCATTGGACGAATCGCTCTGGAACTGAAATCGGAACGCTCACTGACATTTGCCCTATCTGAAAGTCTGATAAACGCCGGAAAAATGACTAAGTCCAAAAAAAAAAAATTGTTCAATTTTTTTCAATTTTACCCCCGTGGGATATATATTCTACCCACACACATTTGGAACTCTCCTGGGGTACCCTCACACATATTATTCCCTCATTTAGTGGATATTTTCACAAAAAAGTGAAATTTTCAAAATTCCAAAATATTGGCTGAAAACGACTAAATATCAAGGACTCATTGGGCAAATCGCTCTGGAACTGAAATCAGAACGCTAACTGACATTTTCCCTATCTGAAAGTCTGATAAACGCCGGAAAAATTACTAAGTCCAAAAAAAAAAATTTGTTCAACTTTTTTCAATTTTACCCCCATGGGATATATATTCTACCCACACACATTTGGAACTCTCCTGGGGTACCCTCACACATATTATTCCCTCATTTAGTGGATATTTTCACAAAAAAGTGAAATTTTCAAAATTCCAAAATATTGGCTGAAAACGACTAAATATCAAGGACTCATTGGGCGAATCGCTCTGGAATTGAAATCGGAACGCTCACTGACATTTGCCCTTTCTGAAAGTCTGATAAACGCCGGAAAAATGACTAAGTCCAAAAAAAAATTTTTTTCAACTTTTTTCAATTTTACCCCAATGGGATATATATTCTACCCACACACATTTGGAACTCTCCTGGGGCACCCTCACACATATTATTCCCTCATTTAGTGGATATTTTCACAAAAAAGTGAAATTTTCAAAATTCCAAAATATTGGCTGAAAACGACTAAATATCAAGGACTGATTGGGCAAATCGCTCTGGAATTGAAATCGGAATGCTCACTGACATTTCCCCTATCTGAAAGTCTGATAAACGCTGGAAAAATGACTAAGTCAAAAAAATATATTTTTTCAACTTTTTTCAATTTTACCCCCGTGGGATATATATTCTACCCACACACATTTGGAACTCTCCTGGTTTACCCTCACACATATTATTCCCTCATTTAGTGGATATTTTCACATAAAAGTGAAATTTTCAAAAATCCATAAAATTGGCTGAAAAAGAGTAAATATCAAAGACTCATAGGGCAAATTGCTCTGGAACTGAAATTGGAACGCTCACTGACATTTCCCCTATCTGAAAGTCTGATAAACGCCGGAAAAATGACTAAGTTCAAAAAAAAAATTTGTTCAACTTTTTTCAATTTTACCCCTGTGGGATATATATTCTACCCACACACATTTGGAACTCTCCTGGGGTACCCTCACACATATTATTCCCTCATTTAGTGGATATTTTCACAAAAAAGTGAAATTTTCAAAATTCCAAAATATTGGCTGAAAACGACTAAATATGAAGGACTCATTGGGCGAATCGCTCTGGAATTGAAATCGGAACGCTCACTGACATTTCCCCTATCTGAAAGTCTGATAAACGCTGGAAAAATGACTAAGTCAAAAAAAAATATTTTTTCAACTTTTTTCAATTTTACCCCCGTGGGATATATATTCTACCCACACACATTTGGAACTCTCCTGGTTTACCCTCACACATATTATTCCCTCATTTAGTGGATATTTTCACATAAAAGTGAAATTTTCAAAAATCCATAAAATTGGCTGAAAAAGAGTAAATATCAAAGACTCATAGGGCAAATTGCTCTGGAACTGAAATTGGAACGCTCACTGACATTTCCCCTATCTGAAAGTCTGATAAACGCCGGAAAAATGACTAAGTTCAAAAAAAAAATTTGTTCAACTTTTTTCAATTTTACCCCTGTGGGATATATATTCTACCCACACACATTTGGAACTCTCCTGGGGTACCCTCACACATATTATTCCCTCATTTAGTGGATATTTTCACAAAAAAGTGAAATTTTCAAAATTCCAAAATATTGGCTGAAAACGACTAAATATCAAGGACTGATTGGGCGAATCGCTCTGGAATTGAAATCGGAATGCTCACTGACATTTCCCCTATCTGAAAGTCTGATAAACGCTGGAAAAATGACTAAGTCAAAAAAAAATATTTTTTCAACTTTTTTCAATTTTACCCCCGTGGGATATATATTCTACCCACACACATTTGGAACTCTCCTGGTTTACCCTCACACATATTATTCCCTCATTTAGTGGATATTTTCACATAAAAGTGAAATTTTCAAAAATCCATAAAATTGGCTGAAATAGAGTAAATATCAAAGACTCATAGGGCAAATTGCTCTGGAACTGAAATTGGAACGCTCACTGACATTTCCCCTATCTGAAAGTCTGATAAACGCTGGAAAAATGACAATGTCCAAAAAAAAATGTTTTCAACTTTTTTCAATTTTACCCCTGTGGGATATATATTCTACCCACACACATTTGGAACTCTCCTGGGGTACCCTCACACATATTATTCCCTCATTTAGTGGATATTTTCACAAAAAAGTGAAATTTTCAAAATTCCAAAATATTGGCTGAAAACGACTAAATATCAAGGACTCATTGGGCGAATCGCTCTGGAATTGAAATCGGAACGCTCACTGACATTTGCCCTTTCTGAAAGTCTGATAAACGCCGGAAAAATGACTAAGTCCAAAAAAAAATTTTTTTCAACTTTTTTCAATTTTACCCCAATGGGATATATATTCTACCCACACACATTTGGAACTCTCCTGGGGTACCCTCGCACATATTATTCCCTCATTTAGTGGATATTTTCACAAAAAAGTGAAATTTTCAAAAATCCAAAATATTGGCTGAAAACGACTAAATATCAAGGACTTATTGGGCGAATCACTCTGGAACTGAAATCGGAATGCTCACTGACATTTTCCCTATCTGAAAGTCTGATAAACGCCGGAAAAATTACTAAGTCCAAAAAAAAAATGTGTTCAACTTTTTTCAATTTTACCCCCGTGGGATATATATTTTACCCACACACATTTGGAACTCTCCTGGGGTACCCTCACACATATTATTCCCTCATTTATTGGATATTTTCGCAAAAAAGTGAAATTTTGAAAAATCCAAAATATTGGCTGAAAACGACTAAATTACAAGGACTCATTGGGCGAATCGCTCTGGAACTGAAACCGGAATGCTCACTGACATTTGCCCTATCTGAAAGTCTGATAAACGCCGGAAAAATGACTAAGTTCAAAAAAAAAATTTGTTCATTTTTTTTCCATTTTACCCCTGTGGGATATATATTCTACCCACACACATTTAGAACTCTCCTGGGGTACCCTCACACATATTATTCCCTCATTTAGTGTATATTTTCACATAAAAGTGAAATTTTCAAAAATCCATAAAATTGGCTGAAAAAGAGTAAATATCAAAGACTCATAGGGCAAATTGCTCTGGAACTGAAATTGGAATGCTCACTGACATTTCCCCTATCTGAAAGTCTGATAAACGCCGGAAAAATGACTATGTCCAAAAAAAAATGTTTTCAACTTTTTTCAATTTTACCCCTGTGGGATATATATTCTACCCACACACATTTGGAACTCTCCTGGGGTACCCTCACACATATTATTCCCTCATTTAGTGGATATTTTCACAAAAAAGTGAAATTTTCAAAAATCCAAAATATTGGCTGAAAACGACTAAATATCAAGGACTCATTGGGCGAATCGCTCTGGAACTGAAATCGGAACGCTCACTGACATTTCCCCTAACTGAAAGTCTGATATACGCCAGAAAAATGACTAAGTCCAAAAAAAAATTTTTTTCAACTTTCTTCAATTTTACCCCCGTGGGATATATATTCTACCCACATACATTTGGAACTCTCCTGGGGTACCCTTACACATATTATTCCCTCATTTAGTGGATATTTTCTCAAAAAAGTAAAATTTTCAAAATTCCAAAATATTGGCTGAAAACGACTATATATAAAGGACTCATTGGGCTAATCGCTCTGGAACTGAAATCGGAACACTCACTGACATTTCCCCTAACTGAAAGTCTGATAAACGCCGGAAAAATGACTAAGTCCAAAAAAAAAATTTTTTCAACTTTCTTCAATTTTACCCCCGTGGGATATATATTCTACCCACACACATTTGGAACTCTCCTGGGGTACCCTCACACATATTATTCCCTCATTTAGTGGATATTTTCACAAAAAAGTGAAATTTTCAAAAATCCAAAATATTGACTGAAAACGACTAATTATCAAGGACTCATTGGGCGAATCGCTCTGGAACTGAAATCGGAACGCTCACTGACATTTGCCCTATCTGAAAGTCTGATAAACGCCAGAAAAATGACTAAGTCCAAAAAAAAAATTTTTTTCAACTTTTTTAAATTTTACCCCCTTGGGAAATATATTCCACCCACACACATTTGGAACTCTCCTGGGGTACCCTCACACATATTATTCCCTCATTTAGTGGATATTTTCACAAAAAAGTGAAATTTTCAAAAATCCAAAATATAGGCTGAAAACGACTAAATATCAAGGACTCATTGGACAAATCGCTCTGGAACTGAAATCGGAACGCTCACTGACATTTCCCCTATCTGAAAGTCTGATAAACCCCGGAAAAATGACTAAGTCCAAAAAAAAATAATTGTTCAACTTTTTTCAATTTTACCCCCGTGGGATATATATTCCACCCACACACATTTGGAACTCTCCTGGGGTACCCTCACACATATTATTCCCTCATTTAGTGGATATTTTCACAAAAATGTGAAATTTTCAAAAATCCAAAATATTGGATGAAAACGACTATATATCAAGGACTCATTGGGCTAATCGATCTGGAACTGAAATCGGAACGCTCACTGACATTTCCCCTAACTGAAAGTCTGATAAACGCCAGAAAAATGACTAAGTCCAAAAAAAATTTTTTTTTCAACTTTCTTCAATTTTACCCTTCTGGGAAATATATTCCACCCACACACATTTAGAACTCTCCTGGGGTACCCTCACACATATTATTCCCTCATTTAGTGGATATTTTCACAAAAAAGTGAAATTTTCAAAAATCCAAAATATTGGCTGAAAACGACTAAATATCAAGGACTTATTGGACGAATCGCTCTGGAACTGAAATCGGAACGCTCACTGACATTTGCCCTATCTGAAAGTCTGATAAACGCCGGAAAAATGACTAAGTCCAAAAAAAAAAAATTGTTCAATTTTTTTCAATTTTACCCCCGTGGGATATATATTCTACCCACACACATTTGGAACTCTCCTGGGGTACCCTCACACATATTATTCCCTCATTTAGTGGATATTTTCACAAAAAAGTGAAATTTTCAAAATTCCAAAATATTGGTTGAAAACGACTAAATATCAAGGACTCATTGGGCAAATCGCTCTGGAACTGAAATCGGAACGCTCACTGACATTTTCCCTATCTGAAAGTCTGATAAACGCCGGAAAAATTACTAAGTCCAAAAAAAAAAATTTGTTCAAGTTTTTTCAATTTTACCCCCGTGGGATATATATTCTACCCACACACATTTGGAACTCTCCTGGGGTACCCTCACACATATTATTCCCTCATTTAGTGGATATTTTCACAAAAAAAGTGAAATTTTCAAAATTCCAAAATATTGGCTGAAAACGACTAAATATCAAGGACTCATTGGGCGAATCGCTCTGGAATTGAAATCGGAACGCTCACTGACATTTGCCCTTTCTGAAAGTCTGATAAACGCCGGAAAAATGACTAAGTCCAAAAAAAAATTTTTTTCAACTTTTTTCAATTTTACCCCAATGGGATATATATTCTACCCACACACATTTGGAACTCTCCTGGGGTACCCTCGCACATATTATTCCCTCATTTAGTGGATATTTTCACAAAAAAGTGAAATTTTCAAAAATCCAAAATATTGGCTGAAAACGACTAAATATCAAGGACTTATTGGGCGAATCACTCTGGAACTGAAATCGGAATGCTCACTGACATTTTCCCTATCTGAAAGTCTGATAAACGCCGGAAAAATTACTAAGTCCAAAAAAAAGTTTTTTTCAACTTTTTTCAATTTTACCCCCGTGGGATATATATTCTACCCACACACATTTGGAACTCTCCTGGTTTACCCTTACACATATTATTCCCTCATTTAGTGGATATTTTCACATTAAAGTGAAATTTTCAAAAATCCATAAAATTGGCTGAAAAAGAGTAAATATCAAAGACTCATAGGGCAAATTGCTCTGGAACTGAAATTGGAACGCTCACTGACATTTCCCCTATCTGAAAGTCTGATAAACGCCGGAAAAATGACTAAGTTCAAAAAAAAAATTTGTTCAACTTTTTTCAATTTTACCCCTGTGGGATATATATTCTACCCACACACATTTGGAACTCTCCTGGGCTACCCTCACACATATTATTCGCTCATTTAGTGGATATTTTCACAAAAAAGTGAAATTTTCAAAATTCCAAAATATTGGCTGAAAACCACTAAATATCAAGGACTCATTGGGCGAATCGCTCTGGAATTGAAATCGGAACGCTCACTGACATTTCCCCTATCTGAAAGTCTGATAAACGCTGGAAAAATGACTAAGTCAAAAAAAAATATTTTTTCAACTTTTTTCAATTTTACCCCCGTGGGATATATATTCTACCCACACACATTTGGAACTCTCCTGGTTTACCCTCACACATATTATTCCCTCATTTAGTGGATATTTTCACATAAAAGTGAAATTTTCAAAAATCCATAAAATTGGCTGAAAAAGAGTAAATATCAAAGACTCATAGGGCAAATTGCTCTGGAACTGAAATTGGAACGCTCACTGACATTTCCCCTATCTGAAAGTCTGATAAACGCCGGAAAAATGACTAAGTTCAAAAAAAAAATTTGTTCATTTTTTTTCAATTTTACCCCTGTGGGATATATATTCTACCCACACACATTTGGAACTCTCCTGGGGTACCCTCACACATATTATTCCCTCATTTAGTGGATATTTTCACAAAAAAAGTGAAATTTTCAAAATTCCAAAATATTGGCTGAAAACGACTAAATATCAAGGACTCATTGGGCGAATCGCTCTGGAATTGAAATCGGAACGCTCACTGACATTTCCCCTATCTGAAAGTCTGATAAACGCCGGAAAAATGACTAAGTTCAAAAAAAAATATTTTTTCAACTTTTTTCAATTTTACCCCGTGGGATATATATTCTACCCACACACATTTGGAACTCTCCTGGTTTACCCTCACACATATTATTCCCTCATTTAGTGGATATTTTCACATAAAAGTGAAATTTTCAAAAATCCATAAAATTGGCTGAAAAAGAGTAAATATCAAAGACTCATAGGGCAAATTGCTCTGGAACTGAAATTGGAACGCTCACTGACATTTCCCCTATCTGAAAGTCTGATAAACGCCGGAAAAATGACTAAGTTCAAAAAAAAAATTTGTTCAACTTTTTTCAATTTTACCCCTGTGGGATATATATTCTACCCACACACATTTGGAACTCTCCTGGGGTACCCTCACACATATTATTCCCTCATTTAGTGGATATTTTCACAAAAAAGTGAAATTTTCAAAATTCCAAAATATTGGCTGAAAACGACTAAATATCAAGGACTCATTGGGCGAATCGCTCTGGAATTGAAATCGGAACGCTCACTGACATTTCCCCTATCTGAAAGTCTGATAAACGCTGGAAAAATGACTAAGTAAAAAAAAAATATTTTTTCAACTTTTTTCAATTTTACCCCCGTGGGATATATATTCTACCCACACACATTTGGAACTCTCCTGGTTTACCCTCACACATATTATTCCCTCATTTAGTGGATATTTTCACATAAAAGTGAAATTTTCAAAAATCAATAAAATTGGCTGAAAAAGAGTAAATATCAAAGACTCATAGGGCAAATTGCTCTAGAACTGAAATTGGAACGCTCACTGACATTTCCCCTATCTGAAAGTCTGATAAACGCCGGAAAAATGACTAAGTTCAAAAAAAAA
This sequence comes from Phyllobates terribilis, assembly GCF_046119375.1. Taxonomy (NCBI): domain Eukaryota; kingdom Metazoa; phylum Chordata; class Amphibia; order Anura; family Dendrobatidae; genus Phyllobates; species Phyllobates terribilis. The sequence goes on from NW_027363191.1 coordinate 324,097, forward strand.
ATTTGTTCAACTTTTTTCAATTTTACCCCTGTGGGATATATATTCTACCCACACACATTTGGAACTCTCCTGGGGTACCCTCACACATATTATTCCCTCATTTAGTGGATATTTTCACAAAAAAGTGAAATTTTCAAAATTCCAAAATATTGGCTGAAAACGACTAAATATCAAGGACTCATTGGGCGAATCGCTCTGGAATTGAAATCAGAACGCTCACTGACATTTCCCCTATCTGAAAGTCTGATAAACGCTGGAAAAATGACTAAGTCAAAAAAAAATATTTTTTCAACTTTTTTCAATTTTACCCCCATGGGATATATATTCTACCCACACACATTTGGAACTCTCCTGGGGTACTCTCACACATATTATTCCCTCATTTAGTGGATATTTTCACAAAAAAGTGAAATTTTCAAAATTCCAAAATATTGGCTGAAAACGACTAAATATCAAGGACTCATTGGGCGAATCGCTCTGGAATTGAAATCGGAACGCTCACTGACATTTGCCCTATCTGAAAGTCTGATAAACGCCAGAAAAATGACTAAGTCAAAAAAAAATATTTTTTCAACTTTTTTCAATTTTACCCCCGTGGGATATATATTCTACCCACACACATTTGGAAATCTCCTGGTTTACCCTCACACATATTATTCCCTCATTTAGTGGATATTTTCACATAAAAGTGAAATTTTCAAAAATCCATAAAATTGGCTGAAAAAGAGTAAATATCAAAGACTCATAGGGCAAATTGCTCTGGAACTGAAATTGGAACGCTCACTGACATTTCCCCTATCTGAAAGTCTGATAAACGCCGGAAAAATTACTAAGTCCAAAAAAAAAAATTTGTTCAAGTTTTTTCAATTTTACCCCCGTGGGATATATATTCTACCCACACACATTTGGAACTCTCCTGGGGTACCCTCACACATATTATTCCCTCATTTAGTGGATATTTTCACAAAAAAAGTGAAATTTTCAAAATTCCAAAATATTGGCTGAAAACGACTAAATATCAAGGACTCATTGGGCGAATCGCTCTGGAATTGAAATCGGAACGCTCACTGACATTTGCCCTTTCTGAAAGTCTGATAAACGCCGGAAAAATGACTAAGTCCAAAAAAAAATTTTTTTCAACTTTTTTCAATTTTACCCCAATGGGATATATATTCTACCCACACACATTTGGAACTCTCCTGGGGTACCCTCGCACATATTATTCCCTCATTTAGTGGATATTTTCACAAAAAAGTGAAATTTTCAAAAATCCAAAATATTGGCTGAAAACGACTAAATATCAAGGACTTATTGGGCGAATCACTCTGGAACTGAAATCGGAATGCTCACTGACATTTTCCCTATCTGAAAGTCTGATAAACGCCGGAAAAATTACTAAGTCCAAAAAAAAGTTTTTTTCAACTTTTTTCAATTTTACCCCCGTGGGATATATATTCTACCCACACACATTTGGAACTCTCCTGGTTTACCCTTACACATATTATTCCCTCATTTAGTGGATATTTTCACATTAAAGTGAAATTTTCAAAAATCCATAAAATTGGCTGAAAAAGAGTAAATATCAAAGACTCATAGGGCAAATTGCTCTGGAACTGAAATTGGAACGCTCACTGACATTTCCCCTATCTGAAAGTCTGATAAACGCCGGAAAAATGACTAAGTTCAAAAAAAAAATTTGTTCAACTTTTTTCAATTTTACCCCTGTGGGATATATATTCTACCCACACACATTTGGAACTCTCCTGGGCTACCCTCACACATATTATTCGCTCATTTAGTGGATATTTTCACAAAAAAGTGAAATTTTCAAAATTCCAAAATATTGGCTGAAAACCACTAAATATCAAGGACTCATTGGGCGAATCGCTCTGGAATTGAAATCGGAACGCTCACTGACATTTCCCCTATCTGAAAGTCTGATAAACGCTGGAAAAATGACTAAGTCAAAAAAAAATATTTTTTCAACTTTTTTCAATTTTACCCCCGTGGGATATATATTCTACCCACACACATTTGGAACTCTCCTGGTTTACCCTCACACATATTATTCCCTCATTTAGTGGATATTTTCACATAAAAGTGAAATTTTCAAAAATCCATAAAATTGGCTGAAAAAGAGTAAATATCAAAGACTCATAGGGCAAATTGCTCTGGAACTGAAATTGGAACGCTCACTGACATTTCCCCTATCTGAAAGTCTGATAAACGCCGGAAAAATGACTAAGTTCAAAAAAAAAATTTGTTCATTTTTTTTCAATTTTACCCCTGTGGGATATATATTCTACCCACACACATTTGGAACTCTCCTGGGGTACCCTCACACATATTATTCCCTCATTTAGTGGATATTTTCACAAAAAAAGTGAAATTTTCAAAATTCCAAAATATTGGCTGAAAACGACTAAATATCAAGGACTCATTGGGCGAATCGCTCTGGAATTGAAATCGGAACGCTCACTGACATTTCCCCTATCTGAAAGTCTGATAAACGCCGGAAAAATGACTAAGTTCAAAAAAAAATATTTTTTCAACTTTTTTCAATTTTACCCCGTGGGATATATATTCTACCCACACACATTTGGAACTCTCCTGGTTTACCCTCACACATATTATTCCCTCATTTAGTGGATATTTTCACATAAAAGTGAAATTTTCAAAAATCCATAAAATTGGCTGAAAAAGAGTAAATATCAAAGACTCATAGGGCAAATTGCTCTGGAACTGAAATTGGAACGCTCACTGACATTTCCCCTATCTGAAAGTCTGATAAACGCCGGAAAAATGACTAAGTTCAAAAAAAAAATTTGTTCAACTTTTTTCAATTTTACCCCTGTGGGATATATATTCTACCCACACACATTTGGAACTCTCCTGGGGTACCCTCACACATATTATTCCCTCATTTAGTGGATATTTTCACAAAAAAGTGAAATTTTCAAAATTCCAAAATATTGGCTGAAAACGACTAAATATCAAGGACTCATTGGGCGAATCGCTCTGGAATTGAAATCGGAACGCTCACTGACATTTCCCCTATCTGAAAGTCTGATAAACGCTGGAAAAATGACTAAGTAAAAAAAAAATATTTTTTCAACTTTTTTCAATTTTACCCCCGTGGGATATATATTCTACCCACACACATTTGGAACTCTCCTGGTTTACCCTCACACATATTATTCCCTCATTTAGTGGATATTTTCACATAAAAGTGAAATTTTCAAAAATCAATAAAATTGGCTGAAAAAGAGTAAATATCAAAGACTCATAGGGCAAATTGCTCTAGAACTGAAATTGGAACGCTCACTGACATTTCCCCTATCTGAAAGTCTGATAAACGCCGGAAAAATGACTAAGTTCAAAAAAAAAATTTGTTCAACTTTTTTCAATTTTACCCCTGTGGGATATATATTCTACCCACACACATTTGGAACTCTCCTGGGGTACCCTCACACATATTATTCCCTCATTTAGTGGATATTTTCACAAAAAAGTGAAATTTTCAAAATTCCAAAATATTGGCTGAAAACGACTAAATATCAAGGACTCATTGGGCGAATCGCTCTGGAATTGAAATCGGAACGCTCACTGACATTTCCCCTATCTGAAAGTCTGATAAACGCTGGAAAAATGACTAAGTCAAAAAAAAATATTTTTTCAACTTTTTTCAATTTTACCCCCATGGGATATATATTCTACCCACACACATTTGGAACTCTCCTGGGGTACTCTCACACATATTATTCCCTCATTTAGTGGATATTTTCACAAAAAAGTGAAATTTTCAAAATTCCAAAATATTGGCTGAAAACGACTAAATATCAAGGACTCATTGGGCGAATCGCTCTGGAATTGAAATCGGAACGCTCACTGACATTTGCCCTATCTGAAAGTCTGATAAACGCCAGAAAAATGACTAAGTCAAAAAAAAATATTTTTTCAACTTTTTTCAATTTTACCCCCGTGGGATATATATTCTACCCACACACATTTGGAAATCTCCTGGTTTACCCTCACACATATTATTCCCTCATTTAGTGGATATTTTCACATAAAAGTGAAATTTTCAAAAATCCATAAAATTGGCTGAAAAAGAGTAAATATCAAAGACTCATAGGGCAAATTGCTCTGGAACTGAAATTGGAACGCTCACTGACATTTCCCCTATCTGAAAGTCTGATAAACGCCGGAAAAATGACTAAGTTCAAAAAAAAAATTTGTTCAACTTTTTTCAATTTTACCCCTGTGGGATATATATTCTACCCACACACATTTGGAACTCTCCTGGGGTACCCTCACACATATTATTCCCTCATTTAGTGGATATTTTCACAAAAAAGTGAAATTTTCAAAATTCCAAAATATTGGCTGAAAACGACTAAATATCAAGGACTCATTGGGCGAATCGCTCTGGAATTGAAATCGGAACGCTCACTGACATTTCCCCTATCTGAAAGTCTGATAAACGCTGGAAAAATGACTAAGTAAAAAAAAAATATTTTTTCAACTTTTTTCAATTTTACCCCCGTGGGATATATATTCTACCCACACACATTTGGAACTCTCCTGGTTTACCCTCACACATATTATTCCCTCATTTAGTGGATATTTTCACATAAAAGTGAAATTTTCAAAAATCAATAAAATTGGCTGAAAAAGAGTAAATATCAAAGACTCATAGGGCAAATTGCTCTAGAACTGAAATTGGAACGCTCACTGACATTTCCCCTATCTGAAAGTCTGATAAACGCCGGAAAAATGACTAAGTTCAAAAAAAAAATTTGTTCAACTTTTTTCAATTTTACCCCTGTGGGATATATATTCTACCCACACACATTTGGAACTCTCCTGGGGTACCCTCACACATATTATTCCCTCATTTAGTGGATATTTTCACAAAAAAGTGAAATTTTCAAAATTCCAAAATATTGGCTGAAAACGACTAAATATCAAGGACTCATTGGGCGAATCGCTCTGGAATTGAAATCGGAACGCTCACTGACATTTCCCCTATCTGAAAGTCTGATAAACGCTGGAAAAATGACTAAGTCAAAAAAAAATATTTTTTCAACTTTTTTCAATTTTACCCCCATGGGATATATATTCTACCCACACACATTTGGAACTCTCCTGGGGTACTCTCACACATATTATTCCCTCATTTAGTGGATATTTTCACAAAAAAGTGAAATTTTCAAAAATCCAAAATATTGGCTGAAAACGACTAAATATCAAGGACTCATTGGATGAATCGTTGTGGAACTGAAATCGGAACGCTCACTGACATTTGCCCTATCTGAAAGTCTGATAAACGCCGGAAAAATGACTAAGTCCAAAAAAAAAAAATTGTTCAATTTTTTTCAATTTTACCCCCGTGGGATATATATTCTACCCACACACATTTGGAACTCTCCTGGGGTACCCTCACACATATTATTCCCTCATTTAGTGGATATTTTCACAAAAAAGTGAAATTTTCAAAATTCCAAAATATTGGCTGAAAACGACTAAATATCAAGGACTCATTGGGCGAATCGCTCTGGAACTGAAATCGGAATGCTCACTGACATTTTCCCTATCTGAAAGTCTGATAAACGCCGGAAAAAATGCTAAGTCCAAAAAAAAAATGTGTTCAACTTTTTTCAATTTTACCCCCGTGGGATATATATTCCACCCACACACATTTGGATCTCTCCTGGGGTACCCTCACACATATTATTCCCTCATTTAGTGGATATTTTCGCAAAAAAGTGAAATTTTGAAAAATCCAAAATATTGGCTGAAAACGACTAAATATCAAGGACTCATTGGGCGAATCGCTCTGGAATTGAAATCGGAACGCTCACTGACATTTCCCCTATCTGAAAGTCTGATAAACGCTGGAAAAATGACTAAGTCAAAAAAAAATATTTTTTCAACTTTTTTCAATTTTACCCCCGTGGGATATATATTCTACCCACACACATTTGGAACTCTCCTGGTTTACCCTCACACATATTATTCCCTCATTTAGTGGATATTTTCACATAAAAGTGAAATTTTCAAAAATCCATAAAATTGGCTGAAAAAGAGTAAATATCAAAGACTCATAGGGCAAATTGCTCTGGAACTGAAATTGGAACGCTCACTGACATTTCCCCTATCTGAAAGTCTGATAAACGCTGGAAAAATGACTAAGTTCAAAAAAAAAATTTGTTCAACTTTTTTCAATTTTACCCCTGTGGGATATATATTCTACCCACACACATTTGGAACTCTCCTGGGGTACCCCCACACATATTATTCCCTCATTTAGTGGATACTTTCACAAAAAAGTGAAATTTTCAAAATTCCAAAATATTGGCTGAAAACGACTAAATATCAAGGACTCATTGGGCGAATCGCTCTGGAATTGAAATCGGAACGCTCACTGACATTTCCCCTATCTGAAAGTCTGATAAACGCCGGAAAAATGACTAAGTTCAAAAAAAAAATTTGTTCAACTTTTTTCAATTTTACCCCTGTGGGATATATATTCTACCCACACACATTTGGAACTCTCCTGGGGTACCCTCACACATATTATTCCCTCATTTAGTGGATATTTTCACAAAAAAGTGAAATTTTCAAAATTCCAAAATATTGGCTGAAAACGACTAAATATCAAGGACTCATTGGGCGAATCGCTCTGGAATTGAAATCGGAACGCTCACTGACATTTCCCCTATCTGAAAGTCTGATAAACGCTGGAAAAATGACTAAGTCAAAAAAAAATATTTTTTCAACTTTTTTCAATTTTACCCCCATGGGATATATATTCTACCCACACACATTTGGAACTCTCCTGGGGTACTCTCACACATATTATTCCCTCATTTAGTGGATATTTTCACAAAAAAGTGAAATTTTCAAAAATCCAAAATATTGGCTGAAAACGACTAAATATCAAGGACTCATTGGATGAATCGTTGTGGAACTGAAATCGGAACGCTCACTGACATTTGCCCTATCTGAAAGTCGGATAAACGCCGGAAAAATGACTAAGTCCAAAAAAAAGTTTTTTTCAACTTTTTTCAATTTTACCCCCGTGGGATATATATTCTACCCACACACATTTGGAACTCTCCTGGTTTACCCTTACACATATTATTCCCTCATTTAGTGGATATTTTCACATTAAAGTGAAATTTTCAAAAATCCATAAAATTGGCTGAAAAAGAGTAAATATCAAAGACTCATAGGGCAAATTGCTCTGGAACTGAAATTGGAACGCTCACTGACATTTCCCCTATCTGAAAGTCTGATAAACGCCGGAAAAATGACTAAGTTCAAAAAAAAAATTTGTTCAACTTTTTTCAATTTTACCCCTGTGGGATATATATTCTACCCACACACATTTGGAACTCTCCTGGGCTACCCTCACACATATTATTCGCTCATTTAGTGGATATTTTCACAAAAAAGTGAAATTTTCAAAATTCCAAAATATTGGCTGAAAACGACTAAATATCAAGGACTCATTGGGCGAATCGCTCTGGAATTGAAATCGGAACGCTCACTGACATTTCCCCTATCTGAAAGTCTGATATACGCTGGAAAAATGACTAAGTCAAAAAAAAATATTTTTTCAACTTTTTTCAATTTTACCCCCGTGGGATATATATTCTACCCACACACATTTGGAAATCTCCTGGTTTACCCTCACACATATTATTCCCTCATTTAGTGGATATTTTCACATAAAAGTGAAATTTTCAAAAATCCATAAAATTGGCTGAAAAAGAGTAAATATCAAAGACTCATAGGGCAAATTGCTCTGGAACTGAAATTGGAACGCTCACTGACATTTCCCCTATCTGAAAGTCTGATAAACGCCGGAAAAATGACTAAGTTCAAAAAAAAAATTTGTTCAACTTTTTTCAATTTTACCCCTGTGGGATATATATTCTACCCACACACATTTGGAACTCTCCTGGGGTACCCTCACACATATTATTCCCTCATTTAGTGGATATTTTCACAAAAAAGTGAAATTTTCAAAATTCCAAAATATTGGCTGAAAACGACTAAATATCAAGGACTCATTGGGCGAATCGCTCTGGAATTGAAATCGGAACGCTCACTGACATTTCCTCTATCTGAAAGTCTGATAAACGCTGGAAAAATGACTAAGTAAAAAAAAAATATTTTTTCAACTTTTTTCAATTTTACCCCCGTGGGATATATATTCTACCCACACACATTTGGAACTCTCCTGGTTTACCCTCACACATATTATTCCCTCATTTAGTGGATATTTTCACATAAAAGTGAAATTTTCAAAAATCAATAAAATTGGCTGAAAAAGAGTAAATATCAAAGACTCATAGGGCAAATTGCTCTAGAACTGAAATTGGAACGCTCACTGACATTTCCCCTATCTGAAAGTCTGATAAACGCCGGAAAAATGACTAAGTTCAAAAAAAAAATTTGTTCAACTTTTTTCAATTTTACCCCTGTGGGATATATATTCTACCCACACACATTTGGAACTCTCCTGGGGTACCCTCACACATATTATTCCCTCATTTAGTGGATATTTTCACAAAAAAGTGAAATTTTCAAAATTCCAAAATATTGGCTGAAAACGACTAAATATCAAGGACTCATTGGGCGAATCGCTCTGGAATTGAAATCGGAACGCTCACTGACATTTCCCCTATCTGAAAGTCTGATAAACGCTGGAAAAATGACTAAGTCAAAAAAAAATATTTTTTCAACTTTTTTCAATTTTACCCCCATGGGATATATATTCTACCCACACACATTTGGAACTCTCCTGGGGTACTCTCACACATATTATTCCCTCATTTAGTGGATATTTTCACAAAAAAGTGAAATTTTCAAAAATCCAAAATATTGGCTGAAAACGACTAAATATCAAGGACTCATTGGATGAATCGTTGTGGAACTGAAATCAGAACGCTCACTGACATTTGCCCTATCTGAAAGTCTGATAAACGCCGGAAAAATGACTAAGTCCAAAAAAAAAAAATTGTTCAATTTTTTTCAATTTTACCCCCGTGGGATATATATTCTACCCACACACATTTGGAACTCTCCTGGGGTACCCTCACACATATTATTCCCTCATTTAGTGGATATTTTCACAAAAAAGTGAAATTTTCAAAATTCCAAAATATTGGCTGAAAACGACTAAATATCAAGGACTCATTGGGCGAATCGCTCTGGAACTGAAATCGGAACGCTCACTGACATTTTCCCTATCTGAAAGTCTGATAAACGCCGGAAAAAATGCTAAGTCCAAAAAAAAAATGTGTTCAACTTTTTTCAATTTTACCCCCGTGGGATATATATTCCACCCACACACATTTGGATCTCTCCTGGGGTACCCTCACACATATTATTCCCTCATTTAGTGGATATTTTCGCAAAAAAGTGAAATTTTGAAAAATCCAAAATATTGGCTGAAAACGACTAAATATCAAGGACTCATTGGGCGAATCGCTCTGGAATTGAAATCGGAACGCTCACTGACATTTCCCCTATCTGAAAGTCTGATAAACGCTGGAAAAATGACTAAGTCAAAAAAAAATATTTTTTCAACTTTTTTCAATTTTACCCCCGTGGGATATATATTCTACCCACACACATTTGGAACTCTCCTGGTTTACCCTCACACATATTATTCCCTCATTTAGTGGATATTTTCACATAAAAGTGAAATTTTCAAAAATCCATAAAATTGGCTGAAAAAGAGTAAATATCAAAGACTCATAGGGCAAATTGCTCTGGAACTGAAATTGGAACGCTCACTGACATTTCCCCTATCTGAAAGTCTGATAAACGCTGGAAAAATGACTAAGTTCAAAAAAAAAATTTGTTCAACTTTTTTCAATTTTACCCCTGTGGGATATATATTCTACCCACACACATTTGGAACTCTCCTGGGGTACCCCCACACATATTATTCCCTCATTTAGTGGATACTTTCACAAAAAAGTGAAATTTTCAAAATTCCAAAATATTGGCTGAAAACGACTAAATATCAAGGACTCATTGGGCGAATCGCTCTGGAATTGAAATCGGAACGCTCACTGACATTTCCCCTATCTGAAAGTCTGATAAACGCTGGAAAAATGACTAAGTCAAAAAAAAATGTTTTCAACTTTGTTCAATTTTACCCCTGTGGGATATATATTCTACCCACACACATTTGGAACTCTCCTGGGGTACCCTCACACATATTATTCCCTCATTTAGTGGATATTTTCACAAAAAAGTGAAATTTTCAAAAATCCAAAATATTGGCTGAAAACGACTAAATATCAAGGACTCATTGGGCGAATCGCTCTGGAACTGAATTCGGAACCCTCACTGACATTTTCCCTATCTAAAAGTCTGATAAACGCCGGAAAAATGACTAAGTTCAAAAAAAAAATTTTTTCAACTTTTTTCAATTTTACCTCCGTGGGATATATATTCTACCCACACACATTTGGAACTCTCCTGGGGTACCCTCACACATATTATTCCCTCATTTAGTGGATATTTTCTCAAAAAAGTGAAATTTTCAAAATTCCAAAATAATGGCTGAAAACGACTATATATCAAGGACTCATTGGGCTAATCGCTCTGGAACTGAAATCGGAACGCACACTGACATTTGCCCTATCTGAAAGTCTGATAAACGCCGCAAAAATGACTAAGTCCAAAAAAAAAAATTTGTTCAACTTTTTTCAATTTTACCCCCGTGGGATATATATTCCACCCACACACATTTGGAACTCTCCTGGGGTACCCTCACACAAATTATTCCATCATTTAGTGGATATTTTCACAAAAAAGTGAAATTTTCAAAATTCCAAAATATTGGCTGAAAACGACTAAATATCAAGGACTCATTGGGCGAATCGCTCTGGAACTTAAATCGGAACGCTCACTAACATTTCCCCTATCTGAAAGTCTTATAAACGCCAGAAAAATGACTAAGTCCAAAAAAAAATTTTTTTCAACTTTCTTTAATTTTACCCCAATGGGATATATATTCTACCCACACACATTTGGAACTCTCCTGTGGTACCCTCACACATATTATTCCCTCATTTAGTGGATATTTTCTCAAAAAAGTGAAATTTTCAAAATTCCAAAATATTGGCTGAAAACGACTAAATATCAAGGACTCATTGGGCGAATCGCTCTGGAACTGAAATCGGAACGCTCACTGACATTTGCCCTATCTGAAAGTCTGATAAACGCCGGAAAAATGACTAAGTCCAAAAAAAAAATTTTTTTCAACGTTTTTCAATTTTACCCCCGTTAGAAATATATTCCACCCACACACATTTGGAACTCTCCTGGGGTGCCCTCACACATATTATTCCCTCATTTAGTGGATATTTTCACAAAAAAGTGAAATTTTCAAAATTCCAAAATATTGGCTGAAAACGACTAAATATCAAGGACTCATTGGGTGAATCGCTCTGGAACTGAAAGCGGAACGCTCACTGACATTTCCCTTATCTGAAAGTCTGATAAACGCCAGAAAAATGACTAAGTCCAAAAAAAAAAAAATTCAACTTTTTTCAATTTTACCACCGTGGGATATATATTCTACCCACACATATTTGGAACTCTCCTGGGGTGCCCTCAAACATATTATTCCCTCATTTAGTGGATATTTTCACAAAAAAGTGAAATTTTCAAAAATCCAGAAAATTGGCTGAAAACAACTAAATATCAAGGACTCAGTAGGCGAATCAGTCTGGAACTGAAATCAGAACGGTTGCTGACATTTGCCCTATCTGAAAGTCTGATAAACGCCGGAAAAATGACAGCCCAAAAAAAGAATTTTTTCAACTTTTTTCAATTTTACACCCGTGGGATATATATTCTACCCACACACATTTGGAACTCTCCTAGGGTACCCTCACACATATTATTCCCTCATTTAATGGATATTCTCACAAAAAAGTGAAATTTTCAAAAATCCAAAATATTGGCTGAAAACGACTAAATATCAAGGACTCATTGGGTGAGTCACTCTGGAACTGAAATTGGAACGCTCACTGACATTTGCCCTATCTGAAAGTCTGATAAACGCCGGAAAAATGACTAAGTCCAAAAAAAAAATGTTTTCAACTTTTTTCAATTTTACCCCCGTGGGATATATATTCTACCCACACACATTTGGAACTCTCCTGGGGTACCCTCACACATATTATTCCCTCATTTAGTGGATATTTTCACAAAAAAGTGATATTTTCAAAAATCCAAAATATTGGCTGAAAACGACTAAATATCAAGGACTCATTGGGCGAATCGCTCTGGAACTGAAATCGGAACGCTCACTGACATTTCCCCTATCTGAAAGCTCCTCAATACAAGATGCCTCTCGCTTAGCATATGAATCCCTGGAAAGCTGATGGTCCAGTCTACAGAACGTATATCTCGGATTGTTTATCGGACCCACGGTACAGGAAAAATCCAGGTGAAAGTGAGATAGGGAAATGCCATTGATTCCTACCATTGACTTAACATGGTGCTGGGGGTGCCCTCTTCCCCGATCCACCAGAAACCGCAGGAGGGATCAATGAAAAAGCTGCTTAGTGAATATTGAAGCCAAGAGGATTATCTAAATACATCTCTGTCCGTTTGCAGTCTGCTCCCTTTGCTGCTGAGATCTGCCCCCCAAAGTCGGAGGAGCATTTTCAGATGCAGATCTTTAGTGTGAGACTTTGATAGAATGTGCCAAATACGGCACTCACTATCACAGACTCACACTTAGCATTTACCAGGTAGGGGTGGCTCGCTTCTTGGGGCGCTGCTCCTCAGGGAAATGGCATACATACACATGTGAGGAGTCCCTTAAAAGGGGAGAGCGTATGCTACAAAGTGTTTATCTCTGATTTTCTATTGGACCTTCAGAACCGGAGCAAACAGTACCAATTTTAGACATGCCTTTTACTGGAACCACTCTTGCTATGAACAAGTGCCATCACTCATTGTGTAGTTCTACTTGAGCTCTGTAAGCACTGCAAGTTTGGGCCATCTTGGACATTCACAAGTCGAGATGTCAGCACTGGAAAGTGGGTAACCTCATTTAGCAGACATGGGCCGCCTGGTCAGAGGGGGATCACGGCTCTCGGGGTGCTGCTCCTCGGTACAAGATGCCTCTCATATAGGATGTGAATCCCTGGAAAGCTGACGGTCCAGTCTACAAAACGTATATCTCGGATTGTTTAACGGACCCACGGTTCCGGAAAAATCCAGGTGAAAGTGAGATAGGGAAATGCCATTGATTCCTACGATTGACTTAACATGGTGCTGGGGGTGCCCTCTTCCAATTTTTTCCAACTTTTTTTCAATTTTCCCCTCGTGGGATATATATTTTACCCACACATTTGGAACCCTCCTGGGATGCCCTCTAACATATTATTCCCTCATTTAGCGGAGATTTTCACAAAAAATTACATTTTCAAAAAAGTCAGAAAATTACACTAATCAATCTGAGGCTAATGAAATATAATGTCCAGCACTGTCAGGGGGGGGGGGGTAATGGGCCATAACCCCTGGAGGTCATTTCGGGCATAAGACACCTTAATGCCCGCACCTCTGATAGTGGAAGTGACCCAGGGTCTAAAAAACGGCAAAGTCCCTTGATTTTGAGTAAATCCGGTTAATTAGCAGAACATGGTACAGATGTTAACCGGATGTCCCCAAAGTTTATTCACCCTAATCCCGTTAATTAGCAGAACATGGTACAGATGATAACCGGATTTACCCAAAGTTTATTGACCCCATTCCAGACAAATATCAGAAAATTGGCAAAAACGACTAAGTATGAAGGACTCATCGGGCAAATCGCTCTGGAACTGAAATCGGATGCGCGCACTGACATGCTCCCCTCTCTGGAAGTCTGACACAAGTTGGAAAATTTTCTAAGTCCACAAAAAAAATTTTTTCAAACTTTTTTTCAATTTTCCCCTCGTGGGATATATATTTTACCCACACATTTGGAACCCTCCTGGGATGCCCTCTAACATATTATTCCCTCATTTAGCGGAGATTTTCACAAAAAATTACATTTTCAAAAAAGTCAGAAAATTACACTAATCAATCTGAGGCTAATGAAATATAATGTCCAGCACTGTCAGGGGGGTGGGGTAATGGGCCATAACCCCTGGAGGTCATTTCGGGCATAAGACACCTTAATGCCCGCACCTCTGATAGTGGAAGTGACCCAGGGTCTAAAAAACGGCAAAGTCCCTTCATTTTGAGTAAATCCGGTTAATTAGCAGAACATGGTACAGATGTTAACCGGATGTACCCAAAGTTTATTCACCCTAATCCCGTTAATTAGCAGAACATGGTACAGATGATAACCGGATTTACCAAAAATTTATTGACCCCATTCCAGACAAATATCAGAAAATTGGCAAAATCAACTAAGTATGAAGGACTCATCGGGCAAATCGCTCTGGAACTGAAATCGGATGCGCGCACTGACATGCTCCCCTCTCTGGAAGTCTGACACAAGTTGGAAAATTTTCTAAGTCCACAAAAAATTCCTTTCACTGCTTAGGCCAACAGTGCACGGGAGACCCAGTTGCTATAAATGGAAAAAAAGGTTTAGTTAACGCCCTCTGACCTCCATGTCATTTCCAAGGGGCATTGGAGTGGCTCGAAATTTTTGGTAGGCATTGCACTCACTGTATGCCCTATAACTGTGTAGCCGAACTGCTCCTTTTGTTACAGAAACATATCCTACAAGACATATTTGGTTGACTGGCCTGATATTGATGTCCCTGTTCCTCCTGCTCTTTCTCCTTTGCCACTATCTCATCCATCATTTATCACCTGAAGCTTTGTTTTAACGGGAGTCATAGAATTTGGATAGTAGCAGGAAAACATCCAGCAATCCTCGGAGGAGGTAGGATATGCGCCAAAACGCTGACCACCTCAGGCCTAGCCGCTACTACATACATGCGCTTGCATTACAACAAAACAAAGCAGATGCTAACTTCTATCATCCTCATCATGCTCCTCACCTTGGCACTCTCAACTCCCCTGATGGAGAAGCCAGGGCCCACCGGAGGAGTCTGATAGTCCGGTGGGCTCGGCCAATGCTGCCCTAAAGCAGGCCAGGCTAAGAAAAGTGTGGGAAAGGTTACCGGGACAAATAGAGGTGGCTGGGGACCGAGTATGGACACCCGGCCACCCCCTGGAGGCTGGGGAGCAAGCGGGGACACCCGGCCACCAGGCGGCTGGGGACTGAGTATGGATACCAGGCCGCCGACACAGCCATGGCGTGGTGGCCAGATTCCGCCTCCACATGCCTAAAAGGCCCAATTTAAAGTGTAATCAAGCAAGCAGTATGGTATTGCAGCCTGGGGGTGGGTGGGTGGCAGGCTGCATACTTGCGCTTGCATTGCAAGGAATTGGAGAGGTACAATTGAACACTGCCCTGGGACAAGGACTTGAATGGGGATAGTTGCAAGTCTGCAACGACAGGTGCAAGGTGGGAGGCATCTTCGCATGTACCATGAACAGGGGTTTGGCATGCACACACTACAGTGGAATAGGCTCTCCTTCCCACTATATGCACTGGGGAGGGCACAGGTAATGTTTTGGTATACGCGCTTAATCTTATGTATAAGGCACACCAGGACAATATGGGCGGCTGGGGACTGAGTATGGATAACTCGCTGCCGAAGCAGCCATGAGGTAGTGGCCAGCTTCGGCCTCCTCCAAACTAAAAGGCCCCATTTCAAGTGCAAGCTAGCAGTATGGAATTGCAGTCTGGGGGTGTGTGGGTGGCAGGCTGCAAACTTACACTTGCATTAAAAGAAAACATAGCAGATGCTAACTTCTGTCATCATCATCATGCTCCTCACCTTGGCACTCTCAACTCCACCGATGGAGAAGTCAGGGCCCACCGGAGGAGTCTGGTTCTCTGGTGGGCTCGTCCAATGCTACCTAAAGCATGCCGAGCTAAGAAAAGTGTGTGGGGGGATGTTCCAAGGAGAAATAGCGGTGGCTGGGGACTGTTTATGGACACCCGGCTGCCCCCAGGCCGCTGGGGACCGTGTGTGGACACCCGGCCGCGGGGTGGCTGGGGACCGAGTATGGACACCCGGCCGCCGGGCGGCTGGGGACTGAGTATGGATTCCAGGCCGCCAACACAGCCATGACATGGTGGCCAGATTCCGCCTCCACATGCCTAAAAGGCCCAATTTCATGTTCAAGCAAGCAAGCAGTATGGTATTACATCCTGGGGGTGGGTGGTTGGCAGGCTGCATACTTGAGCTTGTATTGCAAGGAATGGGGGAGGTACAATTAAACACTGCCGTGGGACTAGAACTTGCATGGGGATAGTTGCAAGTCTGCATCTTCTGATGCGGTAAGGATCACTTATGATGGGCACACTTTTAGACAGTGACCTGGGAGTCAGAGATGCTTCCAGGGGTCTTCCCCATGCTGTTCCCTTGTCTTTGCAGCACTTTATGCATGTGTCACACAGCACATGGCCAGATAAGGTTGTAAAATGTTAAAATGACATTTCACGGTGAATGCATTTGTCATAGTTGAAAGCAATACAAAAGTGCAAAAACACATAAAAAATGCTACTTGTGAACATAGCCGAAGGTGTGGAGGAGTATTTTTGTTTTTGGTCATTTATTTTAAATTACACACAAGTCTTTTCCCTGGAAATGATGTTCCTTAACATATTTCACAGGAAAAAAGTTTCACTTTAGTTTTTGAGCGTTTTATTGTGAGCCTGTAAAAGTGGCTTAATACCTCTGACCACGTTGTTGACAGCAGTGACCTGGGGGTCAGAAATGCTTCCTGGGGCGATCCCCATGCTGTCCCCATGTCATTTGAGCACTGTCATTATCGTTTTGGGCACTTGTTAGGCTTTTAAAAGACTGCCGGGGGTGCCACCGCAAAAATGCTCGAGTCTCCCATAGACTAACATTGGGATCGTTGCTCGGGTCGAGCAACCGAGTATCACGGCGAGCTCGGCCAGAGCTTTGAGCACCCGAGCATTTTAGTGCTCTCTCAACACTATTAAGGGCTCATCGGACGAAACGCTCTGGAACTGAAATCGGACGCGCTCATTGACATTTCTCCCTCTTTGGAAGTCTGACACAAGCTGGAAAATTTTCTAAGTTCAAAACATATTTTTTTTTCAACTTTTTTTCAATTTCCCCCCGTGGGATATATAATTTACCCACACATTTGGAACCCTCCTGGGATGCCCTCTAACATAGTATTCCCTCATTTAGCGGATATTTTCAAAAAAGTCAGAATAATGGCAAAAAAACGACTAAGCATCAAGGACTCATTGGACGAATCACTCTGGAACTGCAATCGGATGCGCTCACTGACATTTCCCCCTCTCTGGAAGGCTGACACAAGCTGGAAAATTTTCTAAGTTCAAAAAAAAAATTTTTTTTCAACTTTTTTTCATTTTCCCCCTGTGGGATATATAAATTACCCAGACATTTCGAACCCACATGGGATGCCCTCAGACATAGTATTCTCTCATTTAGCGGATATTTTCGGAAAAAAGTGAAATTTTCAAGAAAGTTAGAAAATTGCCTAAAAACAACTAAATATCAAGGACTCATCGGACGAATCGCTCTGGAACTGAAATCGGACGCGCTCACTGACATTTCCCCATCTCTGGAAGTGTGACACAAGCTGGAAAATTTTCTAAGTTCAAAAAAAATTTTTTTTCAACTTTTTTTCAATTTCCCCCCCGTGGGATATATATTTTACCCACACATTTGGAATACTCCTGGGATGCCCTCTAACATAGTATTCCCTCATTAAGCGGATATTTCCACAAAAAAGTGAAATTTTCAAAAAAATCTGATAATTTACAAAAAACGACTAGGTATTAAGGATTCATCGGACGAAACGCTCTGAAACTGAAATCGGACGCGCTCACTTACATTTCCCCCTCTCTGGAAGTCTGACACAAGCTGGAAAATTTGCTAAGTTCAAAAAATATTTTTTTTTCAACTTTTTTTCAATTTCCCCCCGAGAGATTTATATTTTACCCACACATTTAGAACGCTCCTTGGATGCCATCTAACATAGTATTCCCTCATTTAGCGGATATTTAAAAAAAAAAGTGAAATTTTCATAAAAGTCAGAAAATTGGCAAAAAACGACTAAGTTTCAAGGACTCATCGGACTAATCACTCTGGAACTGAAATCGGATGTGCTCACTGACATTTCCCCCTTTCTGGAAGTCTGACACAAGCTGTAAAATTTTCTAAGTTGAAAAAATAAAATTTTTCAACTTTTTTTCAATTTACCCCGCGTGGGATATATATTTTACCCACACATTTCGAACCCTCCTGGGATGACCACAAACATAGTGTTCCCTCATTTAGTGGATATTTTCTCAAAAAAGTGAAATTTTCAAAAAAGTCAGAAAATTGGAAAAAAACAACTAAGTGTCAAGGACTCATCGGACGAATCACTCTGGAACTGAAATCGGACACGCTCACTGACATTTCCCCCTCTTTGGAAGTCTGACACAAGCTGGAAAATTTTCTAAGTTCGAAAAAAAAAAAATTTTCAACTTTTTTTCAATTTCTCCCCTTGGGATATATATTTTACCCACACATTTGGAACTCTCCTGGGATTCCCTCTAACATAGCATTCCCTCATTTAGTGGATCTTTTCACAAAAAAGTGAAATTTTCAAAAAAGTCAGATAATTGGCAAAAAAACGACTAAGTATCAAGGACTCATCGGACGAAACGCTCTGGAACTGAAATCGGATGCGCTCACTGACAATTCCCCCTCTCTGGAAGTCTGACACAAGCTGGAAAATTTGCTAAGTTCAAAAAATAATTTTTTTACAACTTTTTTTCAATTCCCCCCCATGGGATATATATTTTCCCCATACATTTAGAACCCTCCTGGGATACAATCTAACATAGTATTCCCTCATGTAGTGGACATTAGCACAAAAAAGTGGACTCTCTCTGGAGGTGGCCGAGCTCCGTCAGTACGTGAGTAACTGTCCTGGAGCACATTTCTTGGAGCCTAAGGTATGTTTGCCGGATTTATTTTTTGGTGAACACCGAGAATTTTTTTCATTTAAAAATGCTTGCTTATTGTATTTTCGTTTGAGACCCAAGTCCTCTGGGGATGAATCCCAGCGCATAGGGTTCATAATGTCACTTTTGCGCAAAGAGCCTCAGGAGTGGGCCTTTTCTTTGCAACCTAGTGATACATGCTTCAGATCAGTGGATAGTTTTTTTTCTGCTTTGGGACTGTTGTATGATGATCCTGACCGGGTCGCATCAGCTGAGACTGAGTTGAGGCGTTTGAGACAGGGATCAGGTAATGTGGAAAAATATTGTACTCATTTCCGTCGTTGGTCTACTCAAACAGGGTGGAACGATTCTGCTCTGAAAAGTCTATTTCTTGCTGGGCTCAATGAAAGGGTTAAAGACCTGCTAATTGCTTATCCTACACCTGAAGATTTGCAACAGGCTATGTAATTAGCTATACGGGTGGATAGGAGACTGCGTGCAAGGGTTAATGAGAGCAAATCCTCTGCTATGTCAGTTTCTGGTTATGAGAATGTGTGTACTAACAGTGGTGAACCGATGGAGATTGGATCGGTGGCACCTCGCTCTCAAGAAAAAGACCGTAGATTTTCTGAAGGCTTGTGTTTCTATTGCGGAAAATCTGGTCATTTGATTAAAGGCTGTGAACTTCGTATGAAGAAAGAAAAAAAAATGGTCAGTCACGCCCGTATTGCCTGTTTAAATTCCAAGGGTGTATTTTTAGCTGCTTCCACGATTGCTCAGGAAAAATTAATGGAATTTCGGGTGTTTGTTGATTGTGGGTCTACTCTGAATGTAATTGATGGGGGATTCTTGGAAAGACTCAATTTAAAACCCGAACCTTTATTATCCCCCATTGCTGTGGTTTCTGTGGATGGTTCCCCTTTGAAGAATATTACTCTCAAGGTCTGTGAATTTCCTCTCACTATTAATGGTGTTCACCATGAGAAATTGGATTTGGTAGTTTTGAATAACTTGCCTTCTCCAGTAATATTGGGATTGCCTTGGTTAAAATTTCACAATCCTGTACTGGATTGGTCTACCAGTGAAATTAAATCCTGGAGCCATAAATGTTATGACAAGTGTTGTAACGGGCGCATTGCAGCTGTGGATAGGGGGGAATTGCCTGTTCCTATTCAGGATTTTTGGAGAGTTTTTTCTGAGAAGGAATCGCAGGTTTTGCCTCCCCATAGAGACTATGATTGTTCTATTGAATTTGTCCCTGGAGCGACTCTTCCTAAAAGTCGTTTATTTAACCTTACTATTCCTGAGAGGAAGGCTTTGGAGGAATACATACAGACAAGTTTGGCCGCCGGTCACATTAGGCCCTCTAAGTCTCCTGTGGCGGTTGGATTTTTTTTTGTAAAAAAAAAGGACGGCGGTTTACGTCCCTGTCTGGATTTTCGTGAGATTAACAAAATTACTGTACGCAATCCTTACCCACTGCCATTGATTCCTGATCTGTTTAACCAGTTAATGGGGGCCAAGTGGTTCTCTAAAATTGACCTTAAGGGGGCATACAATCTGTTGCGCATGAAGGAGGGTGACGAATGGAAGACTGCTTTTAACACTCCTGTGGGTCATTTTGAGAATCTGGTTATGCCCTTTGGTCTTACTAATGCTCCTGCATTTTTTCAGAATCTTATTAATGACATCCTTAGACCTTTGATCGGCAAAAATGTGGTTGTGTATTTGGATGACATTTTGATTTATTCGCCGGATCTGGAGTCTCATTGGCGGAGCGTACGTGAGGTATTACAGTTATTAATGGACAATTCGCTTTTTGCTAAGCTGGAGAAATGTGAGTTCGCTGTACAGAGAATTAGTTTTTTGGACTACATTATCTCCAGCGAAGGTTTTGAGATGGACCCGGTTAAAGTTCAAGCTGTACAGGAATGGCCTAGGCCTATTGGTTTGAAATCGATACAGAGGTTTTTAGGTTTCGTCAATTATTACAGAAAATTCATAAAAAATTTTTCTAGTATTGTCAAACCTCTGACCGATCTCACCAGGAAAGGTGCTGATGCGGTTCAGTGGTCTTCTGAGGCCATTGAAGCTTTTGTGTATCTCAAGGAGAGGTTCACCTCTGCTCCCATCCTTATGCAGCCTGATGTGACTAAGCCGTTTTTGGCTGAGGTTGATGCTTCCTCTGTGGGGGTTGGCGAAGTATTGTCTCAGGATAACGGGGATGGATTACATCCCTGTGCCTTTTTTTCAAAAATTTTTTTCGGAGACTGAACTGAATTACGATATTGGTAATCGGGAATTATTGGCTATTAAACTCGCATTTGAACACTGGCGCCACTTCTTGGAAGGTGCGGAATTTCCCGTTCAGGTTCTTACGGATCATAAAAATCTGATATATCTTGATGCTGCCAAGCGCCTGAATGCCCGTCAGGCTAGGTGGGCACTGTTTTTTTCGCGGTTTAATTTCTCCGTTACTTACATCCCTGGTACTAAGAATGTTAAGGCGGATGCCTTGTCTCGCAGTTTTTCTCCCATAGTCGGTGTTGAGAAAGAGGAGAACATTTTACAAGAAGGTGTTGTGATAGCTGCTTTGGACTCCGTTTTGGAAGATGAGATTCTTAAAGCACAGGAGAATGCCCCATCTAACACTCCTCATGGGAGGTTGTTTGTGCCTGGGACCTTTAGGAGAGATTTGTTTGTTGAGTGTCACGAATCTCGGTTGGCAGGTCATCCCGGAATCTCTGAGACCAAGAGACTGGTGGGTCGCAGTTTTTGGTGGCCTGGATGGCAGAAGGAAGTCATTAAGTGGGTGCGTCAATGTACTATATGTGCTAGATCTAAGTCCTCACATACTCCTGCTGGGGGGTTGCTTTGTCCTTTGGAGGTTCCCAGTGCTCCTTGGACACATTTGGCTATGGACTTTATAACTGACCTTCCCCCCTCTGAGGGTTTTACTGTCATCTGGGTGGTCGTGGACCGTTTTAGCAAGATGTGTCACTTGGTTCCCTTCGTCAAACTGCCCTGCGCTAAAACTCTCGCTAAGGCCTTTGTCAAGGAAATTGTCAGACTTCATGGCGTTCCTACTGACATTGTTTCTGATAGGGGACCTCAGTTCGTGGCTCGTTTTTGGCGTGCCTTTTGTGACAGGTTGGGAGTTCATTTGTCGTTCTCGTCCGGATATCATCCTGAATCTAATGGCCAGACAGAAAGGAAAAACCAGGATGTTGAGCAGTTCTTGCGTTGTTTTGTGGCAGACAATCAAGAGGGGTGGTCTGAGTTTCTGCCACTTGCTGAATTTGCTCTGAACAATCATACATCTTCTTCTGCTGGTTGTTCGCCTTTTTTTTGTTGTTCTGGGAGACATCCGTCGTTTGGGTCGTTCTCCAAGTTAGGATCTGCCGTGCCTGAGGAGGAGAATTTTTCCGGTGATTTGGAGAGAGTTTGGACGGATGTGCGTGGTAATCTTCAGGAGGCCAACAGAAAATCTAAAGACTACTTTGATAGGAAATGACAGGAGGTTTTGTTCGCTGTTGGAGACATGGTTTGGTTGTCCTCTAGGAATCTGCGGTTGAGGATTCCTTCTAAGAAATTGGGTCCCAAGTTTGTAGGGCCCTTTAAGGTGCTTCAGGTTGTCAACCAATCTGCTGTTAGGTTGGAGGTTCCTACCTCCTGGAGAATTAATCCGGTATTTCATGTCTCTCTGTTGAAAAAAGCTGTTGTATCGGATTGTGACGCCTCTGCCTCTGTTCCTCCGGTGGTGGAGGACGGGGAATATGAAATTTCTCACATCCTTAACTCTAGACGGTATAGAGGTAGTTTGCAGTATCTTCTGGCCTGGAAAGGTTTCGGACCCGAGGATAACTCTTGGGTGAGGTCGGATGATGTTTCCACGTCCAGACTTATCAGAGCGTTTCACAGGAGATTTCCTGATAAGCCTGGTCCTAGGGGATCCGGAGGATCCTCTTAGAAGGGGGGGTACTGTTAGAACCTTGCTCTTAGGTTTTTTCCTTTGCTGGTCACATGACCTTGTTGGCCTATTTAATCCTGCTCCGCCCTTCTGGCTTTGCTGGACTTCATTGTATAACTACTTTCTAGCTAGCCTGTGCTCTGTATCTAACTCTGTTAGTTTGCTTGGTCTACGGACCTCTATGTTCTATATATTTTGTTTGTTCGTCTGTCTGCTACTATTTCTGTTAGGAGGTGTCCCATTTTCCTCCTAGTCCTTAGTACTTGTACGGATTCCTTCCCCACATCTATAGGTCTCCGTACAGACTATCTTAGGAGTTTAGCAGGTCTGATCGCAGGATCAGGTCCCCTGTTACATCGTAGGGATTAAGCTGAGTTCTATCGTAGGGACAGATCTCCTCTCTTTCCTTAGCTCTGGTAGCAGAACATAACATCTGGAAGTCTGACACAAGCGGGAAAATTTGCTAAGTTCAAAAAATATTTTTTTTTCAACTTTTTTCAATTTAGCCCGCGTGGGATATATATTTTACCCACACATTTCGAACCCTCCTGGGATGACAACAAACATAGTATTCCCTCATTTAGTGGATATTTTCTCAAAAAAGTTAAATTTTCAAAAAAGTCAGAAAATTGGCAAAAAAACGACTAAGTGTCAAGGACTCATCGGACGAATCACTCTGGAACTGAAATCGGACATGCTCACTGACATTTCCCTCTTTCTGGAAGTCTGACACAAGCTGTAAAATTTTCTAAGTTGAAAAAATAAAATTTTTCAACTTTTTTTCAATTTACCCCGCGTGGGATATATATTTTACCCACACATTTTGAACCCTACTGGGATGACCACAAACATAGTATTCCCTCATTTAGTGGATATTTTCTCAAAAAAGTGAAATTTTCAAAAAAGTCAGAAAATTGGCAAAAAACAACTAAGTGTCAAGGACTCATCGGACGAATCACTCTGGAACTGAAATCGGACACGCTCACTGACACTTCCCCCTCTTTGGAAGTCTGACACAAGCTGGAAAATTTTCTAAGTTCGAAAAAAAAATATTTTTCAACTTTTTTTCAATTTCTCCCCTTGGGATATATATTTTACCCACACATTTGGAACCCTCCTGGGATTCCCTCTAACATAGCATTCCCTCATTTAGTGGATCTTTTCACAAAAAAGTGAAATTTTCAAAAAAGTCAGATAATTGGCAAAAAAACGACTAAGTATCAAGGACTCATTGGACGAAACGCTCTGGAACTGAAATCGGACGCGCTCACTGACAATTCCCCCTCTCTGGAAGTCTGACACAAGCTGGAAGATTTGCTAAGTTCAAAAAATAATTTTTTTACAACTTTTTTTCAATTCCCCTCCATGGGATATATATTTTCCCCACACATTTAGAACCCTCCTGGGAGACCATCTAACATAGTATTCCCTCATTTAGTGGACATTAGCACAAAAAAGTGAAATTTTCAAAAAAGTCAGAAAATTGGCAAAAAAAACGACTAAGTATCAAGGACTAATCGGACGAATCGCTCTGGAACTGCAATCGGATGCGCTCACTGACAATTCCCCCTCTTTGGAAGTCTGACACAAGCTGGAAAATTTTCTAAGTTCGAATAAAAAATTTTTTCAACTTTTTTTCAATTTCCCCCCCGTGGGATATATATTTTAACCACACATTTGGAACCCTCCAGGGATGCCATCCAACATAGTATTCCCTCATTTAGTGGACATTTTCACAAAAAAGTGAAATTTTCAAAAAAGTCAGAAAATTGGCAAAAAAAACGACTAAGTATCAAGGACTAATCGGACGAATCGCTCTGGAACTGCAATCGGATGCGCTCACTGACAATTCCCCCTCTTTGGAAGTCTGACACAAGCTGGAAAATTTTCTAAGTTCGAAAAAAAAAAAATTTTCAACTTTTTTTAATTTCCCCCCCGTTGGATATATATTTTACCCACACATTTGGAACCCTCCTGGGATGCCCACTAACATAGTATTCCCTCATTTAGCGGATATTTTCACCAAAAAGTGAAATTTTCAAAAAAGTCAGATAATTGGCAAAAAACGACTAAGTATTAAGGACTCATCGGACGAAACGTTCTGGAACTGAAATCGGACACGATCACTGACATTTCCTCCTCTCTGGAAGTCTGACACAAGCCGGAAAATTTTCTAAGTTAGTATAATTTTTTATTCTACTTTTTTTCCAATTTCCCCCCATGGGATATATATTTTACCCAAACATTTGGAACCCTCCTGGGATTCGCTCTAACATAGTATTCCCTCATTTAGTTGATATTTTCACAAAAAAGTGAAACTTTCAAAAAAGTCAGATAATTGGCAAAAAAACGACTAAGTATCAAGGACTCATCGGACGAAACGCTCTGGAACTGAAATCGGACGCGCTCACTGACATTTCTCCCTCTCTGGAAGTCTGACACAAGCGGGAAAATTTGCTAAGTTCAAAAAATAATTTTTTTTCAACTTTTTTCAATTTACCCCGCGTGGGATATATATTTTACCCACACATTTCGAAACCTCCTGGGATGACAACAAACATAGTATTCCCTCATTTAGTGGATATTTTCTCAAAAAAGTTAAATTTTCAAAAAAGTCAGAAAATTGGCAAAAAAACTAAAATAAGTGTCAAGGACTCATCGGACGAATCACTCTGGAACTGCAATCGGACACGCTCACTGACATTTCCCCCTCTCTGGAAGTCTGACACAAGCTGGAAAATTTTCTAAGTTCGAAAAAAAAAACTTTTTCAACTTTTTTTCAATTTCTCCCCTTGGGATATATATTTTGCCCACAAATTTGGAACCCTCCTGGGATTCCCTCTAACATAGTTTTCCCTCATTTAGTGGATCTTTTCACAAAAAAGTGAAATTTTCAAAAAAGTCAGAAAATTGGCAAAAAATGACTTAGTATCAAGCACTCATCAGACAAATCGCTCTGGAACTGAAATCGGACGCGCTCACTGACATTTCCCTCTTTCTAGAAGTCTGACACAAGCTGTAAAATTTTCTAAGTTGAAAAAATAAAATTTTTCAACTTTTTTTTCAATTTACCCCACGTGGGATATATATTTTACCCACACATTTCGAACCCTCCTGAGATGACCACAAACATAGTATTCTCTCATTTAGCGGATATTTTCACAAAAAATTGAAATTTTCAAAAAAGTCAGAAAATTGGCAAAAAACAACTAAGTGTCAAGGACTCATCGGACGAATCACTCTGGAACTGAAATCAGATGCGCTCACTGACATTTAACCCTCTCTGGAAGTCTGACCCAAGCTGGAAAATTTTCTAAGTTCAAATAATTTTTTTTTCAACTTTTTTCAATTTCCCCCCCGTTGGATATATATTTTACCCACACATTTGGAACCCTCCTGGGATGCCCACTAACATAGTATTCCCTCATTTAGCGGATATTTTCACCAAAAAGTGAAATTTTCAAAAAAGTCAGATAATTGGCAAAAAACGACTAAGTATTAAGGACTCATCGGACGAAACGTTCTGGAACTGAAATCGGACACGATCACTGACATTTCCTCCTCTCTGGAAGTCTGACACAAGCCGGAAAATTTTCTAAGTTAGTATAATTTTTTATTCTACTTTTTTTCCAATTTCCCCCCATGGGATATATATTTTACCCAAACATTTGGAACCCTCCTGGGATTCGCTCTAACATAGTATTCCCTCATTTAGTTGATATTTTCACAAAAAAGTGAAATTTTCAAAAAAGTCTGAAAATTGGCAAAAAAACAACTAAGTATCAAGGACTCATCGGACAAATCGCTCTGGAACTGCAATCGGACGCGCTCACTGACATTTCCCGCTCTCTGGAAGTCTGACACAAGCTGGAAAATTTTCTAAGTTCAAAAAAAATTTGTTTTCAACTTTTTTTCAATTTCCCCCCGTGGGATATATATTTTACCCACACATTTGGAACCCTCCTGGGATTCCCTCTAACATAGTATTCCCTCATTTAGCGGATATTTTCACAAAAAAGTGAAATTTTCAAAAAAGTCTGAAAATTGCCCATAAACAACTAAGTATCAAGGACTTATCAGACGAATCGCTCTGGAACTGAAATCGGAGGCGCTCACTGACATTTACCCCTTTCTGGAAGTCTGACACAAGCTGCAAAATTTTCTAAGTTGAAAAAAAAATTTTTTTCAGCTTTTTTTCAATTTACCCCCCGTGGGATATATATTTTAACCACACATTTGGAACCCTACTGGGATGCCCACAAACATAGTATTCCCTCATTTAGCGGATATTTTCACAAAAAAGTCAAATTTTCAAAAAAGTCAGAAAATTGGCAAAAAAAACGACTAAGTATCAAGGACTCATCGGACAAATCGCTCTGGAACTGCAATCGGACACGCTCACTGACATTTCCCGCTCTCTGGAAGCCTGACACAAGCTGGAAAATTTTATAAGTTCAAATAATTTTTTTTTTCAACTTTTTTTCAATTTCCCCCCGTGGGATATATATTTTACCCACACATTTGGAAGCCTCCTGGGATACCCTCTAATATAGTATTCCCTCATTTAGCGGTTTATTCACAAAAAAGTGAAATTTTCAAAAAAGTCAGAAAATTGTCAAAAAACAACTAAGTGTCAAGGACTCATCGGACGAATCACTCTGGAACTGAAATCGGACGCGCTCTCTGACATTTCTCCCTTTCTGGAAGTCTGACAAAAGCTGTAAAATTTTCTAAGTTGAAAAAAAAATTTTTTTCAACTTTTTTTCAATTTACCCCCGTGGGATATATATTTTACCCACACATTTGGAACCCTCCTGGGATTCCCTCTAACATAGTATTCCCTCATTAAGCGGATATTTTCACAAAAAAGTGAAATTTTCAAAAAAGTCAGAAAATTGGCAAAAAACAACTAAGTGTCAAGGACTCATCGGACGAATCACTCTGGAACTGAAATCGGACACGCTCACTGACATTTACCCCTCTCTGGAAGTCTGACACAAGCTGGAAAATTTTCTAAGTTCAAATAATTTTTTTTTTCAACTTTTTTCAATTTCCCCCCTGTGGGATATATATTTTACCCACACATTTGGAATACTCTTGGGATGCCCTCTAACATAGTATTCCCTCATTAAGCGGATATTTTCACAAAAAAGTGAAATTTTCAAAAAAGTCAGAAAATTGGCAAAAAAACGCGTAAGTATCAAGGACTCATTAGACGAATCGCTCTGGAACTGAAATCGGATGCGCTCATTGACATTTCCCACTCTCTGGAAGTCTGACACAAGCTGGAAAATTTTCTAAGTTCCAAAAAAATTTTTTTTAAACTTTTTATCCAATTTCCTCCCGTGGGATATATATTTTACCCACACATTTAGAAGCCTCCTGGGATACCCTCTAATATAGTATTCCCTCATTTAGCGGATATTTTCACAAAAAAGTGAAATTTTCAAAAAAGTCAGAAAATTGGCAAAAAACAACTAAGTGTCAAGGACTCATCGGACGAATCACTCTGGAACTGAAATCGGATGCGCTCACTGACATTTCCCCCTCTCTGGAAGTCTGAGATATGCAGGAAAATTGTCTAAGTTCAAATATTTTTTTTTTCTACTTTTTTTCAATTTACCCCGTGGGATATATATTTTACCAAACATTTGGAATACTCCTGGGATGCCATCTAACATAGTATTCCCTCATTTAGCGGATATTTTCACAAAAAAGTGAAATTTTCAAAAAAGTCTGAAAATTGGCTAAAAACAACTAAGTGTCAAGGACTCATCGGACGAATCGCTCTGGAACTGAAATCGGACGCGCTCACTGACATTTCCCCCTTTCTGGAAGTCTGACACAAGCTGTAAAATTTTCTAAGTTCAAAAAAATTTTTTTTTAAACTTTTTTTCAATTTCCCCCTGTGGGATATATATTTTACCCACACATTTGGAACCCTCCTGGGATTCCCTCTAACATAGTATTCCCTCATTTAGCGGATATTTTCACAAAAAAGTGAAATTTTCAAAAAAGTCAGAAAATTGGCAAAAAACGCGTAAGTATCAAGGACTCATTGGACGAATCGCTCTGGAACTGAAATCAGATGCGCTCATTGACATTTCCCACTCTCTGGAAGTCTGACACAAGCTGGAAAATTTTCTAAGTTCAAATAATTTTTTTTTTCAACTTTTTTTCAATTTCCCCTCGTGGGATATATATTTTACCAAACATTTGGAATACTCCTGGGATGTCCTGTAACATAGTATTCCCTCATTAAGTGGCTATTTTCACAAAAAAGTGAAATTTTCAAAAAAGTCAGATAATTGGCAAAAAACCGACTAAGTATTAAGGACTCATCGGACGAAACGCTCTCGAACCGAAATCGGACGCGCTCACTGACTTCTCCCCGTCTATGGAACTCTGACAGAAGCTGGAAAATTTTCTAAGTTCAAAAAAAAATTTTTTTTAAACTTTTTATCCAATTTCCCCCCGTGGGATATATATTTTACCGCCACATTTGGAAGCCTCCTGCGATACCCTCTAATATAGTATTCCCTCATTTAGCGGATATTTTCACAAAAAAGTGAAATTTTCAAAAAAGTCAGAAAATTGGCAAAAAACAACTAAGTGTCAAGGACTCATCGGACGAATCACTCTGGAACTGAAATCGGATGCGCTCACTAACATTTCCCCCTCTCTGGAGGTGTCAGAGACATGCAGGAAAATTGTCTAAGTTCAAATATTTTTTTTTTCTACTTTTTTTCAATTTACCCCGTGGGATATATATTTTACCAAACATTTGGAATACTCCTGGGATGCCATCTAACATAGTATTCCCTCATTTAGCGGATATTTTCACAAAAAAGTGAAATTTTCAAAAAAGTCTGAAAATTGGCTAAAAACAACTAAGTGTCAAGGACTCATCGGACGAATCGCTCTGGAACTGAAATCGGACGCGCTCACTGACATTTCCCCCTTTCTGGAAGTCTGACACAAGCTGTAAAATTTTCTAAGTTCAAAAAAATTTTTTTTTAAACTTTTTTTCAATTTCCCCCTGTGGGATACATATTTTACCCACACATTTGGAACCCTCCTGGGATTCCCTCTAACATAGTATTCCCTCATTTAGCGGATATTTTCACAAAAAAGTGAAATTTTCAAAAAAGTCAGAAAATTGGCAAAAAACGCGTAAGTATTAAGGACTCATTGGACGAATCGCTCTGGAACTGAAATCAGATGCGCTCATTGACATTTCCCACTCTCTGGAAGTCTGACACAAGCTGGAAAATTTTCTAAGTTCAAATAATTTTTTTTTTCAACTTTTTTTCAATTTCCCCTCGTGGGATATATATTTTACCAAACATTTGGAATACTCCTGGGATGTCCTGTAACATAGTATTCCCTCATTAAGTGGCTATTTTCACAAAAAAGTGAAATTTTCAAAAAAGTCAGATAATTGGCAAAAAACCGACTAAGTATTAAGGACTCATCGGACGAAACGCTCTCGAACCGAAATCGGACACGCTCACTGACTTCTCCCCGTCTATGGAACTCTGACAGAAGCTGGAAAATTTTCTAAGTTCAAAAAAAAATTTTTTTTTAACTTTTTATCCAATTTCCCCCCGTGGGATATATATTTTACCGAC
This sequence comes from Phyllobates terribilis, assembly GCF_046119375.1. Taxonomy (NCBI): domain Eukaryota; kingdom Metazoa; phylum Chordata; class Amphibia; order Anura; family Dendrobatidae; genus Phyllobates; species Phyllobates terribilis. The sequence continues at coordinate 354,755 of NW_027363191.1, forward strand.
ACATTTGGAAGCCTCCTGCGATACCCTCTAATATAGTATTCCCTCATTTAGCGGATATTTTCACAAAAAAGTGAAATTTTCAAAAAAGTCAGAAAATTGGCAAAAAACAACCAAGTGTCAAGGACTCATCGGACGAATCACTCTGGAACTGAAATCGGATGCGCTCACTGACATTTCCCCCTCTCTGGAAGTCTGAGACATGCAGGAAAATTGTCTAAGTTCAAATATTTTTTTTTTCTACTTTTTTTCAATTTACCCCGTGGGATATATATTTTACCAAACATTTGGAATACTCCTGGGATGCCATCTAACATAGTATTCCCTCATTTAGCGGATATTTTCACAAAAAAGTGAAATTTTCAAAAAAGTCTGAAAATTGGCTAAAAACAACTAAGTGTCAAGGACTCATTGGACGAATCGCTCTGGAACTGAAATCGGACGCGCTCACTGACATTTCCCCCTTTCTGGAAGTCTGACACAAGCTGTAAAATTTTCTAAGTTCAAAAAAATTTTTTTTTAAACTTTTTTTCAATTTCCCCCTGTGGGATATATATTTTACCCACACATTTGGAACCCTCCTGGGATTCCCTCTAACATAGTATTCCCACATTTAGCGGATATTTTCACAAAAAAGTGAAATTTTCAAAAAAGTCAGAAAATTGGCAAAAAACGCGTAAGTATCAAGGACTCATTGGACGAATCGCTCTGGAACTGAAATCAGATGCGCTCATTGACATTTCCCACTCTCTGGAAGTCTGACACAAGCTGGAAAATTTTCTAAGTTCAAATAATTTTTTTTTTCAACTTTTTTTCAATTTCCCCTCGTGGGATATATATTTTACCAAACATTTGGAATACTCCTGGGATGTCCTGTAACATAGTATTCCCTCATTAAGTGGCTATTTTCACAAAAAAGTGAAATTTTCAAAAAAGTCAGATAATTGGCAAAAAACCGACTAAGTATTAAGGACTCATCGGACGAAACGCTCTCGAACCGAAATCGGACGCGCTCACTGACTTCTCCCCGTCTATGGAACTCTGACAGAAGCTGGAAAATTTTCTAAGTTCAAAAAAAAATTTTTTTTTAACTTTTTATCCAATTTCCCCCCGTGGGATATATATTTTACCGACACATTTGGAAGCCTCCTGCGATACCCTCTAATATAGTATTCCCTCATTTAGCGGATATTTTCACAAAAAAGTGAAATTTTCAAAAAAGTCAGAAATTTGGCAAAAAACAACTAAGTGTCAAGGACTCATCGGACGAATCACTCTGGAACTGAAATCGGATGCGCTCACTGACATTTCCCCCTCTCTGGAAGTCTGAGACATGCAGGAAAATTGTCTAAGTTCAAATATTTTTTTTTTCTACTTTTTTTCAATTTACCCCGTGGGATATATATTTTACCAAACATTTGGAATACTCCTGGGATGCCATCTAACATAGTATTCCCTCATTTAGCGGATATTTTCACAAAAAAGTGAAATTTTCAAAAAAGTCTGAAAATTGGCTAAAAACAACTAAGTGTCAAGGATTCATCGGACGAATCGCTCTGGAACTGAAATCGGACGCGCTCACTGACATTTCCAACTTTCTGGAAGTCTGACACAAGCTGTAAAATTTTCTAAGTTCAAAAAAATTTTTTTTTAAACTTTTTTTCAATTTCCCCCTGTGGGATATATATTTTACCCACACATTTGGAACCCTCCTGGGATTCCCTCTAACATAGTATTCCCTCATTTAGCGGATATTTTCACAAAAAAGTGAAATTTTCAAAAAGTCAGAAAATTGGCAAAAAACGCGTAAGTATTAAGGACTCATTGGACGAATCGCTCTGGAACTGAAATCAGATGCGCTCATTGACATTTCCCACTCTCTGGAAGTCTGACACAAGCTGGAAAATTTTCTAAGTTCAAATAATTTTTTTTTTCAACTTTTTTTCAATTTCCCCTCGTGGGATATATATTTTACCAAACATTTGGAATACTCTTGGGATGTCCTGTAACATAGTATTCCCTCATTAAGTGGCTATTTTCACAAAAAAGTGAAATTTTCAAAAAAGTCAGATAATTGGCAAAAAACCGACTAAGTATTAAGGACTCATCGGACGAAACGCTCTCGAACCGAAATCGGACACGCTCACTGACTTCTCCCCGTCTATGGAACTCTGACAGAAGCTGGAAAATTTTCTAAGTTCAAAAAAAAATTTTTTTTTAACTTTTTATCCAATTTCCCCCCGTGGGATATATATTTTACCGACACATTTGGAAGCCTCCTGCGATACCCTCTAATATAGTATTCCCTCATTTAGCGGATATTTTCACAAAAAAGTGAAATTTTCAGAAAATTGGCAAAAAACAACTAAGTGTCAAGGACTCATCAGACGAATCGCTCTGGAACTGAAATCGGACACGCTCACTGACATTTCCCGCTCTCTGGAAGTCTGACACAAGCTGGAAAATTTTCCAAGTTCAAAAAAAAATGTTTTTCAACTTTTTTTCAATTTCCCCCCGTGTGATATATATTTTACCCACACATTTGGAACCCTCCTGGGATGCCCTCTAACATAGTATTCCCTCATTTAGCAGATATTTTCTCAAAAAAGTGAAATTTTCAGAAAAGTCAGAAAATTGGCAAAAAACAACTAAGTGTCAAGGACTCATCGGACGAATCACTCTGGAACTGCAATCGGACACGCTCACTGACATTTACCCCTCTCTGGAAGTCTGACACATGCCGGAAAATTGTCTAAGTTCAAATAATTTTTTTTTCTACTTTTTTTCAATTTCCCCCCGTGGGATATATATTTTACCAAACATTTGGAATACTCCTGGGATGCCATCTAACAAAGTATTCCCTCATTTAGCGGATATTTTCACAAAAAAGTGAAATTTTCAAAAAAGTCAGAAAATTGGCTAAAAACAACTAAGTGTCAAGGACTCATCGGACGAATCGCTCTAGAACTGAAATCGGACGCGCTCACTGACATTTCCCCCTTTCTGGAAGTCTGACACAAGCTGTAAAATTTTCTAAGTTGAGAAAAAAAATTTTTTCAACTTTTTTTCAATTTACCCCCCGTGGGATATATATTTTACCCACACATTTGGAACCCTCCTGGGATTCCCTCTAACATAGTATTCCCTCATTTAGCGGATATTTTCACAAAAAAGTGAAATTTTCTAAAAAGTCAGAAAATTGCCAAAAAACAACTAAGTATCAAGGACTCATTGGACGAATCGCTCTGGAACTGAAATCGGATGCGCTCATTGACATTTCCCACTCTCTGGAAGTCTGACACAAGCTGGAAAATTTTCTAAGTTCAAATCATTTTTTTTTTCAACTTTTTTTCAATTTCCCCCCTGTGGGATATATATTTTATCCAAACATTTGGAATACTCCTGGGATGCCCTCTAACATAGTATTCCCTCATTTAGCGGATATTTTCACAAAAAAGTGAAATTTTCAAAAAAGTCAGATAATTGGCAAAAAACCGACTAAGTATTAAGGACTCATCGGACAAAACGCTCTGGAACCGAAATCGGACGCGCTCACTGACTTTTCCCCGTTTAAGGAAGTCTAACAGAAGCTGGAAAATTTTGTAAGTTCAAAAAAAAAATTTTTTTTTTACTTTTTATCCAATTTCCCCGCGTGGGATATATATTTTACCCACACATTTGGAAGCCTCCTGCGATACCCTCTAATATAGTATTCCCTCATTTAGCAGATATTTTCACAAAAAAGTGAAATTTTCAAAAAAGTCAGAAAATTGGCAAAAAACAACTAAGTCTCAAGGACTCATCGGACGAATCGCTCTGGAACTGAAATCAGATGCGCTCATTCACATTTCCCCCTCTCTGGAAGTGTGACACAAGCTGGAAAATTTTCCAAGTTCAAAAAAAAATGTTTTTCAAATTTTTTTCAATTTCCCCCTGGGGGATATTTATTTTATCCACACATTTGGAATACTCCTGGGATGCCATCTAACATGGTATTCCCTCATTTAGCGGATATTTTCACAAAAAAGTGAAATTTTCAAAAAAGTCACAAAATTGGCAAAAATTGACTAAGTATCATGGACTCATCAGACGAATCGCTCTGGAACTGAAATCGGACACGCTCACTGACATTTCCCGCTCTCTGGAAGTTTGACACAAGCTGGAAAATTTTCTAAGTTCAAAAAAAAATTTTTTTCAACTTTTTATCCAATTTCCCCCCGTGGGATATATATTTTACCCACACATTTGGAAGCCTCCTGCGATACCCTCTAATATAGTATTCCCTCATTTAGCGGATATTTTCACAAAAAAGTGAAATTTTCAAAAAAGTCAGAAAATTGGCAAAAAACAACTAAGTGTCAAGGGCTCATCGGACGAATCACTCTGGAACGGAAATCGGACATGCTCACTGACATTTACCCCTCTCTGGAAGTCTGACACAAGCTGGAAAATTTTCCAAGTTCAAATATTTTTTTTTTTCAACTTTTTTTCAATTTCCCCCCCGTGGGATATATATTTTACCCACACATTTGGAACCCTCCTGGGATTCCCTCTAACATAGTATTCCCTCATTTAGCGGATATTTTCACAAAAAAGTGAAATTTTCAAAAAAGTCAGAAAATTGGCAATAAACAACTAAGTATCAAGGACTCATCAGACAAATCGCTCTGGAACTGAAATTGGACGCGCTCACTGACATGCTCCCCTCTCTGGAAGTCTGACACAAGCTGTAAAATTTTCTAAGTTGAGAAAAAAAATTTTTTCAACTTTTCTTCAATTTACCCCGGTGGGATATATATTTTACCCAAACATTTCGAACCCTCCTGGCATGCCCACAAACATAGTATTCCCTCATTTAGTGGATATTTTCTCAAAAAAGTGAAATTTTCAAAAAAGTCAGAAAATTGGCAAAAAACAACTAAGTGTCAAGGACTCATCGAACGAATCACTCTGGAACTGAAATCGGACATGCTCACTGACATTTCCCCCTCTCTGGAAGCCTGACACAAGCTGGAAAATTTTCGAAGTTCAAATAATTTTTTTTTCAACATTTTTTCAATTCCCCCCCTGTGGGATATTTATTTTATTCACACATTTGGAATATTCCTGGGATCCTCCACACATTTGGAACCCTCCTGGTATTCCCTCTAACATAGTATTCCCTCATTTAGCAGATATTTTCAAAAAAAAAGTGAAATTTTCAAAAAAGTCAGAAAATTGGCAAAAAACGACTAAATATCAAGGACTCATCAGACGAATCGCTCTGGAACTAAAATCGGACACGCTCACTGACATTCCCCCCTCTTTGGAAGTCTGACACAAGCTGGAAAATTTTCTAAGTTCAAAAAAAAAATGTTTTCAACTTTTTTGCAATTTCCCCCCGTGGGATATATATTTTACCCACACATTTGGAACCCTCCTGGGATGCCCACTAACATAGTATTCCCTCATTTAGCGGATATTTTCACAAAAAAGTGAAATTTTCAAAAAAGTCAGAAAATTGGCAAATAACGACTAAGTATTAAGGAGTCATCGGACGAATCATTCTGGAAGTCAAATCGGACGCGCTCACTGACATTTCCCCTTATCGGGAAGTCTTGCACAAGCTGGAAAATTTTCTAAGTTCAAAAAAAATTTTTTTGAAACTTTTTTTCAATTTCTCCCGTGGGATATATATTTTACCCACACATTTGGAACCCTCCTGGGATGCCCTCTAACATAGTATTCCTTCATTTAGCGGATATTTTCACAAAAAAGTGAAATTTTCAAAAAAGACAGAAAATTAGCAAAAAACGACTAAGTATCAAGGACTCCTCGGACGAATCGCTCTGGAACTAAAATCGGACGCGCTCACTGACATTTCCCCCCCCCCCCTCTGGCAGTCTGACACAAGCTGAAAAATTTTCTTTGTCCAAAAATTTTTTTTTTCAACTTTTTTTCAATTTCCCCCCGTGAGATATATATTTTACCCACACATTTGGAACCCTCCTGGGATGCCCTCTAACATAGCATTCCCTCATTTAGCGGATATTTTCACAAAAAGTGAAATTTTCAAAAAAGTCAGAAAATTGGCAAAAAACAACTAAGTACCAAGGACTCAATAGACGAATCGCTCTGGAACTGAAATCGGACACTCTCACTGACATTTCCCCCTCTATGGAAGTCTGACACAAGCCAGAAAATTTTCTAAGTCCAAAAAAAATAATTTTTTCAACTTTTTCTCAATTCACCCCCGTGGGATATATATTTACCAACACATTTGGAACCCTCCTGGGATGCCCTCTAACATAGCATTCCCTCATTTAGCGGATATTTTCACAAAAAAGTGAAATTTTCAAAAAAGACAGAAAATTAGCAAAAAACGTCTAAGTATCAAGGACTATTCGGACGAATCGCTCTGGAACTGAAATTGGACGCGCTTACTGACATTTCCCCCTCTCTGGAAGTCTGACACAAGCTGTAAAATTTTCTAAGTTCAAAAAAAAAATGTTTTCAACTTTTTTTCAATTTACCCCCGTGGGATGTATATTTACCCACACATTTGCAACCCTCCTGGGATGTCCTCTAACATAGTATTCCCTCATTTAGCGGATATTTTCACAAAAAAGTGAAATTTTCAAAAAAGACAGAAAATTGGCAAAAAACGACTAAGTATCAAGGACTATTCGGACGAATCGCTCTGGAACTGAAATTGGACGCGCTCACTGACATTTCCCCCTCTCTGGAAGTCTGACACAAGCTGGAAAATTTTCTTAGTTCAAAAAAAAAATTTTTTTCAACTTTTTTGCAATTTCCCCCCGTGGGATATATATTTTACCCACACATTTGGAACCCTCCTGGGATGCGCACTAACATAGTATTCCCTCATTTTGCAGATATTTTCACAAAAAAGTGAAATTTTCAAAAAAGTCAGAAAATTGGCAAAAAACAACTAAGTATCAAGGACTCATTGGACGAATAGCTCTGGAACTGAAATCGGATGAGCTCACTGACATTTCCCGCTCTCTTGAAGTCTGACACAAGGTGGAAAATTTTCTAAGTTCCAAAAAAAAATTTTTTCAACTTTTTTTCAATTTCCCCCGTGGGATATATATTTTACCCACACATTTGGAACCATGCTGGGATGCGCTCTAACATAGTATTCCCTCATTTAGCAGATATTTTCAAAAAAAAAGTGAAATTTTCAAAAAAGTCAGAAAATTGGCAAAAAACGACTAAGTATCAAGGACTCATCAGACGAATCGCTCTGGAACTAAAATCGGACGCGCTCACTGACATTTCCCCCTCTCTGGAAGTCTGACACAAGCTGGAAAATTTTCTTTGTCCAAAAATTTTTTTTTTCAACTTTTTTTCAATTTCCCCCCGTGGGATATATATTTTACCCACACATTTGAAACCCTCCTGGGATGTCCTCTAACATAGTATTCCCTCATTTTGCGGATATTTAAAAAAAAAGTGAAATTTTCAAAAAAAGTCAGAAAATTGGCAAAAAACAACTAAGTATCAAGGACTCAATGGACGAATCACTCTGGAACTGAAATCGGACAAGCTCACTGACATTTCCCCCTCTATGGAAGTCTGATACAAGCCAGAAAATTTTCTAAGTCCAAAAAAAATATTTTTTTCAACTTTTTTTCAATTCCCCCCCGTGGGATATATATTTACCCACACATTTGGAACCCTCCTGGGATGCCCTCTAACATAGTATTCCCTCATTTAGCGGATATTTTAAAAAAAAGTGAAATTTTCAAAAAAGTCAGAAAATTGGCAAAAAACAACTAAGTACCAAGGACTAGTGTTGAGCGATACCTTCCGATATCAGGAAATATCGTATCGGATTGGATCGGACCGATACTCAAAAAGTATCGGATATCGCCGATTCCGATACCGGAAACCAATGCAAGTCAATGGGACACTAATATCGGAATGAAAATAAACCCTTTCTTTCCTTGTAGGTTAATTCTACATGAAGTAAAACAACTAAGAATAATGTAGAATGTATTATGCGAAAAGCCGGCAATTCATCAGCGCATACACCGGTCCCGACAATTTACAACAGAAAGAATAGAGCTTCACACATAGATTAGATAGATAGAAACATGTCAGTCACATATATATGAAGTACAGTGACAGTGTTGCTTACTGTACTTGTCATTTAGTGTAAAGGATTTATTAAAAAAAATAATAGTGTTTTCATGCACCGTCTCTTTAAAAAAGCCGGCCGGCAATTCAGCAGCGGTACCCGACAATTTATAACAGACAGAATAGAGCTTCACACATAGATTAGATAGATAGAAACATGTCAGTCACATATATATGAAGTACAGTGACAGTGTTGGTTACTGTACTTGTCATTTAGTGTAAAGGATTTATTTAAAAAAATATTAGTGTTTTCATGCACCGTCTCTTTAAAAAAGCCGGCCGGCAATTCAGCATCTGTACCCGACAATTTAGAATAGAAGGAATAGAGAATCATACATAGATTAGATAGATAGAAACATGTCAGTCACATATATATGAAGTACAGTGACAGTGTTGATTACTGTACTTGTCATTTAGTGTAAAGGATTTATTTAAAAAAATAATAGTGTTTTCATGCACCGTCTCTTTAAGAAAGCCGGCCGGCAATTCAGCAGCGGTACCCGACAATTTAGAATAGAAGGAATAGAGAATCATACATAGATTAGATAGATAGAAACATGTCAGTCACATATAACAGACAGACATTTATAACAGACAGAATAGAGCTTCACACATAGATTAGATAGATAGAAACATGTCAGTCACATATATATGAAGTACAGTGACAGTGTTGGTTACTGTACTTGTCATTTAGTGTTAAAATAAAGGATTTATTTAAAAAAAATTGGCGTGGGGTTCCCCTTAATTTTAGTCTCTAGCGGAGGTTAAGCAGACAGCTGGGGCAGATGTTTGAAGCCTGGGAAGGGGTTAATACCCACGGAGCTTCCCAGGCTACTAATATCAGCCCCCAGCTGAATACCTAGCCTTTACTAGCTATTAAAGTGGGGGACCCCCCCAAAAAAAAAATGACGTGGGGTCCCCCCTAATTTAATAGCTAGCAAAGGCTAGGCAGACAGCTGGGGGCTGATATTAATAGCCCAGGAAGGGTGCCATGAATATTGGCCCCCTCCCAGGCTAGAAACACCAGCCGTCAGCCGCCCCAGAAATGGCGCGTCCATAGGATGCGCCAATTCTGGCACTTAGCCTCGCTCTTCCACGCTGCCCTGGTGCAGTGGCAGGGGGTAATAGGGCTGGGGTTGATGTCAGCTTATAATGCCAGCTGACATCAAGCCCAGGTTAGTAATGGAGAGGCATCTATAAGACACCCCCATTACTAACCCCATAGTGAAAGTTAAAAAAAAAACACAACACCCAGAATAAAGTCCTTTAATTGAAATAAACACACAATTCTTTATTGTTCTAAATTAAACCATACTTACCGTCACGCCCATTCCAGCTGAAGCCAACGATCTCCTGCAATAAAAGTAAAATAATAAAGCAACCTCATCCTTACCTTTCCATGGTTCCCAGGACAGCTCCAGCTCTGCTACATCGAGATGACAGGCTGGACCGCAGCAGAACGCTGCCATCCAGCCTGTCATCCCGCGGACACTGAGAAGCGCAGGCATGCTTCCGCTCCTCAGCGTCTCTCTGTGACGGCATCCAGATGAGCCGACAATGAACTCGGCTCACCTCATGCACGTCACTGACAGCGTGGGAGAATTCTCCTGCACTCACCGCTTCAGCGTGAGAATTTTCCCACGCTGTCAGTGACGTGCATGAGGTGAGGTCATGTCCAATGAACTCAGCTCACCTCATGCACGTCACTGACAGCGTGGGAGAATTCTCACGCTGAAGCGCTGAGTGCAGGAGAATTCTCCCACGCTGTCAGTGACGTGCATGAGGTGAGCCGAGTTCATTGTCGGCTCATCTGGATGCCGTCACAGAGAGACGCTGAGGAGCGGAAGCATGCCTGCGCTTCTCAGTGTCCGCGGGATGACAGGCTGGATGGCAGCGTTCTGCTGCGGTCCAGCCTGTCATCTCGATGTAGCAGAGCTGGAGCCATCGTGAGAACCATGGAAAGGTAAGGATGAGGTTGCTTTATTATTTTACTTTTATTGCAGGAGATCGTTGGCTTCAGCTGGAATGGGCGTGACGGTAGGTATGGTTTAATTTAGAACAATAAAGAATTGTGTCTTTATTTCAATTAAAGGACTTTATTCTGGGTGTTGTGTTTTTTTTAAATACTTTACTAGAAATTCATGGTGGTCATGTCTAATATTGGCGTGACCCCATGAATTTCGGGCTTAGGGCCAGCTGATAATGCCAAGCTGGCCTTAACCCCTTTATTACCCAGTGAGCCACCGCACCAGGGCCCTGGATGAGTTGGGTACAGCGCCAGAAGATGGCGGTTCTATGAACGCGCCATTTTCCGGGGCGGCTGCGGACTGCAATTTGCAGCGGGTGGGGCCCAGAAAGCTTGGGCCTCCCTGCGCTGCGGATTCCAGCCCCCAGCTGCCTAGTTGTACCTGGCTGGACACAAAAATAGGGCGAAGCCCCACGTATTTTTTTTTTAAATTATTTCATGAAATTCATGAAATAATTTAAAAAAAAAGGGCTTCCATATATTGTTGTGTCCGGCCAGGTACAAATAGGCAGCTGGTGGTTGGGGGCAGCCCGTTCCTGCCTGCTGTACCTGGCTGGACACAAATATAGGGCGAAGCCCCACATCAATTTTTTTTTAATTATTTCATGAATTTCCTGAAATAATTAAAAAAAAATTGATGTGGGGCTTCGCATTATATTTGTGTCCAGCCAGGTACAGCAGGCAGGAACGGGCTGCCCCCAACCACCAGATGCCTATTTGTACCTGGCCGGACACAACAATATAGGGAAGCCCTTTTTTTATTTATTATTTCATGAATTTCATGAAATAATTAAAAAAAAAAAAAATACGTGGGGCTTCTCCCTATTTTTGTGTCCAGCCAGGTACAACTAGGCAGCTGGGGGATGGAAACTGCAGTGCAGGGAGACCCAAGCTTTCTGGGCCCCCCCCCCGCTGCAAATTGCAGTCCGCAGCCACCCCGGAAAATGGCGCGTTCATAGAAGCTGGATGCTGTACCTGGCTGGCATACAAAAATATGGCAAAGCCCACGTCAAAATTTTTGGGAAAAATTAATTAAAAAATAAATAATAATTTAGGGACTGCATCTTTATTAACTCCTCAAATGTCATTTAGTGTTAAAATAAAGGATTTATTTTAAAAAAAAATTGGCGTGGGATCCCCCATAATTTTAGTCTCTAGCGGAGGTTAAGCAGACGGCTGGGGCAGATGTTTGAAGCCTGGGAAGTGGGTAATACCCACGGAGCTTCCCAGACTACTAATATCAGCCCCCAGCTGAATACCTAGCCTTTACTAGCTATTAAAATGGGGGACCCCCCCAAAAAATGACGTGGGGTCCTCCCTATTTTAATAGCTAGCAAAGGCTAGGCAGACAGCTGGGGGCTGATTTTAATAGCCCAGGAAGGGTGCCATGAATATTGGCCCCCTCCCAGGCTAGATACACCAGCCATCAGCCACCCCAGAAATGGCGCATCCATAGGATGCGCCAACTCTGGCACTTAGCCTCGCTCTTCCACGCTGCCCTGGTGCGGTGGCAGGGGGTAATAGGGCTGGGGTTCATGTCAGCGCCAGCTGCCATGAAGCCCAGGTTAGTAATGATGGGCATCTATAAGACACCCCCATTACTAACCTAAAAAGTGTTAAAAAGAAAAAACACACTACACCCAGAAAAAATAATTTATTTGAAATAAAACACACAATTTCATTTAATTCTTAGTTTACTAAAAAAAAAAAAATAGTTACCTGTCCACGTTCCTGCGCTGATCTCCCATGCACAGCTGTCACATCTGGAGATGGTGACAGCTGTGCATGGCTGCTGTAAGCTCACACTGCCGGGAACACGTCCGCTCCCGGCAGCGGGAGCCACTGACTGAGGTCACCGGAGTGCATTTAGTCAGCGCAGCTCCGGAGACCCCCTTTACGGCACTGCTGTACCGTGGGAATTTCTCACGATACAGCGGGGCCGTAAAGCAGCTAACCGGAGCAGCGCTGCCTGAACTCCGGTGAACCCTCTTATGCAATGATGGGGCTGCTTTACGGCCCCATCATTCTAGCGGCGGTGGCGGTTCAGAGCGGTCACATTCTATGTGGCTGCTCTGAACTGGAGATCATCGTGGGACACTCGTGGACTACTACGGAGGGGTAAGGATAAGGTTGTGGTTTATTATTTTATATTTTATTACAGGAGATCGATGGCTTCGGGGAATTAGGTGTCTAGGTGAGTATAGGTGTAGTTTTTTATTTTTTACTTTATTTTAGGTGGCGATCTGCGGGGACAGGTAATGTATGAACTAATTTATTGCAGGCAACCACTGGCCACCAATGACATGTATTTAACATTTATTGGGGACACAGTAGGGCAATTTATATAGCAGGATCAGGCTGATGGGAACTACTGCTCCCATCGAGCTGATCCTGCTGGCACGAGTGGACGGGGGACAGACATAGGCCAATGGGAGTAGTAGTGTCACATCGGCCTATGTCTGCCTGCACGCACACACCCGCACACATCGCACAGACACCGCGCAAAACCGCAGACATCGCACACACCCGCAGACATCGCACAGACACCGCACACACCCGCAGACATCGCACAGACACCCCACACACCCGCACACATCGCACAGACACCGCACACACCCGCACACATCGCACAGACATCGCGCACACCCGCACACATCGCACAGACACCCACACACCAATCATGACGGGTCTGGGAGGTGAGGCTGACCTGTGCGACCGTGGGAAAGTTCATGTGAGTTCATGCAGTCAAGCATGAACTCACATGAACCCTCCGAGGGCACCGCGGCTACTTCAAATGAACAGCTGATCGGCATCAGCTGATACCTCAGCTGTTCATTTGAAATAACCGGCGGGAAAGCGCAGCACAGAAAGGGAAAGCCGGCGGTGAAGTCTTTTCACTGTCGGCTTCCCCGCCTGGGTCCTTCGCTCCCCGCTCCTTGGTGCTGCACTCCCCGCCCGGTCCTAACTTACGATCGGGATGGGAGGTGGCGAGGGGAGCGGAGGATCGGGGTGGGAGGCTGCGGGGAAGCAGTATGGGGCTGTGTGATTGTTTAAAAGCCGGCGGCTTTTTACCGCCCGCCGGCTTTTAAACAATCAGGAGAATTCTCCCACGCTGGGATGGCATTCTGATGACAGGCTGGATCGCAGCTGAGCGCTGCCACCCTGCTTGTCATCGTTCAGAGACACTGCAGAGCGCAGGCATTATGGGAACTTCCGATTCCGGTATTCGATATTGTAAAAGTATCGGAATTAAGTATCGGAATTCCGATACCGCGAATATCGGCCGATACCCGATATTTCAGTATCGGAATGCTCAACACTACCAAGGACTCAATGGACGGATCGCTCTGGAACTGAAATCGGACACGCTCACTGACATTTCCCCCTCTCTGGAAGTCTGACACAAGCTGGAAAATTTTCTAAGCTCCAAAATAAAAATTTTTTCAACTTTTTTTCCAATTTCCCCTCCTGGGATGCCCTCTAACATAGTATTCCCTCATTTAGCAGATATTTTCACAAAAAAGTGAAATTTTCAAAAAAGTCAGAAAATTGGCAAAAAACAACTAAGTATCAAGGACTCATTGGACGAATAGCTCTGGAACTGAAATCAGATGAGCTCACTGACATTTCCCGCTCTCTTGAAGTCTGACACAAGGTGGAAAATTTTCTAAGTTAAAAAAAAAAAATTTTAAACTTTTTTTCAATTTCTCACACATTTGGAACCTACGTGGGATTCTCTCTAACATAGTATTCCCTCATTTAGCGGATATTTTCACAATAAAGTGAAATTTTCAAAAAAGTCAGAAAATTGGCAAAAAACATCTAAGTATCAAGGACTCATCGGACGAATCGTTCTGGAAGTGAAATCGGACGCGCTCACTGACAGTTACCCCTCTCTGGAAGTCTGACACAAGCTGGAAAATTTTCTAAGTTCAAATAATTTTTTTTTCTACTTTTTTTCAATTTCCCCCCTGTGGGATATATATTTTACCCACACATTTGGAATACTCCTGGGATGCCCTGTATCATAGTATTCCCTCATTTAGCGGATATTTTCACAAAAAAGTGAAATTTTCAAAAAAGTCAGATAATTGGCAAAAACCAACAAGTATTAAGGACTCATCTGACGAAACGCTCTGGAACTGAAATCGGACGCGCTCGCTGACATTTCCCCGTCTCTGGAAGTCTGACACAAGCTGGAAAATTTTTTAAGTTCAAAAAAAATTTTTTTTCAACTTTTTTTCAATTTCCCCCTGTGGGATATATATTTTACCCACACATTTGCAACCCTCCTGGGATGCGCTCTAACATAGTATTGCCTCATTTAGCAAATATTTAAAAAAAAAAAGTGAAATTTTCAAAAAAGTCAGAAAATTGGCAAAAAACTACTAAGTATCAAGGACTCATCAGACGATTCGCTCTGGAACTAAAATCGGACGCGCTCACTGACATTTCCCCCTCTCTGGAAGTCTGACACAAGCTGAAAAATTTTCTTTGTACAAAAATTTTTTTTTTAAACTTTTTTTCAATTTCCCCCCGTGGGATATATATTTTACCCACACATTTGGAACCCTCCTGGGATGCCCTCTAACATAGTATTCCCTCATTTAGCGGATATTTTCACAAAAAGTGAAATTTTCAAAAAAGTCAGAAAATTGGCAAAAAACAACTAAGTACCAAGGACTCAATGGACGAATCGCTCTGGAACTGAAATCGGACACGCTCACTGACATTTCCCCCTCTCTGGAAGTCTGACACCAGCCTGAAAATTTTCTAAGTCCAAAAAAAATTATTTTTTCAACTTTTTTGCAATTTCCCCCCGTGGGATATATATTTTACCCACACATTTGGAACCCTCATGGGATGTCCTCTAACATAGTATTCCCTCATTTTGCGGATATTTAAAAAAAAAGTGAAATTTTCAAAAAAGTCAGAAAATTGGCAAAAAACAACTAAGTATCAAGGACTCAATTGACGAATCGCTCTGGAACTGAAATCGGACACGCTCACTGACATTTCCCCCTCTATGGAAGTCTGACACAAGCCAGAAAATTTTCTAAGTCCAAAAAAAATAATTTTTTCAACTTTTTTTCAATTACCCCAGGGGGATATATATTTACCCACACATTTGGAACCCTCCTGGGATGCCCTCTAACATAGTATTCCCTCATTTAGCGGATATTTTCACAAAAAAGTTAAATTTTTTAAAAAAGACAGAAAATTGGCAAAAAACGACTAAGTATCAAGGACTCAATGGACGAATCGCTCTTGAACTGAAATCGGACACACTCACTGACATTTCCCCCTCTATGGAAGTCTGACACAAGCCAGAAAATTTTCTAAGTCCAAAAAAAATAATTTTTTCAACTTTTTTTCAATTACCCCCGGGGGATATATATTTACCCACACATTTGGAACCCTCCTGGGATGCCCTCTAACATAGTATTCCCTGATTTTGCGGATATTTTAAAAAAAAAGTGAAATTTTCAAAAAAGTCAGAAAATTGGTAAAAAACAAATAAGTACCAAGGACTCAATGGACGAATCACTCTGGAACTGAAATCGGACACGCTCACTGACATTTCCCCCTCTATGGAAGTCTGACACAAGCCCGAAAATTTTCTAAGTCCAAAAAAAATAATTTTTCAACTTTTTTTCAATTCCACCCCGTGGGATATATATTTACCCACACATTTGGAACCCTCCTGGGATGCCCTCTAACATAGTATTCCCTCATTTAGCGGATATTTTCACAAAAAAGTTAAATTTTTTAAAAAAGACAGAAAATTGGCAAATAACGACTAAGTATTAAGGACTCATCGGACGAATCATTCTGGAAGTCAAATCGGACGCGCTCAATGACATTTCCCCCTCTCTGGAAGTCTGACACAAGCTGGAAAATTTTCTAAGTTCAAATAATTTTTTTTTCTACTTTTTTCAATTTCCCCCCTGTGGGATATATATTTTACCCACACATTTGGAATACTCCTGGGATGCCCTGTAACATAGCATTCCCTCATTTAGCGGATATTTTCACAAAAAAGTGAAATTTTCCAAAAAGTCAGATAATTGGCAAAAACCGACAAGTATTAAGGACTCATCTGACTAAACGCTCTGGAACCGAAATCGGACGCGCTCACTGACATTTCCCCGTCTCTGGAAGTCTGACACAAGCTGGAAAATTTTGTAAGTTCAAAAAAAAATTTTTTTCAACTTTTTTTCAATTCCCCCCCCCAGTGGGATATATATTTTACCCACACATTTGGAACCCTCCTGGGATGCGCTCTAACATAGTATTCCCTCATTTAGCAGATATTTAAAAAAAAAAGTGAAATTTTCAAAAAAGTCAGAAAATTGGCAAAAAACGACTAAGTATCAAGGACTCATCAGACGAATTGCTCTGGAACTAAAATCGGACGCGCTCACTGACATTCCCCGCTCTTTGGAAGTCTGACACAAGCTGGAAAATTTTCTAGTCCAAAAATGTTTTGTTTCAACTTTTTTTCAATTTCCCCCCAATGGGATATATATTTTACCCACACATTTGGAACCCTCCTGGGATGCCCTCTAACATAGTATTCCCTCATTTAGCGGATATTTTCAAAAAAAAAGTGAAATTTTCAAAAAAGTCAGAAAATTGGCAAAAAACGACTAAGTATCAAGGACTCATCGGACGAACCGCTCTGGAACTAAAATCGGATGCGCTCACTGACATTTCCCCATCTCTGGAAGTCTGACACAAGCTGGAAAATTTTCTAAGTCCAAAAATTTTTTTTTTCAACTTTTTTTCAATTTCCCCCCCGTGGGATATGTGTTTTACCCACATATTTCAAACCCTCCCAGGATGCCCTCTGACATAGTATTCCCTCATTTAGCGGATATTTTCACAAAAAAGTGAAATTTTCAAAAAAGTCAGAAAATTGGCAAAAAACGACTAAGTATCAAGGACTCATCGGACGAATCGCTCTGGAACTAAAATCGGACGCGCTCACTGACATTTCCCCCTCTCTGGAAGTCTGACACAAGCTGGAAAATTTTCTTTCTCCAAAAATTTTTTTTTTCAACTTTTTTTCAATTTCCCACCCGTGGGATATATATTTTACCCACACATTTCAAATCCTCCCAGGATGCCTTCTAACATAGTATTCCCTCATTTAGCGGATATTTTAACAAAAAAGTGAAATTTTCAAAGAAGTCAGAAAATTGGCAAAAACGATTAAGTATCAAGAACTCATCGGACAAATCGCTTTGGAACTGAAATCGGACGCGCTCACTGACATTTCCCCCTCTCTGGAAGTCTGACACAAGCTGGAAAATTTTCTAAGTTCAAAAAAAAATTTCTTTTAAACTTTTTTTCAATTTCCCCCTGTGGGATATATATTTTACCCACACAGTTGGAACCCTCCTGGGATGCCCTCTAACATAGTATTCCCTCATTTAGCGGATATTTTCACAAAAAAGTGAAATTTTAAAAAAAGTCAGAAAATTGGCTAAACACAATTAAGTTTCAAGGAGTCATCGGACGAATCGCTCTGGAACTGAAATCGGACATGCTCACTGACATTTCGCCCTCTCTGGAAGTCTGACAAAAGCCAGAAAATTTTCTAAGTCCAAAAAAAATTTTTTTTTTTAACTTTTTTTCAATTTCTCACCCGTGGGATATATATTTAACCCAACACATTTCAAACCCTCCGGGGATGCCCTCTAACATAGTATTCCCTCATTTAGCGGATATTTTCACGAAAAAGTGAAATTTTCAAAAAAGTCAGAACATTGGCAAAAAAAAACTAAGTATCAAGGACTCATCAGACGAATCGCTCTGGAACTGAAATTGGATGCGCTCACTGACATTTTCCACTCTCTGGAAGTCTGACACAAGCCAGAAAATTTTCTAAGTACAAAAAAAATTATTTTTTTAAACTTTTTTTTTAATTTCCCACCCGTGGGATATATATTTTACCCACACATTTCAAACCCTCCCGGGATGCCCCAGTGTTCAAATGCGAGTTTAATAGCCAGCAATTCCCGATTACCAGTATCGTAATTAAGTTCAGTCTCAGAAAAAAAATTTTAAAAAAAGGCACAGGGATGTACTCCATCCTTGTTTTCCTGAGACAACACCGCACCGACCCCCACAGAAGAAGCATCAACCTCAACCAAAAACGGCTTAGTCACATCAGGCTGCATAAGGATGGGAGCAGAGGTGAACCTCTCCTTTGGAAGCACAAAAGCTTCAGTGGCCTCAGAAGTCCACTGAACCGCATTAGCACCTTTCCTGGTGAGATCGGTCAGTGGTTTGACAATAATAGAAACATTTTTTATGAACTTTCTGTAATAATTGGTGAAATCCAAAAACCTCTGTATCGATTTCAAACCAATAGGCCTAGGCCATTCCTGCACAGCTTGAACTTTAACCGGATCCATCTCAAAACCTTCACTGGAGATAATGTAACCCAAAAAACGAATTCTCTGTACAGCGAACTCAAATTTCTCCAGCTTAGCAAAAAGCAAATTGTCCATTAATAACTGTAAAACCTCACGTATGCTCCGCCAAGGAGACTCCAGATCCGGCGAATAAATCAAAATGTCATCCAAATACACAACCACATTTTTGCCGATCAAAGGTCTAAGGATGTCATTAATAAGATTATGAAAAAATGCTGGTGCATTGGTAAGACCAAAAGGCATAACTAGGTTCTCAAAATGACCCACAGGAGTGTTAAAAGCAGTCTTCCATTCATCACCCTCCTTCATGTGCAACAAATTGTATGCCCCCCGGAGATCAATTTTAGAGAACCACTTGGCCCCCACTAACTGTTTAAACAAATCCGGAATCAATGGCAGTGGGTAAGGATTGCGTACAGTAATTTTATTAATCTCACGAAAGTCCAGACAAGGACGTAAACCGCCGTCCTTTTTTTTAAGAAAAAAAAATCCAACAGCCACAGGAGACTTGGAAGGCCTAATGTGACCGTCGGCCAAGCTTGTCTGTATGCATTCCTCCAAAGCCTTTCTCTCAGGAATAGTAAGATTAAATAAACGACTTTTAGGAAGAGTCGCTCCAGGGACAAATTCAATGGTACAGTCATAGTCTCTATGGGGAGGCAAAATTTGCGATTCTTTCTCAGAAAAAAATTTCCAAAAATCCTGAATAGGTACAGGTAATTCCCCTTTATCCACAGCAACAATGCATCCGTTACAACACTTGTCATAACACTTAGGGCTCCAGGACTTAATTTCATTGGTAGACCAATCCAGTACAGGATTGTGCAATTTTAACCAGGGTAACCCCAACACTACTGAAGAAGGCAAATTATTTAATACTACCAAATCGAAATTCTCTTCGTGAATACCATTAATAATGAGGGGAAATTCACAGACTTTGTGAGTAACACCCCCGTGGGATATATATTCTACCAACACACATTTGGAACTCTCCTGGGGTAACCTCACACAAATTATTCCCTCATTTAGTGGATATTTTCACAAAAAAGTGAAATTTTCAAAAATCCAAAATATTGGCTGAAAACGACTAAATATCAAGGACTCATTGGGCGAATCGCTCTGGAACTGAAATCGGAACGCTCACTGACATTTCCCCTATCTGAAAGTCTGATAAACGCCAGAAAAATGACTAAGTCCAAAAAAAAAATTTGTTAAACTTTATTCAATTTTACCCCCGTGGGATATATATTCTACCCACACACATTTGGAACTCTGCTGGGGTACCCTCACACATATTATTCCCTCATTTAGTGGACATTTTCACAAAAAAGTGAAATTTTCAAAAATCCAAATTATTGGCTGAAAACGACTAAATATCAAGGACTCATTGGGCGAATCGCTCTGGAACTGAAATCGGAACGCTCACTCACATTTCCCCTATCTGAAAGTCTGATTAACGCTGGAAAAATGACTAAGTCCAGAAAAAAAATGTTTCAACTTTTTTCAAATTTACCCCCGTGGGATATATATTCTACCCACACACATTTGGAACTCTCCTGGGGTATCCTCACACATATTATTCCCTCATTTAGTGGATATTTTCACAAAAAAGTGAAATTTTCAAAAATCCAGAAAAGTGGCTGAAGTTGACTAAATATTAAGGAATCATTGGGCGAATCGCTCTGGAACTGAATTCGGAACACTCACTGACATTTCCCCTATCTGAAAGTCTGATAAACGCCGGAAAAATGACTAAGTCCAAAAAAATTTTTTTTTCAACTTTTTTCAATTTTACCCCCATGGGATATATATTCTACCCACACATATCTGGAACTCTCCTGGGGTACCCTCACACATATTATTCCCTCATTTAGTGGATATTTTCACAAAAAAGTGAAATTTTAAAAAATCCAGAAAATTGGCTGAAAACGAATAAATATCAAGGACTCATTGGGCGAATCGCTCTGGAACTGAAATCGGAACGCTCACTAACATTTCCCCTATCTGAAAGTCTGATTAACGCCGGAAAAATGACTAAGTCCAAAAAAAAAATGTTTTCAACTTTTTTCAATTTTACCCACATGGGATATATATTCTACCCACACAGATCTGGACCTCTCCTGGGGTACCCTCACACATATTATTCTCTCATTTAGCGGATATTTTCAGAAAAAACTGAAATTTTCAAAAATCCAGAAAATTGGCTGAAAACGACTAAATATCAAGGACTCATTGGGCGAATCGCTCTGGAACTGAAATAGGAACGCTCACTGACATTTCCCCTATCTGAATATCTGATAAACGCCGGAAAAATGACTAAGTCCAAAAAAAAATTTTTTTCAACTTTTTTCAATTTTATCTCCGTGGGATATATATTCTACCCACACACATTTGGAACTCTCCTGGCGTACCCTCACACATATTATTCCCTCATTTAGTGGATATTTTCACGAAAAACGAAAATTTTCAAAAATCCAGAAAATTGTCTGAAAACGACTAAATATCAAGGACTCATTGGGCGAATCACTCTGGAACTGAAATCGGAACGCTCACTGATATTACCCCTATCTGAATATCTGATAAATGCCGGAAAAATGACTAAGTCCAAAAAAAAAATTTGTTCAACTTTATTCAATTTTATCCCCGTGGGATATATATTCTACCCACACACATTTGGAACTCTCCTGGGGTACCCTCACACATATTATTCCCCCATTTAGTTGATATTTTCACAAAAAAGTGAAATTTTCCAAAATCCAGATAATTGGCTGAAATTGATTAAACATCAAGGACTCATTGGGCGAATTGCTCTGGAACTGAATTCGGAACGCTCACTGACATTTCCCCTATCTGAAAGTCTGATAAACGCCGGAAAAATGACTAAGTCCAAAAAAATTTTTTTTTAAACTTTTTTCAATTTTACCCCCGTGGGATATATATTCTTCCCACACACATTTGGAACTCTGCTGGGGTACCCTCACACACATTATTCCCTCATTTAGTGGATATTTTCATGAAAAACTGAAATTTTCAAAAATCCAGAAAATTGTCTGAAAACGACAAAATATCAAGGACTCATTGGGCCAATCACTCTGGAACAGAAATCGGAACGCTCACTCACATTTCCCCTATCTGAAAGTCTGATTAACGCCGGAAAAATGACTAAGTCCAAAAAAAAATGTTTTCAACTTTTTTCAATTTTACCCCCATGGGATATATATTCTACCTACACACATTTGGAACTCTCCTGGGGTACCCTCACACATATTATTCACTCATTTAGTGGATATTTTCACAAAAAAGTGAAATTTTCAAAAATCCAAAATATTGGCTGAAAACGACTAAATATCAAGGACTCATTGGGCGAATTGCTCTGGAACGGAAATCGGAACGCTCACTGATATTTCTCCTGCCTGAAAGTCTGATAAACGCCGTAAAAATGACTAAGTCCAAAAAAAAACTTATTCAACTTTTTTAAATTTTACCCCCGTGGGATATATATTCTACCCACACACATATGGAACTCTCCTGGGGTACCCTCACACATATTATTCCCTCATTTAGTGGATATTTTCACAAAAAAAGTGAAATTTTCAAAAATCCAAAATATTGGCTGAAAACGACTAAATATCAAGGACTTATTGGGCGAATGGCTCTGGAACTGAAATCGGAACGGTCACTGATATTTCTCCTATCTGAAAGTCTGATAAACACCGGAAAAATGACTAATTCCAAAAAAAAAATGTATTCAACTTTTTTCAATTGTACCCCCGTGGGATATATATTTTACCCACACACATTTGGAGCTCTCCTGGGGTACCCTCACACATATTATTTCCTCATTTAGTGGATATTTTCACAAAAAAGTGAAATTTTCAAAAATCCAGAAAATTGGCTGAAAACGAATAAATATCAAGGACTCATTGGGCGAATCGCTCTGCAACTGAAATCGGAACGCTCACTGACATTTCCCCTATCTGAAAGTCTGATTAACGCCGGAAAAATGACTAAGTCCAAAAAAATATTTTTTTCAACTTTTTTCAATTTTACCCCCGTGGGATATATATTCTACCCACACACATTTGGAACTCTCCTGGGGTACCATCACACATATTATTCCCTCATTTAGTGGATATTTTCCCAAAAAAGTAAAATTTTCAAAAATCCAAAATATTGGCTGAAAACGACTAAATATCAAAGACTCATTGGGCGAATCGCTCTGCAACTGAAATGGGAACGCTCACTGATATTTCCCCTATCTGAATATCTGATAAATGCCGTAAAAATGATTAAGTCCAAAAAAAAATTTTTTTAAACTTTTTTCAATTTTACCCCGTGGGATATATATTCTACCCACACACATTTGAAACTCTCCTGGGGTACCCTCACACATATTATTCCCTCATTTAGTGGATATTTTCAAGAAAAACTGAAATTTTTAAAAATCCAGAAAATTGGCTGAAAACGTCTAAATATCAAGGACTCATTGGGCGAATCACTCTGGAACTGAAATCGGAATGCTCACTGACATTTGCTCTATCTGAAAGTCTGATAAACGCCGGAAAAATGACTAAGTCCAAAAAAAAAATTTGTTCAACTTTTTTCAATTTTACCCCCGTGGGATATATATTCTACCCACACAGATCTAGAACTCTCCTGGGGTAACCTCACACATATTATTCCCTCATTTAGCGGATATTTTCACAAAAAACTGAAATTTTCAAAAATCCAGAAAATTGGCTGAAAACGACTAAATATCAAGGACTCATTGGACGAATCGCTCTGGAACTGAAATAGGAACGCTCACTGACATTTGCCCTATCTGAAAGTCTGATAAATGCCGGAAAAATGACTAAGTCCAAAAAAAAAATGTTTTCAACTTTTTTCAATTTTACCCCCGTGGGATAAATATTCTACCCTCACACATTTGGAACTCTCCTGGGGTACCCTCACACATATTATTCCCTCATTTAGTGGATATTTTCACAAAAAAGTGACATTTTCAAAAATCCAGAGAATTGGCTGAAAACGAATAAATATCAAGGACTCATTGGGCGAATCGCTCTGGAACTGAAATCGGAACGCTCACTGATATTTCTCCTATCTGAAAGTCTGATAAACGCCGGAAAAATGACTAATTCCAAAAAAAAATTTTTTTCAACTTTTTTCAATTGTACCCCTGTGGGATATATATTCTGCCCACACACATTTGGAGCTCTCCTGGGGTACCCTCACATATATTATTCCCTCATTTAGGGATATTTTCACAAAAAAGTGAAATTTTCAAAAATCCAGAAAATTGGCTGAAAACGACTAAATATGAAGGACTCATTGGGCGAATCGCTCTGGAACTGAAATCGGAATGCTCACTGACATTTCCCCTATCTGAAAGTCTGATAAATGCCAGAAAAATGACTAAGTCCAAAAAAAATAATTTGTTCAACTTTTTTAAATTTTACCTCGTGGGATATATATTCTACCCACAAACATTTGGAACTCTCCTGGGGTACCCTCACACATATTATTCCCTCATTTAGTGGATATTTTCAAGAAAAACTGAAATTTTCAAAAATCCAGAAAATTGGCTGAAAACGACTAAATATCAAAGACTCATTGGACGAATAGCTCTGGAACTGAAATCGGAACGCTCACTGATATTTCTCCTGTCTGAAAGTCGGATAAACGCCGTAAAAATGACTAAGTCCAAAGAAAAAACTTTTTTCAACTTTTTTCAATTTTACCCCGTGGGATATATATTCTACCCACACACATTTGGAACTCTCCTGGGGTACCCTCACAAATTTTATTCACTCATTTAGTGGATATTTTCACAAAAAAGTGAAATTTTTAAAAATCCAGAGAATTGGCTGAAAACGAATAAATACCAAGGTCTCATTGGGCGAATCGCTCTGGAACTGAAATCGGAACGCTCACTGACATTTCCCCTATCTGAAAGTCTGATAAACGCCGGAAAAATGACTAAGTCCAAAAAAAAATTTTTTTCAACTTTTTTCAATTTTACCCCCGTGGGATACATATTCTACCCACACACATTTGGAACTCTCCTGGGGTACTCTCACACATATTATTCCCTCATTTAGTGGATATTTTCACAAAAAAGTGAAATTTTCAAAAATCCAGAAAAGTGGCTGAAATTAACTAAATATCAAGGACTCATTGGGCGAATCGCTCTGGAACTGAATTCGGAACGCTCACTGACATTTCCCCTATCTGAAAGTCTGATAAATGACAGAAAAATGACTAAGTCTAAAAAAATAATTTGTTCAACTTTTTTAAATTTTACCTCGTGGGATATATATTCTACCCACAAACATTTGGAACTCTCCTGGGGTACCCTCACACATATTATTCCCTCATTTAGTGGATATTTTCAAGAAAAACTGAAATTTTCAAAAATCCAGAAAATTGGCTGAAAACGACTAAATATCAAAGACTCATTGGACGAATAGCTCTGGAACTGAAATCGGAACGCTCACTGATAT
Organism: Phyllobates terribilis; assembly: GCF_046119375.1. Classification (NCBI taxonomy): domain Eukaryota; kingdom Metazoa; phylum Chordata; class Amphibia; order Anura; family Dendrobatidae; genus Phyllobates; species Phyllobates terribilis. The sequence continues at coordinate 379,867 of NW_027363191.1, forward strand.
TTCTCCTGTCTGAAAGTCTGATAAACGCCGTAAAATGACTAAGTCCAAAGAAAAAACTTTTTCAACTTTTTTCAATTTTACCCCGTGGGATATATATTCTACCCACACACATTTGGAGCTCTCCTGGGGTACCCTCACATATATTATTCCCTCATTTAGTGGATATTTTCACAAAAAAGTGAAATTTTCAAAAATCCAGAAAATTGGTTGAAAACGAATAAATATCAAGGAATCATTGGGCGAATTGCTCTGGAACTGAAATCGGAACGCTCACTGACATTTCCCGTTTCTGAAAGTCTGATAAACGCTTGAAAAATGACTAGGTCCAAAAAAAAAATTTTTCAACTTTTTTCAATTTTACCCCGTGGGATATATATTCTACCCACACACATTTGGAACTCTCCTGGGGTACCCTCACAAATTTTATTCACTCATTTAGTGGATATTTTCACAAAAAAGTGAAATTTTTAAAAATCCAGAGAATTGGCTGAAAACGAATAAATATCAAGGACTCATTGGGCAAATCACTCTGGAACTGAAATTGGAACGCTCACTGACATTTCCCCTATCTGAAAGTCTGATAAACGCCAGAAAAATGACTAAGTCCAAAAAAAAATTTTTTTCAACTTTTTTCAATTTTATCCCCGTGGGATATATATTCTACCCACACACATTTGGAGCTCTCCTGGGGTACCCTCACACATATTATTCCCTCATTTAGTGGATATTTTCACAAAAAAGTGAAATTTTCAAAAATCCAGAAAATTGGCTGAAAACGACTAAATATCAAGGACTCATTGGGAGAATCGCTCTGGAACTCAAATCGGAATGCTCACTGACATTTCCCCTATCTGAAAGTCTGATAAACGCTGGAAAAATGACAGTCTAAAAAAAAATTTTTTCAACTTTTTTCAATTTTCCCCTTGTGGGATATATGTTCTACCCACACACATTTGGAACTCTTCTGGGGTACCCTCACACATATTATTCCCTCATTTAGTGGATATTTTCACAAAAAAGGGAATTTTCAAAAATCCAGAAAATTGGCTGAAAACGACTAAATATCAAGGACTCATTGGGAGAATCGCTCTGGAACTGAAATTGGAGCGCTCACTGACATTTGCCCTATCTGAAAGTCTGATAAACGCCGGAAAAATGACTAAGTCCAAAAAAAAATTTTTTCTACTTTTTTCAATTTTACCCCATGGGATATATATTCTACCCACACACATTTGGAACTCTCCTGGGGTACCCTCACACATATTATTCACTCATTTAGTGGATATTTTCACAAAAAAGTGAAATTTTCAAAAATCCAAAATATTGGCTGAAAACGACTAAATATCAAGGACTCATTGGGTGAATCGCTCTGGAACTGAAATTGGAACGCTCACTGACATTTGCCCTATCTGAAAGTCTGATAAACGCCGTAAAAATGACTAAGTCCAAAAAAAAATTGTTTTCAACTTTTTTCAATTTTACCCCCGTGGTATATATATTCTACCCACACACATTTAGAACTCTCCTGGGGTACCCTCACACATATTATTCCCTCATTTAGTGGATATTTTCACAAAAAAGTGAAATTTTCAAAAATCCAGAGAATTGGCTGAAAACGAATAAATATCAAGGACTCATTGGGCAAATCGCTCTGGAACTGAAATCGGAACTCTCACTGATATTTCCCCTATCTGAAAGTCTGATTAACGCCGGAAAAATGACTAAGTATAAAAAAAAAATGTTTTCAACTTTTTTCAATTTTACCCCCATGGGATATATATTCTACCCACACAGATCTGGAACTCTCCTGGGGTACCCTCACACATATTATTCCCTCATTTAGTGGATATTTTCACAAAAAAGTGAAATTTTCCAAAATCCAGAAAAGTGGCTGAAATTGACTAAATATCAAGGACTCATTGGGCGAATCGCTCTGGAACTGAATTCGGAACGCTCACTGACATTTCCCCTATCTGAAAGTCTGATAAACGCCGGAAAAATGACTAAGTCCAAAAAAATATTTTTTTCAACTTTTTTCAATTTTACCCCCGTGGGATATATATTCTACCCACACACATTTGGAACTCTCCTGGGGTACCATCACACATATTATTCCCTCATTTAGTGGATATTTTCCCAAAAAAGTAAAATTTTCAAAAATCCAAAATATTGGCTGAAAACGACTAAATATCAAAGACTCATTGGGCGAATCGCTCTGCAACTGAAATGGGAACGCTCACTGATATTTCCCCTATCTGAATATCTGATAAATGCCGTAAAAATGATTAAGTCCAAAAAAAAATTTTTTTAAACTTTTTTCAATTTTACCCCGTGGGATATATATTCTACCCACACACATTTGAAACGCTCCTGGGGTACCCTCACACATATTATTCCCTCATTTAGTGGATATTTTCAAGAAAAACTGAAATTTTTAAAAATCCAGAAAATTGGCTGAAAACGACTAAATATCAAGGACTCATTGGGCGAATCGCTCTGGAACTGAAATCGGAATGCTCACTGACATTTGCTCTATCTGAAAGTCTGATAAACGCCGGAAAAATGACTAAGTTCAAAAAAAAAATTTGTTCAACTTTTTTCAATTTTACCCCCGTGGGATATATATTCTACCCACACAGATCTAGAACTCTAATGGGGTAACCTCACACATATTATTCCCTCATTTAGCGGATATTTTCACAAAAAACTGAAATTTTCAAAAATCCAGAAAATTGGCTGAAAACGACTAAATATCAAGGACTCATTGGACGAATCGCTCTGGAACTGAAATAGGAACGCTCACTGACATTTGCCCTATCTGAAAGTCTGATAAATGCCGGAAAAATGACTAAGTCCAAAAAAAAATGTTTTCAACTTTTTTCAATTTTACCCCCTTGGGATATATATTCTACCCTCACACATTTGGAACTCTCCTGGGGTACCCTCACACATATTATTCCCTCATTTAGTGGATATTTTCACAAAAAAGTGAAATTTTCAAAAATCCAGAGAATTGGCTGAAAATGTATAAATATCAAGGACTCATTGGGCGAATCGCTCTGGAACTGAAATCGGAACGCTCACTGATATTTCTCCTATCTGAAAGTCTGATAAACGCCGGAAAAATGACTAATTCCAAAAAAAAAATTTTTTAAACTTTTTTCAATTGTACCCCTGTGGGATATATATTCTGCCCACACACATTTGGAGCTCTCCTGGGGTACCCTCACATATATTATTCCCTCATTTAGGGATATTTTCACAAAAAAGTGAAATTTTCAAAAATCCAGAAAATTGGCTGAAAACGACTAAATATGAAGGACTCATTGGGCGAATCGCTCTGGAACTGAAATCGGAATGCTCACTGACATTTCCCCTATCTGAAAGTCTGATAAATGCCAGAAAAATGACTAAGTCCAAAAAAAATAATTTGTTCAACTTTTTTAAATTTTACCTCGTGGGATATATATTCTACCCACAAACATTTGGAACTCTCCTGGGGTACCCTCACACATATTATTCCCTCATTTAGTGGATATTTTCAAGAAAAACTGAAATTTTCAAAAATCCAGAAAATTGGCTGAAAACGACTAAATATCAAAGACTCATTGGACGAATAGCTCTGGAACTGAAATCGGAACGCTCACTGACATTTCCCCTATCTGAAAGTCTGATAAACGCCGGAAAAATGACTAAGTCCAAAAAAAAAAATTGTTCAACCTTTTTCAATTTTACCCCCGTGGGATATATATTCTACCCACACACATTTGGATCTCTCCTGGGGTACCCTCACACATATTATTCCCTCATTTAGTGGATATTTTCACAAAAAAGTGAAATTTTCAAAAATCCAGAAAATTGGCTGAAAACGACTAAATATCAAGGACTCATTGGGAGAATCGCTCTGGAACTCAAATCGGAGTGCTCACTGACATTTCCCCTATCTGAAAGTCTGATAAACGCTGGAAAAATGAGAGTCTAAAAAAAATTTTTTTCAACTTTTTTCAATTTTACCCCCGTGGTATATATATTCTACCCACACACATTTGGATCTCTCCTGGGGTACCCTCACACATATTATTCACTCATTTAGTGGATATTTTCACAAAAAAGTGAAATTTTCAAAAATCCAAAATATTGGCTGAAAACGACTAAATATCAAGGACTCATTGGGTGAATCGCTCTGGAACTGAAATTGGAACGCTCACTGACATTTGCCCTATCTGAAAGTCTGATAAACGCCGGAAAAATGACTAAGTCCAAAAAAAAATTGTTTTCAACTTTTTTCAATTTTACCCCCGTGGTATATATATTCTACCCACACACATTTGGAACTCTCCTGGGTTACCCTCACACATATTATTCCCTCATTTAGTGGATATTTTCACAAAAAAGTGACATTTTCAAAAATCCAGAAAATTGGCTGAAAACGACTAAATATCAAGGAATCATTGTGCAAATCGCTCTGGAACTGAAATCTGAACGCTCACTGACATTTCCCCTATCTGAAAGTCTGATAAACGCCAGAAAAATGACAGTCCAAAAAAACAATTTTTTTCAACTTTTTTCAATTTTACCCCCTTGGGATATATATTCTACCCACACACACTTGGAACTCTTCTGGGGTACCCTCACACATATTATTCACTCATTTAGTGGATATTTTCACAAAAAAGTGAAATTTTCAAAAATTCTAAATATTGGCTGAAAACGACTAAATATCAAGGACTCATTGGGTGAATCACTCTGGAACTGAAATCGGAACGCTCACTAACATTTCCCCTATCTGAAAGTCTGATAAACGCTGGAAAAATGACTAAGTCCAAAAAAAAAAATTTGTTAAACTTTTTTCAATATTACCCCTGTGTGATATATATTCTACCCACACACATTTGGAACGCTCCTGGCGTACCCTCACACTTATTATTCCCTCATTTAGTGGATATTTTCACAAAAAAGTGAAATTTTCAAAAATCCAGAAAATTGGTTGAAAATGACTAAATATCAAGGACTCATTGGGCGAATCACTCTGGAACTGAAATCGGAACGCTCACTGACATTTCCCGTTTCAGAAAGTTTGATTAACGCCGGAAAAATGACTAAGTCCAAAAAAAATTGTTTTCAACTTTTTTCAATTTTACCATACCGACGTAGTATATATATTCTACCCACACACATTTGGAACTCTCCTGGGGTACCCTCACACATATTATTCCCTCATTTAGTGGATATTTTCACAAAAAGTGAAATTTTCAAAAATCCAGAAAATTGACTGTAAACGACTAAATATTAAGGACTCATTGGACAAATCGCTCTGGAACTAAAATCGGAACGCTCACTGACAATTGCCCTATCTGAAAGTCTGATAAACGCTGGAAAAATGACTAAGTCCAAAAAAAAAATTTGTTCAACTTTTTTCAATATTACCCCCGTGTGATATATATTCTACCCACACACATTTGGAACTCTCCTGGGGTACCCTCACACATATTATTCACTCATTTAGTGGATATTTTCACAAAAAAGTGAAATTTTCAAAAATTCAAAATATTGGCTGAAAACGACTAAATATCAAGGACTCATTGAGTGAATCACTCTGGAACTGAAATCGGAACGCTCACTGACATTTCCCCTATCTGAAAGTCTGATAAACGCTGGAAAAATGACTAAGTCCAAAAAAAAAATTTGTTAAACTTTTTTCAATATTACCCCTGTGTGATATATATTCTACCCACACACATTTGGAACTCTCCTGGCGTACCCTCACACATATTATTCACTCATTTAGTGGATATTTTCACAAAAAAGTGAAATTTTCTAAAATCCAGAAAATTGTCTGAAAACAACTAAATATCAAGGACTCATTGGGCGAATTGCTCTGGAACTGAAATCGGAATGCTCACTGACATTTCCCCTATCTGAAAGTCTGATAAACGCCGGAAAAATGACTAAGTCCAAAAAAAAATTTTTTTTATCTTTTTTCAATTTTACCCCCGTGGGATGTATATTCTACCCACACAGATTTGGAAATCTCCTGGGGTACCCTCACACATATTATTCCCTCAATTAGTGCATATTTTCACAAAAAAGTGAAATTTTCAAACATCCAGAAAATTGTCTGAAAACGACTAAATATCAAGGACTCATTGGGCGAATCGCTCTGGAACTGAAATCGGAACGCTCACTGACATTTCCCCTATCTGAAAGTCTGATAAACGCCGGAAAAATGACTAAGTCCAAAAAAAAATGTTTTCAACTTTTTTCAATTTTACCCCCGGCGGTATATATATTCTACCCACACACATTTGGAACTCTCCTGGGGTACCCTCACACATATTATTCCCTCATTTAGTGGATATTTTCACAAAAAAGTGAAATTTTCACAAATCCAGAAAATTGTCTGAAAACGACTAAATATCAAGGAATCATTGGGTGAATCGCTCTGGAACTGAAATTGGAACGCTCACTGACATTTCCCCTATCTGAAAGTCTGATAAACGCCGGAAAAATGACTATGTCCAAAAAAAAATTTTTTTCAACTTTTTTCAATTTTACCCCCGTGGGATATATATTCTACACACACACATTTGGAACTCTCCTGGGGTACCCTCACACATATTATTCCCTCATTTAGTGGATATTTTCACGAAAAACTGAAGTTTTCAAAAATCCAGAAAATTGGCTGAAATTGACTAAATATCATGGACTCATTGGGCGAATCGCTCTGGAACTGAAATCGGAACGCTCACTGACAATTGCCGTATCTGAAAGTCTGATAAAGGCCAGAAAAATGACGAAGTCCAAAAAAAAATATTTTTCAACTTTTTTCAATTGTACCCCTGTGGGATATATATTCTACACACACACATTTGGAACTCTCCTGGGGTACCCTCACACATATTATTCCCTCATTTAGTGGATATTTTCATAAAAAAAGTGAAAATTTCAAAATTCCAAAATATTGGCTGAAATCGACTAAATATCAAGGACTCATTGGGCGAATTGCTCTGGAACTGAAATCGGAAAGCTCACTTACATTTGCCCTATCTGAAAGTCTGATAAATGCCGAAAAAATGACTAAGTCCAAAAAAAAAAATTTGTTCAACTTTTTTCAATTTTACCCCCGTGGTATATATATTCTACCCACACATTTGGAACTCTCCTGGGGTACCCTCACAGATATTATTCCCTCATTTAGTGGATATTTTCATAAAAAAAGTGAAAATTTCAAAATTCCAAAATATTGGCTGAAATCGACTAAATATCAAGGACTCATTGGGCGAATCGCTCTGGAGCTGAAATTGGAACGCTCACTGACATTTGCCTTATCTGAAAGTCTGATAAATAGCCAGAAAAATGACAAAGTCCAAAAAAAAAAATTTGTTCAACTTTTTTCAATTTTACCCCCGTGGTATATGTATTCTACCCACACACATTTGGAACTCTCCTGGGGTACCCTCACACATATTATTCCCTCATTTAGTGGATATTTTCACAAAAAAGTGAAATTTTCAAAAATCCAGAAAATTGTCTGAAAACAACTAAATATCAAGGACTCATTGGGCGAAACGCTCTGGAACTGAAATTGGAACGCTCACTGACATTTCCCCTATATGAAAGTCTGATAAACGCCGGAAAAATGACTAAGTCCCCCCAAAAAAATTTTTCAACTGTTTTCAATTTTAACCCCGTGGGATATATATTCTACCCAAACAGATTTGGAACTCTCCTGGGGTACCCTCACACATATTATTCCCTCAATTAGTGCATATTTTCACAAAAAAAGTGAAATTTTCAAAAATCCAGAAAATTGGCTGAAAACGACTAAATATCAAGGACTCATTGGTAGAATCGCTCTGGAACTGAAAACGGAATGCTCACTGACATTTCCCCTATCTGAAAGTCTGATAAACGCTGTAAAAATGACTAAGTCCAAAAAAAATAATTTGTTCAACTTTTTTCAATTTTACCCCATGGGATATATATTCTACCCACACACATTTGGAACTCTCCTGGGGTACCCTCACACATATTATTCCCTCATTTAGTGGATATTTTCACAAAAAAGTAACATTTTCAAAAATCTAAAATATTGGCTGAAAACTACTAACTATCAAGGACTCATTGGGCAAATCGTTCTGGAACTGAAATCGGAATGCTCACTGACATTTCCCCTATCTGAAAGTCTGATAAAGGCCAGAAAAATGACTAAGTCCCCCAAAAAAATTTTTTCACCTTTTTTCAATTTTACCCCCCTGGTATATATATTCTTCCCAAACACATTTGGAACTCTCCTGAGATACCCTCACACATATTATTCCCTCTTTTAGTGGATATTTTCACAAAAAAGTGAAATTTTCAAAAATCCAGAAAATTGTCTGAAAACGACTAAATATCAAGGAATCATTGGGTGAATCGCTCTGGAACTGAAATTGGAACGCTCACTGACATTTCCCCTATCTGAAAATCTCATAAACGCCTGAAAAATGACTATGTCCAAAAAAAAAATTTGTTAAACTTTTTTCAATATTACCCCCGTGTGATATATATTCTACCCACACACATTTGGAACTCTCCTGGGGTACCCTCACACATATTATTCCCTCATTTAGTGGATATTTTCACAAAAAAGTGAAATTTTCAAAAATCTAAAATATTGGCTGAAAACTACTAACTATCAAGGACTCATTGGGCAAAATCGCTCTGGAACTGAAATCGGAACGCTCACTGACATTTCCCCTATCTGAAAGTCTGATAAAGGCCGGAAAAATGTCTAAGTCCAAAAAAAAATATTTTTCAACTTTTTTCAATTGTACCCCTGTGGGATATATATTCTACCCACACACATTTGGAACTCTCCTGGGGTACCCTCACACATATTATTCCCTCATTTAGTGGATATTTTCACAAAAAAGTGAAATTTTCTAAAATCCAGAATATTGTCTGAAAACAACTAAATATAAAGGACTCATTGGGCGAATCGCTCTGGAACTGAAATTGAAATGCTCACTGACATTTCCCCTATCTGAAAGTCTGATAAACGCCGGAAAAATGACTAAGTCCAAAAAAAACATTTTTTCAACTTTTTTAAATTTTACCCCCGTGGGATATATATTCTACCCACACAGATTTGGAAATCTCCTGGGGTACACTCACACATATTATTCCCTCATTTAGTGGATATTTTCACAAAAAAGTGAAATTTTCACAAATCCAGAAAATTGTCTGAAAACGACTAAATATCAAGGAATCATTGGGTGAATCACTCTGGAACTGAAATTGGAACGCTCACTGACATTTCCCCTATCTGAAAGTCTGATAAACGCCGGAGAAATGACTATGTCCAAAAAAAATTTTTTTTCAACTTTTTTCAATTTTACCCCCGTGGGATATATATTCTACACACACACATTTGGAACTCTCCTGGGGTACCCTCACACATATTATTCCCTCATTTAGTGGATATTTTCATAAAAAAAGTGAAAATTTCAAAATTCCAAAATATTGGCTGAAATCGACTAAATATCAAGGACTCATTGGGCGAATTGCTCTGGAACTGAAATCGGAAAGCTCACTTACATTTGCCCTATCTGAAAGTCTGATAAATGCCGAAAAAATGACTAAGTCCAAAAAAAAAAATTTGTTCAACTTTTTTAAATTTTACCCCCGTGGTATATATATTCTACCCACACACATTTGGAACTCTCCTGGGGTACCCTCACAGATATTATTCCCTCATTTAGTGGATATTTTCATAAAAAAAGTGAAAATTTCAAAATTCCAAAATATTGGCTGAAATCGACTAAATATCAAGGACTCATTGGGCGAATCGCTCTGGAACTGAAATTGGAACGCTCACTGACATTTGTCTTATCTGAAAGTCTGATAAATAGCCAGAAAAATGACAAAGTCCAAAAAAAAAAATTTGTTCAACTTTTTTCAATTTTACCCCCGTGGTATATGTATTCTACCCACACACATTTGGAACTCTCCTGGGGTACCCTCACACATATTATTCCCTCATTTAGTGGATATTTTCACAAAAAAGTGAAATTTTCAAAAATCCAGAAAATTGTCTGAAAACAACTAAATATCAAGGACTCATTGGGCGAAACGCTCTGGAACTGAAATTGGAACGCTCACTGACATTTCCCCTATATGAAAGTCTGATAAACGCCGGAAAAATGACTAAGTCCCCCCAAAAAAATTTTTCAACTGTTTTCAATTTTAACCCCGTGGGATATATATTCTACCCACACAGATTTGGAACTCTCCTGGGGTACCCTCACACATATTATTCCCTCAATTAGTGCATATTTTCACAAAAAAAGTGAAATTTTCAAAAATCCAGAAAATTGGCTGAAAACGACTAAATATCAAGGACTCATTGGTAGAATCGCTCTGGAACTGAAAACGGAATGCTCACTGACATTTCCCCTATCTGAAAGTCTGATAAACGCTGTAAAAATGACTAAGTCCAAAAAAAATAATTTGTTCAACTTTTTTCAATTTTACCCCATGGGATATATATTCTACCCACACACATTTGGAACTCTCCTGGGGTACCCTCACACATATTATTCCCTCATTTAGTGGATATTTTCACAAAAAAGTAACATTTTCAAAAATCTAAAATATTGGCTGAAAACTACTAACTATCAAGGACTCATTGGGCAAATCGTTCTGGAACTGAAATCGGAATGCTCACTGACATTTCCCCTATCTGAAAGTCTGATAAAGGCCAGAAAAATGACTAAGTCCCCCAAAAAAATTTTTTCACCTTTTTTCAATTTTACCCCCCTGGTATATATATTCTTCCCAAACACATTTGGAACTCTCCTGAGATACCCTCACACATATTATTCCCTCTTTTAGTGGATATTTTCACAAAAAAGTGAAATTTTCAAAAATCCAGAAAATTGTCTGAAAACGACTAAATATCAAGGAATCATTGGGTGAATCGCTCTGGAACTGAAATTGGAACGCTCACTGACATTTCCCCTATCTGAAAATCTCATAAACGCCTGAAAAATGACTATGTCCAAAAAAAAAATTTGTTAAACTTTTTTCAATATTACCCCCGTGTGATATATATTCTACCCACACACATTTGGAACTCTCCTGGGGTACCCTCACACATATTATTCCCTCATTTAGTGGATATTTTCACAAAAAAGTGAAATTTTCAAAAATCTAAAATGTTGGCTGAAAACTACTATCAAGGACTCATTGGGCAAAGCGCTCTGGAACTGAAATCGGAACGCTCACTGACATTTCCCCTATCTGAAAGTCTGATAAAGGCCAGAAAAATGACTAAGTCCAAAAAAAAATTTTTTTCAACTTTTTTCAATTTTACCCCCGTGGTATATATATTCTACCCACACACATTTGGAACTCTCCTGGGGTACCCGCACACATATTATTCCCTCATTTAGTGGATATTTTCACAAAAAAGTGAAATTTTCAAAAATCCAGAAAATTGTCTGAAAACAACTAAATATCAAGGACTCATTGGGAGAATCGCTCTGGAACTGAAATCGGAACGCTCACTGACATTTCCCCTATCTGAAAGTCTGATAAACGCCGGAAAAATGACTAAGTCCAAAAAAAAAATTTTTTCAACTTTTTTCAATTTTACCCCCGTGGTATATATATTCTACCCACACACATTTGGAACTCTCCTGGGGTACCCTCACACAAATTATTCCCTCATTTAGTGGATATTTTCACAAAAAAGTGAAATTTTCAAAAATCCAGAAAATTGTCTGAAAATGACTAAATATCAAGGAATCATTGGGTGAATCGCTCTGGAGCTGAAATCGGAATGCTCACTGACATTTGCCATATCTGAAAGTCTGATAAATGCCGGAAAAATGACTAAGTCCAAAAAAAAAATTTGTTAAACTTTTTTCAATATTACCCCCGTGTGATATATATTCTACCCACACACATTTGGAACTCTCCTGGGGTACCCTCACACATATTATTCACTCATTTAGTGGATATTTTCACAAAAAAGTGAAATTTTCAAAAATCTAAAATATTGGCTGAAAACTACTAACTATCAAGGACTCATTGGGCAAAATCGCTCTGGAACTGAAATCGGAACGCTCACTGACATTTCCCCTATCTGAAAGTCTGATAAAGGCCGGAAAAATGTCTAAGTCCAAAAAAAAATATTTTTCAACTTTTTTCAATTGTACCCCTGTGGGATATATATTCTACCCACACACATTTGGAACTCTCCTGGGGTACCCTCACACATATTATTCCCTCAATTAGTGCATATTTTCACAAAAAAGTGAAATTTTCAAAAATCCAGAAAATTGGCTGAAAACGACTAAATATCAAGGACACATTGGGCGAATCGCTCTGGAACTGAAATCGGAACGCTCACTGACATTTCCCCTACCTGAAAGTCTGATAAACGCCGTAAAAAAGACTAAGTCCAAAAAAAAATTTTTTCATCTTTTTTCAATTTTACCCCCGTGGGATATATATTCTACCCACACAGATTTGGAACTCTCCTGGGGTACCCTCACACATATTATTCCCTCATTTAGTGGATATTTTCACAAAAAGCTGAAATTTTCAAAAATCCAGCAAAATTGCTGAAAACGACTAAATATCAAGGACTCATTGGGCGAATCGCTCTGGAACTGAAATCGGAACGCTCATTGACATTTCCCCTATCTGAAAGTCTGATAAACGCCAGAAAAATGACTAAGTCCAAAAAAAATAATTTGTTCAACTTTTTTCAATTTTTCCCCGTGGAATATATATTCTACCCACACACATTTGGAACTCTCCTGGGGTACCCTCACACATATTATTCCCTCATTTAGTGGATATTTTCACAAAAAAGTGAAATTTTCAAAAATCCAGAAAATTTGCTGAAAATGACTAAATATCAAGGACTCATTGGGCGAATCGCTCTGGAACTGAAATCGGAACGCTCACTGACATTTCCCCTATCTGAAAGTCTGATAAACGCCGGAAAAATGACTAAGTCCCCCAAAAATTTTTTTTCAACTTTTTTCAATTTTAACCCCGTGGAATATATATTCTACCCACACAGATTTGGAACTCTCCTGGGGTACCCTCACACATATTATTCCCTCAATTAGTGCATATTTTCACAAAAAAGTGAAATTTTCAAAAATCCAGAAAATTGGCTGAAAACTACTAAATTTCAAAGACTCATTGGGAGAATCGCTCTGGAACTGAAAACGGAATGCTCACTGACATTTCCCCTATCTGAAAGTCTGATAAACGCTGTAAAAATGACTAAGTCCAAAAAAAAATTTTTTTCAACTTTTTTCAATTTTACCCCCGTCGGATATATATTCAACCCACACACATTTGGAACTCTCCTGGGGTACCCTCACACATATTATTCCCTCATTTAGTGGATATTTTCACAAAAAAGTGAAATTTTCAAAAATCCAGAGAATTGGCTGAAAACGAATAAATATCAAGGACTCATTGGGCGAATCGCTCTGGTACTGAAATCGGAACGCTCACTCACATTTCCCCTATCTGAAAGTCTGATAAACGCCGGAAAAATGACTAAGTCCAAAAAAAATAATTTGTTCAACTTTTTTCAATTTTTCCCCGTGGAATATATATTCTACCCACACACATTTGGAACTCTCCTGGGGTACCCTCACACATATTATTCCCTCATTTAGTGGATATTTTCACAAAAAAGTGAAATTTTCAAAAATCCAGAAAATTGCCTGAAAACGACTAAATATCAAGGACTCATTGGGCGAATCGCTCTGGAACTGAAATCGGAACGCTCACTGACATTTCCTATGTCTGAAAGTCTGATAAACGCCAGAAAAATGACTAAGTACAAAAAAAAACATTTGTTCAACTTTTTTCAATTTTACCCCCGTGGGATATATATTCTACCCACACACATTTGGAACTCTCCTGGGGTACCCTCACGCATATTATTCCCTCATTTAGTGGATATTTTCACTAAAAAGTAACATTTTCAAAACTCTAAAATATTGGCTGAAAACTACTAACTATCAAGGACTCATTGGGTAAATCGCTCTGGAACTGAAATTGGAACGCTCACTGACATTTCCCCTATCTGAAAGTCTGATAAAGGCCAGAAAAATGACTAAGTCCAAAAAAAAATATTTTTCAACTTTTTTCAATTGTACCCCTGTGTTATATATATTCTACCCACACACATTTGTAACTCTCCTGGGGTACCCTCACACATATTATTCCCTCAATTAGTGCATATTTTCACAAAAAAGTGAAATTTTCAAAAATCCAGAAAATTGGCTGAAAACGACTAAATATCAAGGACTCATTGGGCGAATCGCTCTGGAACTGAAATCGGAAAGCTCACTGACTTTTGCCCTATCTGAAAGTCTGATAAATGCCGGAAAAATGACTAAGTCCAAAAAAAAAAATTTGTTCAACTTTTTTCAATTTTACCCCCGTGGTATATATTTTCTACCCACACACATTTGGAACTCTCCTGCGGTACCCTCACACATATTATTCCCTCATTTAGTGGATATTTTCACAAAAAAGTGAAATTTTCAAAAATCCAGAAAATTGTCTGAAAACGACTAAATATCAAAGACTCATTGGGCGAAACACTCTGGAACTGAAACTGGAACGCTCACTAACATTTTCCCTATATGTAAGTCTGATAAACGCCGGAAAAATGACTAAGTCCCCCCAAAAAATTTTTTCAACTTTTTTCAATGTTAACCCCGTGGGATATATATTCTACCCACACAGATTTGGAACTCTCCTGGGGTACCCTCACACATATTATTCCCTCAATTAGTGCATATTTTCACAAAACAGTGAAATTTTCAAAAATCCAGAAAATTGGCTGAAAAGAACTAAATATCATGGACTCATTGGGCGAATCGCTCTGGAACTGAAATCGGAAAGGTCACTGACATTTGCCTTATCTGAAAGTCTGATAAATGCCGGAAAAATGACTAAGTCCAAAAAAAAAAATTTGTTCAACTTTTTTCAATTTTACCCCCGTGGTATATATATTCTACCCACACACATTTGGAACTCTCCTGAGGTACCCTCACACATATTATTCCCTCATTTAGTGGATATTTTCACAAAAAAGTGAAATTTTCAAAAATCCAGAAAATTGGCTGAAAATGACTAAGTATCAAAGACTCATTGGGCGAAATGCTCTGGAACTGAAATTGGAACGCTGACTGACATTTGCCCTATCTGAAAGACTGATAAATGCCAGAAAAATGACTAAGTCCAAAAAAAAAATTTTTTCAACTTTTTTCAATTTTACCCCCGTGGGATATATATTCTACCCACACAGATTTGGAACTCTCCTGGGGTACCCTCACACATATTATTCCGTCATTTAGTGGATATTTTCACAAAAAAGTGAAATTTTCAAAAATCCACATAATTGGCTGAAAACGACTAAATATCAAGGGCTCATTGGGCGAATCGCTCTGGAACTGAAATCGGAACGCTCACTGACATTTCCCCTATCTGAAAATCTGATAAACGCCGGAAAAATGACTAATTCCAAAATAAAATTTTTTCAACTTTTTTCAATTTTACCTCGTGGGATACATATTCTTCCCAAACACATTTGCAACTCTCCTGGGGTACCCTCACACATATTATTCCCTCAATTAGTGCATATTTTCACAAAAAAGTGAAATTTTCAAAAATCCAGAAAATTGGCTGAAAACGACTAAATATCAAGGACTCATTGGACGAATCGCTCTGGAACTGAAATCGGAATGCTCACTGACATTTCCCCTTTCTGAAAGTATGATAAGCGCCGGAAAAATGACTAAGTCCAAAAAAAAAAATTTTTCAACCTTTTTCAATTGTACCCCCGTGGGATATATATTCTTCCCACACACATTTGGAACTCTCCTGGGGTACCCTCACACATATTATTCCCTCATTTAGTGGATATTTTCACAAAAAAGTGAAATTTTCAAATATCCAGAAAATTGGCTGAAAACGACTAAATATCAAGGACTCATTGGGCGAATCGCTCTGGAAATGAAATCGGAACGCTCACTGACATTTCCCCTATCTGAAAGTGTGATAAACGCCAGAAAAATGACTAAGTCAAAAAAAAATATTTTTTCAACTTTTTTCAATTTTACCCCCGTGGGATAAATATTCTACCCACACACAATTGGAACTCTCCTGGGGTACCCTCACACATATTATTCCCTCATTTAGTGGATATTTTCACAAAAAAGTGAAATTTTCAAAAATCCAAAATATTGGCTGAAAATGACTAAATATCAAGGATTCATTGGGCGAATCGCTCTGGAATTGAAATCGGAACGCTCACTGACATTTGCCCTTTCTGAAAGTCTGATAAACGCCGGAAAAATGACTAAGTCCAAAAAAAAAATGTGTTCAACTTTTTTCAATTTTACCCCCGTGGGATATATATTCTACCCACACACATTTGGAACTCTCCTGGTTTACCCTCACACATATTATTCCCTCATTTAGTGGATATTTTCACATAAAAGTGAAATTTTCAAAAATCCATAAAATTGGCTGAAAAAGAGTAAATATCAAATACTCATAGGGCAAATTGCTCTGGAACTGAAATTGGAACGCTCACTGACATTTCCCCTATCTGAAAGTCTGATAAACGCCGGAAAAATGACTAAGTTCAAAAAAAAAATTTGTTCAACTTTTTTCAATTTTACCCCTGTGGGATATATATTCTACCCACACACATTTGGAACTCTCCTGGGGTACCCTCACACATATTATTCCCTCATTTAGTGGATATTTTCACAAAAAAGTAAAATTTTCAAAATTCCAAAATATTGGCTGAAAACGACTAAATATCAAGGACTGATTGGGCGAATCGCTCTGGAATTGAAATCGGAATGCTCACTGACATTTCCCCTATCTGAAAGTCTGATAAACGCTGGAAAAATGACTAAGTCAAAAAAATATATTTTTTCAACTTTTTTCAATTTTACCCCCGTGGGATATATATTCTACCCACACACATTTGGAACTCTCCTGGTTTACCCTCACACATATTATTCCCTCATTTAGTGGATATTTTCACATAAAAGTGAAATTTTCAAAAATCCATAAAATTGGCTGAAAAAGAGTAAATATCAAAGACTCATAGGGCAAATTGCTCTGGAACTGAAATTGGAACGCTCACTGACATTTTCCCTATCTGAAAGTCTGATAAACGCCGGAAAAATGACTAAGTTCAAAAAAAAAATTTGTTCAACTTTTTTCAATTTTACCCCTGTGGGATATATATTCTACCCACACACATTTGGAACTCTCCTGGGGTACCCTCACACATATTATTCCCTCATTTAGTGGATATTTTCACAAAAAAGTGAAATTTTCAAAATTCCAAAATATTGGCTGAAAACGACTAAATATCAAGGACTCATTGGGCGAATCGCTCTGGAATTGAAATCGGAACGCTCACTGACATTTCCCCTATCTGAAAGTCTGATAAACGCTGGAAAAATGACTAAGTCAAAAAAAAATATTTTTTCAACTTTTTTCAATTTTACCCCCGTGGGATATATATTCTACCCACACACATTTGGAACTCTCCTGGTTTACCCTCACACATATTATTCCCTCATTTAGTGGATATTTTCACATAAAAGTGAAATTTTCAAAAATCCATAAAATTGGCTGAAAAAGAGTAAATATCAAAGACTCATAGGGCAAATTGCTCTGGAACTGAAATTGGAACGCTCACTGACATTTCCCCTATCTGAAAGTCTGATAAACGCCGGAAAAATGACTAAGTTCAAAAAAAAAATTTGTTCAACTTTTTTCAATTTTACCCCTGTGGGATATATATTCTACCCACACACATTTGGAACTCTCCTGGGGTACCCTCACACATATTATTCCCTCATTTAGTGGATATTTTCACAAAAAAGTGAAATTTTCAAAATTCCAAAATATTGGCTGAAAACGACTAAATATCAAGGACTGATTGGGCGAATCGCTCTGGAATTGAAATCGGAATGCTCACTGACATTTCCCCTATCTGAAAGTCTGATAAACGCTGGAAAAATGACTAAGTCAAAAAAAAATATTTTTTCAACTTTTTTCAATTTTACCCCCGTGGGATATATATTCTACCCACACACATTTGGAACTCTCCTGGTTTACCCTCACACATATTATTCCCTCATTTAGTGGATATTTTCACATAAAATTGAAATTTTCAAAAATCCATAAAATTGGCTGAAATAGAGTAAATATCAAAGACTCATAGGGCAAATTGCTCTGGAACTGAAATTGGAACGCTCACTGACATTTCCCCTATCTGAAAGTCTGATAAACGCCGGAAAAATGACTATGTCCAAAAAAAAATGTTTTCAACTTTTTTCAATTTTACCCCTGTGGGATATATATTCTACCCACACACATTTGGAACTCTCCTGGGGTACCCTCACACATATTATTCCCTCATTTAGTGGATATTTTCACAAAAAAGTGAAATTTTCAAAATTCCAAAATATTGGCTGAAAACGACTAAATATCAAGGACTCATTGGGCGAATCGCTCTGGAATTGAAATCGGAACGCTCACTGACATTTGCCCTTTCTGAAAGTCTGATAAACGCCGGAAAAATGACTAAGTCCAAAAAAAAATTTTTTTCAACTTTTTTCAATTTTACCCCAATGGGATATATATTCTACCCACACACATTTGGAACTCTCCTGGGGTACCCTCGCACATATTATTCCCTCATTTAGTGGATATTTTCACAAAAAAGTTAAATTTTCAAAATTCCAAAATATTGGCTGAAAACGACTAAATATCAAGGACTCATTGGGCGAATCGCTCTGGAACTGACATCGGAACGCTCACTGACATTTCCCCTATCTGAAAGTCTGATAAACGCCGGAAAAATTACTAAGTCCAAAAAAAAAATGTGTTCAACTTTTTTCAATTTTACCCCCGTGGGATATATATTTTACCCACACACATTTGGAACTCTCCCGGGGTACCCTCACACATATTATTCCCTCATTTAGTGGATATTTTCACAAAAAAGTGAAATTTTGAAAAATCCAAAATATTGGCTGAAAACGACTAAATATCAAGGACTCATTGGACGAATCGCTCTGGAACTGAAATCGGAATGCTCACTGACATTTGCCCTATCTGAAAGTCTGATAAACGCCGGAAAAATGACTAAGTCCAAAAAAAAGTTTTTTTCAACTTTTTTCAATTTTACCCCCATGGGATATATATTCTACCCACACACATTTGGAACTCTCCTGGGGTACCCTCACACATACTATTCCCTCATTTAGTGGATATTTTCACAAAAAAGTGAAATTTTCAAAAATCCAAAATATTGGCTGAAAACGACTAAATATCAAGGACTCATTGGACGAATCGCTCTGGAACTGAAATCGGAACGCTCACTGACATTTGCCCTATCTGAAAGTCTGATAAACGCCGGAAAAATGACTAAGTCCAAAAAAAAAAAATTGTTCAATTTTTTTCAATTTTACCCCCGTGGGATATATATTCTTCCCACACACATTTGGAACTCTCCTGGGGTACCCTCACACATATTATTCCCTCATTTAGTGGATATTTTCACAAAAAAGTGAAATTTTCAAAATTCCAAAATATTGGCTGAAAACGATTAAATATCAAGGACTCATTGGGCAAATCGCTCTGGAACTGAAATCAGAACGCTCACTGACATTTTCCCTATCTGAAAGTCTGATAAACGCCGGAAAAATTACTAAGTCCAAAAAAAAAAATTTGTTCAACTTTTTTCAATTTTACCCCCATGGGATATATATTCTACCCACACACATTTGGAACTCTCCTGGGGTACCCTCACACATATTATTCCCTCATTTAGTGGATATTTTCACAAAAAAGTGAAATTTTCAAAATTCCAAAATATTGGCTGAAAACGACTAAATATCAAGGACTTATTGGGCGAATCACTCTGGAACTGAAATCGGAATGCTCACTGACATTTTCCCTATCTGAAAGTCTGATAAACGCCGGAAAAATTACTAAGTCCAAAAAAAAAATGTGTTCAACTTTTTTCAATTTTACCCCCGTGGGATATATATTTTACCCACACACATTTGGAACTCTCCTGGGGTACCCTCACACATATTATTCCCTCATTTAGTGGATATTTTCGCAAAAAAGTGAAATTTTGAAAAATCCAAAATATTGGCTGAAAACGACTAAATTACAAGGACTCATTGGGCGAATCGCTCTGGAACTGAAATCGGAGTGCTCACTGACATTTGCCCTATCTGAAAGTCTGATAAACGCTGGAAAAATGACTAAGTCAAAAAAAAATATTTTTTCAACTTTTTTCAATTTTACCCCCGTGGGATATATATTCTACCCACACACATTTGGAACTCTCCTGGTTTACCCTCACACATATTATTCCCTCATTTAGTGGATATTTTCACATAAAAGTGAAATTTTCAAAAATCCATAAAATTGGCTGAAAAAGAGTAAATATCAAATACTCATAGGGCAAATTGCTCTGGAACTGAAATTGGAACGCTCACTGACATTTCCCCTATCTGAAAGTCTGATAAACGCCAGAAAAATGACTAAGTTCAAAAAAAAAATTTGTTCAACTTTTTTCAATTTTACCCCTGTGGGATATATATTCTACCCACACACATTTGGAACTCTCCTGGGGTACCCTCGCACATATTATTCCCTCATTTAGTGGATATTTTCACAAAAAAGTGAAATTTTCAAAATTCCAAAATATTGGCTGAAAACGACTAAATATCAAGGACTGATTGGGCAAATCGCTCTGGAATTGAAATCGGAATGCTCACTGACATTTCCCCTATCTGAAAGTCTGATAAACGCTGGAAAAATGACTAAGTCAAAAAAATATATTTTTTCAACTTTTTTCAATTTTACCCCCGTGGGATATATATTCTACCCACACACATTTGGAACTCTCCTGGTTTACCCTCACACATATTATTCCCTCATTTAGTGGATATTTTCACATAAAAGTGAAATTTTCAAAAATCCATAAAATTGGCTGAAAAAGAGTAAATATCAAAGACTCATAGGGCAAATTGCTCTGGAACTGAAATTGGAACGCTCACTGACATTTCCCCTATCTGAAAGTCTGATAAACGCCGGAAAAATGACTAAGTTCAAAAAAAAAATTTGTTCAACTTTTTTCAATTTTACCCCTGTGGGATATATATTCTACCCACACACATTTGGAACTCTCCTGGGGTACCCTCACACATATTATTCCCTCATTTAGTGGATATTTTCACAAAAAAGTGAAATTTTCAAAAATCCAAAATATTGGCTGAAAACGACTAAATATCAAGGACTTATTGGACGAATCGCTCTGGAACTGAAATCGGAACGCTCACTGACATTTGCCCTATCTGAAAGTCTGATAAACGCCGGAAAAATGACTAAGTCCAAAAAAAAAAAATTGTTCAATTTTTTTCAATTTTACCCCCGTGGGATATATATTCTACCCACACACATTTGGAACTCTCCTGGGGTACCCTCACACATATTATTCCCTCATTTAGTGGATATTTTCACAAAAAAGTGAAATTTTCAAAATTCCAAAATATTGGCTGAAAACGACTAAATATCAAGGACTCATTGGGCAAATCGCTCTGGAACTGAAATCGCAACGCTCACTGACATTTTCCCTATCTGAAAGTCTGATAAACGCCGGAAAAATTACTAAGTCCAAAAAAAAAAATTTGTTCAACTTTTTTCAATTTTACCCCCGTGGGATATATATTCTACCCACACACATTTGGAACTCTCCTGGGGTACCCTCACACACATTATTCCCTCATTTAGTGGATATTTTCACAAAAAAAGTGAAATTTTCAAAATTCCAAAATATTGGCTGAAAACGACTAAATATCAAGGACTCATTGGGCGAATCGCTGTGGAATTGAAATCGGAACGCTCACTGACATTTGCCCTTTCTGAAAGTCTGATAAACGCCGGAAAAATGACTAAGTCCAAAAAAAAATTTTTTTCAACTTTTTTCAATTTTACCCCAATGGGATATATATTCTACCCACACACATTTGGAACTCTCCTGGGGTACCCTCGCACATATTATTCCCTCATTTAGTGGATATTTTCACAAAAAAGTGAAATTTTCAAAAATCCAAAATATTGGCTGAAAACGACTAAATATCAAGGACTTATTGGGCGAATCACTCTGGAACTGAAATCGGAATGCTCACTGACATTTTCCCTATCTGAAAGTCTGATAAACGCCGGAAAAATTACTAAGTCCAAAAAAAAATATGTGTTCAACTTTTTTCAATTTTACCCCCGTGGGATATATATTTTACCCACACACATTTGGAACTCTCCTGGGGTACCCTCACACATATTATTCCCTCATGTAGTGGATATTTTCACAAAAAAGTGAAATTTTCAAAATTCCAAAATATTGGCTGAAAACGACTAAATATCAAGGACTCATTGGGCGAATCGCTCTGGAACTGAAATCGGAACACTCACTGACATTTTCCCTTTCTGAAAGTCTGATAAACGCCGGAAAAATGGCTAAGTCCAAAAAAAAAATGTGTTCAACTTTTTTCAATTTTACCCCCGTGGGATATATATTCCACCCACACACATTTGGATCTCTCCTGGGGTACCCTCACACATATTATTTTCTCATTTAGTGGATATTTTCGCAAAAAAGTGAAATTTTGAAAAATCCAAAATATTGGCTGAAAACGACTAAATATCAAGGACTCATTGGACGAATCGCTCTGGAACTGAAATCGGAATGCTCACTGACATTTGCCCTATCTGAAAGTCTGATAAACGCCGGAAAAATGACTAAGTCCAAAAAAAAGTTTTTTTCAACTTTTTTCAATTTTACCCCCGTGGGATATATATTCTACCCACACACATTTGGAACTCTCCTGGTTTACCCTTACACATATTATTCCCTCATTTAGTGGATATTTTCACATTAAAGTGAAATTTTCAAAAATCCATAAAATTGGCTGAAAAAGAGTAAATATCAAAGACTCATAGGGCAAATTGCTCTGGAACTGAAATTGGAACGCTCACTGACATTTCCCCTATCTGAAAGTCTGATAAACGCCGGAAAAATGACTAAGTTCAAAAAAAAAATTTGTTCATTTTTTTTCAATTTTACCCCTGTGGGATATATATTCTACCCACACACATTTGGAACTCTCCTGGGGTACCCTCACACATATTATTCCCTCATTTAGTGGATATTTTCACAAAAAAAGTGAAATTTTCAAAATTCCAAAATATTGGCTGAAAACGACTAAATATCAAGGACTCATTGGGCGAATCGCTCTGGAATTGAAATCGGAACGCTCACTGACATTTCCCCTATCTGAAAGTCTGATAAACGCTGGAAAAATGACTAAGTCAAAAAAAAATATTTTTTCAACTTTTTTCAATTTTACCCCCGTGGGATATATATTCTACCCACACACATTTGGAACTCTCCTGGTTTACCCTCACACATATTATTCCCTCATTTAGTGGATATTTTCACATAAAAGTGAAATTTTCAAAAATCCATAAAATTGGCTGAAAAAGAGTAAATATCAAAGACTCATAGGGCAAATTGCTCTGGAACTGAAATTGGAACGCTCACTGACATTTCCCCTATCTGAAAGTCTGATAAACGCCGGAAAAATGACTAAGTTCAAAAAAAAAATTTGTTCAACTTTTTTCAATTTTACCCCTGTGGGATATATATTCTACCCACACACATTTGGAACTCTCCTGGGGTACCCTCACACATATTATTCCCTCATTTAGTGGATATTTTCACAAAAAAGTGAAATTTTCAAAATTCCAAAATATTGGCTGAAAACGACTAAATATCAAGGACTCATTGGGCGAATCGCTCTGGAATTGAAATCGGAACGCTCACTGACATTTCCCCTATCTGAAAGTCTGATAAACGCTGGAAAAATGACTAAGTCAAAAAAAAATATTTTTTCAACTTTTTTTAATTTTACCCCCATGGGATATATATTCTACCCACACACATTTGGAACTCTCCTGGGGTACTCTCACACATATTATTCCCTCATTTAGTGGATATTTTCACAAAAAAGTGAAATTTTCAAAAATCCAAAATATTGGCTGAAAACGACTAAATATCAAGGACTGATTGGGCAAATCGCTCTGGAATTGAAATCGGAATGCTCACTGACATTTCCCCTATCTGAAAGTCTGATAAACGCTGGAAAAATGACTAAGTCAAAAAAATATATTTTTTCAACTTTTTTCAATTTTACCCCCGTGGGATATATATTCTACCCACACACATTTGGAACTCTCCTGGTTTACCCTCACACATATTATTCCCTCATTTAGTGGATATTTTCACAAAAAAGTGAAATTTTCAAAAATCCAAAATATTGGCTGAAAACGACTAAATATCAAGGACTTATTGGACGAATCGCTCTGGAACTGAAATCGGAACGCTCACTGACATTTGCCCTATCTGAAAGTCTGATAAACGCCGGAAAAATGACTAAGTCCAAAAAAAAAAAATTGTTCAATTTTTTTCAATTTTACCCCCGTGGGATATATATTCTACCCACACACATTTGGAACTCTCCTGGGGTACCCTCACACATATTATTCCCTCATTTAGTGGATATTTTCACAAAAAAGTGAAATTTTCAAAATTCCAAAATATTGGCTGAAAACGACTAAATATCAAGGACTCATTGGGCAAATCGCTCTGGAACTGAAATCGGAACGCTCACTGACATTTTCCCTATCTGAAAGTCTGATAAACGCCGGAAAAATTACTAAGTCCAAAAAAAAAAATTTGTTCAACTTTTTTCAATTTTACCCCCGTGGGATATATATTCTACCCACACACATTTGGAACTCTCCTGGGGTACCCTCACACACATTATTCCCTCATTTAGTGGATATTTTCACAAAAAAAGTGAAATTTTCAAAATTCCAAAATATTGGCTGAAAACGACTAAATATCAAGGACTCATTGGGCGAATCGCTGTGGAATTGAAATCGGAACGCTCACTGACATTTGCCCTTTCTGAAAGTCTGATAAACGCCGGAAAAATGACTAAGTCCAAAAAAAAATTTTTTTCAACTTTTTTCAATTTTACCCCAATGGGATATATATTCTACCCACACACATTTGGAACTCTCCTGGGGTACCCTCGCACATATTATTCCCTCATTTAGTGGATATTTTCACAAAAAAGTGAAATTTTCAAAAATCCAAAATATTGGCTGAAAACGACTAAATATCAAGGACTTATTGGGCGAATCACTCTGGAACTGAAATCGGAATGCTCACTGACATTTTCCCTATCTGAAAGTCTGATAAACGCCGGAAAAATTACTAAGTCCAAAAAAAAATATGTGTTCAACTTTTTTCAATTTTACCCCCGTGGGATATATATTTTACCCACACACATTTGGAACTCTCCTGGGGTACCCTCACACATATTATTCCCTCATGTAGTGGATATTTTCACAAAAAAGTGAAATTTTCAAAATTCCAAAATATTGGCTGAAAACGACTAAATATCAAGGACTCATTGGGCGAATCGCTCTGGAACTGAAATCGGAACACTCACTGACATTTTCCCTTTCTGAAAGTCTGATAAACGCCGGAAAAATGGCTAAGTCCAAAAAAAAAATGTGTTCAACTTTTTTCAATTTTACCCCCGTGGGATATATATTCCACCCACACACATTTGGATCTCTCCTGGGGTACCCTCACACATATTATTTCCTCATTTAGTGGATATTTTCGCAAAAAAGTGAAATTTTGAAAAATCCAAAATATTGGCTGAAAACGACTAAATATCAAGGACTCATTGGACGAATCGCTCTGGAACTGAAATCGGAATGCTCACTGACATTTGCCCTATCTGAAAGTCTGATAAACGCCGGAAAAATGACTAAGTCCAAAAAAAAGTTTTTTTCAACTTTTTTCAATTTTACCCCCGTGGGATATATATTCTACCCACA
Source organism: Phyllobates terribilis (assembly GCF_046119375.1). Taxonomy (NCBI): domain Eukaryota; kingdom Metazoa; phylum Chordata; class Amphibia; order Anura; family Dendrobatidae; genus Phyllobates; species Phyllobates terribilis. Next base: position 405,925 of record NW_027363191.1, read on the forward strand.
CACATTTGGAACTCTCCTGGTTTACCCTTACACATATTATTCCCTCATTTAGTGGATATTTTCACATTAAAGTGAAATTTTCAAAAATCCATAAAATTGGCTGAAAAAGAGTAAATATCAAAGACTCATAGGGCAAATTGCTCTGGAACTGAAATTGGAACGCTCACTGACATTTCCCCTATCTGAAAGTCTGATAAACGCCGGAAAAATGACTAAGTTCAAAAAAAAAATTTGTTCATTTTTTTTCAATTTTACCCCTGTGGGATATATATTCTACCCACACACATTTGGAACTCTCCTGGGGTACCCTCACACATATTATTCCCTCATTTAGTGGATATTTTCACAAAAAAAGTGAAATTTTCAAAATTCCAAAATATTGGCTGAAAACGACTAAATATCAAGGACTCATTGGGCGAATCGCTCTGGAATTGAAATCGGAACGCTCACTGACATTTCCCCTATCTGAAAGTCTGATAAACGCTGGAAAAATGACTAAGTCAAAAAAAAATATTTTTTCAACTTTTTTCAATTTTACCCCCGTGGGATATATATTCTACCCACACACATTTGGAACTCTCCTGGTTTACCCTCACACATATTATTCCCTCATTTAGTGGATATTTTCACATAAAAGTGAAATTTTCAAAAATCCATAAAATTGGCTGAAAAAGAGTAAATATCAAAGACTCATAGGGCAAATTGCTCTGGAACTGAAATTGGAACGCTCACTGACATTTCCCCTATCTGAAAGTCTGATAAACGCCGGAAAAATGACTAAGTTCAAAAAAAAAATTTGTTCAACTTTTTTCAATTTTACCCCTGTGGGATATATATTCTACCCACACACATTTGGAACTCTCCTGGGGTACCCTCACACATATTATTCCCTCATTTAGTGGATATTTTCACAAAAAAGTGAAATTTTCAAAATTCCAAAATATTGGCTGAAAACGACTAAATATCAAGGACTCATTGGGCGAATCGCTCTGGAATTGAAATCGGAACGCTCACTGACATTTCCCCTATCTGAAAGTCTGATAAACGCTGGAAAAATGACTAAGTCAAAAAAAAATATTTTTTCAACTTTTTTCAATTTTACCCCCATGGGATATATATTCTACCCACACACATTTGGAACTCTCCTGGGGTACTCTCACACATATTATTCCCTCATTTAGTGGATATTTTCACAAAAAAGTGAAATTTTCAAAAATCCAAAATATTGGCTGAAAACGACTAAATATCAAGGACTCATTGGATGAATCGTTGTGGAACTGAAATCGGAACGCTCACTGACATTTGCCCTATCTGAAAGTCTGATAAACGCCGGAAAAATGACTAAGTCCAAAAAAAAAAAATTGTTCAATTTTTTTCAATTTTACCCCCGTGGGATATATATTCTACCCACACACATTTGGAACTCTCCTGGGGTACCCTCACACATATTATTCCCTCATTTAGTGAATATTTTCACAAAAAAGTGAAATTTTCAAAATTCCAAAATATTGGCTGAAAACGACTAAATATCAAGGACTCACTGGGCGAATCGCTCTGGAACTGAAATCGGAACGCTCACTGACATTTTCCCTATCTGAAAGTCTGATAAACGCCGGAAAAAATGCTAAGTCCAAAAAAAAAATGTGTTCAACTTTTTTCAAATTTACCCCCGTGGGATATATATTCCACCCACACACATTTGGATCTCTCCTGGGGTACCCTCACACATATTATTCCCTCATTTAGTGGATATTTTCGCAAAAAAGGGAAATTTTGAAAAATCCAAAATATTGGCTGAAAACGACTAAATATCATGGACTCATTGGGCGAATCGCTCTGGAATTGAAATCGGAACGCTCACTGACATTTCCCCTATCTGAAAGTCTGATAAACGCTGGAAAAATGACTAAGTCAAAAAAAAATATTTTTTCAACTTTTTTCAATTTTACCCCCGTGGGATATATATTCTACCCACACACATTTGAAACTCTCCTGGTTTACCCTCACACATATTATTCCCTCATTTAGTGGATATTTTCACATAAAAGTGAAATTTTCAAAAATCCATAAAATTGGCTGAAAAAGAGTAAATATCAAAGACTCATAGGGCAAATTGCTCTGGAACTGAAATTGGAACGCTCACTGACATTTCCCCTATCTGAAAGTCTGATAAACGCCGGAAAAATGACTAAGTCCAAAAAAAATTTTTTTTCAACTTTTTTCAATTTTACCCCCGTGGTATATATATTCTACCCACACATATTTGGAACTCTCCTGGGGTATCCTCACACATATTATTCCCTCATTTAGTGGATATTTTCACAAAAAAGTGAAATTTTCAAAAATCCAGAAAATTGGCTGAAAACAACTAAATATCAAGGACTCAGTAGGCGAATCAGTCTGGAACTGAAATTGGAACGCTCACTGACATTTGCCCTATCTGAAAGTCTGATAAACGCCGGAAAAATGACTAAGTCCAAAAAAAAAATTTTTTCAACTTTTTTCAATTTTACCCCCGTGGGATACATATTCTATCCACACACATTTGGAATTCTCCTGGGGTACCCTCACACATATTATTCCCTCATTTAGAGGATATTTTCACAAAAAAGTGAAATTTTCAAAACTCCAGAAAATTGGCTGAAAACGACTAAATATCAAGGACTCATTGGGTGAATCGCTCTGGTACTGATATCGGAATGCTCACTGACATTTCCCTTATCTGAAAGTCTGATAAGCGCCGGAAAAGTGACTAAGTCCAAAAAAAAAATGTTTTCATCTTTTTTCAATTTTACCCCCGTGGGATATATATTCTACCCACACACATTTGGAACTCTCCTGGGTTACCCTCACACATATTATTCCCTCATTTAGTGGATATTTTCACAAAAAAGTGAAATTTTCAAAAATCCAGAAAATTGGCTGAAAACAACTAAATATCAAGGACTCACTGGGCGAATCGGTCTGGAACTGAAATCGGAACGGTTGCTGACATTTCCCCTATCTGAAAGTCTGATAAACGCTGGAAAAATGACTAAGTCAAAAAAAAATATTTTTTCAACTTTTTTCAATTTTACCCCCGTGGGATATATATTCTACCCACACACATTTGGAACTCTCCTGGTTTACCCTCACACATATTATTCCCTCATTTAGTGGATATTTTCACATAAAAGTGAAATTTTCAAAAATCCATAAAATTGGCTGAAAAAGAGTAAATATCAAAGACTCATAGGGCAAATTGCTCTGGAACTGAAATTGGAACGCTCACTGACATTTCCCCTATCTGAAAGTCTGATAAACGCCGGAAAAATGACTAAGTTCAAAAAAAAAATTTGTTCATTTTTTTTCAATTTTACCCCTGTGGGATATATATTCTACCCACACACATTTGGAACTCTCCTGGGGTACCCTCACACATATTATTCCCTCATTTAGTGGATATTTTCACAAAAAAAGTGAAATTTTCAAAATTCCAAAATATTGGCTGAAAACGACTAAATATCAAGGACTCATTGGGCGAATCGCTCTGGAATTGAAATCGGAACGCTCACTGACATTTCCCCTATCTGAAAGTCTGATAAACGCTGGAAAAATGACTAAGTCAAAAAAAAATATTTTTTCAACTTTTTTCAATTTTACCCCCGTGGGATATATATTCTACCCACACACATTTGGAACTCTCCTGGTTTACCCTCACACATATTATTCCCTCATTTAGTGGATATTTTCACATAAAAGTGAAATTTTCAAAAATCAATAAAATTGGCTGAAAAAGAGTAAATATCAAAGACTCATAGGGCAAATTGCTCTAGAACTGAAATTGGAACGCTCACTGACATTTCCCCTATCTGAAAGTCTGATAAACGCCGGAAAAATGACTAAGTTCAAAAAAAAAATTTGTTCAACTTTTTTCAATTTTACCCCTGTGGGATATATATTCTACCCACACACATTTGGAACTCTCCTGGGGTACCCTCACACATATTATTCCCTCATTTAGTGGATATTTTCACAAAAAAGTGAAATTTTCAAAATTCCAAAATATTGGCTGAAAACGACTAAATATCAAGGACTCATTGGATGAATCGTTGTGGAACTGAAATCGGAACGCTCACTGACATTTGCCCTATCTGAAAGTCTGATAAACGCCGGAAAAATGACTAAGTCCAAAAAAAAAAAATTGTTCAATTTTTTTCAATTTTACCCCCGTGGGATATATATTCTACCCACACACATTTGGAACTCTCCTGGGGTACCCTCACACATATTATTCCCTCATTTAGTGGATATTTTCACAAAAAAGTGAAATTTTCAAAATTCCAAAATATTGGCTGAAAACGACTAAATATCAAGGACTCACTGGGCGAATCGCTCTGGAACTGAAATCGGAACGCTCACTGACATTTTCCCTATCTGAAAGTCTGATAAACGCCGGAAAAAATGCTAAGTCCAAAAAAAAAATGTGTTCAACTTTTTTCAATTTTACCCCCGTGGGATATATATTCCACCCACACACATTTGGATCTCTCCTGGGGTACCCTCACACATATTATTCCCTCATTTAGTGGATATTTTCGCAAAAAAGTGAAATTTTGAAAAATCCAAAATATTGGCTGAAAACGACTAAATATCAAGGACTCATTGGGCGAATCGCTCTGGAATTGAAATCGGAACGCTCACTGACATTTCCCCTATCTGAAAGTCTGATAAACGCTGGAAAAATGACTAAGTCAAAAAAAAATATTTTTTCAACTTTTTTCAATTTTACCCCCGTGGGATATATATTCTACCCACACACATTTGAAACTCTCCTGGTTTACCCTCACACATATTATTCCCTCATTTAGTGGATATTTTCACATAAAAGTAAAATTTTCAAAAATCCATAAAATTGGCTGAAAAAGAGTAAATATCAAAGACTCATAGGGCAAATTGCTCTGGAACTGAAATTGGAACGCTCACTGACATTTGCCCTATCTGAAAGTCTGATAAACGCCGGAAAAATGACTAAGTCCAAAAAAAAAATTTTTTTCAACGTTTTTCAATTTTACCCCCGTTAGAAATATATTCCACCCACACACATTTGGAACTCTCCTGGGGTGCCCTCACACATATTATTCCCTCATTTAGTGGATATTTTCACAAAAAAGTGAAATTTTCAAAATTCCAAAATATTGGCTGAAAACGACTAAATATCAAGGACTCATTGGGTGAATCGCTCTGGAACTGAAAGCGGAACGCTCACTGACATTTCCCCTATCTGAAAGTCTGATAAACACCAGAAAAATGACTAAGTCCAAAAAAAAAAAAATTCAACTTTTTTCAATTTTACCCCCGTGGGATATATATTCTACCCACACATATTTGGAACTCTCCTGGGGTGCCCTCAAACATATTATTCCCTCATTTAGTGGATATTTTCACAAAAAAGTGAAATTTTCAAAAATCCAGAAAATTGGCTGAAAACAACTAAATATCAAGGACTCAGTAGGCGAATCAGTCTGGAACTGAAATCAGAACGGTTGCTGACATTTGCCCTATCTGAAAGTCTGATAAACGCCGGAAAAATGACAGCCCAAAAAAAAAATTTTTTCAACTTTTTTCAATTTTACACCCGTGGGATATATATTCTACCCACACATATTTGGAACTCTCCTGGGGTACCCTCAAACATATTATTCCCTCATTTAGTGGATATTTTCACAAAAAAGTGAAATTTTCAAAAATCCAGAAAATTGGCTGAAAACAACTAAATATCAAGGACTCAGTAGGCGAATCAGTCTGGAACTGAAATCAGAACGGTTGCTGACATTTGCCCTATCTGAAAGTCTGATAAACGCCGGAAAAATGACAGCCCAAAAAAAGAATTTTTTCAACTTTTTTCAATTTTACACCCGTGGGATATATATTCTACCCACACACATTTGGAACTCTCCTAAGGTACCCTCACACATATTATTCCCTCATTTAATGGATATTCTCACAAAAAAGTGAAATTTTCAAAAATCCAAAATATTGGCTGAAAACGACTAAATATCAAGGACTCATTGGGTGAGTCACTCTGGAACTGAAATCGGAACGCTCACTGACATTTGCCCTATCTGAAAGTCTGATAAACGCCGGAAAAATGACTAAGTCCAAAAAAAAAATGTTTTCAACTTTTTTCAATTTTACCCCCGCGGGATATATATTCTACCCACACACATTTGGAACTCTCCTGGGGTACCCTCACACATATTATTCCCTCATTTAGTGGATATTTTCACAAAAAAGTGAAATTTTCAAAAATCCAAAATATTGGCTGAAAACGACTAAATATCAAGGACTCATTGGGCGAATCGCTCTGGAACTGAAATCGGAACGCTCACTGACATTTCCCCTATCTGAAAGTCTGATAAACGCCGGAAAAATGACTAAGTCCAAAAAAAAATTTTTTTCAACTTTTTTCAATTTTACCCCCGTGGGATATATATTCTACCCACACATATTTGGAACTCTCCTGGGGTACCCTCACACATATTATTCCCTCATTTAATGGATATTCTCACAAAAAAGTGAAATTTTCAAAAATCCAAAATATTGGCTGAAAACGACTAAACATCAAGGACTCATTGGGCGAACCACTCTGGAACTGAAATCGGAACGCTCACTGACATTTCCCCTATCTGAAAGTCTGATAAACGCCGGAAAAATGACTAAGTCCAAAAAAAATTTTTTTTTAACTTTTTTCAATTTTACCCCCGTGGTATATATATTCTACCCACACATATTTGGAACTCTCCTGGGGTATCCTCACACATATTATTCCCTCATTTAATGGATATTTTCACAAAAAAGTGAAATTTTCAAAAATCCAAAATATTGGCTGAAAATGACTAAATATCAAGGACTCAGTGCGCGAATCGCTCTGGAACTGAAATCGGAACGCTCATTGACATTTGCCCTATCTGAAAGTCTGATAAACGCGAGAAAAATGACAGTTCAAAAAAAAAAATTTTTCAACTTTTTTCAATTTTACCCCCGTGGGATATATATTCTACCCACACACATTTGGAACTCTACTCTAGTACCCTCACACATATTATTCCCTCATTTGGTGGATATTTTCACAAAAAAGTGAAATTTTCAAAAATAAAGAAAATTGGCTGAAAACGACTAAATATCAAGGACTCATTGGGAGAATCGCTCTGGAACTGAAATCGGAACATTCACTGACATTTCCCCTATCTGAGAGTCAGATAAACGCCGGAAAAATGACTAAGTCCAAAAAAAATTTTTTTTCAACTTTTTTCAATTTTACCCCCGTGGTATATATATTCTACCCACACATATTTGGAACTCTCCTGGGGTATCCTCACACATATTATTCCCTCATTTAATGGATATTTTCACAAAAAAGTGAAATTTTCAAAAATCCAAAATATTGGCTGAAAATGACTAAATATCAAGGACTCAGTGCGCGAATCGCTCTGGAACTGAAATCGGAACGCTCATTGACATTTGCCCTATCTGAAAGTCTGATAAACGCGAGAAAAATGACAGTTCAAAAAAAAAAATTTTTCAACTTTTTTCAATTTTACCCCCGTGGGATATATATTCTACCCACACACATTTGGAACTCTACTCTAGTACCCTCACACATATTATTCCCTCATTTGGTGGATATTTTCACAAAAAAGTGAAATTTTCAAAAATAAAGAAAATTGGCTGAAAACGACTAAATATCAAGGACTCATTGGGAGAATCGCTCTGGAACTGAAATCGGAACATTCACTGACATTTCCCCTATCTGAGAGTCAGATAAACGCCGGAAAAATGACTAAGTCCAAAAAAAAAATGTTTTCAACTTTTTTCAATTTTACCCCCGTGGGATATATATTCTACCCACACACATTTGGAACTCTCCTGGGGTACCCTCACACATATTATTCCCTCATTTAATGGATATTTTCACAAAAAAGTGAAATTTTCAAAAATCCAAAATATTGGCTGAAAATGACTAAATATCAAGGACTCAGTGGGCGAATCGCTCTGGAACTGAAATCGGAACGCTCATTGACATTTACCCTATCTGAAAGTCTGATAAACGCCGGAAAAATGACAGTCCAAAAAAAAAAAATTTTCAACTTTTTTCAATTTTACCCCCGTGGGATATATATTCTACCCACACACATTTGGAACTCTCCTGGGGTACCCTCACACATATTATTCCTTCATTTAGTGGATATTTTCACAAAAAAGTGAAATTTTCAAGAATCCAAAATATTGGCTGAAAACGACTAAATATCAAGGACTCATTGGGCGAATCCCTCTGGAACTGAAATCGGAACACTCACTGACATTTCCCCTATCTGAAAGTCTGATAAACGCCGGAAAAATGACTAAGTCCAGAAAAAAAATGTTTTCAACTTTTTTCAATTTTACCCCCGTGGGATATATATTCTACCCACACACATTTGGAATTCTCCTGGGGTACCCTCACACATATTATTCCCTCATTTAGTGGATGTTTTCACAAAAAAGTTACATTTTCAAAAATCCAAAATATTGGCTGAAAATGACTAGATATCAAGGACTCATTGGCTGAATAGCTCTGGAACTGAAATCGGAACGCTCACTGACATTTGCCCTATCTGAAAGTCTGATAAACTCCGGAAAAATGACTAAGCCAAAAAAAATTTTTTTTTAACCTTTTTTCAATTTTACATCTGTGGGATATATATTCTACCCACACACATTTGGAACTCTCCTGGGGTACCCTCACACATATTATTCCCTCATTCAGTGGATATTTTCACAAAAAAGTGACATTTTTAAAAATACAGAAATTTGGCTGAAAACGAATAAATATCAAGGACTCATTGGGCGAATCACTCTGGAACTGATAACGGAACGCTCACTGACATTTGCCCTATCTGAAAGTCTGATAAACGCTGGAAAAATGACTAAGTCCCAAAAAAATTTTTTTCAACTTTTTTCAATTTTACCCCCGTGGGATATATAGTCTACCCACACACATTTGGAACTCTCCTGGTGTACCCTCATACATATTATTCACTCATTTAGTGAATATTTTCACAAAAAAAGTGAAATTTTCAAAAATCCAGAAAATTGGCTGAAAATGACTAAATATCAAGGACTCATTGGGCGAATCACTCTGGAACTGAAATCGGAATGCTCACTGACATTTGCCCTATCTGAAAGTCTGATAAACGCCGGAAAAATGACTAAGCCAAAAACAATTTTTTTTTAACCTTTTCTCAATTTTACACCCGTGGGATATATATTCTAAACACACACATTTGGAACTCTCCTGGGGTACCCTCACATATATTATTCCCTCATTTAGTGGATATTTTCACTAAAAAGTGAAATTTTCAAAAATCCAGAAAATTGGCTGAAAACCACGAAATATCAAGGACTCATTGGGCGAATCGCTCTGGAACTGAAATCGGAACGCTCACTGACATAAGCCCTATCTAAAAGTCTGATAAACGCTGAAAAAATGACGAAGTCCAAAAAAAAAATTTTTTCAACTTTTTTCAATTTTACCCCCGTGGGATACATATTCTATCCACACACATTTGGAATTCTCCTGGGGTACCCTCACACATATTATTCCCTCATTTAGTGGATATTTTCACAAAAAAGTGAAATTTTCAAAACTCCAGAAAATTGGCTGAAAACGACTAAATATCAAGGACTCATTGGGTGAATTGCTCTGGTACTGATATCGGAATGCTCACTGACATTTCCCTTATCTGAAAGTCTGATAAGCGCCGGAAAAGTGACTAAGTCCAAAAAAAAAAATGTTTTCATCTTTTTTCAATTTTACCCCCGTGGGATATATATTCTACCCACACACATTTGGAACTCTCCTGGGGTACCCTCACACATATTATTCCCTCATTTAGTGGATATTTTCACAAAAAAGTGAAATTTTCAAAAATCCAGAAAATTGGCTGAAAACAACTAAATATCAAGGACTCACTGGGCGAATCGGTCTGGAACTGAAATCGGAACGGTTGCTGACATTTGCCCTATCTGAAAGTCTGAAAAACACCGGAAAAATGACTAAGTCCAAAAAAATTTTTTTTCAACTTTTTTCAATTTTACCCCCGTGGGATATATATTCTACCCACACACATTTGGAACTCTCCTGGGGTACCCTCACACATATTATTCCCTCATTTAGTGGATATTTTCACAAAAAAGTGAAATTTTCAAAAATCCAAAATATTGGCTGAAAACGACTAAATATCAAGGACTCATTGGGCGAATCGCTCTGGAACTGAAATCGGAACGCTCACTGACATTTCCCCTATCTGAAAGTCTGATAAACGCCGGAAAAATGACTAAGTCCAAAAAAAATTTTTTTTCAACTTTTTTCAATTTTACCCCCGTGGTATATATATTCTACCCACACATATTTGGAACTCTCCTGGGGTACCCTCACACATATTATTCCCTCATTTAGTGGATATTTTCACAAAAAAGTGAAATTTTCAAAAATCCAGAAAATTGGCTGAAAACAACTAAATATCAAGGACTCATTGGGCGAATCGCTCTGCAACTGAAATCGGAATGCTCACTGACTTTTGCCCTATCTCAAAGTCTGATAAACGCCGGAAAAATGACTAAGTCCAAAAAAAAAATGTTTTCAACTTTTTTCAATTTTACCCCCGTGGGATATATGTTATACCCACACACATTTGGAACTCTCCTGGTGTACCCTCACACATATTATTCCCTCATTTAGAGGATATTTTCACAAAAAAGTGAAATTTTCAAAAATCCAAAATATTGGCTGTAAACGACTAAATATCAAGGACTCATTGGGCGAATCGCTCTGGAACTGAAATCGGAACGCTCACTGACATTTCCCCTATCTGAATGTCTGATAAACGCCGGAAAAATGACAGTCCAAAAAAAAAAATTTTTTATTTTTTTTCAATTTTACCCCTGTGGGATACATATTCTACCCACACACATTTCGAACTCTCCCGGGGTACCCTCACACATATTATTCCCTCATTTAGTGGATATTTTCACAAAAAAGTGAAATTTTCAAAAATAAAGAAAATTGGCTGAAAACGACTAAATATCAAGGACTCATTGGGCGAATCGCTCTGGAACTGAAATCGGAATGCTTACTGACATATCCCCTATCTGAAAGTCTGATAAACTCCGGAAAAATGACTAAGTTTCAAAAAAAAAATTTTTTCAACTTTTTTCAATTTTACCCCCGTGGGATATATATTCTACCCACACAGATTTGGAACTCTCCTGGGGTACCCTCACACATATTATTCCCTCATTTAATAGATATTTTCACAAAAAAGTGAAATTTTCAAAAATCCAAAATATTGGCTGAAAATGACTAAATATCAAGGACTCAGTGGGCGAATCGCTCTGGAACTGAAATCGGAACGCTCATTGACATTTGCCCTATCTGAAAGTCTGATAAACGCCGGAAAAATGACAGTCCAAAAAAAAAAATTTTTCAACTTTTTTCAATTTTACCCCCGTGGGATATATATTCTACCCACACACATTTGGAACTCTCCTCTAGTACCCTCACACATATTATTCCCTCATTTGGTGGATATTTTCACAAAAAAGTGAAATTTTTAAAAATACAGAAATTTAGCTGAAAACGACTAAATATCAAGGACTCATTGGGAGAATCGCTCTGGAACTGAAATCGGAACACTCACTGACATTTCCCCTATCTGAAAGTCAGATAAACGCCGGAAAAATGACTAAGTCCAAAAAAATAATGTTTTCAACTTTTTTCAATTTTACCCCCGTGGGATATATATTCTACCCACACACATTTGGAACTCTCCTGGGGTACCCTCACACATATTATTCCCTCATTTAATGGATATTTTCACAAAAAAGTTAAATTTTCAAAAATCCAAAATATTGGCTGAAAATGACTAAATATCAAGGACTCAGTGGGCGAATCGCTCTGGAACTGAAATCGGAACGCTCATTGACATTTACCCTATCTGAAAGTCTGATAAACGCCGGAAAAATGACAGTCCAAAAAAAAAAATTTTTCAACTTTTTTCAATTTTACCCCCGTGGGATATATATTCTACCCACACACATTTGGAACTCTCCTGGGGTACCCTCACACATATTATTCCCTCATTTAGTGGATGTTTTCACAAAAAAGTTACATTTTCAAAAATCCAAAATATTGGCTGAAAACGACTGGATATCAAGGACTCATTGGCTGAATCGCTCTGGAACTGAAATCGGAACGCTCACTGACATTTGCCCTATCTGAAAGTCTGATAAACTCAGGAAAAATGACTAAGCCGAAAAAAAAAATTTTTTAACCTTTTTTCAATTTTACACCCGTGGGATATATATTCTACCCACACACATTTGGAACTCTCCTGGGGTACCCTCACACATATTATTCCCTCATTTAGTGGATATTTTCACAAAAAAGTGACATTTTTAAAAATACAGAAATTTGGCTGAAAACGACTAAATATCAAGGACTCATTGGGCGAATCACTCTGGAACTGATAACGGAACGCTCACTGACATTTGCCTTATCTGAAAGTCTGATAAACGCCGGAAAAATGACTAAGTCCAAAAAAAAAATGTTTTCAACTTTTTTCAATTTTACCCCTGTGGGATATATATTCTAAACACACACATTTGGAACTCTCCTGGGGTACCCTCACATATATTATTCCTTCATTTAGTGGATATTTTCACTAAAAAGTGAAATTTTCAAAAATCCAGAAAATTGGCTGAAAACCACGAAATATCAAGGACTCATTGGGCGAATCGCTCTGGAACTGAAATCGGAACGCTCACTGACATAAGCCCTATCTAAAAGTCTGATAAACGCTGAAAAAATGACGAAGTCCAAAACAAAATTTTTTTCAACTTTTTTCAATTTTACCCCCGTGGGACATATATTCTACCCACACACATTTGGAACTCTCCTGGGGTACCCTCACACATATTATTCCCTCATTTAGTGGATATTTTCACAAAAAAGTGACATTTTCAAAAATCCAGAAAATTGGCTGAAAACGACTGAATATCAAGGACTCATTGGGCGAATCGCTCTGCAACTGAAATCGGAATGCTCACTGACTTTTGCCCTATCTCAAAGTCTGATAAACGCCGGAAAAATGACTAAGTCCAAAAAAAAAATGTTTTCAACTTTTTTCAATTTTACCCCCGTGGGATATATGTTCTACCCACACACATTTGGAACTCTCCTGGTGTACCCTCACACATATTATTCCCTCATTTAGAGGATATTTTCACAAAAAAGTGAAATTTTCAAAAATCCAAAATATTGGCTGTAAACGACTAAATATCAAGGACTCATTGGGCGAATCGCTCTGGAACTGAAATCGGAACGCTCACTGACATTTCCCCTATCTGAAAGTCTGATAAACGCCGGAAAAATGACAGTCCAAAAAAAAAAATTTTTTATTTTTTTTCAATTTTACCCCTGTGGGATACATATTCTACCCACACACATTTCGAACTCTCCCGGGGTACCCTCACACATATTATTCCCTCATTTAGTGGATATTTTCACAAAAAAGTGAAATTTTCAAAAATAAAGAAAATTGGCTGAAAACGACTAAATATCAAGGACTCATTGGGCGAATCGCTCTGGAACTGAAATCGGAATGCTTACTGACATATCCCCTATCTGAAAGTCTGATAAACTCCGGAAAAATGACTAAGTTTCAAAAAAAAAATTTTTTCAACTTTTTTCAATTTTACCCCCGTGGGATATATATTCTACCCACACAGATTTGGAACTCTCCTGGGGTACCCTCACACATATTATTCCCTCATTTAATAGATATTTTCACAAAAAAGTGAAATTTTCAAAAATCCAAAATATTGGCTGAAAATGACTAAATATCAAGGACTCAGTGGGCGAATCGCTCTGGAACTGAAATCGGAACGCTCATTGACATTTGCCCTATCTGAAAGTCTGATAAACGCCGGAAAAATGACAGTACAAAAAAAAAAATTTTTCAAAAATTTTCAATTTTACCCCCGTGGGATATATATTCTACCCACACACATTTGGAACTCTCCTCTAGTACCCTCACACATATTATTCCCTCATTTGGTGGATATTTTCACAAAAAAGTGAAATTTTTAAAAATACAGAAATTTAGCTGAAAACGACTAAATATCAAGGACTCATTGGGAGAATCGCTCTGGAACTGAAATCGGAACACTCACTGACATTTCCCCTATCTGAAAGTCAGATAAACGCCGGAAAAATGACTAAGTCCAAAAAAATAATGTTTTCAACTTTTTTCAATTTTACCCCCGTGGGATATATATTCTACCCACACACATTTGGAACTCTCCTGGGGTACCCTCACACATATTATTCCCTCATTTAATGGATATTTTCACAAAAAAGTGAAATTTTCAAAAATCCAAAATATTGGCTGAAAATGACTAAATATCAAGGACTCAGTGGGCGAATCGCTCTGGAACTGAAATCGGAACGCTCATTGACATTTACCCTATCTGAAAGTCTGATAAACGCCGGAAAAATGACAGTCCAAAAAAAAAAATTTTTCAACTTTTTTCAATTTTACCCCCGTGGGATATATATTCTACCCACACACATTTGGAACTCTCCTGGGGTACCCTCACACATATTATTCCCTCATTTAGTGGATGTTTTCACAAAAAAGTTACATTTTCAAAAATCCAAAATATTGGCTGAAAACGACTGGATATCAAGGACTCATTGGCTGAATCGCTCTTAAACTGAAATCGGAACGCTCACTGACATTTGCCCTATCTGAAAGTCTGATAAACTCCGGAAAAATGACTAAGCCGAAAAAAAAATTTTTTTAACCTTTTTTCAATTTTACACCCGTGGGATATATATTCTACCCACAAACATTTGGAACTCTCCTGGGGTACCCTCACACATATTATTCCCTCATTTAGTGGATATTTTCACAACAAAGTGAAATTTTTAAAAATCCAAAATATTGGCTGAAAACGACTAAATATCAAGAACTCATTGGGCGAATCGCTCTGGAACTGAAATCGGAACGCTCACTGACATTTCCCCTATCTGAAAGTCTGATAAACGCCGGAAAAATGACTAAGTCCAAAAAAAAAATGTTTTCAACTTTTTTCAAGTTTACCCCCGTGGGATATATGTTCTTCCCACACACATTTGGAACTCTCCTGGGGTACCCTCACACATATTATTCCCTCATTTACTGGATATTTTCACAAAAAAGTGAAATTTTCAAAAATCCAAAATATTTGCTGAAAACGACTAAATATCAAGGACTCATTGGGCGAATCGCTCTGGAACTGAAATCAGAATGCTCACTGACATTTGCCCTATCTGAAAGTCTGATAAACGCCGGAAAAATGACTAAGCCAAAAACAATTTTTTTTTAACCTTTTTTCAATTTTACACCCGTGGGATATATATTCTACCCACACACATTTGGAACTCTCCTGGGGTAGCCTCACATATATTATTCCCTCATTTAGTGGATATTTTCACTAAAAAGTGAAATTTTCAAAAATCCAGAAGATTGGCTGAAAACAACGAAATATCAAGGACTCATTGATCGCATCACTCTGGAACTGAAATCTGATTGCTCACTGACATTTCCCCTATCTGTAAGTCTGATAAACGCTGTAAAAATGACTAAGTGTAAAAAAAAAATTTTTTCAACTTTTTTCAACTTTACCCCCGTGGGATATAAATTCTACTCACACACATTTGGGGTGCCCTCACACATATTATTCCCTCATTTAGTGGATATTTTCACAAAAAAATGAAATTTTCAAAAATCCAAAATATTGTCTGAAAACGACGAAATATCAAGGACTCATTGGGCGAATCGATCTGCAACTGAAATCGGAATGCTCACTGACTTTTGCCCTATCTGAAAGTCTGATAAACGCCGGAAAAATGACTAAGTCCAAAAAAAAAAATGTTTTCAACTTTTTTCAATTTTACCCACGTGGGATATATATTCTACCCACACACATTTGGAACTCTCCTGGGGTACCCTCACACATATTATTCCCTCATTTAGTGGATATTTTCACAAAAAAGTGAAATTTTCAAAAATCCAAAATATTGGCTGAAAACGACTAAATATCAAGGACTCATTGGGCGAATCGCTCTGGAACTGAAATCGGAACGCTCACTGACATAAGCCCTATCTAAAAGTCTGATAAACGCTGAAAAAATGACTAAGTCCAAAACAAAATTTTTTTCAACTTTTTTCAATTTTACCCCCGTGGGATATATATTCTACCCACACACATTTGGAACTCTCCTGGGGTACCCTCACACATATTATTCCCTCATTTAGTGGATATTTTCACAAAAAAGTGACATTTTCAAATATCCAGAAAATTGGCTGAAAACGACTGAATATCAAGGACTCATTGGGCGAATCGCTCTGCAACTGAAATCGGAATGCTCACTGACTTTTGCCCTATCTGAAAGTCTGATAAACGCCGGAAAAATGACTAAGTCCAAAAAAAAAATGTTTTCAACTTTTTTCAATTTTACCCACGTGGGATATATATTCTACCCACACACATTTGGAACTCTCCTGGGGTACCCTCACACATATTATTCCCTCATTTAGTGGATATTTTCACAAAAAAGTGAAATTTTCAAAAATCCAAAATATAGGCTGAAAACGAATAAATATCAAGGACTCATTGGGCGAATCGCTCTGGAACTGAAATCGGAACGCTCACTGACATTTGCCCTATCTGAAAGTCTGATAAACGCTGGAAAAATGACTAAGTCCAAAAAAAAATATTTTTCAACTTTTTTCAATTTTACCCCCGTGGGATATATATTCTACCCACACACATTTGGAACTTTCCTGGGGTACCCTCACACATATTATTCCCTCATTTAGTGGATATTTTCATAAAAAAAGTGAAATTTTCAAAAATCCAGAAAATTGGCTGAAAACGACTAAATATCAAGGACTCATTGGGCGAATCACTCTGGAACTGAAATCGGAATGCTCTCTGACATTTGCCCTATCTGAAAGTCTGATAAACGCCGGAAAAATGACTAAGCCCAAAAAAATTTTTTTTTAACCTTTTTTCAATTTTACCCCCGTGGGATATATATTCTACCCACACACATTTGGAACTCTCCTGGGGTACCCTCACACATATTATTCCCTCATTTAGTGGATATTTTCACAAAAAAGTGAAATTTTCAAAAATCCAAAATATTGGCTGAAAACGACTAAATATCAAGGACTCATTGGGCGAATCGCTCTGGAACTGAAATCGGAACGCTCACTGACATAAGCCCTATCTGAAAGTCTGACAAACGCTGAAAAAATGACTAAGTCCAAAACAAAATTTTTTTCAACTTTTTTCAATTTTACCCCCGTGGGATATATATTCTACCCACACACATTTGGAACTCTACTGGGGTACCCTCACACATATTATTCCCTCATTTAGTGGATATTTTCACAAAAAAGTGACATTTTCAAAAATCCAGAAAATTGGCTGAAAACAACTGAATATCAAGGACTCATTGGGCGAATCGCTCTGCAACTGAAATCGGAATGCTCACTGACTTTTGCCCTATCTGAAAGTCTGATAAACGCCGGAAAAATGACTAGGCCCAAAAAATTTTTTTTTTTAACCTTTTTTCAATTTTACACCCGTGGGATATATATTCTACCCACACACATTTGGAACTCTCCTGGGGTACCCTCACACATATTATTTCCTCATTTAGTGGATATTTTCACAAAAAAGCGAAATTTTCAAAAATCTAAAATATTGGCTGAAAACGACTAAATATCAAGGACTCATTGGGCGCATCACTCTGGAACTGAAATCGGAATGCTCACTGACATTTCCCCTATC
Organism: Phyllobates terribilis; assembly: GCF_046119375.1. NCBI lineage: Eukaryota > Metazoa > Chordata > Amphibia > Anura > Dendrobatidae > Phyllobates > Phyllobates terribilis. The sequence goes on from NW_027363191.1 coordinate 423,850, forward strand.
TGAAAGTCTGATAAACGCTGGAAAAATGACTAAGTGTAAAAAAAAAATTTTTTCAACTTTTTTCAACTTTACCCCCGTGGGATATAAATTCTACTCACACACATTTGGGGTGCCCTCACACATATTATTCCCTCATTTAGTGGATAGTTTCACAAAAAAATGAAATTTTCAAAAATCCAAAATATTGTCTGAAAACGACAAAATATCAAGGACTCATTGGGCGAATCGCTCTGGAACTGAAATTGGAATGCTCACTGACATTTCCCCTATCTGAAAGTCTGATAAACGCTGGAAAAATGACTAAGTCCAAAACAAAATTTTTTTCAACTTTTTTCAATTTTACCCCCGTGGGATATATATTCTACCCACACACATTTGGAACTCTACTGGGGTACCCTCACACATATTATTCCCTCATTTAGTGGATATTTTCACAAAAAAGTGACATTTTCAAAAATCCAGAAAATTGGCTGAAAACAACTGAATATCAAGGACTCATTGGGCGAATCGCTCTGCAACTGAAATCGGAATGCTCACTGACTTTTGCCCTATCTGAAAGTCTGATAAACGCCGGAAAAATGACTAGGCCCAAAAAATTTTTTTTTTTAACCTTTTTTCAATTTTACACCCGTGGGATATATATTCTACCCACACACATTTGGAACTCTCCTGGGGTACCCTCACACATATTATTTCCTCATTTAGTGGATATTTTCACAAAAAAGCGAAATTTTCAAAAATCTAAAATATTGGCTGAAAACGACTAAATATCAAGGACTCATTGGGCGCATCACTCTGGAACTGAAATCGGAATGCTCACTGACATTTCCCCTATCTGAAAGTCTGATAAACGCTGGAAAAATGACTAAGTGTAAAAAAAAAATTTTTTCAACTTTTTTCAACTTTACCCCCGTGGGATATAAATTCTACTCACACACATTTGGGGTGCCCTCACACATATTATTCCCTCATTTAGTGGATAGTTTCACAAAAAAATGAAATTTTCAAAAATCCAAAATATTGTCTGAAAACGACAAAATATCAAGGACTCATTGGGCGAATCGCTCTGGAACTGAAATTGGAATGCTCACTGACATTTCCCCTATCTGAAAGTCTGATAAACGCTGGAAAAATGACTAAGTCGAAAAAAAAAATTTTTTCAACTTTTTTCAATTTTACCCCTGTGGGATATATATTCTACCCACACACATTTGGAACTCTCCTGGGGTACCCTCACACATATTATTCCCTCATTTAGTGGATATTTTCACAAAAAAGTGACATTTTCAAAAATCCAGAAAATTGGCTGAAAACGACTGAATATCAACGAGTCATTGGGCGAATCGCTCTGCAACTGAAATCGGAATGCTCACTGACTTTTGCCCTATCTGAAAGTCTGATAAACGCCGGAAAAATGGCTAAGTCCAAAAAAAAAATGTTTTCAACTTTTTTCAATTTTACCCCCGTGGGATATATATTCTACCCACACACATTTGGAACTCTCCTGGGGTACCCTCACACATATTATTCCCTCATTTAGTGGATATTTTCACAAAAAAGTGAAATTTTCAAAAATCCAAAATATTGGCTGAAAACGACTAAATATCAAGGACTCATTGGGCGAATCGCTCTGGAACTGAAATCTGAACGCTCACTGACATTTGCCCTATCTGAAAGTCTGATAAACGCTGAAAAAATGACTAAGTCCAAAAAAAAATATTTTTCAACTTTTTTCAATTTTACCCCTGTGGGATATATATTCTACCCACACACATTTGGAACTTTCCTGGGGTACCCTCACACATATTATTCCCTCATTTAGTGGATATTTTCACAAAAAAGTGACATTTTCAAAAATCCAGAAAATTGGCTGAAAACGACTGAATATCAAGGAGTCATTGGGCGAATCGCTCTGCAACTGAAATCGGAATGCTCACTGACTTTTGCCCTATCTGAAAGTCTGATAAACGCCGGAAAAATGACTAAGTCGAAAAAAACAATGTTTTCAACTTTTTTCAATTTTACTCCCGTGGGATATATATTCTACCCACACACATTTGAAACTCTCCTGGGGTAACCTCACACATATTATTCCCTCATTTAGTGGATATTTTCTCAAAAAAGTGACATTTTCAAAAATCCAGAAAATTGGCTGAAAACTACGAAATATCAAGGACTCATTGGGCGAATCGCTCTGGGACTGAAATCAGAATGCTCACTGACTTTTGCCCTATCTGAAAGTCTGATAAACGCCAGAAAAATGACTAAGTCCAAAAAAAAAAATGTTTTCAACTTTTTTCAATTTTACCCCCGTGGGATATATATTCTACCCACACACATTTGGAACTCTCCTGGGGTAACCTCACACATATTATTCCCTCATTTAGTGGATATTTTCTCAAAAAAGTGACATTTTCAAATATCCAGAAAATTGGCTGAAAACGACTAATTATCAAGGACTCATTGGGCAAATCGCTCTGGAACTGAAATCGGAACGATCACTGACATTTGCCCTATCTGAAAGTCTGATAAACGCTGGAAAAATGACTAAGTCGAAAAAAACAATGTTTTCAACTTTTTTCAATTTTACCACCGTGGGATATATATTCTACCCACACACATTTGGAACTCTCCTGGGGTGCCCTCACACATATTATTCCCTCATTTAGTGGATATTTTCACAAAAAAGTGACATTTTCAAAAATCCAAAATATTGGCTAAAAACGACTAAATATCAAGGACTCATTGGGCGAATCGCTCTGGAAGTGAAATCGGAACGCTCACTGACATTTGCCCTATCTGAAAGTCTGATAGACGCTGGAAAAATGACTAAGTCGAAAAAAACAATGTTTTCAACTTTTTTCAATTTTACCCCCGTGGGATATATATTCTACCCACACACATTTGAAACTCTCCTGGGGTAACCTCACACATATTATTCCCTCATTTAGTGGATATTTTCTCAAAAAAGTGACATTTTCAAAAATCCAGAAAATTGGCTGAAAACTACGAAATATCAAGGACTCATTGGGCGAATCGCTCTGGGACCGAAATCGGAATGCTCACTGACTTTTGCCCTATCTGAAAGTCTGATAAACGCTGGAAAAATGACTAAGTCCAAAAAAAGAAATTTTTTTCAACTTTTTTAAATTTTACCCCCGTGGGATATATATTCTACCCACACACATTTGGAACTCTCCTGGGGTACCCTCACACATATTATTCCCTCATTTAGTGGATATTTTCACAAAAAAGTGAAATTTTCAAAAATCCAGAAAATTGGCTGAAAACGACTAAATATCAAGGACTCATTGGGCGAATAGCTCTGGAACTGAAATCGGAACGCTCACTGACATTTGCCCTATCTGAAAGTCTGATAAACGCTGGAAAAATGACTAAGTCGAAAAAAAAAATGTTTTCACCTTTTTTCAATTTTACCCCCGTGGGATATATATTCTACCCACACACATTTGGAACTTTTCTGGGGTACCCTCACACATATTATTCCCTCATTTAGTGGATATTTTCATAAAAAAGTGACATTTTCAAAAATCCCAAATATTGGCTGAAAACGACTAAATATCAAGGACTCATTGGGCGAATCGCTCTGGAACTGAAATCGGAACGCTCACTGACATTTGCCCTATCTGAAAGCCTGATAAACGCCAGAAAAATGACTAAGTGTAAAAAGAAATTTTTTTCAACTTTTTTCAATTTTACCCCCGTGGGATATATATTCTACCCACACACATTTGGAACTCTCTTGGGGTACCCTCACACATATTATTCCCTTATTTAGTGGATATTTTCACAAAAAAGTGAAATTTTCAAAAATCCAGAAAATTGGCTGAAAACGACTAAATATCAAGGACTCATTGGGCGAATCGCTCTGGAACTGAAATCGGAACGCTCACTGACATTTGCCCTATCTGAAAGTCTGATAAACGCCGGAAAAATGACTAAGTCCAAAAAAAAAATTTTTCTAACTTATTTCAATTTTACCCCCGTGGGATATATATTCTACCCACACACATTTGGAACTCTCCTGGGGTACCCTCACACATATTATTCCCTCATTTAGTGGATATTTTCACAAAAAAGTGAAATTTTCAAAAATCAAAAATATTGGCTGAAAACAACGAAATTTCAAGGACTCCTTGGGCGAATCGCTCTGGAACTGAAATCGGAATGCTCACTGACTTTTGCCCTATCAGAAAGTCTGATAAACGCTGGAAAAATGACAGTCCAAAAAAAAAATTTTTTCATCTTTTTCCAATTTTACCCCCGTGGGATATATATTCTACCCACACACATTTGGAACTCTCCTGGGGTACCCTCACACATATTATTCCCTCATTTAGTGGATCTTTTCACAAAAAAGTGACATTTTCAAAAATCCAAAATATTGCCTGAAAACGACTAAATATCAAGGACTCCTTGGGCCAATCGCTTTGGAACTGAAATCGGAACGCTCACTGACATTTGCCCTATCTGAAAGTCTGATAAACGCTGGAAAAATGACTAAGTCGAGAAAAAAATATTTTTCAACTTTTTTCAATTTTACCCCCGTGAGATATATATTCTGCCCACACACATTTGGAACTCTCCTGGGGTACCCACATACATATTATTCCCTCATTTAGTGGATATTTTCACAAAAAAGTGACATTTTCAAAAATCCTAAATATTGGCTGAAAACAACTAAATATCAAGGACTCATTGGGCGAATCGCTCTGGAACTGAAATCGGAATGCTCACTGACTTTTGCCCTTTCGGAAAGTCTGATAAACGCTGGAAAAATGACAGTCCAAAAAAAAAATTTTTTCAACTTTTTCCAATTTTACCCCCGTGGGATATATATTCTACCCACACACATTTGGAACTCTCCTGGGGTACCCTCACACATATTATTCCCTCATTTAGTGGATATTTTCACAAAAAAGTGACATGTTCAAAAATCCAGAAAATTGGCTGAAAACAACTAAATATCAAGGACTCACTGGGCGAATCGCTCTGGAACTGAAATCGGAACGGTAGCTGACATTTGCCCTATCTGAAAGTCTGATAAACGCTGGAAAAATGACTAAGTCGAAAAAAAAAATGTTTTCAACTTTTTTCAATTTTACCCCCGTGGGATATATATTCTACCCACACACATTTGGAACTCTCTTGGGGTACCCTCACACATATTATTCCCTTATTTAGTGGATATTTTCACAAAAAAGTGAAATTTTCAAAAATCCAGAAAATTGGCTGAAAACGACTAAATATCAAGGACTCATTGGGCGAATCGCTCTGGAACTGAAATCGGAACGCTCACTGACATTTGCCCTATCTGAAAGTCTGATAAACGCCGGAAAAATGACTAAATCCAAAAAAAAAATTTTTCTAACTTATTTCAATTTTACCCCCGTGGGATATATATTCTACCCACACACATTTGGAACTCTCCTGGGGTACCCTCACACATATTATTCCCTCATTTAGTGGATATTTTCACAAAAAAGTGACATGTTCAAAAATCCAGAAAATTGGCTGAAAACAACTAAATATCAAGGACTCACTGGGCGAATCGCTCTGGAACTGAAATCGGAACGGTAGCTGACATTTGCCCTATCTGAAAGTCTGATAAACGCTGGAAAAATGACTAAGTCGAAAAAAAAAATGTTTTCAACTTTTTTCAATTTTACCCCCGTGGGATATATATTCTACCCACACACATTTGGAACTCTCCTGGGGTACCCTCACACATATTATTCCCTTATTTAGTGGATATTTTCACAAAAAAGTGAAAATTTCAAAAATCCAGAAAATTTGCTGAAAACGACTAAATATCAAGGACTCATTGGGCGAATCGCTCTGGAACTGAAATCGGAACGCTCAGTGACATTTGACCTATCTGAAAGTCTGATAAACGCCGGAAAAATGACTAAGTCCAAAAAGAAATTTTTTTCAACTTTTTTCAATTTTACCCCCGTGGGATATATATTCTACCCACACACATTTGGAACTCTCCTGGGATACCCTCACACATATTATTCCCTCATTTAGTGGATATTTTCACAAAAAAGTGAAATTTTAAAAAATCCAAAATATTGGCTGAAAACGACGAAATATCAAGGACTCATTGGGCGAATCGCTCTGGAACTGAAATCGGAACGCTCACTGACATTTGCCCTATCTGAAAGCCTGATAAATGCCGGAAAAATGACTAAGTCCAAAAAGAATTTTTTTTCAACTTTTTTCAATTTTACCCCCGTGGGATATATATTCTACCCACACACATTTGTAACTTTCCTGGGGTACCCTCACACATATTATTCCCTCATTTAGTGGATATTTTCACAAAAAAGTGAAATTTTCAAAAATCCAAAATATTGGCTGAAAACGACGAAATATCAAAGGACTCATTGGGCGAATCGCTCTGGAACTGAAATCGGAAAGCTCACTGACATTTGACCTATCTGAAAGCCTGATAAACGCTGGAAAAATTACTAAGTCGAAAAAAAAATATTTTTCAACTTTTTTCAATTTTACCCCCGTGAGATATATATTCTACCCACACACATTTGGAACTCTCCTGGGGTACCCTCACACATATTATTCCCTCATTTAGTGGATATTTTCACAAAAAAGTGACATTTTCAAAAATCCAAAATATTGGCTGAAAACGACTAAATATCAAGGACTCATTGGGCGAATCGCTCTGGAACTGAAATCGGAACGCTCACTGACATTTGCCCTATCTGAAAGCCTGATAAACGCGGGAAAAATGACTAAGTCGAAAAAAAAATATTTTTCAACTTTTTTCAATTTTACCCCCGTGGGATATATATTCTACCCACACACATTTTCAACTCTGCTGAGGTACCCTCCCACATTTTATTCCCTCATTTAGTGGATATTTTGACAAAAAAGTGAAATTTTCAAAAATCCTAAATATTGGCTGAAAACAACTAAATATCAAGGACTCAATGGTCGAATCGCTCTGGAACTGAAATCGGAACGCTCACTGACATTTGCCCTATCTGAAAGCCTGATAAACGCCGGAAAAATGACTAAGTCCAAAAAGAAATTGTTTTCAAATTTTTTCATATTTACCCCCGTGGGATATATATTCTACCCATACACATTTGGAACTCTCCTGGGGTACCCTCACACATATTATTCCCTCATTTAGTGGATATTTTCTCAAAAAAGTGACATTTTCAAAAATCCAGAAAATTGGCTGAAAACGACGAAATATCAAGGACTCATTGGGCGAATCGCTCTGGAACTGAAATCGGAACGCTCACTGACATTTGCCTTATCTGAAAGCCTGATTAACGCCGGAAAAATGACTAAGTCCAAAAAGAAATTTTTTTCAACTTTTTTCAATTTTACCCCCGTGGGATATATATTCTACCCACACACATTTGTAACTCTCCTGGGGTACCCTCACACATATTATTCCCTCATTTAGTGGATATTTTCACAAATAAGTGAAATTTTCAAAAATCCAAAATATTGGCTGAAAACGACGAAATATCAAGGACTCATTGGGCGAATCGCTCTGGAACTGAAATCGGAATGCTCACTGATATTTGACCTATCTGAAAGTTTGATAAACGCCGTAAAAATGACTAAGTCCCAAAAAAAAATGTTTTCAACTTTTTTCAATTTTACCCCCGTGGGATATATATTCTACCCACAAACATTTGGAACTCTCCTGGAGTACCCTCACACATATTATTCCCTCATTTAGTGGATATTTTCTCAAAAAAGTGACATTCTCAAAAATACAGAAAATTGGCTGAAAACGACTTAATATCAAGGACTCATTGGGCGAATCGCTCTGGAACTGAAATCGGAATGCTCACTGACATTTGACCTATCTCAAAGTCTGATAAACGCCGGAAAAATGACTAAGTCCAAAAAAAAAATTTTTTTCAACTTTTTTAAATTTTACCCCCGTGGGATATATATTCTACCCACACACATTTGGAACTCTCCTGGGGTGTCCTCACACATATTATTCCTTCATTTTGTGGATATTTTCACAAAAAAGTGAAATTTTAAACAATCCAAAATATTGGCTGAAAATGACGAAATATCAAGGACACATTGGGCGAATCGCTCTGGAACTGAAATCGGAACGCTCACTGACATTTGACCTATCTGAAAGTCTGATAAACGCTGGAAAAATGACTAAGTCCAAAAAAAAAAATTTTTCAACTTTTTTCAATTTTACCCCCGTGGGATATATATTCTACCCACACACATTTGGAACTGTCCTGGGGTAACCTCACACATATTATTCCCTCATTTAGTGGATATTTTCACAAAAAAGTGAAATTTTCAAAAATCCAAAATATTGGCTGAAAACGACGAAATGTCAATGACTCATTGGGCGAATCGCTCTGGAACTGAAATCGGAATGCTCACTGACTTTTGCCCTATCTGAAAGTCTGATAAACGCTGGAAAAATGACTAAGTCGAAAAAATAAATGTTTTCAACTTTTTTCAATTTTACCCCCATGGGATATATATTCTACCCACACACATGTGGAACTCTCCTGGGGTACCCTCACACATATTATTCCCTCATTTAGTGGATATTTTCACAAAAAAGTGAAATTTTCAAAAATCCAGAAAACTGGCCGAAAACAACTAAATATCAAGGACTCACTGGGCGAATCGCTCTGGAACTGAAATCGGAACGGTAGCTGACATTTGCCCTATCTGAAAGTCTGATAAACGCCGGAAAAATGACTGAGTCCAAAAAAAAAATTTTTTTCAACTTTTTTCAATTTTACCACCGTGGGATATATATTCTACCCACACATATTTGGAAATCTCCTGGGGTACCCTCACACATATTATTCCCTCATTTAGTGGATATTTTCACAAATAAGTGAAATTTTCAAAAATCCAAAATATTGGCTGAAAACGACTAAATATCAAGGACTCATTGGGCGAATCGCTCTGGAACTGAAATCGGAATGCTCACTGACATTTGACCTATCTGAAAGTCTGATAAACGCCGTAAAAATGACTAAGTCCAAAAAGAAATTTTTTTCAACTTTTTTCAATTTTACCCCCGTGGGATATATATTCTACCCACACACATTTGTAACTCTCCTGGGGTACCCTCACACATATTATTCCCTCATTTAGTGGATATTTTCACAAATAAGTGAAATTTTCAAAAATCCAAAATATTGGCTGAAAACGACTAAATATCAAGGACTCATTGGGCGAATCGCTCTGGAACTGAAATCGGAATGCTCACTGACATTTGACCTATCTGAAAGTCTGATAAACGTCGTAAAAATGACTAAGTCCAAAAAGAAATTTTTTTAAACTTTTTTCAATTTTACCCCCGTGGGATATATATTCTACCCACACACATTTGTAACTCTCCTGGGGTACCCTCACACATATTATTCCCTCATTTAGTGGATATTTTCACAAAAAAGTGACATTTTCAAAAATCCAGAAAATTGGCTGAAAACGACGAAATATCAAGGACTCATTGGGCGAATCGCTCTGGAACTGAAATCGGAACGCTCACTGACATTTGCCCTATCTGAAAGTCTGATAAACGCTGGAAAAATGACTAAGTCGAAAAAAAAATATTTTTCAACTTTTTTCAATTTTACCCCCGTGGAATATATATTCTACCCACACACATTTGTAACTCTCCTGGGGTACCCTCACACATATTATTCCCTCATTTAGTGGATATTTTCACAAAAAAGTGAAATTTTCAAAAATCCTAAATATTGGCTGAAAACAACTAAATATCAAGGACTCATTGGTCTAATCGCTCTGGAACTGAAATCGGAACGCTCACTGACATTTGCCCTATCTGAAAGTCTGATAAACGCCGTAAAAATGACTAAGTCCAAAAAAAAAGTTTTTTAAACTTTTTTCAATTTTACCCCCGTGGGATATATATTCTACCCACGCACATTTGGAACTCTCCTGGGGTAACCTCACACATATTATTCCCTCATTTAGTGGATATTTTCTCAAAAAAGTGACATTTTCAAAAATCCAGAAAATTGGCTGAAAACGACTAAATATCAAGGACTCATTGGGCAAATCGCTCTGGAACTGAAATCGGAACGCTCACTGACATTTGACCTATCTGAAAGTCTGATAAACGCCGTAAAAATGACAAAGTCCCTAAAAAAAAATTTTTCAACTTTTTTCAATTTTACCCCCGTGGGATATTTATTCTACCCACACACATTTGGAACTCTCCTGGGGTACCCTCACACACATTATTCCCTCATTTAGTGGATATTTTCACAAAAAAGTGAAATTTTCAAAAATCCAGAAAATTGGCTGAAAACGACGAAATATCAAGGAATCATTGGGCGAATCGCTCTGGAACTGAAATCGGAACGCTCACTAACTTTTGACCTATCTGAAAGTCTGATAAACGCCGGAAAAATGACTTAATCCAAAAAGAAATTTTTTTCAACTTTTTTCAATTTTACCCCCGTGGGATATATATTCTACCCACACACATTTGGAACTCTCCTGGGGTACCCTCACACATATTATTCCCTCATTTAGTGGATATTTTCACAAAAAAGTGAAATTTTCAAAAATCCAAAATATTGGCTGAAAACGCCGAAATATCAAGGACTCATTGGGCGAATCGCTCTGGAACTGAAATCGGAATGCTCACTGACTTTTGCCCTATCTGAAAGTCTGATAAACGCTGGAAAAATTACTAAGTTCAAAAAAAAAAATTTTTCAACTTTTTTCAATTTTACCCCCGTGGGATATATATTCTACCCACACACATTTGGAACTCTCCTGGGGTACCCTCACACATATTATTCCCTCATTTAGTGGATATTTTCTCAAAAAAGTGACATTTTCAAAAATCCAGAAAATTGGCTGAAAACGACTAAATATCAAGGACTCATTGGGCGAATCGCTCTGGAACTGAAATCGGAACGCTCACTGACATTTGACCTATCTGAAAGTCTGATAAACGCCGTAAAAATGACTATGTCCCCAAAAAAAAATTTTTCAACTTTTTTCAATTTTACCCCCGTGGGATATATATTCTAGCCACACACATTTGGAACTCTTCTGGGGTACCCTCACACATATTATTCCCTCATTTAGTGGATATTTTCACAAAAAAGTGACATTTTCAAAAATCCAAAATATTGTCTGAAAACTACTAAATATCAAGGACTCATTGGGCGAATCGCTCTGGAACTGAAATCGGAATGCTCACTGACTTTTGCCCTATCTGAAAGTCTGATAAACGCTCGAAAAATTACTAAACCAAAAAAAAATTTTTTTCAACTTTTTTCAATTTTACCCCCGTGGGATATATATTCTACCCACACACATTTGGAACTCTCCTGGGGTTACCTCACACATATTATTCCCTCATTTAGTGGATATTTTCTCAAAAAAGTGACATTTTCAAAAATCCAGAAAATTGGCTGAAAACGACTAAATATCAAGGACTCATTGGGCGAATCGCTCTGGAACTGAAATCGGAACGCTCACTGACATTTGACCTATCTGAAAGTCTGATAAACGCCGTAAAAATGACTATGTCCCCAAAAAAAAATTTTTAAACTTTTTTCAATTTTACCCCCGTGGGATATATATTCTACCCACACACATTTGGAACTCTCCTGGGGTACCCTCACACATGTTATTCCCTCATTTAGTGGATATTTTCACAAAAAAGTGAAATTTTCAAAAATCCAGAAAATTGGCTGAAAACGACGAAATATCAAGGAATCATTGGGCGAATCGCTCTGGAATTGAAATCGGAACGCTCACTAACTTTTGACCTATCTGAAAGTCTGATAAACGCCGGAAAAATGACTAAGTCCAAAAAGAAATTTTTTTCAACTTTTTTCAATTTTACCCCCATGGGATATATATTCTACCCACACACATTTGTAACTCTCCTGGGGTAACCTCACACATATTATTCCCTCATTTAGTGGATATTTTCACAAAAAAGTGAAATTTTCAAAAATCCTAAATATTGGCTGAAAACAACTAAATATCAAGGACTCATTGGTCTAATCGCTCTGGAACTGAAATCGGAACGCTCACTAACATTTGCCCTATCTGAAAGCCTGATAAATGCCGGAAAAATGACTAAGTCCAAAAAGAATTTTTTTTCAACTTTTTTCAATTTTACCCCCGTGGGATATATATTCTACCCACACACATTTGGAACTCTCCTGGGGTACCCTCACACATATTACTCCCTCATTTAGTGGATATTTTCACAAAAAAGTGAAATTTTCAAAAATCCTAAATATTGGCTGAAAATAACTAAATATCAAGGACTCATTGGGCGAATCGCTCTGGAACTGAAATCGGAACGCTCACTGACATTTGATCTATCTGAAAGTCTGATAAACGCTGTAAAAATGACTAAGTCCCCAAAAAAAAATTTTTCAACTTTTTTCAATTTTACCCCCGTGGGATATATATTCTACCCACACACATTTGGAACTCTCCTGGGGTACCCTCACACATATTATTCCCTCATTTAGTGGATATTTTCACAAAAAAGTGAAATTTTCAAAAATCCAGAAAATTGGCTGAAAACGACGAAATATCAAGGAATCATTGGGCGAATCGCTCTGGAACTGAATTCGGAACGCTCACTAACTTTTGACCTATCTGAAAGTCTGATAAACGCCGGAAAAATGACTTAATCCAAAAAGAAATTTTTTTCAACTTTTTTCAATTTTACCCCCGTGGGATATATATCCTACCCACACACATTTGGAACTCTCCTGGGGTACCCTCACACATATTATTCCCTCATTTAGTAGATATTTTCACAAAAAAGTAAAATTTTCAAAAATCCAAAATATTGGCTGAAAACGCCGAAATATCAAGGACTCATTGGGCGAATCGCTCTGGAACTGAAATCGGAATGCTCACTGACTTTTGCCCTATCTGAAAGTCTGATAAACGCTGGAAAAATTACTAAGTTCAAAAAAAAAAATTTTTCAACTTTTTTCAATTTTACCCCCGTGGGATATATATTCTACCCACACACATTTGGAACTCTCCTGGGGTACCCTCACACATATTATTCCCTCATTTAGTGGATATTTTCACAAAAAAGTGAAATTTTCAAAAATCCTAAATATTGGCTGAAAACAACTAAATATCAAGGACTCATTGGTCTAATCGCTCTGGAACTGAAATCGGAACGCTCACTAACATTTGCCCTATCTGAAAGCCTGATAAACGCCGGAAAAATGACTAAGTCCAAAAAGAATTTTTTTTCAACTTTTTTCAATTTTACCCCCGTGGGATATATATTCTAGCCACACACATTTGGAACTCTCCTGGGGTACCCTCACACATATTATTCCCTCATTTAGTGGATATTTTCACAAAAAAGTGACATTTTCAAAAATCCAAAATATTGTCTGAAAACTACTAAATATCAAGGACTCATTGGGCGAATCGCTCTGGAACTGAAATCGGAATGCTCACTGACTTTTGCCCTATCTGAAAGTCTGATAAACGCTCGAAAAATTACTAAACCAAAAAAAAATTTTTTTCAACTTTTTTCAATTTTACCCCCGTGGGATATATATTCTACCCACACACATTTGGAACTCTCCTGGGGTACCCTCACACATGTTATTCCCTCATTTAGTGGATATTTTCACAAAAAAGTGAAATTTTCAAAAATCCAGAAAATTGGCTGAAAACGACGAAATATCAAGGAATCATTGGGCGAATCGCTCTGGAATTGAAATCGGAACGCTCACTAACTTTTGACCTATCTGAAAGTCTGATAAACGCCAGAAAAATGACTAAGTCCAAAAAGAAATTTTTTTCAACTTTTTTCAATTTTACCCCCATGGGATATATATTCTACCCACACACATTTGTAACTCTCCTGGGGTAACCTCACACATATTATTCCCTCATTTAGTGGATATTTTCACAAAAAAGTGAAATTTTCAAAAATCCTAAATATTGGCTGAAAACAACTAAATATCAAGGACTCATTGGTCTAATCGCTCTGGAACTGAAATCGGAACGCTCACTAACATTTGCCCTATCTGAAAGCCTGATAAATGCCGGAAAAATGACTAAGTCCAAAAAGAATTTTTTTTCAACTTTTTTCAATTTTACCCCCGTGGGATATATATTCTACCCACACACATTTGGAACTCTCCTGGGGTACCCTCACACATATTACTCCCTCATTTAGTGGATATTTTCACAAAAAAGTGAAATTTTCAAAAATCCTAAATATTGGCTGAAAATAACTAAATATCAAGGACTCATTGGGCGAATCGCTCTGGAACTGAAATCGGAACGCTCACTGACATTTGATCTATCTGAAAGTCTGATAAACGCTGTAAAAATGACTAAGTCCCCAAAAAAAAATTTTTCAACTTTTTTCAATTTTACCCCCGTGGGATATATATTCTACCCACACACATTTGGAACTCTCCTGGGGTACCCTCACACATATTATTCCCTCATTTAGTGGATATTTTCACAAAAAAGTGAAATTTTCAAAAATCCAGAAAATTGGCTGAAAACGACGAAATATCAAGGAATCATTGGGCGAATCGCTCTGGAACTGAAATCGGAACGCTCACTAACTTTTGACCTATCTGAAAGTCTGATAAACGGCGGAAAAATGACTTAATCCAAAAAGAAATTTTTTTCAACTTTTTTCAATTTTACCCCCGTGGGATATATATCCTACCCACACACATTTGGAACTCTCCTGGGGTACCCTCACACATATTATTCCCTCATTTAGTAGATATTTTCACAAAAAAGTAAAATTTTCAAAAATCCAAAATATTGGCTGAAAACGCCGAAATATCAAGGACTCATTGGGCGAATCGCTCTGGAACTGAAATCGGAATGCTCACTGACTTTTGCCCTATCTGAAAGTCTGATAAACGCTGGAAAAATTACTAAGTTCAAAAAAAAAAATTTTTCAACTTTTTTCAATTTTACCCCCGTGGGATATATATTCTACCCACACACATTTGGAACTCTCCTGGGGTACCCTCACACATATTATTCCCTCATTTAGTGGATATTTTCACAAAAAAGTGAAATTTTCAAAAATCCTAAATATTGGCTGAAAACAACTAAATATCAAGGACTCATTGGTCTAATCGCTCTGGAACTGAAATCGGAACGCTCACTAACATTTGCCCTATCTGAAAGCCTGATAAACGCCGGAAAAATGACTAAGTCCAAAAAGAATTTTTTTTCAACTTTTTTCAATTTTACCCCCGTGGGATATATATTCTAGCCACACACATTTGGAACTCTCCTGGGGTACCCTCACACATATTATTCCCTCATTTAGTGGATATTTTCACAAAAAAGTGACATTTTCAAAAATCCAAAATATTGTCTGAAAACTACTAAATATCAAGGACTCATTGGGCGAATCGCTCTGGAACTGAAATCGGAATGCTCACTGACTTTTGCCCTATCTGAAAGTCTGATAAACGCTCGAAAAATTACTAAACCAAAAAAAAATTTTTTTCAACTTTTTTCAATTTTACCCCCGTGGGATATATATTCTACCCACACACATTTGGAACTCTCCTGGGGTACCCTCACACATGTTATTCCCTCATTTAGTGGATATTTTCACAAAAAAGTGAAATTTTCAAAAATCCAGAAAATTGGCTGAAAACGACGAAATATCAAGGAATCATTGGGCGAATCGCTCTGGAATTGAAATCGGAACGCTCACTAACTTTTGACCTATCTGAAAGTCTGATAAACGCCGGAAAAATGACTAAGTCCAAAAAGAAATTTTTTTCAACTTTTTTCAATTTTACCCCCATGGGATATATATTCTACCCACACACATTTGTAACTCTCCTGGGGTAACCTCACACATATTATTCCCTCATTTAGTGGATATTTTCACAAAAAAGTGAAATTTTCAAAAATCCTAAATATTGGCTGAAAACAACTAAATATCAAGGACTCATTGGTCTAATCGCTCTGGAACTGAAATCGGAACGCTCACTAACATTTGCCCTATCTGAAAGCCTGATAAATGCCGGAAAAATGACTAAGTCCAAAAAGAATTTTTTTTCAACTTTTTTCAATTTTACCCCCGTGGGATATATATTCTACCCACACACATTTGGAACTCTCCTGGGGTACCCTCACACATATTACTCCCTCATTTAGTGGATATTTTCACAAAAAAGTGAAATTTTCAAAAATCCTAAATATTGGCTGAAAATAACTAAATATCAAGGACTCATTGGGCGAATCGCTCTGGAACTGAAATCGGAACGCTCACTGACATTTGATCTATCTGAAAGTCTGATAAACGCTGTAAAAATGACTAAGTCCCCAAAAAAAAATTTTTCAACTTTTTTCAATTTTACCCCCGTGGGATATATATTCTACCCACACACATTTGGAACTCTCCTGGGGTACCCTCACACATATTATTCCCTCATTTAGTGGATATTTTCACAAAAAAGTGAAATTTTCAAAAATCCAGAAAATTGGCTGAAAACGACGAAATATCAAGGAATCATTGGGCGAATCGCTCTGGAACTGAATTCGGAACGCTCACTAACTTTTGACCTATCTGAAAGTCTGATAAACGCCGGAAAAATGACTTAATCCAAAAAGAAATTTTTTTCAACTTTTTTCAATTTTACCCCCGTGGGATATATATCCTACCCACACACATTTGGAACTCTCCTGGGGTACCCTCACACATATTATTCCCTCATTTAGTAGATATTTTCACAAAAAAGTAAAATTTTCAAAAATCCAAAATATTGGCTGAAAACGCCGAAATATCAAGGACTCATTGGGCGAATCGCTCTGGAACTGAAATCGGAATGCTCACTGACTTTTGCCCTATCTGAAAGTCTGATAAACGCTGGAAAAATTACTAAGTTCAAAAAAAAAAATTTTTCAACTTTTTTCAATTTTACCCCCGTGGGATATATATTCTACCCACACACATTTGGAACTCTCCTGGGGTACCCTCACACATATTATTCCCTCATTTAGTGGATATTTTCACAAAAAAGTGAAATTTTCAAAAATCCTAAATATTGGCTGAAAACAACTAAATATCAAGGACTCATTGGTCTAATCGCTCTGGAACTGAAATCGGAACGCTCACTAACATTTGCCCTATCTGAAAGCCTGATAAACGCCGGAAAAATGACTAAGTCCAAAAAGAATTTTTTTTCAACTTTTTTCAATTTTACCCCCGTGGGATATATATTCTAGCCACACACATTTGGAACTCTCCTGGGGTACCCTCACACATATTATTCCCTCATTTAGTGGATATTTTCACAAAAAAGTGACATTTTCAAAAATCCAAAATATTGTCTGAAAACTACTAAATATCAAGGACTCATTGGGCGAATCGCTCTGGAACTGAAATCGGAATGCTCACTGACTTTTGCCCTGTCTGAAAGTCTGATAAACGCTCGAAAAATTACTAAACCAAAAAAAAATTTTTTTCAACTTTTTTCAATTTTACCCCCGTGGGATATATATTCTACCCACACACATTTGGAACTCTCCTGGGGTACCCTCACACATGTTATTCCCTCATTTAGTGGATATTTTCACAAAAAAGTGAAATTTTCAAAAATCCAGAAAATTGGCTGAAAACGACGAAATATCAAGGAATCATTGGGCGAATCGCTCTGGAATTGAAATCGGAACGCTCACTAACTTTTGACCTATCTGAAAGTCTGATAAACGCCGGAAAAATGACTAAGTCCAAAAAGAAATTTTTTTCAACTTTTTTCAATTTTACCCCCATGGGATATATATTCTACCCACACACATTTGTAACTCTCCTGGGGTAACCTCACACATATTATTCCCTCATTTAGTGGATATTTTCACAAAAAAGTGAAATTTTCAAAAATCCTAAATATTGGCTGAAAACAACTAAATATCAAGGACTCATTGGTCTAATCGCTCTGGAACTGAAATCGGAACGCTCACTAACATTTGCCCTATCTGAAAGCCTGATAAACGCCGGAAAAATGACTAAGTCCAAAAAGAATTTTTTTTCAACTTTTTTCAATTTTACCCCCGTGGGATATATATTCTACCCACACACATTTGGAACTCTCCTGGGGTACCCTCACACATATTACTCCCTCATTTAGTGGATATTTTCACAAAAAAGTGAAATTTTCAAAAATCCTAAATATTGGCTGAAAATAACTAAATATCAAGGACTCATTGGGCGAATCGCTCTGGAACTGAAATCGGAACGCTCACTGACATTTGATCTATCTGAAAGTCTGATAAACGCTGTAAAAATGACTAAGTCCCCAAAAAAAAATTTTTCAACTTTTTTCAATTTTACCCCCGTGGGATATATATTCTACCCACACACATTTGGAACTCTCCTGGGGTACCCCCACACATATTATTCCCTCATTTAGTGGATATTTTCACAAAAAAGTGAAATTTTCAAAAATCCAGAAAATTGGCTGAAAACGACGAAATATCAAGGAATCATTGGGCGAATCGCTCTGGAACTGAAATCGGAACGCTCACTAACTTTTGACCTATCTGAAAGTCTGATAAACGGCGGAAAAATGACTTAATCCAAAAAGAAATTTTTTTCAACTTTTTTCAATTTTACCCCCGTGGGATATATATCCTACCCACACACATTTGGAACTCTCCTGGGGTACCCTCACACATATTATTCCCTCATTTAGTGGATATTTTCACAAAAAAGTGAAATTTTCAAAAATCCAAAATATTGGCTGAAAACGCCGAAATATCAAGGACTCATTGGGCGAATCGCTCTGGAACTGAAATCGGAATGCTCACTGACTTTTGCCCTATCTGAAAGTCTGATAAACGCTGGAAAAATTACTAAGTTCAAAAAAAAAATTTTTTCAACTTTTTTCAATTTTACCCCCGTGGGATATATATTCTACCCACACACATTTGGAACTCTCCTGGGGTACCCTCACACATATTATTCCCTCATTTAGTGGATATTTTCTCAAAAAAGTGACATTTTCAAAAATCCAGAAAATTGGCTGAAAACGACTAAATATCAAGGACTCATTGGCGAATCGCTCTGGAACTGAAATCGGAACGCTCACTGATATTTGACCTATCTGAAAGTCTGATAAACGCCGTAAAAATGACTATGTCCCCAAAAAAAAATTTTCAACTTTTTTCAATTTTACCCCCGTGGGATATATATTCTACCCACGCACATTTGTAACTCTCCTGGGGTACCCTCACACATATTATTCCCTCATTTAGTGGATATTTTCACAAAAAAGTGAAATTTTCAAAAATCCTAAATATTGGCTGAAAACAACTAAATATCAAGGACTCATTGGTCTAATCGCTCTGGAACTGAAATCGGAACGCTCACTAACATTTGCCCTATCTGAAAGCCTGATAAACGCCGGAAAAATGACTAAGTCCAAAAAGAATTTTTTTTCAACTTTTTTCAATTTTACCCCCGTGGGATATATATTCTAGCCACACACATTTGGAACTCTCCTGGGGTACCCTCACACATATTATTCCCTCATTTAGTGGATATTTTCACAAAAAAGTGACATTTTCAAAAATCCAAAATATTGTCTGAAAACTACTAAATATCAAGGACTCATTGGGCGAATCGCTCTGGAACTGAAATCGGAATGCTCACTGACTTTTGCCCTATCTGAAAGTCTGATAAACGCTCGAAAAATTACTAAACCAAAAAAAAATTTTTTTCAACTTTTTTCAATTTTACCCCCGTGGGATATATATTCTACCCACACACATTTGGAACTCTCCTGGGGTTACCTCACACATATTATTCCCTCATTTAGTGGATATTTTCTCAAAAAAGTGACATTTTCAAAAATCCAGAAAATTTGCTGAAAACGACTAAATATCAAGGACTCATTGGGCGAATCGCTCTGGAACTGAAATCGGAACGCTCACTGACATTTGACCTATCTGAAAGTCTGATAAACGCCGTAAAAATGACTATGTCCCCAAAAAAAAATTTTTAAACTTTTTTCAATTTTACCCCCGTGGGATATATATTCTACCCACACACATTTGGAACTCTCCTGGGGTACCCTCACACATGTTATTCCCTCATTTAGTGGATATTTTCACAAAAAAGTGAAATTTTCAAAAATCCAGAAAATTGGCTGAAAACGACGAAATATCAAGGAATCATTGGGCGAATCGCTCTGGAACTGAAATCGGAACGCTCACTAACTTTTGACCTATCTGAAAGTCTGATAAACGCCGGAAAAATGACTAAGTCCAAAAAGAAATTTTTTTCAACTTTTTTCAATTTTACCCCCATGGGATATATATTCTACCCACACACATTTGTAACTCTCCTGGGGTAACCTCACACATATTATTCCCTCATTTAGTGGATATTTTCACAAAAAAGTGAAATTTTCAAAAATCCTAAATATTGGCTGAAAACAACTAAATATCAAGGACTCATTGGTCTAATCGCTCTGGAACTGAAATCGGAACGCTCACTAACATTTGCCCTATCTGAAAGCCTGATAAACGCCGGAAAAATGACTAAGTCCAAAAAGAATTTTTTTTCAACTTTTTTCAATTTTACCCCCGTGGGATATATATTCTACCCACACACATTTGGAACTCTCCTGGGGTACCCTCACACATATTACTCCCTCATTTAGTGGATATTTTCACAAAAAAGTGAAATTTTCAAAAATCCTAAATATTGGCTGAAAATAACTAAATATCAAGGACTCATTGGGCGAATCGCTCTGGAACTGAAATCGGAACGCTCACTGACATTTGACCTATCTGAAAGTCTGATAAACACTGAAAAATGACTAAGTCCCCCCAAAAAAATTTTTCAACTTTTTTCAATTTTACCCCCGTGGGATATATATTCTACCCACACACATTTGGAACTCTCCTGGGGTGCCCTCACACATATTATTCCTTCATTTAGTGGATATTTTCACAAAAAAGTGAAATATTCAAAAATCCAAAATATTGGCTGAAAACGCCGAAATATCAAGGACTCATTGGGCGAATCGCTCTGGAACTGAAATCGGAATGCTCACTGACATTTGCCCTATCTGAAAGTCTGATAAACGCTGGAAAAATGACTTAATCCAAAAAAAAAAATTTTTCAACTTTTTTCAATTTTACCCCCGTGGGATATATATTCTACCCACACACATTTGGAACTCTCCTGGGGTACCCTCACACATATTATTTCCTCATTTAGTGGATATTTTCACAAAAAAGTGAAATTTTCAAAAATCCAGAAAATTGGCTGAAAACGACGAAATATCAAGGAATCATTGGGCGAATCGCTCTGGAACTGAAATCGGAACGCTCACTAACTTTTGACCTATCTGAAAGTCTGATAAACGCCGGAAAAATGACTAAGACCAAAAAGAAATTTTTTTCAACTTTTTTCAATTTTACCCCCGGGGGATATATATTCTACCCACACACATTTGTAACTCTCCTGGGGTACCCTCACACATATTATTCCCTCATTTAGTGGATATTTTCACAAAAAAGTGAAATTTTCAAAAATCCTAAATATTGGCTGAAAACAACTAAATATCAAGAACTCATTGGTCTAATCGCTTTGGAACTGAAATCGGAACGCTCACTGACATTTGCCCTATCTGAAAGCCTGATAAACGCCGGAAAAATGACTTAGTCCAAAAATAATTTTTTTTCAACTTTTTTCAATTTTACCCCCGTGGGATATATAATCTACCCACACACATTTGGAACTCTCCTGGGGTACCCTCACACATATTATTCCCTCATTTAGTGGATATTTTCACAAAAAAGTGAAATTTTCAAAAATCCTAAATATTGGTTGAAAACAACTAAATATCAAGGACTCATTGGTCGAATCGCTCTGGAACTGAAATCGGAACACTCACTGACATTTGCCCTATCTGAAAGCCTGATAAACGCTGGAAAAATGAGTAAGTCCAAAAAAAATTTTTCTTCAACTTTTTTCAATTTTACCCCTGTGGGATATATATTCTACCCACACACATTTGGAACTCTCCTGGGGTAACCTCACACATATTATTCCCTCATTTAGTGGATATTTTCACAAAAAAGTGAAATTTTCAAAAATCCAGAAAATTGGCTGAAAACGACTGAATATCAAGGACTCATTGGGCGAATCGCTCTGGAACTGAAATCGGAACGCTCACTGACATTTGACCTATCTGAAAGTCTGATAAACGCTGTAAAAATGACTAAGTCCCCAAAAAAAAAATTTTCAACTTTTTTCAATTTTACCCCCGTGGGATATATATTCTACCCACACACATTTGGAACTCTCCTGGGGTACCCTCACACATATTATTCCCTCATTTAGTGGATATTTTCACAAAAAAGTGAAATTTTCAAAAATCCAGAAAATTGGCTGAAAACGACGAAATATCAAGGAATCATTGGTCGAATCGCTCTGGAACTGAAATCGGAACGCTCACTGACATTTGACCTATCTGAAAGTCTGATAAACACTGTAAAAATGACTAAGTCCCCCAAAAAAAATTTTTCAACTTTTTTCAATTTTACCCCCGTGGGAAAATATATTCTACCCACACACATTTGGAACTCTCCTGGGGTACCCTCACACATATTATTCCCTCATTTAGTGGATATTTTCACAAAAAAGTGAAATTTTCAAAAATCCAGAAAATTGGCTGAAAACGACGAAATATCAAGGACTCATTGGGCGAATCGCTCTGGAACTGAAATCGGAATGCTCACTGACATTTGCCCTATCTGAAAGTCTGATAAACGCTGGAAAAATGACTTAATCCAAAAAAAAAAATTTTTCAACTTTTTTCAATTTTACCCCCGTGGGATATATATTCTACCCACACACATTTGGAACTCTCCTGGGGTACCCTCACACATATTATTTCCTCATTTAGTGGATATTTTCACAAAAAAGTGAAATTTTCAAAAATCCAGAAAATTGGCTGAAAACGACGAAATATCAAGGACTCATTGGGCAAATTGCTCTGGAACTGAAATCGGAACGCTCACTGACATTTGACCTATCTGAAAGTCTGATAAACACTGTAAAAATGACTAAGTCCCCCAAAAAAAATTTTTCAACTTTTTTCAATTTTACCCCCGTGGGATATATATTCTACCCACACACATTTGGAACTCTCCTGGGGTTCCCTCACACATATTATTCCTTCATTTAGTGGATATTTTCACAAAAAAGTGAAATATTCAAAAATCCAAAATATTGGCTGAAAACGACTAAATATCAAGGACTCATTGGGCGAATCGCTCTGGAACTGAAATCGGAATGCTCACTGACATTTGCCCTATCTGAAAGTCTGATAAACGCTGGAAAAATGACTTAATCCAAAAAAAAAAATTTTTCAACTTTTTTCAATTTTACCCCCGTGGGATATATATTCTACCCACACACATTTGGAACTCTCCTGGGGTACCCTCACACATATTATTTCCTCATTTAGTGGATATTTTCACAAAAAAGTGAAATTTTCAAAAATCCAGAAAATTGGCTGAAAACGACGAAATATCAAGGAATCATTGGTCGAATCGCTCTGGAACTGAAATCGGAACGCTCACTGACATTTGACCTATCTGAAAGTCTGATAAACACTGTAAAAATGACTAAGTCCCCCAAAAAAAATTTTTCAACTTTTTTCAATTTTACCCCCGTGGGAAAATATATTCTACCCACACACATTTGGAACTCTCCTGGGGTACCCTCACACATATTATTCCCTCATTTAGTGGATATTTTCACAAAAAAGTGAAATTTTCAAAAATCCAGAAAATTGGCTGAAAACGACGAAATATCAAGGACTCATTGGGCGAATCGCTCTGGAACTGAAATCGGAATGCTCACTGACATTTGCCCTATCTGAAAGTCTGATAAACGCTGGAAAAATGACTTAATCCAAAAAAAAAAATTTTTCAACTTTTTTCAATTTTACCCCCGTGGGATATATATTCTACCCACACACATTTGGAACTCTCCTGGGGTACCCTCACACATATTATTTCCTCATTTAGTGGATATTTTCACAAAAAAGTGAAATTTTCAAAAATCCAGAAAATTGGCTGAAAACGACGAAATATCAAGGACTCATTGGGCAAATTGCTCTGGAACTGAAATCGGAACGCTCACTGACATTTGACCTATCTGAAAGTCTGATAAACACTGTAAAAATGACTAAGTCCCCCAAAAAAAATTTTTCAACTTTTTTCAATTTTACCCCCGTGGGATATATATTCTACCCACACACATTTGGAACTCTCCTGGGGTTCCCTCACACATATTATTCCTTCATTTAGTGGATATTTTCACAAAAAAGTGAAATATTCAAAAATCCAAAATATTGGCTGAAAACGACTAAATATCAAGGACTCATTGGGCGAATCGCTCTGGAACTGAAATCGGAATGCTCACTGACATTTGCCCTATCTGAAAGTCTGATAAACGCTGGAAAAATGACTTAATCCAAAAAAAAAAATTTTTCAACTTTTTTCAATTTTACCCCCGTGGGATATATATTCTACCCACACACATTTGGAACTCTCCTGGGGTACCCTCACACATATTATTTCCTCATTTAGTGGATATTTTCACAAAAAAGTGAAATTTTCAAAAATCCAGAAAATTGGCTGAAAACGACGAAATATCAAGGAATCATTGGGCGAATCGCTCTGGAACTGAAATCGGAACGCTCACTAACTTTTGACCTATCTGAAAGTCTGATAAACGCCGGAAAAATGACTAAGACCAAAAAGAAATTTTTTTCAACTTTTTTCAATTTTACCCCCGTGGGATATATATTCTACCCACACACATTTGTAACTCTCCTGGGGTACCCTCACACATATTATTCCCTCATTTAGTGGATATTTTCACAAAAAAGTGAAATTTTCAAAAATCCTAAATATTGGTTGAAAACAACTAAATATCAAGGACTCATTGGTCGAATCGCTCTGGAACTGAAATCGGAACACTCACTGACATTTGCCCTATCTGAAAGCCTGATAAACGCCGGAAAAATGAGTAAGTCCAAAAAAAATTTTTTTTCAACTTTTTTCAATTTTACCCCTGTGGGAGATATATTCTACCCACACACATTTGGAACTCTCCTGGGGTAACCTCACACATATTATTCCCTCATTTAGTGGATATTTTCACAAAAAAGTGAAATTTTCAAAAATCCAGAAAATTGGCTGAAAACGACTGAATATCAAGGACTCATTGGGCGAATCGCTCTGGAACTGAAATCGGAACGCTCACTGACATTTCACCTATCTGAAACTCTGATAAACGCTGTAAAAATGACTAAGTCCCCAAAAAAAAATTTTTCAACTTTTTTCAATTTTACCCCCGTGGGATATATATTCTACCCACACACATTTGGAACTCTCCTCGGGTACCCTCACACATATTATTCCCTCATTTAGTGGATATTTTCACAAAAAAGTGACATTTTCAAAAATCCAGAAAATTGGCTGAAAACGACGAAATATCAAGGAATCATTGGGCGAATCGCTCTGGAACTGAAATCGGAATGCTCACTAACTTTTGACCTATCTGAAAGTCTGATAAACGCCGGAAAAATGACTAAGTCCAAAAAGAAATATTTTTCAACTTTTTTCAATTTTACCCCCGTGGGATATATATTCTACCCACACACATTTGTAACTCTCCTGGGGTACCCTCACACATATTATTCCCTCATTTAGTGGATATTTTCACAAAAAAGTGAAATTTTCAAAAATCCTAAATATTGGCTGAAAACAACTAAATATCAAGGACTCATTGGTCGAATCGCTCTGGAACTGAAATCGGAACGCTCACTGACATTTGCCCTATCTGAAAGCCTGATAAACGCCGGAAAAATGACTAAGTCCAAAAAAAATTTTTTTTCAACTTTTTTCAATTTTACCCCCGTGGGAAAATATATTCTACCCACACACATTTGGAACTCTCCTGGGGTACCCTCACACATATTATTCCCTCATTTAGTGGATATTTTCACAAAAAAGTGACATTTTCAAAAATCCAGAAAATTGGCTGAAAACGACGAAATATCAAGGAATCGTTGGGCGAATCGCTCTGGAACTGAAATCGGAATGCTCACTAACTTTTGACCTATCTGAAAGTCTGATAAACGCCGGAAAAATGACTAAGTCCAAAAAGAAATATTTTTCAACTTTTTTCAATTTTACCCCCGTGGGATATATATTCTACCCACACACATTTGTAACTCTCCTGGGGTACCCTCACACATATTATTCCCTCATTTAGTGGATATTTTCACAAAAAAGTGAAATTTTCAAAAATCCTAAATATTGGTTGAAAACAACTAAATATCAAGGTCTCATTGGTCGAATCGCTCTGGAACTGAAATCGGAACACTCACTGACATTTGCCCTATCTGAAAGCCTGATAAACGCCGGAAAAATGAGTAAGTCCAAAAAAAATTTTTCTTCAACTTTTTTCAATTTTACCCCTGTGGGATATATATTCTACCCACACACATTTGGAACTCTCCTGGGGTAACCTCACACATATTATTCCCTCATTTAGTGGATATTTTCACAAAAAAGTGAAATTATCAAAAATCCAGAAAATTGGCTGAAAACGACTGAATATCAAGGACTCATTGGGCGAATCGCTCTGGAACTGAAATCGGAACGCTCACTGACATTTAACCTATCTGAAAGTCTGATAAACGCTGTAAAAATGACTAAGTCCCCAAAAAAAAAATTTTCAACTTTTTTCAATTTTACCCCCGTGGGATATATATTCTACCCACACACATTTGGAACTCTCCTGGGGTACCCTCACACATATTATTCCCTCATTTAGTGGATATTTTCACAAAAAAGTGAAATTTTCAAAAATCCTAAATATTGGATGAAAACAACTAAATATCAAGGACTCATTGGTCGAATCGCTCTGGAACTGAAATCGGAACGTTCACTGACATTTGCCCTATCTGAAAGCCTGATAAACGCCGGAAAAATGAGTAAGTCCAAAAAAAATTTTTTTTCAACTTTATTCAATTTTACCCCCGTGGGATATATATTCTACCCACACACATTTGGAACTCTCCTGGGGTACCCTCACACATATTATTCCCTCATTTAGTGGATATTTTCACAAAAAAGTGAAATTTTCAAAAATCCAGAAAATTGGCTGAAAACGACGAAATATCAAGGACTCATTGGGCAAATTGCTCTGGAACTGAAATCGGAACGCTCACTGACATTTGACCTATCTGAAAGTCTGATAAACACTGTAAAAATGACTAAGTCCCCCAAAAAAAATTTTTCAACTTTTTTCAATTTTACCCCCGTGGGATATATATTCTACCCACACACATTTGGAACTCTCCTGGGGTGCCCTCACACATATTATTCCCTCATTTAGTGGATATTTTCACAAAAAAGTGAAATTTTCAAAAATCCAGAAAATTGGCTGAAAATGATGAAATATCAAGGACTCATTGGGCGAATCGCTCTGGAACTGAAATCGGAACGCTCACTGACATTTCACCTATCTGAAAGTCTGATAAACACTGTAAAAATGACTAAGTCCCCAAAAAAAAAAATTTCAACTTTTTTCAATTTTACCCCCGTGGGATATATATTCTACCCACACACATTTGGAACTCTCCTGGGGTACCCTCACACATATTATTCCCTCATTAATGGATATTTTCACAAAAATGTGAAATTTTCAAAAATCCAGAAAATTGGCTGAAAACGACGAAATATCAAGGAATCATTGGGCGAATCGCTCTGGAACTGAAATCGGAACGCTCACTAACTTTTGACCTATCTGAAAGTCTGATAAACGCCGGAAAAATGACTAAGTCCAAAAAGAAATATTTTTCAACTTTTTTCAATTTTACCCCCGTGGGATATATATTCTACCCACACACATTTGTAACTCTCCTGGGGTACCCTCACACATATTATTCCCTCATTTAGTGGATATTTTCACAAAAAAAGTGAAATTTTCAAAAATCCTAAATATTGGATGAAAACAACTAAATATCAAGGACTCATTGGTCGAATCGCTCTGGAACTGAAATTGGAACGTTCACTGACATTTGCCCTATCTGAAAGCCTGATAAACGCCGGAAAAATGAGTAAGTCCAAAAAAAAATTTTTTTCAACTTTATTCAATTTTACCCCCGTGGGATATATATTCTACCCACACACATTTGGAACTCTCCTGGGGTACCCTCACACATATTATTCCCTCATTTAGTGGATATTTTCACAAAAAAGTGAAATTTTCAAAAATCCTAAATATTGGCTGAAAACAACTAAATATCAAGGACTCATTGGTCGAATCGCTCTGGAACTGAAATCGGAATGCTCACTGACATTTGCCCTATCTGAAAGCCTGATAAACGCCGGAAAAATGACTAAGTCCAAAAAAAATTTTTTTTCAACTTTTTTCAATTTTACCCCCGTGGGAAAATATATTCTACCCACACACATTTGAAACTGTCCTGGGGTACCCTCACACATATTATTCCCTCATTTAGTGGATATTTTCACAAAAAAGTGAAATTTTCAAAAATCCAGAAAATTGGCTGAAAACGACGAAATATCAAGGACTCATTGGGCAAATTGCTCTGGAACTGAAATCGGAACGCTCACTGACATTTGACCTATCTGAAAGTCTGATAAACACTGTAAAAATGACTAAGTCCCCCCAAAAAAATTTTTCAACTTTTTTCAATTTTACCCCCGTGGGATATATATTCCACCCACACACATTTGGAACTCTCCTGGGGTGCCCTCACACATATTATTCCTTCATTTAGTGGATATTTTCACAAAAAAGTGAAATATTCAAAAATCCAAAATATTGGCTGAAAACGACTAAATATCAAGGACTCATTGGGCGAATCGCTCTGGAACTGAAATCGGAATGCTCACTGACATTTGCCCTATCTGAAAGTCTGATAAACGCTGGAAAAATGACTTAATCCAAAAAAAAAAATTTTTCAACTTTTTTCAATTTTACCCCCGTGGGATATATATTCTACCCACACACATTTGGAACTCTCCTGGGGTATCCTCACACATATTATTTCCTCATTTAGTGGATATTTTCACAAAAAAGTGAAATTTTCAAAAATCCAGAAAATTGGCTGAAAACGACGAAATATCAAGGACTCATTGGGCAAATTGCTCTGGAACTGAAATCGGAACGCTCACTGACATTTGACCTATCTGAAAGTCTGATAAACACTGTAAAAATGACTAAGTCCCCCCAAAAAAAATTTTCAACTTTTTTCAATTTTACCCCCGTGGGATATATATTCTACCCACACACATTTGGAACTCTCCTGGGGTGCCCTCACACATATTATTCCTTCATTTAGTGGATATTTTCACAAAAAAGTGAAATATTCAAAAATCCAAAATATTGGCTGAAAACGACTAAATATCAAGGACTCATTGGGCGAATCGCTCTGGAACTGAAATCGGAATGCTCACTGACATTTGCCCTATCTGAAAGTCTGATAAACGCTGGAAAAATGACTTAATCCAAAAAAAAAAATTTTTCAACTTTTTTCAATTTTACCCCCGTGGGATATATATTCTACCCACACACATTTGGAACTCTCCTGGGGTACCCTCACACATATTATTTCCTCATTTAGTGGATATTTTCACAAAAAAGTGAAATTTTCAAAAATCCAGAAAATTGGCTGAAAACGACGAAATATCAAGGAATCATTGGGCGAATCGCTCTGGAACTGAAATCGGAACGCTCACTAACTTTTGACCTATCTGAAAGTCTGATAAACGCCGGAAAAATGACTAAGACCAAAAAGAAATTTTTTTCAACTTTTTTCAATTTTACCCCCGTGGGATATATATTCTACCCACACACATTTGTAACTCTCCTGGGGTACCCTCACACATATTATTCCCTCATTTAGTGGATATTTTCACAAAAAAGTGAAATTTTCAAAAATCCTAAATATTGGCTGAAAACAACTAAATATCAAGAACTCATTGGTCTAATCGCTCTGGAACTGAAATCGGAACGCTCACTGACATTTGCCCTATCTGAAAGCCTGATAAACGCCGGAAAAATGACTTAGTCCAAAAATAATTTTTTTTCAACTTTTTTCAATTTTACCCCCGTGGGATATATATTCTACCCACACACATTTGGAACTCTCCTGGGGTACCCTCACACATATTATTCCCTCATTTAGTGGATATTTTCACAAAAAAGTGAAATTTTCAAAAATCCAGAAAATTGGCTGAAAACGACTGAATATCAAGGACTCATTGGGCGAATCGCTCTGGAACTGAAATCGGAACGCTCACTGACATTTCCCCTATCTGAAAGTCTGATAAACGCTGTAAAAATGACTAAGTCCCCAAAAAAAAAATTTTCAACTTTTTTCAATTTTACCCCCGTGGGATATATATTCTACCCACACACATTTGGAACTCTCCTGGGGTACCCTCACACATATTATTCCCTCATTTAGTGGATATTTTCACAAAAAAGTGAAATTTTCAAAAATCCAGAAAATTGGCTGAAAACGACGAAATATCAAGGAATCATTGGGCGAATCGCTCTGGAACTGAAATCGGAACACTCACTGACATTTGCCCTATCTGAAAGCCTGATAAACGCCGGAAAAATGAGTAAGTCCAAAAAAAAATATTTTTCAACTTTATTCAATTTTACCCCCGTGGGATATATATTCTACCCACACACATTTGGAACTCTCCTGGGGTACCCTCACACATATTATTCCCTCATTTAGTGGATATTTTCACAAAAAAGTGAAATTTTCAAAAATCCTAAATATTGGCTGAAAACAACTAAATATCAAGGACTCATTGGTCGAATCGCTCTGGAACTGAAATCGGAATGCTCACTGACATTTGCCCTATCTGAAAGCCTGATAAACGCCGGAAAAATGACTAAGTCCAAAAAAAATTTTTTTTCAACTTTTTTCAATTTTACCCCCGTGGGAAAATATATTCTACCCACACACATTTGGAACTCTCCTGGGGTACCCTCACACATATTATTCCCTCATTTAGTGGATATTTTCACAAAAAAGTGAAATTTTCAAAAATCCAGAAAATTGGCTGAAAACGACGAAATATCAAGGACTCATTGGGCAAATTGCTCTGGAACTGAAATCGGAACGCTCACTGACATTTGACCTATCTGAAAGTCTGATAAACACTGTAAAAATGACTAAGTCCCCCAAAAAAAATTTTTCAACTTTTTTCAATTTTACCCCCGTGGGATATATATTCTACCCACACACATTTGGAACTCTCCTGGGGTGCCCTCACACATATTATTCCTTCATTTAGTGGATATTTTCACAAAAAAGTGAAATATTCAAAAATCCAAAATATTGGCTGAAAACTAGTGTTGAGCATTCCGATACTGAAATATCGGGTATCGGCCGATATTCACTGTATCGGAATTCCGATACTTAATTCCGATACTTTTATAATATCGAATACCGGAATCGGAAGTTCCCATAATGCCTGCGCTCTGCAGTGTCTCTGAAGTATGACAAGCTGGATGGCAGCGCTCAGCTGCGATCCAGCTTGTCATCAGAATGCCATCCCAGCGTGGGAGAATTCTCCTGATTGTTTAAAAGCCGGCGCGCGGTAAAAAGCCGCCGGCTTTTAAACAATCACGCAGCCCCATACTGCTTCCCCGCAGCCTCCCACCCCGATCCTCCGCTCCCCTCGCCACCTCCCATCCCAATCGTAAATTAGGACCGGGCGGGGAGCGCAGCACCAAGGAGCGAAGGACCCGGGCGGGGAAGCCGGCAGTGAAAAGACTTCACCGCCGGCTTTCCCGTTCTGTGCTGCGCTTTCCCGCCGGTTATTTCAAATGAACAGCTGAGGTATCAGGTGATGCCGATCAGCTGTTCATTTGAAGTAGCCGCGGTGCCCTCAGAGGGTTCATGTGAGTTCATGCTTGACTGCATGAACTCACATCAACTTTCCCACGGCCGCACAGGTCAGCCTCACCTCCCGGACCCGTCATGATTAGTGTGTGCGGGGTGTGTGTGTGTGCGGGGTGTGTGTGCGGGTGTGTGTGCGGGGTGTGTGTGTGCGGGTGTGTGTGCGGGTGTGTGTGCGGGCAGACATAGGCCGATGTGACACTACTACTCCCATCGGCCTATGTCTGTCCCCCGTCCACTCCTGCCAGCAGGATCAGCTCGATGGGAGCAGTAGTTCCCATCAGCCTGATCCTGCTATTTAAATTGCCCTACTGTGTCCCCAATAAATGTTAAATACATGTCATTGGTGGCCAGTGGTTACCTAAAAGAAATTAGTTCATACATTACCTGTCCCCGCCGATCGCCACCTAAAATAAAGTAAAAAATAAAAAACTACACCTATACTCACCTAGACACCTAATTCCCCGAAGCCATCGATCTCCTGTAATAAAATATAAAATAATAAACCACAACCTTATCCTTACCCCTCCGTAGTAGTCCACGAGTGTCCCACGAAGATCTCCAGTTCAGAGCAGCCACATAGAATGTGACCGCTCTGAACCGCTGCCGCCGCTAGAATGACGGGGCCGTAAGGGTTCACCGGAGTTCAGGCAGCGCTGCTCCGGTTAGCTCCTTTACGGCACTGCTGTATCGTGAGAAATTCCCACGGTACAGCACTGCCGTAAAGGAGGTCTCCGGAGCTGCGCTGCCTGAATGCACTCCGGTGACCTCAGTCAGTGGCTCCCGCTGCCGGGAGCGGACGTGTTCCCGGCAGCGTGAGCTTACAGCAGCCATGCACAGCTGTCACCATCTCCAGATGTGACAGCTGTGCATGGGAGATCAGCGCAGGAACGTGGACAGGTAACTATTTTTTTTTTAGTAAACTAAGAATTAAATAAAATGGTGTTTTATTTCAAATAAATTATTTTTTTCTGGGTGTAGTGTGTTTTTTCTTTTTAACACTTTGTAGGTTAGTAATGGGGGTGTCATATAGACGGCCATCATTACTAACCTGGGCTTCATGGCAGCTGGCGCTGACATGAACCCCACCACTATTACCCCCTGCCACCGCACCAGGGCAGCGTGGAAGAGCGAGGCTAAGTGCCAGAATTGGCGCATCCTATGGATGCGCCATTTCTGGGGCGGCTGACGGCTGGTGTTTCTAGCCTGGGAGGGGGCCAATATTCATGGCACCCTTCCTGAGCTATTAATATCAGCCCCCAGCTGTCTGCCTAGCCTTTGCTAGCTATTAAAATAGAGGGGACCCCACGTCATTTTTTTTTGGGGGGTCCCCCATTTTAATAGCTAGTAAAGGCTAGGTATTCAGCTGGGGGCTGATATTAGTAGCCTGGGAAGCTCCGTGGGTTTTACCCCCTTCCCAGGCTTCAAACATCTGCCCCAGCCGTCTGCTTAACCTCCGCTAGAGACTAAAATTATGGGGGATCCCACGCCATTTTTTTTTTAAATAAATCCTTTATTTTAACACTAAATGACATTTGAGGACTTAATAAAGATGCAGTCCCTAAATTATTATTTATTTTTTAATAAATTTTTCCCAAAACTTTTGACGTGGGCTTCGCCATATTTTTGTATGCCAGCCAGGTACAGCATCCAGCTTCTATGAACGCGCCATTTTCCGGGGCGGCCGCGGACTGCAATTTTCAGCGGGGGGGGGAGGGCAAAAAGCTTGGGCCTCCCTGCGCTGCAGATTCCATCCCCCAGCTGCCTAGTTGTACCTGGCTGGACACAAAAATAGGGAGAAGCTCCACGTTTTTTTTTTTTTAATTATTTCATGAAATTCATGGAATAATTAAGAAAAAAAGGGCTTCCCTATATTGTTGTGTCCGGCTAGGTACAAATAGGCAGCTGGTGGTTGGGGGCAGCCCGTTCCTGCCTGCTGTACCTGGCTGGACACAAATATAGTGTGAAGCCCCACGTCAATTTTTTTTTAATTATTTCAGGAAATTCATGAAATAATTAAAAAAAAATTATGTGGGGCTTCGCCCTATAATTGTGTCCAGCCAGGTACAGCAGGCAGGAACGGGCTGCCCCCAACCACCAGCTGCCTATTTGTACCTAGCCGGACACAACAATATAGGGAAGCCCTTTTTTTCTTAATTATTCCATGAATTTCATGAAATAATTTAAAAAAAAAATGTGTGGCGCTTCGCCCTATTTTTGTGTCCAGCCAGGTACAACTAGGCAGCTGGGGGCTGGAATCTGCAGCGCAGGGAGACCCAAGCTTTCTGGGTCCCACCCGCTGCAAATTGCAGTCCGCAGCCGCCCCGGAAAATGGCGCGTTCATAGAAGCGCCATCTTCTGGCGCTGTACCCAACTCATCCAGGGCCCTGGTGCGGTGGCTCACTGGGTAATAAAGGGGTTAAGGCCAGCTTGGCATTATCAGCTGGCCCTAAGCCCGAAATTCATGGGGTCACGCCAATATTAGACATGACCGCCATGAATTTCTAGTAAAGTATTTAAAAAAAACACAAACACCCAGAAAAAAGTCCTTTAATTGAAATAAAGACACAATTCTTTATTGTTCTAAATTAAACCATACTTACCGCCACACCAATTCCAGCTGAAGCCAACGATCTCCTGCAATAAAAGTAAAATAATAAAGCAACCTCATCCTTACCTTTCCATGGTTCCCAGGACAGCTTCAGCTCTGCTACATCGAGATGACAGGCTGGACCGCAGCAGAACGCTGCCATCCAGCCTGTCATCCCGCGGACACTGAGAAGCGCAGGCATGCTTGCGCTCCTCAGTGTCTTTCTGTGACGTCATCCAGATGAGCCGAGGTCATGTCCAATGAACTCAGCTCACCTCATGCACGTCACTGACAGCGTGGGAAAATTCTCCTGCACTCAGCGCTTCAGCGTGAGAATTCTCCCACGCTGTCAGTGACGTGCATGAGGTGCGCCGAGTTCATGGGACATGACCTCACCTCATGCACGTCACTGACAGCGTGGGAAAATTCTCACGCTGAAGCGCTGAGTGCAGGAGAATTCTCCCACGCTGTCAGTGACGTACATGAGGTGAGCCGAGTTCATTGTCGGCTCATCTGGATGCCGTCACAGCCAGACACTGAGGAGTGGAAGTATGCCTGCGCTTCTCAGTGTCTGCGGGATGACAGGCTGGATGGCAGCGTTCTGCTGCGGTCCAGCCTGTCATCTCGATGTAGCAGAGCTGGACCGGTCCTGGGAACCATGGGAAGGTAAGGATGAGGTTGCTTTATTATTTTTCTTTTATTGCAGGAGATCGTTGGCTTCAGCTGGAATGGGCGTGATGGTAAGTATGGTTTAATTTAGAACAATAAAGAATTGTGTGTTTATTTCAATTAAAGGACTTTTTTCTGGGTGTTTGTGTTTTTTTTAAATACTTTACTAGAAATTCATGGTGGTCATGTCTAATATTGGCGTGACCCCATGAATTTCGGGCTTAGGGCCAGCTGATAATGCCAAGCTGGCCTTAACCCCTTTATTACCCAGTGAGCCACCGCATCAGGGCCCTGGATGAGTTGGGTACAGCGCCAGAAGATGGCGCTTCTATGAACGCGCCATTTTCCGGGGCGGCTGCGGACTGCAATTTGCAGCGGGTGGGGCCCAGAAAGCTTGGGCCTCCCTGCGCTGCAGATTCCA
Organism: Phyllobates terribilis; assembly: GCF_046119375.1. Lineage (NCBI taxonomy): Eukaryota > Metazoa > Chordata > Amphibia > Anura > Dendrobatidae > Phyllobates > Phyllobates terribilis. Next base: position 459,569 of record NW_027363191.1, read on the forward strand.
GCCCCCAGCTGCCTAGTTGTACCTGGCTGGACACAAAAATAGGGCGAAGCTCCACGTTTTTTTTAAATTCATGAAATTCATGGAATAATTCAGAAAAAAAGGGCTTCCCTATATTGTTGTGTCCGGCTAGGTACAAATAGGCTGCTGGTGGTTGGGGGCAGCCCGTTCCTGCCTGCTGTACCTGACTGGACACAAATATAGGGCGAAGCCCCACATCAATTTTTTTAAATTATTTCATGAATTTCCTGAAATGATTTAAAAAAAATTGACGTGGGGCTTCGCACTATATTTGTGTCCAGCCAGGTACAGCAGGCAGGAACGGGCTGCCCCCAACCACCAGCTGCCTATTTGTACCTGGTTGGACACAACAATATAGGGAAGCCCTTTTTTTCTTAATTATTTCATGAATTTCATGAAATAATTAAAAAAAAAAAATACGTGAAGCTTCTCCCTATTTTTGTGTCCAGCCAGGTACAACTAGGCAGCTGGGGGATGGAATCTGCAGCGCAGGGAGGCCCAAGCTTTCTGCCCCCCCCTCCCCCCGCTGAAAATTGCAGTGCGCAGCCACCCCGGAAAATGGCGCGTTCATAGAAGCTGGATGCTGTACCTGGCTGGCATACAAAAATATGGCGAAGCCCACGTCAAAAGTTTTGGGAAAAATTAATTAAAAAATAAATAATAATTTAGGGACTGCATCTTTATTAACTCCTCAAATGTCATTTAGTGTTAAAATAAAGGACTTATTTTAAAAAAAATTGACGTGGGGCTTCGCCCTATATTTGTGTCCAGCCAGGTACAGCAGGCAGGAACAGGCTGCCCCCAACCACCAGCTGCCTATTTGTACCTGGCCGGACACAACAATATAGGGAAGCCCTTTTTTAAAAAAATTATTTCATGAAATAATTAAAAAAAAATTGACGTGGGGCTTCGCACTATATTTGTGTCCAGCCAGGTACAGCAGGCAGGAATGGGCTGCCCCCAACCACCAGCTGCCTATTTGTACCTGGTTGGACACAACAATATAGGGAAGCCCTTTTTTTCTTAATTATTCCATGAATTTCATGAAATAATTTAAAAAAAAAATGCGTGGGGCTTCGCCCTATTTTTGTGCCCAGCCAGATACAACTAGGCAGCTGGGGGCTGGAATCCGCAGCGCAGGGAGACCCAAGCTTTCTGGGCCACCCCCGCTGCAAATTGCAGTCCGCAGCCGCCCCAGAAAATGGCGCGTTCATAGAAGCGCCATCTTCTGGCGCTGTACCCAACTCATCCAGGGCCCTGGTGCGGTGGCTCACTGGGTAATAAAGGGGTTAAGGCCAGCTTGGCATTATCAGCTGGCCCTAAGCCCAAAATTCATGGGGTCACGCCAATATTAGACATGACCACCATGAATTTCTAGTAAAGTATTTAAAAAAACACAACACCCAGAAAAAAGTCCTTTAATTGAAATAAACACACAATTCTTTATTGTTCTAAATTAAACCATACTTACCACCACGCCCATTCCAGCTGAAGCCAACGATCTCCTGCAATAAAAGTAAAATAATAAAGCAACCTCATCCTTACCTTTCCATGGCTCCCACGACAGCTTCAGCTCTGCTACATCGAGATGACAGGCTGGACCGCAGCAGAACGCTGCCATCCATCCTGTCATCCCGCAGACACTGAGAAGCGCAGGCATACTTCCACTCCTCAGTGTCTGGCTGTGACGGCATCCAGATGAGCCGAGGTCATGTCCAATGAACTCCGCTCACTTCATGTACGTCACTGACAGCGTGGGAAAATTCTCCTGCACTCAGCACTTCAGCGTGAGAATTTTCCCACGCTGTCAGTGACGTGCATGAGGTGAGCTGAGTTCATTGGACATGACCTCACCTCATGTATGTCACTGACAGCGTGGGAGAATTCTCACGCTGAAGCGCTGAGTGCAGGAGAATTTTCCCACGCTGTCAGTGACGTGCATGAGGTGAGCTGAGTTCATTGGACATGAACTCGGCTCATCTGGATGACGTCACAGAGAGACACTGAGGAGCGCAAGCATGCCTGCGCTTCTCAGTGTCTGCGGGATGACAGGCTGGATGGCAGCTTTCTGCTGCGGTCCAGCCTGTCATCTCGATGTAGCAGAGCTGGAGCTGTCCTGGGAACCATCGAAAGGTAAGGATGAGGTTGCTTTATTATTTTTCTTTTATTGCAGGAGATCGTTGGCTTCAGCTGGAATGGGCGTGATGGTAAGTATGGTTTAATTTAGAACAATAAAGAATTGTGTCTTTATTTCAATTAAAGGACTTTACTCTGGGTGTTTGTGTTTTCTTTTAACTTTGACTATGGGGTTAGTAATGGGGGTGTCTTATAGACGCCTCTCCATTACTAACCTGGGCTTGATGTCAGCTGGCATTATAAGCTGACATCAACCCCAACCCTATTACCCCCTGCCACCGCACCAGGGCAGCGTGGAAGAGCGAGGCTAAGTGCCAGAATTGGCGCATCCTATGGATGCGCCATTTCTGGGGCGGCTGACGGCTGGTGTTTCTAGCCTGGGAGGGGGCCAATATTCATGGCACCCTTCCTGGGCTATTAATATCAGCCCCCAGCTGTCTGCCTAGCCTGTGCTAGCTATTAAATTAGGGGGGACCCCACGTCATTTTTTTGGGGGGGTCCCCCATTTTAATAGCTAGTAAAGGCTAGGTATTCAGCTGGGGGCTGATATTAGTAGCCTGGGAAGCTCCGTGGGTATTACCCCCTTCCCAGGCTTCAAACATTTGCCCCAGCTGTCTGCTTAACCTCCGCTAGAGCCTAAAATTAAGGGGAACCCCACGCCAATTTTTTTTTAAATAAATCCTTTATTTTAACACTAAATGACAAGTACAGTAATCAACACTGTCACTGTACTTCATATATATGTGACTGACATGTTTCTATCTATCTAATCTATGTGTGATTCTCTATTCCTTCTATTCTAAATTGTCGGGTACAGATGCTGAATTGCCGGCCGGCTTTCTTAAAGAGACGGTGCATGAAAACACTATTATTTTTTTAAATAAATCCTTTACACTAAATGACAAGTTCTGTAAGCAACACTGTCACTGTACTTCTTATATATGTGACTGACATGTTTCTATCTATCTAATCTATGTGTGAAGCTCTATTCTGTCTGTTATAAATTGTCGGGTACAGATGCTGAATTGCCGGCCGGCTTTTTTAAAGAGACGGTGCACGAAAACACTAATATTTTTTTTAATAAATCCTTTACACTAAATGACAAGTACAGTAAGCAACACTGTCACTGTACTTCATATATATGTGACTGACATGTTTCTATCTATCTAATCTATGTGTGAAGCTCTATTCTTTCTGTTGTAAATTGTCGGGTACCGGTGAATGCCGCTGATGAATTGCCGGCTTTTCATGTCATTCTACATTATTCTTAGTTGTTTTACTTCATGTAGAATTAACCTACAAGGAAAGAAAGGGTTTATTTTCATTCCGATATTTGTGTCCCATTGACTTGCATTGGTTTCCGGTATCGGAATCGGCGATATCCGATACTTTTTGGGTATCGGCCCGATCCAATCCGATACGATATTTCCTGATATCGGAAGGTATCGCTCAACACTACTGAAAACGACTAAATATCAAGGACTCATTGGGCGAATCGCTCTGGAACTGAAATCGGAATGCTCACTGACATTTGCCCTATCTGAAAGTCTGATAAACGCTGGAAAAATGACTTAATCCAAAAAAAAAAATTTTTCAACTTTTTTCAATTTTACCCCCGTGGGATATATATTCTACCCACACACATTTGGAACTCTCCTGGGGTACCCTCACACATATTATTTCCTCATTTAGTGGATATTTTCACAAAAAAGTGAAATTTTCAAAAATCCAGAAAATTGGCTGAAAACGACGAAATATCAAGGACTCATTGGGCAAATTGCTCTGGAACTGAAATCGGAACGCTCACTGACATTTGACCTATCTGAAAGTCTGATAAACACTGTAAAAATGAGTAAGTCCCCCAAAAAAAATTTTTCAACTTTTTTCAATTTTACCCCCGTGGGATATATATTCTACCCACACACATTTGGAACTCTCCTGGGGTGCCCTCACACATATTATTCCTTCATTTAGTGGATATTTTCACAAAAAAGTGAAATATTCAAAAATCCAAAATATTGGCTGAAAACGACTAAATATCAAGGACTCATTGGACGAATCGCTCTGGAACTGAAATCGGAATGCTCACTGACATTTGCCCTATCTGAAAGTCTGATAAACGCTGGAAAAATGACTTAATCCAAAAAAAAAAATTTTTCAACTTTTTTCAATTTTACCCCCGTGGGATATATATTCTACCCACACACATTTGGAACTCTCCTGGGGTACCCTCACACATATTATTTCCTCATTTAGTGGATATTTTCACAAAAAAGTGAAATTTTCAAAAATCCAGAAAATTGGCTGAAAACGACGAAATATCAAGGACTCATTGGGCAAATTGCTCTGGAACTGAAATCGGAACGCTCACTGACATTTGACCTATCTGAAAGTCTGATAAACACTGTAAAAATGACTAAGTCCCCCAAAAAAAATTTTTCAACTTTTTTCAATTTTACCCCCGTGGGATATATATTCTACCCACACACATTTGGAACTCTCCTGGGGTGCCCTCACACATATTATTCCTTCATTTAGTGGATATTTTCACAAAAAAGTGAAATATTCAAAAATCCAAAATATTGGCTGAAAACGACTAAATATCAAGGACTCATTGGGCGAATCGCTCTGGAACTGAAATCGGAATGCTCACTGACATTTGCCCTATCTGAAAGTCTGATAAACGCTGGAAAAATGACTTAATCCAAAAAAAAAAATTTTTCAACTTTTTTCAATTTTACCCCCGTGGGATATATATTCTACCCACACACATTTGGAACTCTCCTGGGGTACCCTCACACATATTATTTCCTCATTTAGTGGATATTTTCACAAAAAAGTGAAATTTTCAAAAATCCAGAAAATTGGCTGAAAACGACGAAATATCAAGGAATCATTGGGCGAATCGCTCTGGAACTGAAATCGGAACGCTCACTAACTTTTGACCTATCTGAAAGTCTGATAAACGCCGGAAAAATGACTAAGACCAAAAAGAAATTTTTTTCAACTTTTTTCAATTTTACCCCCGTGGGATATATATTCTACCCACACACATTTGTAACTCTCCTGGGGTACCCTCACACATATTATTCCCTCATTTAGTGGATATTTTCACAAAAAAGTGAAATTTTCAAAAATCCTAAATATTGGCTGAAAACAACTAAATATCAAGAACTCATTGGTCTAATCGCTCTGGAACTGAAATCGGAACGCTCACTGACATTTGCCCTATCTGAAAGCCTGATAAACGCCGGAAAAATGACTTAGTCCAAAAATAATTTTTTTTCAACTTTTTTCAATTTTACCCCCGTGGGATATATATTCTACCCACACACATTTGGAACTCTCCTGGGGTGCCCTCACACATATTATTCCTTCATTTAGTGGATATTTTCACAAAAAAGTGAAATATTCAAAAATCCAAAATATTGGCTGAAAACGACTAAATATCAAGGACTCATTGGGCGAATCGCTCTGGAACTGAAATCGGAATGCTCACTGACATTTGCCCTATCTGAAAGTCTGATAAACGCTGGAAAAATGACTTAATCCAAAAAAAAAAATTTTTCAACTTTTTTCAATTTTACCCCCGTGGGATATATATTCTACCCACACACATTTGGAACTCTCCTGGGGTACCCTCACACATATTATTCCCTCATTTAGTGGATATTTTCACAAAAAAGTGAAATTTTCAAAAATCCAGAAAATTGGCTGAAAACGACGAAATATCAAGGACTCATTGGGCAAATTGCTCTGGAACTGAAATCGGAACGCTCACTGACATTTGACCTATCTGAAAGTCTGATAAACACTGTAAAAATGACTAAGTCCCCCAAAAAAAATTTTTCAACTTTTTTCAATTTTACCCCCGTGGGATATATATTCTACCCACACACATTTGGAACTCTCCTGGGGTGCCCTCACACATATTATTCCTTCATTTAGTGGATATTTTCACAAAAAAGTGAAATATTCAAAAATCCAAAATATTGGCTGAAAACGACTAAATATCAAGGACTCATTGGGCGAATCGCTCTGGAACTGAAATCGGAATGCTCACTGACATTTGCCCTATCTGAAAGTCTGATAAACGCTGGAAAAATGACTTAATCCAAAAAAAAAAATTTTTCAACTTTTTTCAATTTTACCCCCGTGGGATATATATTCTACCCACACACATTTGGAACTCTCCTGGGGTACCCTCACACATATTATTTCCTCATTTAGTGGATATTTTCACAAAAAAGTGAAATTTTCAAAAATCCAGAAAATTGGCTGAAAACGACGAAATATCAAGGAATCATTGGGCGAATCGCTCTGGAACTGAAATCGGAACGCTCACTAACTTTTGACCTATCTGAAAGTCTGATAAACGCCGGAAAAATGACTAAGACCAAAAAGAAATTTTTTTCAACTTTTTTCAATTTTACCCCCGTGGGATATATATTCTACCCACACACATTTGTAACTCTCCTGGGGTACCCTCACACATATTATTCCCTCATTTAGTGGATATTTTCACAAAAAAGTGAAATTTTCAAAAATCCTAAATATTGGCTGAAAACAACTAAATATCAAGAACTCATTGGTCTAATCGCTCTGGAACTGAAATCGGAACGCTCACTGACATTTGCCCTATCTGAAAGCCTGATAAACGCCGGAAAAATGACTTAGTCCAAAAATAATTTTTTTTCAACTTTTTTCAATTTTACCCCCGTGGGATATATATTCTACCCACACACATTTGGAACTCTCCTGGGGTGCCCTCACACATATTATTCCTTCATTTAGTGGATATTTTCACAAAAAAGTGAAATATTCAAAAATCCAAAATATTGGCTGAAAACGACTAAATATCAAGGACTCATTGGGCGAATCGCTCTGGAACTGAAATCGGAATGCTCACTGACATTTGCCCTATCTGAAAGTCTGATAAACGCTGGAAAAATGACTTAATCCAAAAAAAAAAATTTTTCAACTTTTTTCAATTTTACCCCCGTGGGATATATATTCTACCCACACACATTTGGAACTCTCCTGGGGTACCCTCACACATATTATTCCCTCATTTAGTGGATATTTTCACAAAAAAGTGAAATTTTCAAAAATCCTAAATATTGGTTGAAAACAACTAAATATCAAGGACTCATTGGTCGAATCGTTCTGGAACTGAAATCGGAACACTCACTGACATTTGCCCTATCTGAAAGCCTGATAAACGCCGGAAAAATGAGTAAGTCCAAAAAAAATTTTTTTTCAACTTTTTTCAATTTTACCCCTGTGGGATATATATTCTACCCACACACATTTGGAACTCTCCAGGGGTAACCTCACACATATTATTCCCTCATTTAGTGGATATTTTCACAAAAAAGTGAAATTTTCAAAAATCCAGAAAATTGGCTGAAAACGACTGAATATCAAGGACTCATTGGTCGAATCGTTCTGGAACTGAAATCGGAACACTCACTGACATTTGCCCTATCTGAAAGCCTGATAAACGCCGGAAAAATGAGTAAGTCCAAAAAAAATTTTTTTTCAACTTTTTTCAATTTTACCCCTGTGGGATATATATTCTACCCACACACATTTGGAACTCTCCTGGGGTAACCTCACACATATTATTCCCTCATTTAGTGGATATTTTCACAAAAAAGTGAAATTTTCAAAAATCCAGAAAATTGGCTGAAAACGACTGAATATCAAGGACTCATTGGGCGAATCGCTCTGGAACTGAAATTGGAACGCTCACTGACATTTGACCTATCTGAAAGTCTGATAAACTCCGTAAAAATGACTAAGTCCCCAAAAAAAATTTTTTCAACTTTTTTCAATTTTACCCCCGTGGGATATATATTCTACCCACACACATTTGGAACTCTCCTGGGGTACCCTCACACATATTATTCCCTCATTTAGTGGATATTTTCACAAAAAAGTGAAATTTTCAAAAATCCAGAAAATTGGCTGAAAATGACGAAATATCAAGGACTCATTGGGCGAATCGCTGTGGAACTGAAATCGGAACGCTCACTGACATTTCACCTATCTGAAACTCTGATAAACGCTGTAAAAATGACTAAGTCCCCAAAAAAAAATTTTTCAACTTTTTTCAATTTTACCCCCGTGGGATATATATTCTACCCACACACATTTGGAACTCTCCTGGGGTACCCTCACACATATTATTCCCTCATTAATGGATATTTTCACAAAAAAGTGACATTTTCAAAAATCCAGAAAATTGGCTGAAAACGACGAAATATCAAGGAATAATTGGGCGAATCGCTCTGGAACTGAAATCGGAATGCTCACTAACTTTTGACCTATCTGAAAGTCTAATAAACGCCGGAAAAATGACTAAGTCCAAAAAGAAATATTTTTCAACTTTTTTCAATTTTACCCCCGTGGGATATATATTCTACCCACACACATTTGTAACTCTCCTGGGGTACCCTCACACATATTATTCCCTCATTTAGTGGATATTTTCACAAAAAAGTGAAATTTTCAAAAATCCTAAATATTGGCTGAAAACAACTAAATATCAAGGACTCATTGGTCGAATCGCTCTGGAACTGAAATCGGAACGCTCACTGACATTTGCCCTATCTGAAAGCCTGATAAACGCCGGAAAAATGACTAAGTCCAAAAAAAATTTTTTTTCAACTTTTTTCAATTTTACCCCCGTGGGAAAATATATTCTACCCACACACATTTGGAACTCTCCTGGGGTGCCCTCACACATATTATTCCTTCATTTAGTGGATATTTTCACAAAAAAGTGAAATATTCAAAAATCCAAAATATTGGCTGAAAACGACTAAATATCAAGGACTCATTGGGCGAATCGCTCTGGAACTGAAATCGGAATGCTCACTGACATTTGCCCTATCTGAAAGTCTGATAAACGCTGGAAAAATGACTTAATCCAAAAAAAAAAATTTTTCAACTTTTTTCAATTTTACCCCCGTGGGATATATATTCTACCCACACACATTTGGAACTCTCCTGGGGTACCCTCACACATATTATTTCCTCATTTAGTGGATATTTTCACAAAAAAGTGAAATTTTCAAAAATCCAGAAAATTGGCTGAAAACGACGAAATATCAAGGACTCATTGGGCAAATTGCTATGGAACTGAAATCGGAACGCTCACTGACATTTGACCTATCTGAAAGTCTGATAAACACTGTAAAAATGACTAAGTCCCCCAAAAAAAATTTTTCAACTTTTTTCAATTTTACCCCCGTGGGATATATATTCTACCCACACACATTTGGAACTCTCCTGGGGTGCCCTCACACATATTATTCCTTCATTTAGTGGATATTTTCACAAAAAAGTGAAATATTCAAAAATCCAAAATATTGGCTGAAAACGACTAAATATCAAGGACTCATTGGGCGAATCGCTCTGGAACTGAAATCGGAATGCTCACTGACATTTGCCCTATCTGAAAGTCTGATAAACGCTGGAAAAATGACTTAATCCAAAAAAAAAATTTTTCAACTTTTTTCAGTTTTACCCCCGTGGGATATATATTCTACCCACACACATTTGGAACTCTCCTGGGGTACCCTCACACATATTATTTCCTCATTTAGTGGATATTTTCACAAAAAAGTGAAATTTTCAAAAATCCAGAAAATTGGCTGAAAACGACGAAATATCAAGGAATCATTGGGCGAATCGCTCTGGAACTGAAATCGGAACGCTCACTAACTTTTGACCTATCTGAAAGTCTGATAAACGCCGGAAAAATGACTAAGACCAAAAAGAAATTTTTTTCAACTTTTTTCAATTTTACCCCCGTGGGATATATATTCTACCCACACACATTTGTAACTCTCCTGGGGTACCCTCACACATATTATTCCCTCATTTAGTGGATATTTTCACAAAAAAGTGAAATTTTCAAAAATCCTAAATATTGGCTGAAAACAACTAAATATCAAGAACTCATTGGTCTAATCGCTCTGGAACTGAAATCGGAACGCTCACTGACATTTGCCCTATCTGAAAGCCTGATAAACGCCGGAAAAATGACTTAGTCCAAAAATAATTTTTTTTCAACTTTTTTCAATTTTACCCCCGTGGGATATATATTCTACCCACACACATTTGTAACTCTCCTGGGGTACCCTCACACATATTATTCCCTCATTTAGTGGATATTTTCACAAAAAAGTGAAATTTTCAAAAATCCTAAATATTGGTTGAAAACAACTAAATATCAAGGACTCATTGGTCGAATCGTTCTGGAACTGAAATCGGAACACTCACTGACATTTGCCCTATCTGAAAGCCTGATAAACGCCGGAAAAATGAGTAAGTCCAAAAAAAATTTTTTTTCAACTTTTTTCAATTTTACCCCTGTGGGATATATATTCTACCCACACACATTTGGAACTCTCCTGGGGTAACCTCACACATATTATTCCCTCATTTAGTGGATATTTTCACAAAAAAGTGAAATTTTCAAAAATCCAGAAAATTGGCTGAAAACGACTGAATATCAAGGACTCATTGGGCGAATCGCTGTGGAACTGAAATCGGAACGCTCACTGACATTTCACCTATCTGAAACTCTGATAAACGCTGTAAAAATGACTAAGTCCCCAAAAAAAAATTTTTCAACTTTTTTCAATTTTACCCCCGTGGGATATATATTCTACCCACACACATTTGGAACTCTCCTGGGGTACCCTCACACATATTATTCCCTCATTTAGTGGATATTTTCACAAAAAAGTGACATTTTCAAAAATCCAGAAAATTGGCTGAAAACGACGAAATATCAAGGAATCATTGGGCGAATCGCTCTGGAACTGAAATCGGAATGCTCACTAACTTTTGACCTATCTGAAAGTCTGATAAACGCCGGAAAAATGACTAAGTCCAAAAAGAAATATTTTTCAACTTTTTTCAATTTTACCCCCGTGGGATATATATTCTACCCACACACATTTGGAACTCTCCTGGGGTGCCCTCACACATATTATTCCTTCATTTAGTGGATATTATCACAAAAAAGTGAAATATTCAAAAATACAAAATATTGGCTGAAAACGACTAAATATCAAGGACTCATTGGGCGAATCGCTCTGGAACTGAAATCGGAATGCTCACTGACATTTGCCCTATCTGAAAGTCTGATAAACGCTGGAAAAATGACTTAATCCAAAAAAAAAAATTTTTCAACTTTTTTCAATTTTACCCCCGTGGGATATATATTCTACCCACACACATTAGGAACTCTCCTGGGGTACTCTCACACATATTATTTCCTCATTTAGTGGATATTTTCACAAAAAAGTGAAATTTTCAAAAATCCAGAAAATTGGCTGAAAACGACGAAATATCAAGGAATCATTGGGCGAATCGCTCTGGAACTGAAATCGGAACGCTAACTAACTTTTGACCTATCTGAAAGTCTGATAAACGCCGGAAAAATGACTAAGACCAAAAAGAATTTTTTTTAAACTTTTTTCAATTTTACCTCCGTGGGATATATATTCTACCCACACACATTTGTAACTCTCCTGGGGTACCCTCACACATATTATTCCCTCATTTAGTGGATATTTTCACAAAAAAGTGAAATTTTCAAAAATCCTAAATATTGGCTGAAAACAACTAAATATCAAGAACTCATTGGTCTAATCGCTCTGGAACTGAAATCGGAACGCTCACTGACATTTGCCCTATCTGAAAGCCTGATAAACGCCGGAAAAATGACTTAGTCCAAAAATAATTTTTTTTCAACTTTTTTCAATTTTACCCCCGTGGGATATATATTCTACCCACACACATTTGGAACTCTACTGGGGTGCCCTCACACATATTATTCCTTCATTTAGTGGATATTTTCACAAAAAAGTGAAATATTCAAAAATCCAAAATATTGGCTGAAAACGACTAAATATCAAGGACTCATTGGGCGAATCGCTCTGGAACTGAAATCGGAATGCTCACTAACTTTTGACCTATCTGAAAGTATGATAAATGCCGGAAAAATGACTTAATCCAAAAAGAATTTTTTTTCAACTTTTTTCAATTTTACCCCCGTGGGATATATATTCTACCCACACACATTTGTAACTCTCCTGGGGTACCCTCACACATATTATTCCCTCATTTAGTGGATATTTTCACAAAAAAGTGAAATTTTCAAAAATCCTAAATAATGGCTGAAAACAACTAAATATCAAGGACTCATTGGTCGAATCGCTCTGGAACTGAAATCGGAACGCTCACTGACATTTGCCCTATCTGAAAGCCTGATAAACGCCGGAAAAATGAGTAAGTCCAAAAAAAATTTTTTTTCAACTTTTTTCAATTTTACCCCCGTGGGATATATATTCTACCCACACACATTTGTAACTCTCCTGGGGTACCCTCACACATATTATTCCCTCATTTAGTGGATATTTTCACAAAAAAGTGACATTTTCAAAAATCCAGAAAATTGGCTGAAAACGACGAAATATCAAGGACTCATTGGGCAAATTGCTCTGGAACTGAAATCGGAACGCTCACTGACATTTGACCTATCTGAAAGTCTGATAAACACTGTAAAAATGACTAAGTCTCCCAAAAAATTTTTCAACTTTTTTCAATTTTACCCCCGTGGGATATATATTCTACCCGCACACATTTGGAACTCTCCTGGGGTGCTCTCACACATATTATTCCTTCATTTAGTGGATATTTTCACAAAAAAGTGAAATATTCAAAAATCCAAAATATTGGCTGAAAACGACTAAATATCAAGGACTCATTGGGCGAATCACTCTGGAACTGAAATCGGAATGCTCACTGACATTTGCCCTATCTGAAAGTCTGATAAACGCTGGAAAAATGACTTAATCCAAAAAAAAAAATTTTTCAACTTTTTTCAATTTTACCCCCGTGGGATATATATTCTACCCACACACATTTGGAACTCTCCTGGGGTACCCTCACACATATTATTTCCTCATTTAGTGGATATTTTCACAAAAAAGTGAAATTTTCAAAAATCCAGAAAATTGGCTGAAAACGACGAAATATCAAGGACTCATTGGGCAAATTGCTCTGGAACTGAAATCGGAACGCTCACTGATATTTGACCTATCTGAAAGTCTGATAAACACTGTAAAAATGACTAAGTCCCCCAAAAAAAATTTTTCAACTTTTTTCAATTTTACCCCCGTGGGATATATATTCTACCCACACACATTTGGAACTCTCCTGGGGTGCCCTCACACATATTATTCCTTCATTTAGTGGATATTTTCACAAAAAAGTGAAATATTCAAAAATCCAAAATATTGGCTGAAAACGACTAAATATCAAGGACTCATTGGGCGAATCGCTCTGGAACTGAAATCGGAATGCTCACTAACTTTTGACCTATCTGAAAGTATGATAAATGCCGGAAAAATGACTTAATCCAAAAAGAATTTTTTTTCAACTTTTTTCAATTTTACCCCCGTGGGATATATATTCTACCCACACACATTTGTAACTCTCCTGGGGTACCCTCACACATATTATTCCCTCATTTAGAGGATATTTTCACAAAAAAGTGAAATTTTCAAAAATCCTAAATAATGGCTGAAAACAACTAAATATCAAGGACTCATTGGTCGAATCGCTCTGGAACTGAAATCGGAACGCTCACTGACATTTGCCCTATCTGAAAGCCTGATAAACGCCGGAAAAATGAGTAAGTCCAAAAAAAATTTTTTTTCAACTTTTTTCAATTTTACCCCCGTGGGATATATATTCTACCCACACACATTTGGATCTCTCCTGGGGTACCCTCACACATATTATTCCCTCATTTAGTGGATATTTTCACAAAAAAGTGACATTTTCAAAAATCCAGAAAATTGGCTGAAAACGACGAAATATCAAGGACTCATTGGGCAAATTGCTCTGGAACTGAAATCGGAACGCTCACTGACATTTGACCTATCTGAAAGTCTGATAAACACTGTAAAAATGACTAAGTCTCCCAAAAAATTTTTCAACTTTTTTCAATTTTACCCCCGTGGGATATATATTCTACCCGCACACATTTGGAACTCTCCTGGGGTGCTCTCACACATATTATTCCTTCATTTAGTGGATATTTTCACAAAAAAGTGAAATATTCAAAAATCCAAAATATTGGCTGAAAACGACTAAATATCAAGGACTCATTGGGCGAATCGCTCTGGAACTGAAATCGGAATGCTCACTGACATTTGCCCTATCTGAAAGTCTGATAAACGCTGGAAAAATGACTTAATCCAAAAAAAAAAATTTTTCAACTTTTTTCAATTTTACCCCCGTGGGATATATATTCTACCCACACACATTTGGAACTCTCCTGGGGTACCCTCACACATATTATTTCCTCATTTAGTGGATATTTTCACAAAAAAGTGAAATTTTCAAAAATCCAGAAAATTGGCTGAAAACGACGAAATATCAAGGACTCATTGGGCAAATTGCTCTGGAACTGAAATCGGAACGCTCACTGATATTTGACCTATCTGAAAGTCTGATAAACACTGTAAAAATGACTAAGTCCCCCAAAAAAAATTTTTCAACTTTTTTCAATTTTACCCCCGTGGGATATATATTCTACCCACACACATTTGGAACTCTCCTGGGGTGCCCTCACACATATTATTCCTTCATTTAGTGGATATTTTCACAAAAAAGTGAAATATTCAAAAATCCAAAATATTGGCTGAAAACGACTAAATATCAAGGACTCATTGGGCGAATCGCTCTGGAACTGAAATCGGAATGCTCACTGACATTTGCCCTATCTGAAAGTCTGATAAACGCTGGAAAAATGACTAAGTCGAAAAAAAATTTTTTTTCAACTTTTTTCAATTTTACCCCCGTGGGATATATATTCTAATCACACACATTTGGAACTCTCCTGGAGTACCCTCACACATATTATTCCCTCATTTAGTGGATATTTTCACAAAAAAGTGACATTTTCAAAAATCCAGAAAATTGGCTGAAAACGACGAAATATCAAGGACTCATTAGTCGAATCGCTCTGGAACTGAAATTGGAACGCTCACTGACATTTGCCCTATCTGAAAGCCTGATAAACGCCGGAAAAATGAGGAAGTCCAAAAAAAATTTTTTTTCAACTTTTTTCAATTTTACCCCCGTGGGATATATATTCTACCCACACACATTTGGAACTCTCCTGGCGTTACCTCACACATATTATTCCCTCATTTAGTGGATATTTTCTCAAAAAAGTGACATTTTCAAAAATCCAGAAAATTGGCTAAAAACGACTAAATATCAAGGACTCATTGGGCGAATCGCTCTGGAACTGAAATCGGAACGCTCACTGACATTTGACCTATCTGAAAGTCTGATAAACGCCGTAAAAATGACTAAGTCCCCCAAAAAAATTTTTTCAACTTTTTTCAATTTTACCCCCGTGGGATATATATTCTACCCACACACATTTGGAACTCTCCTGGGGTACCCTCACACATATTATTCCCTCATTTAGTGGATATTTTCACAAAAAAGTGAAATTTTCAAAAATCCAGAAAATTGGCTGAAAATGACGAAATATCAAGGACTCATTGGGCGAATCGCTCTGGAACTGAAATCGGAACGCTCACTGACATTTGACCTATCTGAAAGTCTGATAAACGCTGTAAAAATGACTAAGTCCCCCAAAAAAAATTTTTCAACTTTTTTCAATTTTACACCCGTGGGATATATATTCTACCCACACACATTTGGAACTCTCCTGGGGTACCCTCACACATATTATTCCCTCATTTAGTGGATATTTTCACAAAAAAGTGACATTTTCAAAAATCCAAAATATTGGCTGAAAATGACGAAATATCAAGGACTCATTGGGCGAATCGCTCTAGAACTGAAATCGGAATGCTCACTGACTTTTGCCCTATCTGAAAGTCTGATAAACGCTGGAAAAATGACTTAATCCAAAAAAAAAAATTTTTCAACTTTTTTCAATTTTACCCCCGTGGGATATATATTCTACCCACACACATTTGGAACTCTCCTGGGGTACCCTCACACATATTATTTCCTCATTTAGTGGATATTTTCACAAAAAAGTGAAATTTTCAAAAATCCAGAAAATTGGCTGAAAACGACGAAATATCAAGGACTCATTGGGCAAATTGCTCTGGAACTGAAATCGGAACGCTCACTGACATTTGACCTATCTGAAAGTCTGATAAACACTGTAAAAATGACTAAGTCCCACAAAAAAAATTTTTCAACTTTTTTCAATTTTACCCCCGTGGGATATATATTCTACCCACACACATTTGGAACTCTCCTGGGGTGCCCTCACACATATTATTCCTTCATTTAGTGGATATTTTCACAAAAAAGTGAAATATTCAAAAATCCAAAATATTGGCTGAAAACGACTAAATATCAAGGACTCATTGGGCGAATCGCTCTGGAACTGAAATCGGAATGCTCACTGACATTTGCCCTATCTGAAAGTCTGATAAACGCTGGAAAAATGACTTAATCCAAAAAAAAAAATTTTTCAACTTTTTTCAATTTTACCCCCGTGGGATATATATTCTACCCACACACATTAGGAACTCTCCTGGGGTACCCTCACACATATTATTTCCTCATTTAGTGGATATTTTCACAAAAAAGTGAAATTTTCAAAAATCCAGAAAATTGGCTGAAAACGATGAAATATCAAGGAATCATTGGGCGAATCGCTCTGGAACTGAAATCGGAACGCTCACTAACTTTTGACCTATCTGAAAGTCTGATAAACGCCGGAAAAATGACTAAGACCAAAAAGAAATTTTTTTAAACTTTTTTCAATTTTACCCCCGTGGGATATATATTCTACCCACACACATTTGGAACTCTCCTGGGGTACCCTCACACATATTATTCCCTCATTTAGTGGATATTTTCACAAAAAAGTGAAATTTTCAAAAATCCTAAATATTGGTTGAAAACAACTAAATATCAAGGACTCATTGGTCGAATCGCTCTGGAACTGAAATCGGAACACTCACTGACATTTGCCCTATCTGAAAGCCTGATAAACTCCGTAAAAATGACTAAGTCCCCAAAAAAAATTTTTTCAACTTTTTTCAATTTTACCCCCGTGGGATATATATTCTACCCACACACATTTGGAACTCTCCTGGGGTACCCTCACACATATTATTCCCTCATTTAGTGGATATTTTCACAAAAAAGTGAAATTTTCAAAAATCCAGAAAATTGGCTGAAAATGACGAAATATCAAGGACTCATTGGGCGAATCGCTCTGGAACTGAAATCGGAACGCTCACTGACATTTGACCTATCTGAAAGTCTGATAAACGCTGTAAAAATGACTAAGTCCCCCAAAAAAAATTTTTCAACTTTTTTCAATTTTACACCCGTGGGATATATATTCTACCCACACACATTTGGAACTCTCCTGGGGTACCCTCACACATATTATTCCCTCATTTAGTGGATATTTTCACAAAAAAGTGACATTTTCAAAAATCCAAAATATTGGCTGAAAATGACGAAATATCAAGGACTCATTGGGCGAATCGCTCTAGAACTGAAATCGGAATGCTCACTGACTTTTGCCCTATCTGAAAGTCTGATAAACGCTGGAAAAATGACTTAATCCAAAAAAAAAAATTTTTCAACTTTTTTCAATTTTACCCCCGTGGGATATATATTCTACCCACACACATTTGGAACTCTCCTGGGGTACCCTCACACATATTATTTCCTCATTTAGTGGATATTTTCACAAAAAAGTGAAATTTTCAAAAATCCAGAAAATTGGCTGAAAACGACGAAATATCAAGGACTCATTGGGCAAATTGCTCTGGAACTGAAATCGGAACGCTCACTGACATTTGACCTATCTGAAAGTCTGATAAACACTGTAAAAATGACTAAGTCCCCCAAAAAAAATTTTTCAACTTTTTTCAATTTTACCCCCGTGGGATATATATTCTACCCACACACATTTGGAACTCTCCTGGGGTGCCCTCACACATATTATTCCTTCATTTAGTGGATATTTTCACAAAAAAGTGAAATATTCAAAAATCCAAAATATTGGCTGAAAACGACTAAATATCAAGGACTCATTGGGCGAATCGCTCTGGAACTGAAATCGGAATGCTCACTGACATTTGCCCTATCTGAAAGTCTGATAAACGCTGGAAAAATGACTTAATCCAAAAAAAAAAATTTTTCAACTTTTTTCAATTTTACCCCCGTGGGATATATATTCTACCCACACACATTAGGAACTCTCCTGGGGTACCCTCACACATATTATTTCCTCATTTAGTGGATATTTTCACAAAAAAGTGAAATTTTCAAAAATCCAGAAAATTGGCTGAAAACGACGAAATATCAAGGAATCATTGGGCGAATCGCTCTGGAACTGAAATCGGAACGCTCACTAACTTTTGACCTATCTGAAAGTCTGATAAACGCCGGAAAAATGACTAAGACCAAAAAGAAATTTTTTTAAACTTTTTTCAATTTTACCCCCGTGGGATATATATTCTACCCACACACATTTGTAACTCTCCTGGGGTACCCTCACACATATTATTCCCTCATTTAGTGGATATTTTCACAAAAAAGTGAAATTTTCAAAAATCCTAAATATTGGCTGAAAACAACTAAATATCAAGAACTCATTGGTCTAATCGCTCTGGAACTGAAATCGGAACGCTCACTGACATTTGCCCTATCTGAAAGTCTGATAAACGCCGGAAAAATGACTTAGTCCAAAAATAATTTTTTTTCAACTTTTTTCAATTTTACCCCCGTGGGATATATATTCTACCCACACACATTTGGAACTCTCCTGGGGTACCCTCACACATATTATTCCCTCATTTAGTGGATATTTTCACAAAAAAGTGAAATTTTCAAAAATCCTAAATATTGGTTGAAAACAACTAAATATCAAGGACTCATTGGTCGAATCGCTCTGGAACTGAAATCGGAACACTCACTGACATTTGCCCTATCTGAAAGCCTGATAAACGCCGGAAAAATGAGTAAGTCCAAAAAAAATTTTTTTTCAACTTTTTTCAATTTTACCCCTGTGGGATATATATTCTACCCACACACATTTGTAACTCTCCTGGGGTACCCTCACACATATTATTCCCTCATTTAGTGGATATTTTCACAAAAAAGTGAAATTTTCAAAAATCCAGAAAATTGGCTGAAAACGACTGAATATCAAGGACTCATTGGGCGAATCGCTCTGGAACTGAAATCGGAACGCTCACTGACATTTGACCTATCTGAAAGTCTGATAAACTCCGTAAAAATGACTAAGTCCCCAAAAAAAATTTTTTCAACTTTTTTCAATTTTACCCCCGTGGGATATATATTCTACCCACACACATTTGGAACTCTCCTGGGGTACCCTCACACATATTATTCCCTCATTTAGTGGATATTTTCACAAAAAAGTGAAATTTTCAAAAATCCAGAAAATTGGCTGAAAATGACGAAATATCAAGGACTCATTGGGCGAATCGCTCTGGAACTGAAATCGGAACGCTCACTGACATTTCACCTATCTAAAACTCTGATAAACGCTGTAAAAATGACTAAGTCCCCCAAAAAAAATTTTTCAACTTTTTTCAATTTTACCCCCGTGGGATATATATTCTACCCACACACATTTGGAACTCTCCTGGGGTACCCTCACACATATTATTCCCTCATTTAGTGGATATTTTCACAAAAAAGTGAAATTTTCAAAAATCCTAAATATTGGCTGAAAACAACTAAATATCAAGGACTCATTGGTCGAATCGCTCTGGAACTGAAATCGGAACGCTCACTGACATTTGCCCTATCTGAAAGCCTGATAAACGCCGGAAAAATGACTAAGTCCAAAAAAAATTTTTTTTCAACTTTTTTCAATTTTACCCCCGTGGGAAAATATATTCTACCCACACACATTTGGAACTCTCCTGGGGTACCCTCACACATATTATTCCCTCATTTAGTGGATATTTTCACAAAAAAGTGAAATTTTCAAAAATCCAGAAAATTGGCTGAAAACGACGAAATATCAAGGACTCATTGGGCGAATCGCTTTGGAACTGAAATCGGAACGCTCACTGACATTTGACCTATCTGAAAGTCTGATAAATGCTGTAAAAATGACTAAGTCCCCAAAAAAAATTTTTTCAACTTTTTTCAATTTTACCCCCGTGGGATATATATTCTACCCACACACATTTGGATCTCTCCTGGGGTACCCTCACACATATTATTCCCTCATTTAGTGGATATTTTCACAAAAAAGTGAAATTTTCAAAAATCCAGAAAATTGGCTGAAAATGACGAAATATCAAGGACTCATTGGGCGAATCGCTCTGGAACTGAAATCGGAACGCTCACTGACATTTGACCTATCTGAAAGTCTGATAAACGCTGTAAAAATGACTAAGTCCCCAAAAAAAAATTTTTCAACTTTTTTCAATTTTACACCCGTGGGATATATATTCTACCCACACACATTTGGAACTCTCCTGGGGTACCCTCACACATATTATTCCCTCAGTTAGTGGATATTTTCACAAAAAAGTGACATTTTCAAAAATCCAAAATATTGGCTGAAAATGACGAAATATCAAGGACTCATTGGGCGAATCGCTCTAGAACTGAAATCGGAATGCTCACTGACTTTTGCCCTATCTGAAAGTCTGATAAACGCTGGAAAAATGACAGTCCCCCCCAAAAAATTTTTCACCTTTTTTCAATTTTACCCCCGTGGGATATATATTCTACCCACACACATTTGGAACTCTCCTGGGGTACCCTCACACATATTATTCCCTCATTTAGTGGATATTTTCACAAAAAAGTGAAATTTTCAAAAATCCAGAAAATTGGCTGAAAACAACTAAATATCAAGGACTCATTGGTCGAATCGCTCTGGAACTGAAATCGGAATGCTCACTGACATTTGACCTATCTGAAAGTCTGATAAACGCCGTAAAAATGACTAAGTCCCCAAAAAAAAATTTTTCAACTTTTTTTAATTTTACCCCCGTGGGATTTATATTCTACCCACACACATTTGGAACTCTCCTGGGGTAACCTTACACATATTATTCCCTCATTTAGTGGATATTTTCTCAAAAAAGTGACATTTTCAAAAATCCAGAAAATTGGCTGAAAACGACTAAATATCAAGGACTCATTGGGCGAATCGCTCTGGAACTGAAATCGGAACGCTCACTGACATTTGACCTATCTGAAAGTCTGATAAACGCCGTAAAAATGACTAAGTCCCCAAAAAAAAAATTTTTAAACTTTTTTTAATTTTACCCCCGTGGGATATATATTCTACCCACACACATTTGGAACTCTCCTGGGGTACCCTCACACATATTATTCCCTCATTTAGTGGATATTTTCACAAAAAAGTGACATTTTCAAAAATCCAGAAAATTGGCTGAAAACGACTAAATATCAAGGACTCATTGGGCGAATCGCTCTGGAACTGAAATCGGAACGCTCACTGACATTTGACCTATCTGAAAGTCTGATGAACGCCGTAAAAATGACTAAATCCCCCAAAAAAAATTTTTCAACTTTTTTCAATTTTACCCCCGTGGGATATATATTCTACCCACACACATTTGGAACTCTCCTGGGGTACCCTCACACATATTATTCCCTCATTTAGTGGATATTTTCACAAAAAAGTGAAATTTTCAAAAATCCAGAAAATTGGCTGAAAACAACTAAATATCAAGGACTCATTGGTCGAATCGCTCTGGAACTGAAATCGGAATGCTCACTGACATTTGACCTATCTGAAAGTCTGATAAACGCCGTAAAAATGACTAAGTCCCCAAAAAAAAATTTTTAAACTTTTTTTAATTTTACCCCCGTGGGATATATATTCTACCCACACACATTTGGAACTCTCCTGGGGTAACCTTACACATATTATTCCCTCATTTAGTGGATATTTTCTCAAAAAAGTGACATTTTCAAAAATCCAGAAAATTGGCTGAAAACGACTAAATATCAAGGACTCATTGGGCGAATCGCTCTGGAACTGAAATCGGAACGCTCACTGACATTTGACCTATCTGAAAGTCTGATAAACGCCGTAAAAATGACTAAGTCCCCCAAAAAAAATTTTTCAACTTTTTTTAATTTTACCCCCGTGGGATATATATTCTACCCACACACATTTGGAACTCTCCTGGGGTACCCTCACACATATTATTCCCTCATTTAGTGGATATTTTCACAAAAAAGTGAAATTTTCAAAAATCCAGAAAATTGGCTGAAAACGACTAAATATCAAGGACTCATTGGGCGAATCGCTCTGGAACTGAAATCGGAACGCTCACTGACATTTGACCTATCTGAAAGTCTGATAAACGCTGTAAAAATGACTAAGTCCCCAAAAAAAAATTTTTCAACTTTTTTCAATTTTACCCCCGTGGGATATATATTCTACCCACACACATTTGGAACTCTCCTGGGGTACCCTCACACATATTATTTCCTCATTTAGTGGATATTTTCACAAAAAAGTGAAATTTTCAAAAATCCTAAACATTGGCTGAAAACAACTAAATATCAAGGACTCATTGGGCGAATCGCTCTGGAACTGAAATCGGAACGCTCACTGACATTTGCCCTATCTGAAAGCCTGATAAACGCCGGAAAAATGACTAAGTCCAAAAAGAAATTTTTTTCAACTTTTTTCAATTTTACCCCCGTGGGATATATATTCTACCCACACACATTTGTAACTCTCCTGGGGTACCCTCACACATATTATTCCCTCATTTAGTGGATATTTTCACAAAAAAGTGAAATTTTCAAAAATCCTAAACATTATGTGAAAACAACTAAATATCAAGGACTCATTGGGCGAATCGCTCTGGAACTGAAATCGGAACGCTCACTGACATTTGTCCTATCTGAAAGCCTGATAAACGCCGGAAAAATGACTAAGTCCAAAAAGAATTTTTTTTCAACTTTTTTCAATTTTACACCCGTGGGATATATATTCTACCCACACACATTTGGAACTCTCCTGGGGTACCCTCACACATATTATTCCCTCATTTAGTGGATATTTTCACAAAAAAGTGACATTTTCAAAAATCCAAAATATTGGCTGAAAATGACGAAATATCAAGGACTCATTGGGCGAATCGCTCTAGAACTGAAATCGGAATGCTCACTGACTTTTGCCCTATCTGAAAGTCTGATAAACGCTGGAAAAATGACAGTCCCCCCCAAAAAATTTTTCACCTTTTTTCGATTTTACCCCCGTGGGATATATATTCTACCCACACACATTTGGAACTCTCCTGGGGTACCCTCACACATATTATTCCCTCATTTAGTGGATATTTTCACAAAAAAGTGAAATTTTCAAAAATCCAGAAAATTGGCTGAAAACAACTAAATATCAAGGACTCATTGGTCGAATCGCTCTGGAACTGAAATCGGAATGCTCACTGACATTTGACCTATCTGAAAGTCTGATAAACGCCGTAAAAATGACTAAGTCCCCAAAAAAAAATTTTTCAACTTTTTTTAATTTTACCCCCGTGGGATTTATATTCTACCCACACACATTTGGAACTCTCCTGGGGTAACCTTACACATATTATTCCCTCATTTAGTGGATATTTTCTCAAAAAAGTGACATTTTCAAAAATCCAGAAAATTGGCTGAAAACGACTAAATATCAAGGACTCATTGGGCGAATCGCTCTGGAACTGAAATCGGAACGCTCACTGACATTTGACCTATCTGAAAGTCTGATAAACGCCGTAAAAATGACTAAGTCCCCAAAAAAAAATTTTTAAACTTTTTTTAATTTTACCCCCGTGGGATATATATTCTACCCACACACATTTGGAACTCTCCTGGGGTAACCTTACACATATTATTCCCTCATTTAGTGGATATTTTCTCAAAAAAGTGACATTTTCAAAAATCCAGAAAATTGGCTGAAAACGACTAAATATCAAGGACTCATTGGGCGAATCGCTCTGGAACTGAAATCGGAACACTCACTGACATTTGACCTATCTGAAAGTCTGATAAACGCCGTAAAATGACTAAGTCCCCCAAAAAAAATTTTTCAACTTTTTTTAATTTTACCCCCGTGGGATATATATTCTACCCACACACATTTGGAACTCTCCTGGGGTACCCTCACACATATTATTCCCTCATTTAGTGGATATTTTCACAAAAAAGTGAAATTTTCAAAAATCCAGAAAATTGGCTGAAAACGACTAAATATCAAGGACTCATTGGGCGAATCGCTCTGGAACTGAAATCGGAACGCTCACTGACATTTGACCTATCTGAAAGTCTGATAAACGCTGTAAAAATGACTAAGTCCCCAAAAAAAAATTTTTCAACTTTTTTCAATTTTACCCCCGTGGGATATATATTCTACCCACACACATTTGGAACTCTCCTGGGGTACCCTCACACATATTATTCCCTCATTTAGTGGATATTTTCACAAAAAAGTGACATTTTCAAAAATCCAGAAAATTGGCTGAAAACGACTAAATATCAAGGACTCATTGGGCGAATCGCTCTGGAACTGAAATCGGAACGCTCACTGACATTTGACCTATCTGAAAGTCTGATGAACGCCGTAAAAATGACTAAATCCCCAAAAAAAAATTTTTCAACTTTTTTCAATTTTACCCCCGTGGGATATATATTCTACCCACACACATTTGGAACTCTCCTGGGGTACCCTCACACATATTATTCCCTCATTTAGTGGATATTTTCACAAAAAAGTGACATTTTCAAAAATCCAAAATATTGGCTGAAAATGACGAAATATCAAGGACTCATTGGGCGAATCGCTCTAGAACTGAAATCGGAATGCTCACTGACTTTTGCCCTATCTGAAAGTCTGATAAACGCTGGAAAAATGACAGTCCCCCCCAAAAAATTTTTCACCTTTTTTCAATTTTACCCCCGTGGGATATATATTCTACCCACACACATTTGGAACTCTCCTGGGGTACCCTCACACATATTATTCCCTCATTTAGTGGATATTTTCACAAAAAAGTGAAATTTTCAAAAATCCAGAAAATTGGCTGAAAACAACTAAATATCAAGGACTCATTGGTCGAATCGCTCTGGAACTGAAATCGGAATGCTCACTGACATTTGACCTATCTGAAAGTCTGATAAACGCCGTAAAAATGACTAAGTCCCCAAAAAAAAATTTTTCAACTTTTTTTAATTTTACCCCCGTGGGATTTATATTCTACCCACACACATTTGGAACTCTCCTGGGGTACCCTCACACATATTATTCCCTCATTTAGTGGATATTTTCACAAAAAAGTGACATTTTCAAAAATCCAGAAAATTGGCTGAAAACGACTAAATATCAAGGACTCATTGGGCGAATCACTCTGGAACTGAAATCGGAACGCTCACTGACATTTGACCTATCTGAAAGTCTGATGAACGCCGTAAAAATGACTAAATCCCCCCCAAAAAATTTTTCAACTTTTTTCAATTTTACCCCCGTGGGATATATATTCTACCCACACACATTTGGAACTCTCCTGGGGTACCCTCACACATATTATTCCCTCATTTAGTGGATATTTTCACAAAAAAATGAAATTTTCAAAAATCCAGAAAATTGGCTGAAAACAACTAAATATCAAGGACTCATTGGTCGAATCGCTCTGGAACTGAAATCGGAACGCTCACTGACATTTGACCTATCTGAAAGTCTGATAAACGCCATAAAAATGACTAAGTCCCCAAAAAAAAATTTTTAAACTTTTTTTAATTTTACCCCCGTGGGATATATATTCTACCCACACACATTTGGAACTCTCCTGGGGTAACCTTACACATATTATTCCCTCATTTAGTGGATATTTTCTCAAAAAAGTGACATTTTCAAAAATCCAGAAAATTGGCTGAAAACGACTAAATATCAAGGACTCATTGGGCGAATCGCTCTGGAACTGAAATCGGAACGCTCACTGACATTTAACCTATCTGAAAGTCTGATAAACGCTGTAAAAATGACTAAGTCCCCAAAAAAAAATTTTTCAACTTTTTTCAATTTTACCCCCGTGGGATATATATTCTACCCACACACATTTGGAACTCTCCTGGGGTACCCTCACACATATTATTCCCTCATTTAGTGGATATTTTCACAAAAAAGTGACATTTTCAAAAATCCAGAAAATTGGCTGAAAACGACTAAATATCAAGGACTCATTGGGCGAATCGCTCTGGAACTGAAATCGGAACGCTCACTGACATTTGACCTATCTGAAAGTCTGATGAACGCCGTAAAAATGACTAAATCCCCAAAAAAAAATTTTTCAACTTTTTTCAATTTTACCCCCGTGGGATATATATTCTACCCACACACATTTGGAACTCTCCTGGGGTACCCTCACACATATTATTCCCTCATTTAGTGGATATTTTCACAAAAAAGTGAAATTTTCAAAAATCCAGAAAATTGGCTGAAAACAACTAAATATCAAGGACTCATTGGTCGAATCGCTCTGGAACTGAAATCGGAACGCTCACTGACATTTGACCTATCTGAAAGTCTGATAAACGCCGTAAAAATGACTAAGTCCCCAAAAAAAAATTTTTAAACTTTTTTTAATTTTACCCCCGTGGGATATATATTCTACCCACACACATTTGGAACTCTCCTGGGGTAACCTTACACATATTATTCCCTCATTTAGTGGATATTTTCTCAAAAAAGTGACATTTTCAAAAATCCAGAAAATTGGCTGAAAACGACTAAATATCAAGGACTCATTGGGCGAATCGCTCTGGAACTGAAATCGGAACGCTCACTGACATTTGACCTATCTGAAAGTCTGATAAACGCCGTAAAAATGACTAAGTCCCCCAAAAAAAATTTTTCAACTTTTTTTAATTTTACCCCCGTGGGATATATATTCTACCCACACACATTTGGAACTCTCCTGGGGTACCCTCACACATATTATTCCCTCATTTAGTGGATATTTTCACAAAAAAGTGAAATTTTCAAAAATCCAGAAAATTGGCTGAAAACGACTAAATATCAAGGACTCATTGGGCGAATCGCTCTGGAACTGAAATCGGAACGCTCACTGACATTTGACCTATGTGAAAGTCTGATAAACGCTGTAAAAATTACTAAGTCCCCAAAAAAAATTTTTTCAACTTTTTTCAATTTTACCCCCGTGGGATATATATTCTACCCACACACATTTGGAACTCTCCTGGGGTACCCTCACACATATTATTCCCTCATTTAGTGGATATTTTCACAAAAAAGTGAAATTTTCAAAAATCCTAAACATTGGCTGAAAACAACTAAATATCAAGGACTCATTGGGCGAATCGCTCTGGAACTGAAATCGGAACGCTCACTGACATTTGCCCTATCTGAAAGCCTGATAAACGCCGGAAAAATGACTAAGTCCAAAAAGAAATTTTTTTCAACTTTTTTCAATTTTACCCCCGTGGGATATATATTCTA
The DNA here is from genome assembly GCF_046119375.1 of Phyllobates terribilis. Lineage (NCBI taxonomy): Eukaryota > Metazoa > Chordata > Amphibia > Anura > Dendrobatidae > Phyllobates > Phyllobates terribilis. The sequence continues at coordinate 487,317 of NW_027363191.1, forward strand.
CCCACACACATTTGTAACTCTCCTGGGGTACCCTCACACATATTATTCCCTCATTTAGTGGATATTTTCACAAAAAAGTGACATTTTCAAAAATCCAAAATATTGGCTGAAAATGACGAAATATCAAGGACTCATTGGGCGAATCGCTCTAGAACTGAAATCGGAATGCTCACTGACTTTTGCCCTATCTGAAAGTCTGATAAACGCTGGAAAAATGACAGTCCCCCCCAAAAAATTTTTCACCTTTTTTCAATTTTACCCCCGTGGGATATATATTCTACCCACACACATTTGGAACTCTCCTGGGGTACCCTCACACATATTATTCCCTCATTTAGTGGATATTTTCACAAAAAAGTGAAATTTTCAAAAATCCAGAAAATTGGCTGAAAACAACTAAATATCAAGGACTCATTGGTCGAATCGCTCTGGAACTGAAATCGGAATGCTCACTGACATTTGACCTATCTGAAAGTCTGATAAACGCCGTAAAAATGACTAAGTCCCCAAAAAAAAATTTTTCAACTTTTTTTAATTTTACCCCCGTGGGATTTATATTCTACCCACACACATTTGGAACTCTCCTGGGGTAACCTTACACATATTATTCCCTCATTTAGTGGATATTTTCTCAAAAAAGTGACATTTTCAAAAATCCAGAAAATTGGCTGAAAACGACTAAATATCAAGGACTCATTGGGCGAATCGCTCTGGAACTGAAATCGGAACGCTCACTGACATTTGACCTATCTGAAAGTCTGATAAACGCCGTAAAAATGACTAAGTCCCCCAAAAAAAAATTTTTAAACTTTTTTTAATTTTACCCCCGTGGGATATATATTCTACCCACACACATTTGGAACTCTCCTGGGGTACCCTCACACATATTATTCCCTCATTTAGTGGATATTTTCACAAAAAAGTGACATTTTCAAAAATCCAGAAAATTGGCTGAAAACGACTAAATATCAAGGACTCATTGGGCGAATCGCTCTGGAACTGAAATCGGAATGCTCACTGACATTTGACCTATCTGAAAGTCTGATGAACGCCGTAAAAATGACTAAATCCCCAAAAAAAAATTTTTCAACTTTTTTCAATTTTACCCCCGTGGGATATATATTCTACCCACACACATTTGGAACTCTCCTGGGGTACCCTCACACATATTATTCCCTCATTTAGTGGATATTTTCACAAAAAAGTGAAATTTTCAAAAATCCAGAAAATTGGCTGAAAGCGACTAAATATCAAGGACTCATTGGGCGAATCGCTCTGGAACTGAAATCGGAACGCTCACTGACATTTGACCTATCTGAAAGTCTGATAAACGCTGTAAAAATGACTAAGTCCCCAAAAAAAAATTTTTCAACTTTTTTCAATTTTACCCCCGTGGGATATATATTCTACCCACACACATTTGGAACTCTCCTGGGGTACCATCACACATATTATTCCCTCATTTAGTGGATATTTTCACAAAATAGTGACATTTTCAAAAATCCAGAAAATTGGCTGAAAACGATGAAATATCAAGGAATCATTGGGCGAATCGCTCTGGAACTGAAATTGGAACGCTTACTGACATTTGACCTATCTGAAAGTCTGATAAACGCCGGAAAAATGACTAAGTCTAAAAAAAAAATTTTTTCAACTTTTTTCAATTTTACCCCCGTGGGATATATATTCTACCCACACACATTTGGAACTCTCCTGGGGTACCCTCACACATATTATTCCCTCATTTAGTGGATATTTTCACAAAAAAGTGAAATTTTCAAAAATCCTAAACATTGGCTGAAAACAACTAAATATCAAGGACTCATTGGGCGAATCGCTCTGGAACTGAAATCGGAACGCTCACTGACATTTGCCCTATCTGAAAGCCTGATAAACGCCGGAAAAATGACTAAGTCCAAAAAGAAATTTTTTTCAACTTTTTTCAATTTTACCCCCGTGGGATATATATTCTACCCACACACATTTGTAACTCTCCTGGGGTACCCTCACACATATTATTCCCTCATTTAGTGGATATTTTCACAAAAAAGTGAAATTTTCAAAAATCCTAAACATTGGCTGAAAACAACTAAATATCAAGGACTCATTGGGCGAATCGCTCTGGAACTGAAATCGGAACGCTCACTGACATTTGTCCTATCTGAAAGCTTGATAAACGCCGGAAAAATGACTAAGTCCAAAAAGAAATTTTTTTCAACTTTTTTCAATTTTACCCCCGTGGGATATATATTCTACCCACACACATTTGGAACTCTCCTGGGGTACCCTCACACATATTATTCCCTCATTTAGTGGATATTTTCACAAAAAAGTGAAATTTTCAAAAATCCAGAAAATTGGCTGAAAACGACTAAATATCAAGGACTCATTGGGCGAATCGCTCTGGAACTGAAATCGGAACGCTCACTGACATTTGACCTATCTGAAAGTCTGATAAACGCTGTAAAAATGACTAAGTCCCCAAAAAAAAATTTTTCAACTTTTTTCAATTTTACCCCCGTGGGATATATATTCTACCCACACACATTTGGAACTCTCCTGGGGTACCCTCACACATATTATTCCCTCATTTAGTGGATATTTTCACAAAAAAGTGACATTTTCAAAAATCCAGAAAATTGGCTGAAAACGACTAAATATCAAGGACTCATTGGGCGAATCGCTCTGGAACTGAAATCGGAACGCTCACTGACATTTGACCTATCTGAAAGTCTGATGAACGCCGTAAAAATGACTAAATCCCCAAAAAAAAATTTTTCAACTTTTTTCAATTTTACCCCCGTGGGATATATATTCTACCCACACACATTTGGAACTCTCCTGGGGTACCCTCACACATATTATTCCCTCATTTAGTGGATATTTTCACAAAAAAGTGACATTTTCAAAAATCCAAAATATTGGCTGAAAATGACGAAATATCAAGGACTCATTGGGCGAATCGCTCTAGAACTGAAATCGGAATGCTCACTGACTTTTGCCCTATCTGAAAGTCTGATAAACGCTGGAAAAATGACAGTCCCCCCCAAAAAATTTTTCACCTTTTTTCAATTTTACCCCCGTGGGATATATATTCTACCCACACACATTTGGAACTCTCCTGGGGTACCCTCACACATATTATTCCCTCATTTAGTGGATATTTTCACAAAAAAGTGAAATTTTCAAAAATCCAGAAAATTGGCTGAAAACAACTAAATATCAAGGACTCATTGGTCGAATCGCTCTGGAACTGAAATCGGAATGCTCACTGACATTTGACCTATCTGAAAGTCTGATAAACGCCGTAAAAATGACTAAGTCCCCAAAAAAAAATTTTTCAACTTTTTTTAATTTTACCCCCGTGGGATTTATATTCTACCCACACACATTTGGAACTCTCCTGGGGTACCCTCACACATATTATTCCCTCATTTAGTGGATATTTTCACAAAAAAGTGACATTTTCAAAAATCCAGAAAATTGGCTGAAAACGACTAAATATCAAGGACTCATTGGGCGAATCACTCTGGAACTGAAATCGGAACGCTCACTGACATTTGACCTATCTGAAAGTCTGATGAACGCCGTAAAAATGACTAAATCCCCCCAAAAAAATTTTTCAACTTTTTTCAATTTTACCCCCGTGGGATATATATTCTACCCACACACATTTGGAACTCTCCTGGGGTACCCTCACACATATTATTCCCTCATTTAGTGGATATTTTCACAAAAAAATGAAATTTTCAAAAATCCAGAAAATTGGCTGAAAACAACTAAATATCAAGGACTCATTGGTCGAATCGCTCTGGAACTGAAATCGGAACGCTCACTGACATTTGACCTATCTGAAAGTCTGATAAACGCCATAAAAATGACTAAGTCCCCAAAAAAAAATTTTTAAACTTTTTTTAATTTTACCCCCGTGGGATATATATTCTACCCACACACATTTGGAACTCTCCTGGGGTAACCTTACACATATTATTCCCTCATTTAGTGGATATTTTCTCAAAAAAGTGACATTTTCAAAAATCCAGAAAATTGGCTGAAAACGACTAAATATCAAGGACTCATTGGGCGAATCGCTCTGGAACTGAAATCGGAACGCTCACTGACATTTAACCTATCTGAAAGTCTGATAAACGCTGTAAAAATGACTAAGTCCCCAAAAAAAAATTTTTCAACTTTTTTCAATTTTACCCCCGTGGGATATATATTCTACCCACACACATTTGGAACTCTCCTGGGGTACCCTCACACATATTATTCCCTCATTTAGTGGATATTTTCACAAAAAAGTGACATTTTCAAAAATCCAGAAAATTGGCTGAAAACGACTAAATATCAAGGACTCATTGGGCGAATCGCTCTGGAACTGAAATCGGAATGCTCACTGACATTTGACCTATCTGAAAGTCTGATGAACGCCGTAAAAATGACTAAATCCCCAAAAAAAAATTTTTCAACTTTTTTCAATTTTACCCCCGTGGGATATATATTCTACCCACACACATTTGGAACTCTCCTGGGGTACCCTCACACATATTATTCCCTCATTTAGTGGATATTTTCACAAAAAAGTGAAATTTTCAAAAATCCAGAAAATTGGCTGAAAACAACTAAATATCAAGGACTCATTGGTCGAATCGCTCTGGAACTGAAATCGGAACGCTCACTGACATTTGACCTATCTGAAAGTCTGATAAACGCCGTAAAAATGACTAAGTCCCCAAAAAAAAATTTTTAAACTTTTTTTAATTTTACCCCCGTGGGATATATATTCTACCCACACACATTTGGAACTCTCCTGGGGTAACCTTACACATATTATTCCCTCATTTAGTGGATATTTTCTCAAAAAAGTGACATTTTCAAAAATCCAGAAAATTGGCTGAAAACGACTAAATATCAAGGACTCATTGGGCGAATCGCTCTGGAACTGAAATCGGAACGCTCACTGACATTTGACCTATCTGAAAGTCTGATAAACGCCGTAAAAATGACTAAGTCCCCCAAAAAAAATTTTTCAACTTTTTTTAATTTTACCCCCGTGGGATATATATTCTACCCACACACATTTGGAACTCTCCTGGGGTACCCTCACACATATTATTCCCTCATTTAGTGGATATTTTCACAAAAAAGTGAAATTTTCAAAAATCCAGAAAATTGGCTGAAAACGACTAAATATCAAGGACTCATTGGGCGAATCGCTCTGGAACTGAAATCGGAACGCTCACTGACATTTGACCTATGTGAAAGTCTGATAAACGCTGTAAAAATTACTAAGTCCCCAAAAAAAATTTTTTCAACTTTTTTCAATTTTACCCCCGTGGGATATATATTCTACCCACACACATTTGGAACTCTCCTGGGGTACCCTCACACATATTATTCCCTCATTTAGTGGATATTTTCACAAAAAAGTGAAATTTTCAAAAATCCTAAACATTGGCTGAAAACAACTAAATATCAAGGACTCATTGGGCGAATCGCTCTGGAACTGAAATCGGAACGCTCACTGACATTTGCCCTATCTGAAAGCCTGATAAACGCCGGAAAAATGACTAAGTCCAAAAAGAAATTTTTTTCAACTTTTTTCAATTTTACCCCCGTGGGATATATATTCTACCCACACACATTTGTAACTCTCCTGGGGTACCCTCACACATATTATTCCCTCATTTAGTGGATATTTTCACAAAAAAGTGACATTTTCAAAAATCCAAAATATTGGCTGAAAATGACGAAATATCAAGGACTCATTGGGCGAATCGCTCTAGAACTGAAATCGGAATGCTCACTGACTTTTGCCCTATCTGAAAGTCTGATAAACGCTGGAAAAATGACAGTCCCCCCCAAAAAATTTTTCACCTTTTTTCAATTTTACCCCCGTGGGATATATATTCTACCCACACACATTTGGAACTCTCCTGGGGTACCCTCACACATATTATTCCCTCATTTAGTGGATATTTTCACAAAAAAGTGAAATTTTCAAAAATCCAGAAAATTGGCTGAAAACAACTAAATATCAAGGACTCATTGGTCGAATCGCTCTGGAACTGAAATCGGAATGCTCACTGACATTTGACCTATCTGAAAGTCTGATAAACGCCGTAAAAATGACTAAGTCCCCAAAAAAAAATTTTTCAACTTTTTTTAATTTTACCCCCGTGGGATTTATATTCTACCCACACACATTTGGAACTCTCCTGGGGTAACCTTACACATATTATTCCCTCATTTAGTGGATATTTTCTCAAAAAAGTGACATTTTCAAAAATCCAGAAAATTGGCTGAAAACGACTAAATATCAAGGACTCATTGGGCGAATCGCTCTGGAACTGAAATCGGAACGCTCACTGACATTTGACCTATCTGAAAGTCTGATAAACGCCGTAAAAATGACTAAGTCCCCCAAAAAAAAATTTTTAAACTTTTTTTAATTTTACCCCCGTGGGATATATATTCTACCCACACACATTTGGAACTCTCCTGGGGTACCCTCACACATATTATTCCCTCATTTAGTGGATATTTTCACAAAAAAGTGACATTTTCAAAAATCCAGAAAATTGGCTGAAAACGACTAAATATCAAGGACTCATTGGGCGAATCGCTCTGGAACTGAAATCGGAATGCTCACTGACATTTGACCTATCTGAAAGTCTGATGAACGCCGTAAAAATGACTAAATCCCCAAAAAAAAATTTTTCAACTTTTTTCAATTTTACCCCCGTGGGATATATATTCTACCCACACACATTTGGAACTCTCCTGGGGTACCCTCACACATATTATTCCCTCATTTAGTGGATATTTTCACAAAAAAGTGAAATTTTCAAAAATCCAGAAAATTGGCTGAAAGCGACTAAATATCAAGGACTCATTGGGCGAATCGCTCTGGAACTGAAATCGGAACGCTCACTGACATTTGACCTATCTGAAAGTCTGATAAACGCTGTAAAAATGACTAAGTCCCCAAAAAAAAATTTTTCAACTTTTTTCAATTTTACCCCCGTGGGATATATATTCTACCCACACACATTTGGAACTCTCCTGGGGTACCATCACACATATTATTCCCTCATTTAGTGGATATTTTCACAAAATAGTGACATTTTCAAAAATCCAGAAAATTGGCTGAAAACGATGAAATATCAAGGAATCATTGGGCGAATCGCTCTGGAACTGAAATTGGAACGCTTACTGACATTTGACCTATCTGAAAGTCTGATAAACGCCGGAAAAATGACTAAGTCTAAAAAAAAAATTTTTTCAACTTTTTTCAATTTTACCCCCGTGGGATATATATTCTACCCACACACATTTGGAACTCTCCTGGGGTACCCTCACACATATTATTCCCTCATTTAGTGGATATTTTCACAAAAAAGTGAAATTTTCAAAAATCCTAAACATTGGCTGAAAACAACTAAATATCAAGGACTCATTGGGCGAATCGCTCTGGAACTGAAATCGGAACGCTCACTGACATTTGCCCTATCTGAAAGCCTGATAAACGCCGGAAAAATGACTAAGTCCAAAAAGAAATTTTTTTCAACTTTTTTCAATTTTACCCCCGTGGGATATATATTCTACCCACACACATTTGTAACTCTCCTGGGGTACCCTCACACATATTATTCCCTCATTTAGTGGATATTTTCACAAAAAAGTGAAATTTTCAAAAATCCTAAACATTGGCTGAAAACAACTAAATATCAAGGACTCATTGGGCGAATCGCTCTGGAACTGAAATCGGAACGCTCACTGACATTTGTCCTATCTGAAAGCTTGATAAACGCCGGAAAAATGACTAAGTCCAAAAAGAAATTTTTTTCAACTTTTTTCAATTTTACCCCCGTGGGATATATATTCTACCCACACACATTTGGAACTCTCCTGGGGTACCCTCACACATATTATTCCCTCATTTAGTGGATATTTTCACAAAAAAGTGACATTTTCAAAAATCCAGAAAATTGGCTGAAAACGACTAAATATCAAGGACTCATTGGGCGAATCGCTCTGGAACTGAAATCGGAACGCTCACTGACATTTGCCCTATCTGAAAGTCTGATAAACGCTGGAAAAATGACTAAGTCGAAAAAAAAATATTTTTAAACTTTTTTCAATTTTACCCCCGTGGGATATATATTCTACCCACACACATTTGGAACTCTCCTGGGGTGCCCTCACACATATTATTCCTTCATTTAGTGGATATTTTCACAAAAAAGTGAAATATTCAAAAATCCAAAATATTGGCTGAAAACGACTAAATATCAAGGACTCATCGGGCGAATCTCTCTGGAACTGAAATCGGAACGCTCACTGACATCTGACCTATCTGAAAGTCTGATAACCGCTGGAAAAATGACTAAGTCGAAAAAAAAATATTTTTAAACTTTTTTCAATTTTACCCCCGTGGGATATATATTCTACCCACACACATTTGGAACTCTCCTGGGGTACCCTCACACATATTATTCCCTCATTTAGTGGATATTTTCACAAAAAAGTGAAATTTTCAAAAATCCTAAACATTGGCTGAAAACAACTAAATATCAAGGACTCATTGGGCGAATCGCTCTGGAACTGAAATCGGAACGCTCACTGACATTTGCCCTATCTGAAAGCCTGATAAACGCCGGAAAAATGACTAAGTCCAAAAAGAAATTTTTTTCAACTTTTTTCAATTTTACCCCCGTGGGATATATATTCTACCCACACACATTTGTAACTCTCCTGGGGTACCCTCACACATATTATTCCCTCATTTAGTGGATATTTTCACAAAAAAGTGAAATTTTCAAAAATCCTAAACATTGGCTGAAAACAACTAAATATCAAGGACTCATTGGGCGAATCGCTCTGGAACTGAAATCGGAACGCTCACTGACATTTGTCCTATCTGAAAGCTTGATAAACGCCGGAAAAATGACTAAGTCCAAAAAGAAATTTTTTTCAACTTTTTTCAATTTTACCCCCGTGGGATATATATTCTACCCACACACATTTGGAACTCTCCTGGGGTACCCTCACACATATTATTCCCTCATTTAGTGGATATTTTCACAAAAAAGTGACATTTTCAAAAATCCAGAAAATTGGCTGAAAACGACTAAATATCAAGGACTCATTGGGCGAATCGCTCTGGAACTGAAATCGGAACGCTCACTGACATTTGCCCTATCTGAAAGTCTGATAAACGCTGGAAAAATGACTAAGTCGAAAAAAAAATATTTTTAAACTTTTTTCAATTTTACCCCCGTGGGATATATATTCTACCCACACACATTTGGAACTCTCCTGGGGTGCCCTCACACATATTATTCCTTCATTTAGTGGATATTTTCACAAAAAAGTGAAATATTCAAAAATCCAAAATATTGGCTGAAAACGACTAAATATCAAGGACTCATCGGGCGAATCTCTCTGGAACTGAAATCGGAACGCTCACTGACATCTGACCTATCTGAAAGTCTGATAACCGCTGGAAAAATGACTAAGTCGAAAAAAAAATATTTTTAAACTTTTTTCAATTTTACCCCCGTGGGATATATATTCTACCCACACACATTTGGAACTCTCCTGGGGTACCCTCACACATATTATTCCCTCATTTAGTGGATATTTTCACAAAAAAGTGACATTTTCAAAAATCCTAAATATTGGCTGAAAACGACTAAATATCAAGGACTCATTGGGCGAATCGCTCTGGAACTGAAATCGGAATGCTCACTGACATTTGACCTATCTGAAAGTCTGATAAACGCCGGAAGAATGACTAAGTCCAAAAAAAAAATTTTTTCAACTTTTTTCAATTTTACCCCCGTGGGATATATATTCTACCCACACACATTTGTAACTCTCCTGGGGTACCCTCACACATATTATTCCCTCATTTAGTGGATATTTTCACAAAAAAGTGAAATTTTCAAAAATCCAGAAAATTGGCTGAAAACGACTAAATATCAAGGACTCATTGGGCGAATCGCTCTGGAACTGAAATCGGAACGCTCACTGACATTTGACCTATCTGAAAGTCTGATAAACGCCGTAAAAATGAGTATATCCCCCAAAAAAAATTTTTAAACTTTTTTCAATTTTACCCCCGTGGGATATATATTCTACCCACACACATTTGGAACTCTCCTGGGGTACCCTCACACATATTAGTCCCTCATTTAGTGGATATTTTCACAAAAAAGTGAAATTTTTAAAAATCCAAAATATTGGCTGAAAACGACTAAATATCAAGGACTCATTGGGCGAATCGCTCTGGAACTGAAATCGGAATGCTCACTGACATTTGACCTATCTGAAAGTCTGATAAACGCCGGAAAAATGACTAAGTCAAAAAAAAAAAAAATTTTTTCAACTTTTTTCAATTTTACCCCCGTGGGATTTATATTCTACCCACACACATTTGGAACTCTCCTGGGGTACCCTCACACATATTATTCCCTCATTTAGTGGATATTTTCACAAAAAAGTGACATTTTCAAAAATCCAAATTATTGGCTGAAAACGACTAAATATCAAGGACTCATTGGGCGAATCGCTCTGGATCTGAAATCGTAACGCTCACTGACATTTCCCCTATCTGAAAGTCTGATAAACGCCGGAAAAATGACTAAGTCCATAAAAAAAATGTTTTCAACTTTTTTCAATTTTACCCCCGTGGGATATATATTCTTCCCACACACATTTGGAACTCTCCTGGGGTACCCTCACACATATTATTTCCTCAATTAGTGGATATTTTCACAAAAAAAGTGAAATTTTCAAAAATCCAGAAAATTGGCTGAAAACGACTAAATATCAAGGACTCATTGGGCGAATTGTTCTGGAATTGAAATCGGAACGCTCACTGACATTTTCCCTATCTAATAAGTCTGATAAACGCCGGAATAATGACTAAGTCCAAAAAAAAATGTTTTCAACTTTTTTCAATTTTACCCCCGTGGGATATATATTCTAACCTCACACATATTATTCCCTCATTTAGTGGATATTTTCACAAAAAAGTGAAATTTTCAAAAATCCAGAAAATTGGCTGAAAACGACTAAATATCAAGAACTCATTGGGCGAATCGCTCTGGAACTGAAATCGGAACGCTCACTGGCATTTCCCCTATCTGAAAGTCTGATAAACGCCGGAAAAATTACTAAGTCCCAAAAATAATTTTTTTCAACTTTTTTCAATTTTACCCCCGTGGGATATATATTCTACCCACACACATTTGGAACTCTCCTGGGGTGCCCTCACACATATTATTCCTTCATTTAGTGGATATTTTCACAAAAAAGTGAAATATTCAAAAATCCAAAATATTGGCTGAAAACGACTAAATATCAAGGACTCATCGGGCGAATCGCTCTGGAACTGAAATCGGAACGCTCACTGACATTTGACCTATCTGAAAGTCTGATAACCGCTGGAAAAATGACTAAGTCGAAAAAAAAATATTTTTAAACTTTTTTCAATTTTACCCCCGTGGGATATATATTCTACCCACACACATTTGGAACTCTCCTGGGGTACCCTCACACATATTATTCCCTCATTTAGTGGATATTTTCACAAAAAAGTGACATTTTCAAAAATCCTAAATATTGGCTGAAAACGACTAAATATCAAGAACTCATTGGGCGAATCGCTCTGGAACTGAAATCGGAACGCTCACTGACATTTCCCCTATCTGAAAGTCTGATAAACGCCGGAAAAATTACTAAGTCCCAAAAATAATTTTTTTCAACTTTTTTCAATTTTACCCCCGTGGGATATATATTCTACCCACACACATTTGGAACTCTCCTGGGGTACCCTCACACATATTATTCCCTCATTTAGTGGATATTTTCACAAAAAAGTGACATTTTCAAAAATCCAAAATATTGGCTGAAAACGACTAAATATCAAGGACTCATTGGGCGAATCGCTCTGGATCTGAAATCGTAACGCTCACTGACATTTCCCCTATCTGAAAGTTTGATAAACGCCAGAAAAATGACTAACTCCAAAAAAAAAAAATTTTTTCAACTTTTTTCAATCTTACCCCCGTGGGTATATATTCTACCCACACACATTTGGAACTCTCCTGGGGTACCCTCACACATATTATTCCCTCATTTAGTGGATATTTTCACAAAAAAGTGAAATTTTCAAAAATCCAGAAAATTGACTGAAAACGACTAAATATCAAGGACTCATTGGGTGAATCGCTCTGGAACTGAAATCGGAACGCTCTCTGACATTTTCCCTATCTGAAAGTCTGATAAACGCCGGAAAAAATGACTAAGTCCAAAAAAAAAATGTTTTCAACTTTTTTCAATTTTAACCCCGTGGGATATATATTCTACCCTCACACATATTATTCCCCCATTTAGTGGATATTTTCACAAAAAAGTGAAATTTTGAAAAATCCAGAAAATTGGCTGAAAACGACTAAATATCAAGGACTCATTGGGCGAATCGCTCTGGAATTGAAATCGGAACGCTCACTGACATTTCCCCTATCTGAAAGTCTGATAAACGCCGGAAAAATGACAAAGTCCAAAAAAAAAATTTTTCAACTTTTTTCAATTTTACCCCCGTGGGATATATATTCTACCCACAAACATTTGGAACTCTCCTGGGGTACCCTCACACATATTATTCCCTCATTTAGTGGATATTTTCACAAAAAAGTGAAATTTTCAAAAATCCAAAATATTAGCTGAAAACGACTAAATATCAAGGACTCATTGGGCGAATCGCTCTGGAACTGAAATCGGAAAGCTCACTGACATTTCCCCTATCTGAAAGTCTGATAAACGCCGGAAAAAATGACTAAGTCCAAAAAAAAATATTTTTCAACTATTTTCAATTTTACCCCCGTGGTATATATATTCTATCCACACACATTTGGAAATCTCCTGGGGTACCCTCACACATATTATTCTCTCATTTAGTGGATATTTTCACAAAAAAGTGAAATTTTCAAAAATCCAAAATATTGGCTGAAAACGACTAAATATCAAGGACTCATTGGGCGAATCGCTCTGGAACTGAAATTGGAACGCTCACTGACATTTCCCCTATCTGAAAGTCTGATAAACGGCAGAAAAATGACTAAGTCCAAAAAAAAATTTTTTTGCAACTTTTTTCAATTTTACCCCCGTGGGATATATATTCTACCCACACACATTTGGAACTCTCCTGGGGTACCCTCACACATATTATTCCCTCATTTAGTGGATATTTTCACAAAAAAGTGAAATTTTCAAAAATCCAAAATATTGGCTGAAAACGACTAAATATCAAGGACTCATTGGGCGAATCGCTCTGGAACTGAAATTGGAACGCTCACTGACATTTCCCCTATGTGAAAGTCTGATAAACAGCAGAAAAATGACTAAGTCCAAAAAAAAATTTTTTTGCAACTTTTTTCAATTTTACCCCCGTGGGATATATATTCTACCCACACACATTTGGAACTCTCCTGGGGTACCCTCACACATATTATACCCTCATTTAGTGGATATTTTCACAAAAAAAGTGAAATTTTCAAAAATCCAAAATATTGGCTGAAAACGACTAAATATCAAAGACTCATTGGGCGAATCGCTCTGGAACTGAAATTGGAACGCTCACTGACATTTCCCCTATCTGAAAGTCTGATAAACGCCGGAAAAAATGACTTAGTCCAAAAAAAAATATTTTTCAACTTTTTTCAATTTTACCCCCGTGGTATATATATTCTACCCACACACATTTGGAAATCTCCTGGGGTACCCTCACACATATTATTCTCTCATTTAGTGGATATTTTCACAAAAAAGTGAAATTTTCAAAAATCCAAAATATTGGCTGAAAACGACTAAATATCAAGGACTCATTGGGCGAATCGCTCTGGAACTGAAATTGGAACGCTCACTGACATTTCCCCTATCTGAAAGTCTGATAAACGGCAGAAAAATGACTAAGTCCAAAAAAAAATTTTTTTGCAACTTTTTTCAATTTTACCCCCGTGGGATATATATTCTACCCACACACATTTGGAACTCTCCTGGGGTACCCTCACACATATTATTCCCTCATTTAGTGGATATTTTCACAAAAAAGTGAAATTTTCAAAAATCCAAAATATTGGCTGAAAACGACTAAATATCAAGGACTCATTGGGCGAATCGCTCTGGAACTGAAATTGGAACGCTCACTGACATTTCCCCTATGTGAAAGTCTGATAAACGCCGGAAAAATGACTAAGTCCAAAAAAAAAATGTTTTCAACTTTTTTCAATTTTAACCCCGTGGGATATATATTCTACCCTCACACATATTATTCCCCCATTTAGTGGATATTTTCACAAAAAAGTGAAATTTTGAAAAATCCAGAAAATTGGCTGAAAACGACTAAATATCAAGGACTCATTGGGCGAATCGCTCTGGAATTGAAATCGGAACGCTCACTGACATTTCCCCTATCTGAAAGTCTGATAAACGCCGGAAAAATGACAAAGTCCAAAAAAAAAATTTTTCAACTTTTTTCAATTTTACCCCCGTGGGATATATATTCTACCCACAAACATTTGGAACTCTCCTGGGGTACCCTCACACATATTATTCCCTCATTTAGTGGATATTTTCACAAAAAAGTGAAATTTTCAAAAATCCAAAATATTAGCTGAAAACGACTAAATATCAAGGACTCATTGGGCGAATCGCTCTGGAACTGAAATTGGAACGCTCACTGACATTTCCCCTATCTGAAAGTCTGATAAACGGCAGAAAAATGACTAAGTATAAAAAAAAATTTTTGTGCAACTTTTTTCAATTTTACCCCCGTGGGATATATATTCTACCCACACACATTTGGAACTCTCCTGGGGTACCCTCACACATATTATTCCCTCATTTAGTGGATATTTTCACAAAAAAGTGAAATTTTCAAAAATCCAAAATATTGGCTGAAAATCACTAAATATCAAAGACTCATTGGGCGAATCGCTCTGGAACTGAAATCGGAACACTCACTGACATTTCCCCTATCTGAAAGTCTGATAAACGCCGGAAAAAATGACTAAGTCCAAAAAAAAATATTTTTCAACTTTTTTCAATTTTACCCCGTTGGATATATATTCTACCAACACACATTTGGAACTCTCCTGGGGTACCCTCACACATATTATTCCCTCATTTAGTGGATATTTTCACAAAAAAGTGAAATTTTCAAAAATCCAGAAAATTGGCTGAAAACAACTAAATAACAAGAACTCATTGGGCGAATCGCTCTGGAACTGAAATCGGAACGCTCACAGCCATTTCCCCTATCTGAAAGTCTGATAAACGCCGGAAAAATGAATAAGTCCAAAAAAAAAATGTTTTCAACTTTTTTCAATTTTAACCCCGTGGGATATGTATTCTACCCTCACACATATTATTCCCCCATTTAGTGGATATTTTCACAAAAAAGTGAAATTTTGAAAAATCCAGAAAATTGGCTGAAAACGACTAAATATCAAGGACTCATTGGGCGAATCGCTCTGGAATTGAAATCGGAACGCTCACTGTCATTTCCCCTATCTGAAAGTCTGATAAACGCTGGAAAAATGACTAAGTCGAAAAAAAAATATTTTTAAACTTTTTTCAATTTTACCCCCGTGGGATATATATTCTACCCACACACATTTGGAACTCTCCTGGGGTACCCTCACACATATTATTCCCTCATTTAGTGGATGTTTTCACAAAAAAGTGAAATTTTCAAAAATTCTAAATATTGGCTGAAAACAACTAAATATCAAGGACTCATTGGGCGAATCGCTCTGGAACTGAAATCAAAACGCTCACTGACATTTGCCCTATCTGAAAGCCTGATAAACGCCGGAAAAATGACTAAGTCCAAAAAGAATTTTTTTTCAAGTTTTTTCAATTTTACCCCCGTGGGATATATATTCTACCCACACACATTTGTAACTCTCCTGGGGTACCCTCACACATATTATTCCCTCATTTAGTGGATATTTTCACAAAGAAGTGACATTTTCAAAAATCCAAAATATTGGCTGAAAACGACTAAATATCAAGGACTCATTGGGCGAATCGCTCTGGAACTGAAATCGGAATGCTCACTGACATTTGACCTATCTGAAAGTCTGATAAACGCCGGAAGAATGACTAAGTCCAAAAAAAAAATTTTTTCAACTTTTTTCAATTTTACCCCCGTGGGATATATATTCTACCCACACACATTTGGAACTCTCCTGGGGTACCCTCACACATATTATTCCCTCATTTAGTGGATATTTTCACAAAAAAGTGACATTTTCAAAAATCCAAAATATTGGCTGAAAACGACTAAATATCAAGGACTCATTGGGCGAATCGCTCTGGATCTGAAATCGTAACGCTCACTGACATTTCCCCTATCTGAAAGTCTGATAAACGCCGGAAAAATGACTAAGTCCATAAAAAAAATGTTTTCAACTTTTTTCAATTTTACCCCAGTGGGATATATATTCTACCAACACACATTTGGAACTCTCCTGGGGTACCCTCACACATATTATTCCCTCATTTAGTGGATATTTTCACAAAAAAGTGACATTTTCAAAAATCCAGAAAATTGGCTGAAAACGACTAAATATCAAGGACTCATTGGGCGAATCGCTCTGGAACTGAAATCGGAACGCTCACTGACATTTGCCCTATCTGAAAGTCTGATAAACGCTGGAAAAATGACTAAGTCGAAAAAAAAATATTTTTAAACTTTTTTCAATTTTACCACCGTGGGATATATATTCTACCCACACACATTTGGAACTCTCCTGGGGTACCCTCACACATATTATTCCCTCATTTAGTGGATGTTTTCACAAAAAAGTGAAATTTTCAAAAATTCTATATATTGGCTGAAAACAACTAAATATCAAGGACTCATTGGGCGAATCGCTCTGGAACTGAAATCAAAACGCTCACTGACATTTGCCCTATCTGAAAGCCTGATAAACGCCGGAAAAATGACTAAGTCCAAAAAGAATTTTTTTTCAAGTTTTTTCAATTTTACCCCCGTGGGATATATATTCTACCCACACACATTTGTAATTCTCCTGGGGTACCCTCACACATATTATTCCCTCATTTAGTGGATATTTTCACAAAAAAGTGAAATTTTCAAAAATCCAAAATATTGGCTGAAAACGACTAAATATCAAGGACTCATTGGGCGAATCGCTCTGGAACTGAAATCGGAATGCTCACTGACTTTTGCCCTATCTGAAAGTCTGATAAACGCTGGAAAAATTACAAAGTCAAAAAAAAATGTTTCAACTTTTTTCAATATATCCCCGTGGGATATATATTCTACCCACACACATTTGGAACTCTCCTGGGGTACCCTCACACATATTATTCCCTCATTTAGTGGATATTTTCACAAAAAAGTGAAATTTTCAAAAATCCAGAAAATTGGCTGAAAACGACTAAATATCAAGAACTCATTGGGCGAATTGCTCTGGAACTGAAATCGGAACGCTCACTGACATTTCCCCTATCTGAAAGTCTGATAAACGCCGGAAAAATTACTAAGTCCCAAAAATATTTTTTTTCAACTTTTTTCAATTTTACCCCCGTGGGATATATATTCTACCCACACACATTTGGAACTCTCCTGGGGTACCCTCACACATATTATTCCCTCATTTAGTGGATGTTTTCACAAAAAAGTGAAATTTTCAAAAATCCTAAATATTGGCTGAAAACAACTAAATATCAAGGACTCATTGGGCGAATCGCTCTGGAACCAAAATCAGAACGCTCACTCATATTTGCCCTATCTGAAAGCCTGATAAACGCCGGAAAAATGACTAAGTCCAAAAAGAATTTTTTTTCAAGTTTTTTCAATTTTACCCCCGTGGGATATATATTCTACCCACACACATTTGTAACTCTCCTGGGGTAACCTCACACATATTATTCCCTCATTTAGTGGATATTTTCACAAAAAAGTGACATTTTCAAAAATCCAAAATATTGGCTGAAAACGACTAAATATCAAGGACTCATTGGGCGAATCGCTCTGGAACTGAAATCAGAATGCTCACTGACTTTTGCCCTATCTGAAAGTCTGATAAATGCTGGAAAAATTACAAAGTCAAAAAAAAATTTTTCAACTTTTTTCAATATATCCCCGTGTGATATATATTCTACCCACACACATTTGGAACTCTCCTGGGGTACCCTCACACATATTATTCCCTCATTTAGTGGATATTTTCACAAAAAAGTGAAATTTTCAAAAATCCAGAAAATTGGCTGAAAACGATGAAATATCAAGGAATCATTGGGCGAATCGCTCTGGAACTGAAATCTGAACGCTCACTAACTTTTGACCTATCTGAAAGTCTGATAAACGCTGGAAAAATTACTAAGTCCAAAAAAAAAATGTTTTCCACTTTTTTCAATTTTACCCCCGTGGGATATATATTCTACCCACACACATTTGGAACTCTCCTGGGGTACCCTCACACATATTATTCCCTTATTTAGTGGATATTTTCACAAAAAAGTGACATTTTCAAAAATCCAAAATATTGGCTGAAAACGACTAAATATCAAGGACTCATTGGGCGAATCGCTCTGGATCTGAAATCGTAACGCTCACTGACATTTCCCCTATCTAAAAGTCTGATAAACGCCGGAAAAATGACTAAGTCCAAAAAAAAAATGTTTTAAACTTTTTTCAATTTTACCCCCGTGGGATATATATTCTACCCACACACATTTGGAAATCTCCTGGGGTACCCTCACACATATTATTCCCTCATTTAGTGGATATTTTCACAAAAAAGTGAAATTTTCAAAAATCCAAAATATTGGCTGAAAACGACTAAATATCAAGGACTCATTGGGCGAATCACTCTGGGACTGAAATCGGAACGCTCACTGACATTTCCCCTATCTGAAAGTTTGATAAACGCCAGAAAAATGACTAACTCCAAAAAAAAAAAATTTTTTCAACTTTTTTCAATCTTACCCCCGTGGGTATATATTCTACCCACACACATTTGGAACTCTCCTGGGGTACCCTCACACATATTATTCCCTCATTTAGTGGATATTTTCACAAAAAAGTGAAATTTTCAAAAATCCAGAAAATTGACTGAAAACGACTAAATATCAAGGACTCATTGGGTGAATCGCTCTGGAACTGAAATCGGAACGCTCACTGACATTTTCCCTATCTGAAAGTCTGATAAACGCCGGAAAAAATGACTAAGTCCAAAAAAAAAATGTTTTCAACTTTTTTCAATTTTAACCCCGTGGGATATATATTCTACCCTCACACATATTATTCCCCCATTTAGTGGATATTTTCACAAAAAAGTGAAATTTTGAAAAATCCAGAAAATTGGCTGAAAACGACTAAATATCAAGGACTCATTGGGCGAATCGCTCTGGAATTGAAATCGGAACGCTCACTGACATTTCCCCTATCTGAAAGTCTGATAAACGCCGGAAAAATGACAAAGTCCAAAAAAAAAATTTTTCAACTTTTTTCAATTTTACCCCCGTGGGATATATATTCTACCCACAAACATTTGGAACTCTCCTGGGGTACCCTCACACATATTATTCCCTCATTTAGTGGATATTTTCACAAAAAAGTGAAATTTTCAAAAATCCAAAATATTAGCTGAAAACGACTAAATATCAAGGACTCATTGGGCGAATCGCTCTGGAACTGAAATCGGAAAGCTCACTGACATTTCCCCTATCTGAAAGTCTGATAAACGCCGGAAAAAATGACTAAGTCCAAAAAAAAATATTTTTCAACTTTTTTCAATTTTACCCCCGTGGTATATATATTCTACCCACACACATTTGGAAATCTCCTGGGGTACCCTCACACATATTATTCTCTCATTTAGTGGATATTTTCACAAAAAAGTGAAATTTTCAAAAATCCAAAATATTGGCTGAAAACGACTAAATATCAAGGACTCATTGGGCGAATCGCTCTGGAACTGAAATTGGAACGCTCACTGACATTTCCCCTATCTGAAAGTCTGATAAACGGCAGAAAAATGACTAAGTCCAAAAAAAAATTTTTTTGCAACTTTTTTCAATTTTACCCCCGTGGGATATATATTCTACCCACACACATTTGGAACTCTCCTGGGGTACCCTCACACATATTATTCCCTCATTTAGTGGATATTTTCACAAAAAAGTGAAATTTTCAAAAATCCAAAATATTGGCTGAAAACGACTAAATATCAAGGACTCATTGGGCGAATCGCTCTGGAACTGAAATTGGAACGCTCACTGACATTTCCCCTATGTGAAAGTCTGATAAACAGCAGAAAAATGACTAAGTCCAAAAAAAAATTTTTTTGCAACTTTTTTCAATTTTACCCCCGTGGGATATATATTCTACCCACACACATTTGGAACTCTCCTGGGGTACCCTCACACATATTATACCCTCATTTAGTGGATATTTTCACAAAAAAAGTGAAATTTTCAAAAATCCAAAATATTGGCTGAAAACGACTAAATATCAAAGACTCATTGGGCGAATCGCTCTGGAACTGAAATTGGAACGCTCACTGACATTTCCCCTATCTGAAAGTCTGATAAACGCCGGAAAAAATGACTTAGTCCAAAAAAAAATATTTTTCAACTTTTTTCAATTTTACCCCCGTGGTATATATATTCTACCCACACACATTTGGAAATCTCCTGGGGTACCCTCACACATATTATTCTCTCATTTAGTGGATATTTTCACAAAAAAGTGAAATTTTCAAAAATCCAAAATATTGGCTGAAAACGACTAAATATCAAGGACTCATTGGGCGAATCGCTCTGGAACTGAAATTGGAACGCTCACTGACATTTCCCCTATCTGAAAGTCTGATAAACGGCAGAAAAATGACTAAGTCCAAAAAAAAATTTTTTTGCAACTTTTTTCAATTTTACCCCCGTGGGATATATATTCTACCCACACACATTTGGAACTCTCCTGGGGTAACCTCACACATATTATTCCCTCATTTAGTGGATATTTTCACAAAAAAGTGACATTTTCAAAAATCCAAAATATTGGCTGAAAACGACTAAATATCAAGGACTCATTGGGCGAATCGCTCTGGAACTGAAATCAGAATGCTCACTGACTTTTGCCCTATCTGAAAGTCTGATAAATGCTGGAAAAATTACAAAGTCAAAAAAAAATTTTTCAACTTTTTTCAATATATCCCCGTGGGATATATATTCTACCCACACACATTTGGAACTCTCCTGGGGTACCCTCACACATATTATTCCCTCATTTAGTGGATATTTTCACAAAAAAGTGAAATTTTCAAAAATCCAGAAAATTGGCTGAAAACGATGAAATATCAAGGAATCATTGGGCGAATCGCTCTGGAACTGAAATCTGAACGCTCACTAACTTTTGACCTATCTGAAAGTCTGATAAACGCTGGAAAAATTACTAAGTCCAAAAAAAAAATGTTTTCCACTTTTTTCAATTTTACCCCCGTGGGATATATATTCTACCCACACACATTTGGAACTCTCCTGGGGTACCCTCACACATATTATTCCCTTATTTAGTGGATATTTTCACAAAAAAGTGACATTTTCAAAAATCCAAAATATTGGCTGAAAACGACTAAATATCAAGGACTCATTGGGCGAATCGCTCTGGATCTGAAATCGTAACGCTCACTGACATTTCCCCTATCTAAAAGTCTGATAAACGCCGGAAAAATGACTAAGTCCAAAAAAAAAATGTTTTAAACTTTTTTCAATTTTACCCCCGTGGGATATATATTCTACCCACACACATTTGGAAATCTCCTGGGGTACCCTCACACATATTATTCCCTCATTTAGTGGATATTTTCACAAAAAAGTGAAATTTTCAAAAATCCAAAATATTGGCTGAAAACGACTAAATATCAAGGACTCATTGGGCGAATCACTCTGGGACTGAAATCGGAACGCTCACTGACATTTCCCCTATCTGAAAGTTTGATAAACGCCAGAAAAATGACTAACTCCAAAAAAAAAAAATTTTTTCAACTTTTTTCAATCTTACCCCCGTGGGTATATATTCTACCCACACACATTTGGAACTCTCCTGGGGTACCCTCACACATAATATTCCCTCATTTAGTGGATATTTTCACAAAAAAGTGAAATTTTCAAAAATCCAGAAAATTGACTGAAAACGACTAAATATCAAGGACTCATTGGGTGAATCGCTCTGGAACTGAAATCGGAACGCTCACTGACATTTTCCCTATCTGAAAGTCTGATAAACGCCGGAAAAAATGACTAAGTCCAAAAAAAAAATGTTTTCAACTTTTTTCAATTTTAACCCCGTGGGATATATATTCTACCCTCACACATATTATTCCCCCATTTAGTGGATATTTTCACAAAAAAGTGAAATTTTGAAAAATCCAGAAAATTGGCTGAAAACGACTAAATATCAAGGACTCATTGGGCGAATCGCTCTGGAATTGAAATCGGAACGCTCACTGACATTTCCCCTATCTGAAAGTCTGATAAACGCCGGAAAAATGACAAAGTCCAAAAAAAAAATTTTTCAACTTTTTTCAATTTTACCCCCGTGGGATATATATTCTACCCACAAACATTTGGAACTCTCCTGGGGTACCCTCACACATATTATTCCCTCATTTAGTGGATATTTTCACAAAAAAGTGAAATTTTCAAAAATCCAAAATATTAGCTGAAAACGACTAAATATCAAGGACTCATTGGGCGAATCGCTCTGGAACTGAAATCGGAAAGCTCACTGACATTTCCCCTATCTGAAAGTCTGATAAACGCCGGAAAAAATGACTAAGTCCAAAAAAAAATATTTTTCAACTTTTTTCAATTTTACCCCCATGGTATATATATTCTACCCACACACATTTGGAAATCTCCTGGGGTACCCTCACACATATTATTCTCTCATTTAGTGGATATTTTCACAAAAAAGTGAAATTTTCAAAAATCCAAAATATTGGCTGAAAACGACTAAATATCAAGGACTCATTGGGCGAATCGCTCTGGAACTGAAATTGGAACGCTCACTGACATTTCCCCTATCTGAAAGTCTGATAAACGGCAGAAAAATGACTAAGTCCAAAAAAAAATTTTTTTGCAACTTTTTTCAATTTTACCCCCGTGGGATATATATTCTACCCACACACATTTGGAACTCTCCTGGGGTACCCTCACACATATTATTCCCTCATTTAGTGGATATTTTCACAAAAAAGTGAAATTTTCAAAAATCCAAAATATTGGCTGAAAACGACTAAATATCAAGGACTCATTGGGCGAATCGCTCTGGAACTGAAATTGGAACGCTCACTGACATTTCCCCTATCTGAAAGTCTGATAAACGGCAGAAAAATGACTAAGTCCAAAAAAAAATTTTTTTGCAACTTTTTTCAATTTTACCCCCGTGGGATATATATTCTACCCACACACATTTGGAACTCTCCTGGGGTACCCTCACACATATTATTCCCTCATTTAGTGGATATTTTCACAAAAAAGTGAAATTTTCAAAAATCCAAAATATTGGCTGAAAACGACTAAATATCAAGGACTCATTGGGCGAATCGCTCTGGAACTGAAATTGGAACGCTCACTGACATTTCCCCTATCTGAAAGTCTGATAAACAGCAGAAAAATGACTAAGTCCAAAAAAAAATTTTTTTGCAACTTTTTTCAATTTTACCCCCGTGGGATATATATTCTACCCACACACATTTGGAACTCTCCTGGGGTACCCTCACACATATTATACCCTCATTTAGTGGATATTTTCACAAAAAAAGTGAAATTTTCAAAAATCCAAAATATTGGCTGAAAACGACTAAATATCAAAGACTCATTGGGCGAATCGCTCTGGAACTGAAATTGGAACGCTCACTGACATTTCCCCTATCTGAAAGTCTGATAAACGCCGGAAAAAATGACTTAGTCCAAAAAAAAATATTTTTCAACTTTTTTCAATTTTACCCCCGTGGTATATATATTCTACCCACACACATTTGGAAATCTCCTGGGGTACCCTCACACATATTATTCTCTCATTTAGTGGATATTTTCACAAAAAAGTGAAATTTTCAAAAATCCAAAATATTGGCTGAAAACGACTAAATATCAAGGACTCATTGGGCGAATCGCTCTGGAACTGAAATTGGAACGCTCACTGACATTTCCCCTATCTGAAAGTCTGATAAACGGCAGAAAAATGACTAAGTCCAAAAAAAAATTTTTTTGCAACTTTTTTCAATTTTACCCCCGTGGGATATATATTCTACCCACACACATTTGGAACTCTCCTGGGGTAACCTCACACATATTATTCCCTCATTTAGTGGATATTTTCACAAAAAAGTGACATTTTCAAAAATCCAAAATATTGGCTGAAAACGACTAAATATCAAGGACTCATTGGGCGAATCGCTCTGGAACTGAAATCAGAATGCTCACTGACTTTTGCCCTATCTGAAAGTCTGATAAATGCTGGAAAAATTACAAAGTCAAAAAAAAATTTTTCAACTTTTTTCAATATATCCCCGTGGGATATATATTCTACCCACACACATTTGGAACTCTCCTGGGGTACCCTCACACATATTATTCCCTCATTTAGTGGATATTTTCACAAAAAAGTGAAATTTTCAAAAATCCAGAAAATTGGCTGAAAACGATGAAATATCAAGGAATCATTGGGCGAATCGCTCTGGAACTGAAATCTGAACGCTCACTAACTTTTGACCTATCTGAAAGTCTGATAAACGCTGGAAAAATTACTAAGTCCAAAAAAAAAATGTTTTCCACTTTTTTCAATTTTACCCCCGTGGGATATATATTCTACCCACACACATTTGGAACTCTCCTGGGGTACCCTCACACATATTATTCCCTTATTTAGTGGATATTTTCACAAAAAAGTGACATTTTCAAAAATCCAAAATATTGGCTGAAAACGACTAAATATCAAGGACTCATTGGGCGAATCGCTCTGGATCTGAAATCGTAACGCTCACTGACATTTCCCCTATCTAAAAGTCTGATAAACGCCGGAAAAATGACTAAGTCCAAAAAAAAAATGTTTTAAACTTTTTTCAATTTTACCCCCGTGGGATATATATTCTACCCACACACATTTGGAAATCTCCTGGGGTACCCTCACACATATTATTCCCTCATTTAGTGGATATTTTCACAAAAAAGTGAAATTTTCAAAAATCCAAAATATTGGCTGAAAACGACTAAATATCAAGGACTCATTGGGCGAATCACTCTGGGACTGAAATCGGAACGCTCACTGACATTTCCCCTATCTGAAAGTTTGATAAACGCCAGAAAAATGACTAACTCCAAAAAAAAAAAATTTTTTCAACTTTTTTCAATCTTACCCCCGTGGGTATATATTCTACCCACACACATTTGGAACTCTCCTGGGGTACCCTCACACATAATATTCCCTCATTTAGTGGATATTTTCACAAAAAAGTGAAATTTTCAAAAATCCAGAAAATTGACTGAAAACGACTAAATATCAAGGACTCATTGGGTGAATCGCTCTGGAACTGAAATCGGAACGCTCACTGACATTTTCCCTATCTGAAAGTCTGATAAACGCCGGAAAAAATGACTAAGTCCAAAAAAAAAATGTTTTCAACTTTTTTCAATTTTAACCCCGTGGGATATATATTCTACCCTCACACATATTATTCCCCCATTTAGTGGATATTTTCACAAAAAAGTGAAATTTTGAAAAATCCAGAAAATTGGCTGAAAACGACTAAATATCAAGGACTCATTGGGCGAATCGCTCTGGAATTGAAATCGGAACGCTCACTGACATTTCCCCTATCTGAAAGTCTGATAAACGCCGGAAAAATGACAAAGTCCAAAAAAAAAATTTTTCAACTTTTTTCAATTTTACCCCCGTGGGATATATATTCTACCCACAAACATTTGGAACTCTCCTGGGGTACCCTCACACATATTATTCCCTCATTTAGTGGATATTTTCACAAAAAAGTGAAATTTTCAAAAATCCAAAATATTAGCTGAAAACGACTAAATATCAAGGACTCATTGGGCGAATCGCTCTGGAACTGAAATCGGAAAGCTCACTGACATTTCCCCTATCTGAAAGTCTGATAAACGCCGGAAAAAATGACTAAGTCCAAAAAAAAATATTTTTCAACTTTTTTCAATTTTACCCCCGTGGTATATATATTCTACCCACACACATTTGGAAATCTCCTGGGGTACCCTCACACATATTATTCTCTCATTTAGTGGATATTTTCACAAAAAAGTGAAATTTTCAAAAATCCAAAATATTGGCTGAAAACGACTAAATATCAAGGACTCATTGGGCGAATCGCTCTGGAACTGAAATTGGAACGCTCACTGACATTTCCCCTATCTGAAAGTCTGATAAACGGCAGAAAAATGACTAAGTCCAAAAAAAAATTTTTTTGCAACTTTTTTCAATTTTACCCCCGTGGGATATATATTCTACCCACACACATTTGGAACTCTCCTGGGGTACCCTCACACATATTATTCCCTCATTTAGTGGATATTTTCACAAAAAAGTGAAATTTTCAAAAATCCAAAATATTGGCTGAAAACGACTAAATATCAAGGACTCATTGGGCGAATCGCTCTGGAACTGAAATTGGAACGCTCACTGACATTTCCCCTATGTGAAAGTCTGATAAACAGCAGAAAAATGACTAAGTCCAAAAAAAAATTTTTTTGCAACTTTTTTCAATTTTACCCCCGTGGGATATATATTCTACCCACACACATTTGGAACTCTCCTGGGGTACCCTCACACATATTATACCCTCATTTAGTGGATATTTTCACAAAAAAAGTGAAATTTTCAAAAATCCAAAATATTGGCTGAAAACGACTAAATATCAAAGACTCATTGGGCGAATCGCTCTGGAACTGAAATTGGAACGCTCACTGACATTTCCCCTATCTGAAAGTCTGATAAACGCCGGAAAAAATGACTTAGTCCAAAAAAAAATATTTTTCAACTTTTTTCAATTTTACCCCCGTGGTATATATATTCTACCCACACACATTTGGAAATCTCCTGGGGTACCCTCACACATATTATTCTCTCATTTAGTGGATATTTTCACAAAAAAGTGAAATTTTCAAAAATCCAAAATATTGGCTGAAAACGACTAAATATCAAGGACTCATTGGGCGAATCGCTCTGGAACTGAAATTGGAACGCTCACTGACATTTCCCCTATCTGAAAGTCTGATAAACGGCAGAAAAATGACTAAGTCCAAAAAAAAATTTTTTTGCAACTTTTTTCAATTTTACCCCCGTGGGATATATATTCTACCCACACACATTTGGAACTCTCCTGGGGTACCCTCACACATATTATTCCCTCATTTAGTGGATATTTTCACAAAAAAGTGAAATTTTCAAAAATCCAAAATATTGGCTGAAAACGACTAAATATCAAGGACTCATTGGGCGAATCGCTCTGGAACTGAAATTGGAACGCTCACTGACATTTCCCCTATGTGAAAGTCTGATAAACGCCGGAAAAATGACTAAGTCCAAAAAAAAAATGTTTTCAACTTTTTTCAATTTTAACCCCGTGGGATATATATTCTACCCTCACACATATTATTCCCCCATTTAGTGGATATTTTCACAAAAAAGTGAAATTTTGAAAAATCCAGAAAATTGGCTGAAAACGACTAAATATCAAGGACTCATTGGGCGAATCGCTCTGGAATTGAAATCGGAACGCTCACTGACATTTCCCCTATCTGAAAGTCTGATAAACGCCGGAAAAATGACAAAGTCCAAAAAAAAAATTTTTCAACTTTTTTCAATTTTACCCCCGTGGGATATATATTCTACCCACAAACATTTGGAACTCTCCTGGGGTACCCTCACACATATTATTCCCTCATTTAGTGGATATTTTCACAAAAAAGTGAAATTTTCAAAAATCCAAAATATTAGCTGAAAACGACTAAATATCAAGGACTCATTGGGCGAATCGCTCTGGAACTGAAATTGGAACGCTCACTGACATTTCCCCTATCTGAAAGTCTGATAAACGGCAGAAAAATGACTAAGTCCAAAAAAAAATTTTTGTGCAACTTTTTTCAATTTTACCCCCGTGGGATATATATTCTACCCACACACATTTGGAACTCTCCTGGGGTACCCTCACACATATTATTCCCTCATTTAGTGGATATTTTCACAAAAAAGTGAAATTTTCAAAAATCCAAAATATTGGCTGAAAATCACTAAATATCAAAGACTCATTGGGCGAATCGCTCTGTATCTGAAATCGTAATGCTCACTGACATTTCCCCTATCTGAAAGTCTGATAAACGCCAGAAAAATGACTAACTCCAAAAAAAAAAATTTTTTTCAACTTTTTTCAATCTTACCCCCGTGGGTATATATTCTACCCACACACATTTGGAACTCTCCTGGGGTACCCTCACACATATTATTCCCTCATTTAGTGGATATTTTCACAAAAAAGTGAAATTTTCAAAAATCCAGAAAATTGGCTGAAAACAACTAAATAACAAGAACTCATTGGGCGAATCGCTCTGGAACTGAAATCGGAACGCTCACTGACATTTCCCCTATCTGAAAGTCTGATAAACGCCGGAAAAAATGACTAAGTCCAAAAAAAAATATTTTTCAACTTTTTTCAATTTTACCCCGTTGGATATATATTCTACCAACACACATTTGGAACTCTCCTGGGGTACCCTCACACATATTATTCCCTCATTTAGTGGATATTTTCACAAAAAAGTGAAATTTTCAAAAATCCAGAAAATTGGCTGAAAACAACTAAATAACAAGAACTCATTGGGCGAATCGCTCTGGAACTGAAATCGGAACGCTCACAGCCATTTCCCCTATCTGAAAGTCTGATAAACGCCGGAAAAATGACTAAGTCCAAAAAAAAAATGTTTTCAACTTTTTTCAATTTTAACCCCGTGGGATATATATTCTACCCTCACACATATTATTCCCCCATTTAGTGGATATTTTCACAAAAAAGTGAAATTTTGAAAAATACAGAAAATTGGCTGAAAACGACTAAATATCAAGGACTCATTGGGCGAATCGCTCTGGAATTGAAATCGGAACGCTCACTGTCATTTCCCCTATCTGAAAGTCTGATAAACGCCGGAAAAATGACAAAGTCCAAAAAAAAAATTTTTCAACTTTTTTCAATTTTACCCCCGTGGGATATATATTCTACCCACAAACATTTGGAACTCTCCTGGGGTACCCTCACACATATTATTCCCTCATTTAGTGGATATTTTCACAAAAAAGTGAAATTTTCAAAAATCCAAAATATTAGCTGAAAACGACTAAATATCAAGGACTCATTGGGCGAATCGCTCTGGAACTGAAATCGGAAAGCTCACTGACATTTCCCCTATCTGAAAGTCTGATAAACGCCGGAAAAAATGACTAAGTCCAAAAAAAAATATTTTTCAACTTTTTTCAATTTTACCCCCGTGGGATATATATTCTACCCACACACATTTGGAACTCTCCTGGGGTACCCTCACACATATTATTCCCTCATTTAGTGGATATTTTCACAAAAAAGTGAAATTTTCAAAAATCCAAAATATTGGCTGAAAACGACTAAATATCAAGGACTCATTGGGCGAATCGCTCTGGAACTGAAATTGGAACGCTCACTGACATTTCCCCTATGTGAAAGTCTGATAAACAGCAGAAAAATGACTAAGTCCAAAAAAAAATTTTTTTGCAACTTTTTTCAATTTTACCCCCGTGGGATATATATTCTACCCACACACATTTGGAACTCTCCTGGGGTACCCTCACACATATTATACCCTCATTTAGTGGATATTTTCACAAAAAAGTGAAATTTTCAAAAATCCAAAATATTGGCTGAAAACGACTAAATATCAAGGACTCATTGGGCGAATCACTCTGGGACTGAAATCGGAACGCTCACTGACATTTCCCCTATCTGAAAGTTTGATAAACGCCGGAAAAATGACTAAGTCCAGAAAAAAATTTTTTTAAACTTTTTTCAATTTTACCCCTGTGGGATATATATTCTACCCTCACACATATTATTCCCTCATTTAGTGGATATTTTCACAAAAAAGTGAAATTTTCAAAAATCCAGAAAATTGGCTGAAAACGACTAAATATCAAGGACTCATTGGGCGAATCGCTCTGTATCTGAAATCGTAATGCTCACTGACATTTCCCCTATCTGAAAGTCTGTTAAACGCCGGAAAAATGACTAAGTCCAAAAAAAAATGTTTTCAACTTTTTTCAATTTTACCCCCGTGGGATATATATTCTACCCACACACATTTGGAACTCTCCTGGGGTACCCTCACACATATTATTCCCTCATTTAGTGGATATTTTCACAAAAAAGTGAAATTTTCAAAAATCCAAAATATTGGCTGAAAACGACTAAATATCAAGGACTCATTGGGCGAATCGCTCTGGAACTGAAATTGGAACGCTCACTGACATTTCCCCTATGTGAAAGTCTGATAAACAGCAGAAAAATGACTAAGTCCAAAAAAAAATTTTTTTGCAACTTTTTTCAATTTTACCCCCGTGGGATATATATTCTACCCACACACATTTGGAACTCTCCTGGGGTACCCTCACACATATTATACCCTCATTTAGTGGATATTTTCACAAAAAAGTGAAATTTTCAAAAATCCAAAATATTGGCTGAAAACGACTAAATATCAAGGACTCATTGGGCGAATCACTCTGGGACTGAAATCGGAACGCTCACTGACATTTCCCCTATCTGAAAGTTTGATAAACGCCGGAAAAATGACTAAGTCCAGAAAAAAATTTTTTTAAACTTTTTTCAATTTTACCCCTGTGGGATATATATTCTACCCTCACACATATTATTCCCTCATTTAGTGGATATTTTCACAAAAAAGTGAAATTTTCAAAAATCCAGAAAATTGGCTGAAAACGACTAAATATCAAGGACTCATTGGGCGAATCGCTCTGTATCTGAAATCGTAATGCTCACTGACATTTCCCCTATCTGAAAGTCTGTTAAACGCCGGAAAAATGACTAAGTCCAAAAAAAAATGTTTTCAACTTTTTTCAATTTTACCCCCGTGGGATATATATTCTACCCACACACATTTGGAACTCTCCTGGGGTACCCTCACACATATTATTCCCTCATTTAGTGGATATTTTCACAAAAAAGTGAAATTTTCAAAAATCCAAAATATTGGCTGAAAACGACTAAATATCAAGGACTCATTGGGCGAATCACTCTGGGACTGAAATCGGAACGCTCACTGACATTTCCCCTATCTGAAAGTTTGATAAACGCCAGAAAAATGACTAACTCCAAAAAAAAAAATTTTTTTCAACTTTTTTCAATCTTACCCCCGTGGGTATATATTCTACCCACACACATTTGGAACTCTCCTGGGGTACCCTCACACATATTATTCCCTCATTTAGTGGATATTTTCACAAAAAAGTGAAATTTTCAAAAATCCAGAAAATTGGCTGAAAACAACTAAATAACAAGAACTCATTGGGCGAATCGCTCTGGAACTGAAATCGGAACGCTCACAGCCATTTCCCCTATCTGAAAGTCTGATAAACGCCGGAAAAATGACTAAGTCCAAAAAAAAAATGTTTTCAACTTTTTTCAATTTTAACCCCGTGGGATATATATTCTACCCTCACACATATTATTCCCCCATTTAGTGGATATTTTCACAAAAAAGTGAAATTTTGAAAAATCCAGAAAATTGGCTGAAAACGACTAAATATCAAGGACTCATTGGGCGAATCGCTCTGTATCTGAAATCGTAATGCTCACTGACATTTCCCCTATCTGAAAGTCTGATAAACGCCGGAAAAATGACAAAGTCCAAAAAAAAAATTTTTCAACTTTTTTCAATTTTACCCCCGTGAGATATATATTCTACCCACAAACATTTGGAACTCTCCTGGGGTACCCTCACACATATTATTCCCTCATTTAGTGGATATTTTCACAAAAAAGTGAAATTTTCAAAAATCCAAAATATTGGCTGAAAACGACTAAATATCAAAGACTCATTGGGCGAATCGCTCTGGAACTGAAATTGGAACGCTCACTGACATTTCCCCTATCTGAAAGTCTGATAAACGCCAGAAAAATGACTAAGTCCAAAAAAAAATTTTTTTGCAACTTTTTTCAATTTTACCCCCGTGGGATATATATTCTACCCACACACATTTGGAACTCTCCTGGGGTACCCTCACACATATTATACCCTCATTTAGTGGATATTTTCACAAAAAAGTGAAATTTTCAAAAATCCAAAATATTGGCTGAAAACGACTAAATATCAAAGACTCATTGGGCGAATCGCTCTGGAACTGAAATTGGAACGCTCACTGACATTTCCCCTATCTGAAAGTCTGATAAACGCCGGAAAAATGACTAAGTCCATAAATAAAATGTTTTCAACTTTTTTCAATTTTACCCCCGTGGGATATATATTCTACCCACACACATTTGGAACTCTCCTGGGGTACCCTCACACATATTGTTCCCTCATTTAGTGGATATTTTCACAAAAAAGTGAAATTTTCAAAAATCCAAAAAATTGGCTGAAAACAACTAAATATCAAGGACTCATTGGTCGAATCGCTCTGGAACTGAAATCGGAATGCTCACTGACATTTCCCCTATCTGAAAGTCTGATAAATGCCAGAAAAATGACTAAGTCCAAAAAAAAATTTTTTTCATCTTTTTTCAATTTTACCCTTGTGTGATATATATTCTACCCACACACATTTGGAACTCTCCTGGGGTACCCTCACACATATTATTCCCTCATTTAGTGGATATTTTCACAAAAAAGTGAAATTTTCAAAAATCCAAAATATTGGCTGAAAACGACTAAATATCAAGGACTCATTGGGCGAATCGCTCTGGAACTGAAATTGGAAAGCTCACTGACATTTCCCCTATCTGAAAGTCTGATAAACGCCGGAAAAAATGACTGAGTCCAAAAAAAAATATTTTTCAACTTTTTTCAATTTTACCCCCGTGGGATATATATTCTATCCACACACATTTGGAACTCTCCTGGGGTACCCTCACACATATTATTCCCTCATTTAGTGGATATTTTCACAAAAAATTGAAATTTTCAAAAATCCAGAAAATTGGCTGAAAACAACTAAATAACAAGAACTCATTGGGCGAATCGCTCTGGAACTGAAATCGGAACGCTCACAGACACTTCCCCTATCTGAAAGTCTGATAAACGCCGGAAAAATGACTAAGTCCAAAATAAAAATGTTTTCAACTTTTTTCAATTTTAACCCCGTGGGATATATATTCTACCCACACACATTTGGAACTCTCCTGGGGTACCCTCACAAATATTATTCCCTCATTTAGTGGATATTTTCACAAAAAAGTGAAATTTTCAAAAATCCCAAAAATTGGCTGAAAACAACTAAATATCAAGGACTCATTGGGCGAATCGCTCTGGATCTGAAATCGTAATGCTCACTGACATTTCCCCTATCTGAAAGTCTGATAAACGCCGGAAAAATGACTAAGTCCATAAAAAAAATGTTTTCAACTTTTTTCAATTTTACCCCCGTGGGATATATATTCTACCCACACACATTTGGAACTCTCCTGGTGTACCCTCACACATATTATTCCCTCATTTAGTGGATATTTTTACAAAAAAGTGAAATTTTCAAAAATCCAGAAAATTGGCTGAAAACTACTAAATATCAAGGACTCAATGGGAGAATCGTTCTGGAATTGAAATCGGAACGCTCACTGACATTTCCCCTATCTGAAAGTCTGATAAACGCCGGAAAAATGACTAAGTCCAGAAAAAAAATTGTTTAAACTTTTTTCAATTTTACCCCCGTGGGATATATATTCTACCCTCACACATATTATTCCCTCATTTAGTGGATATTTTCACAAAAAAGTGAAATTTTCAAAAATCCAGAAAATTGGCTGAAAACGACTAAACATCAAGGACTCATTTTGTGAATCGCTCTGGAACTGAAATCGGAACGCTCACTGACATTTCCCCTATCTGAAAGTCTGATAAACGCCAGAAAGAATGACTAAGTCGAAAAAAAAATATTTTTCAACTTTTTTCAATTTTACCCCCGTGGGATATATATTCTACCCACACACATTTGGAACTCTCCTGGGGTACCCTCACACATATTATTCCCTCATTTAGTGGATATCTTCACAAAAAATTGAAATTTTCAAAAATCTAGAAAATTGGCTGAAAACAACTAAGTATCAAGGACTCATTGGGCGAATCGCTCTGGAACTGAAATCGGAACGCTCATTGACATTTCCCCTATCTGAAAGTCTGATAAACGCCAGAAAAATGACTAAGTCCAAAAAAAAATTTTTTTTAACTTTTTTCAATTTTACCCCCGTTGGATATATATTCTACCCACACACATTTGGAACTCTCCTGGGGTACCCTCAAACATATTATTCCCTCATTTAGTGGATATTTTCACAAAAAAGTGAAATTTTCAAAAATCCAGAAAATTGGCTGAAAACGACTAAATATCAAGGACTCATTGGGCGAATCGCTCTGTATCTGAAATCGTAATGCTCACTGACATTTCCCCTATCTGAAAGTCTGATAAACGCTGGAAAAATGACTAAGTCCAAAAAAAAATGTTTTTTCAACTTTTTTCAATTTTACCCCCGTGGGATATATATTCTACCCTCACACATTTTTTTCCCTCATTTAGTGGATATTTTCACAAAAAAGTGAAATTTTCAAAAATCCAGAAAATTGGCTGAAAACGACTAAATATCAAGGACTCATTGGGTGAATCGCTCTGGAACTGAAATCGGAACGCTCACTGACATTTCCCCTATCTGAAAATCTGATAAACGCCAGAAAAATGACTAAGTCCAAAAAAAATTTTTTTTGCAACTTTTTTCAATTTTACCCCTTGTGGGATATATATTCTACCCACACACATTTGGATCTCTCCTGGGGTACCCTCACACATATTATTCCCTCATTTAGTGGATATTTTCTCAAAAAAGTGAAATTTTCAAAAATCCAGAAAATTGGCTGAAAGCGACTAAATATCAAGGACTCATTGGGCAAATCGCTCTGGAACTGAAATCGGAACACTCACTGACATTTCCCCTATCTGAAAGTCTGATAAACGCCGGAAAAATGACTAAGTCCAGAAAAAATTTTTTTTAAACTTTTTTCAATTTTACCCCTGTGGGATATATATTCTACCCTCACACATATTATTCCTTCATTTAGTGGATATTTTCACAAAAAAGTGAAATTTTCAAAAATCCAGAAAATTGACTGAAAACGACTAAATATCAAGGACTCATTGGGTGAATCGCTCTGGAACTGAAATCGGAACGCTCACTGATATATCCCCTATCTGAAAGTCTGCTAAACGCCGTAAAAATGACTAAGTCCAAAAAAAAATGTTTTCAACTTTTTTCAATTTTACCCCCGTGGGATATATATTCTACCCACACACATTTGGAACTCTCCTGGGGTACCCTCACACATATTATTCCCTCATTTAGTGGATATTTTCACAAAAAAGTGAAATTTTCAAAAATCCAAAATATTGGCTGAAAACGACTAAATATCAAGGACTCATTGGGCGAATCACTCTGGGACTGAAATCGGAACACTCACTGACATTTCCCCTATCTGAAAGTTTGATAAACGCCAGAAAAATGACTAACTCCAAAAAAAAAAAATTTTTTTCAACTTTTTTCAATCTTACCCCCGTGGGTATATATTCAACCCACACACATTTGGAACTCTCCTGGGGTACCCTCACACATATTATTCCCTCATAAAAAGTGAAATTTTCAAAAATCCAGAAAATTGACTGAAAACGACTAAATATCAAGGACTCATTTGGTGAATCGCTCTGGAACTGAAATCGGAACGCTCACTGACATTTCCCCTATCTGAAAGTCTGATAAACGCCGGAAAAAATGACTAAGTCCAAAAAAAAAAATTTTTCAACTTTTTTCAATTTTACCCCGTTGGATATATATTCTACCAACACAAATTTGGAACTCTCCTGGGGTACCCTCACACATATTATTCCCTCATTTAGTGGATATTTTCACAAAAAAGTGAAATTTTCAAAAATCCAGAAAATTGGCTGAAAACAACTAAATAACAAGAACTCATTGGGCGAATCGCTCTGGAACTGAAATCGGAACGCTCACAGCCATTTCCCCTATCTGAAAGTCTGATAAACGCCGGAAAAATGACTAAGTCCAAAAAAAAAATTTTTCAACTTTTTTCAATTTTACCCCCGTGGGATATATATTCTACCCACAAACATTTGGAACTCTCCTGGGGTACCCTCACACATATTATTCCCTCATTTAGTGGATATTTTCACAAAAAAGTGAAATTTTCAAAAATCCAAAATATTAGCTGAAAACGACTAAATATCAAGGACTCATTGGGCGAATCGCTCTGGAACTGAAATCGGAAAGCTCACTGACATTTCCCCTATCTGAAAGTCTGATAAACGTCGGAAAAAATGACTAAGTCCAAAAAAAAATATTTTTCAACTTTTTTCAATTTTACCCCCGTGGTATATATATTCTACCCACACACATTTGGAAATCTCCTGGGGTACCCTCACACATATTATTCTCTCATTTAGTGGATATTTTCACAAAAAAGTGAAATTTTCAAAAATCCAAAATATTGGCTGAAAACGACTAAATATCAAGGACTCATTGGGCGAATCGCTCTGGAACTGAAATTGGAACGCTCACTGACATTTCCCCTATCTGAAAGTCTGATAAACGGCAGAAAAATGACTAAGTCCAAAAAAAAATTTTTTTTGCAACTTTTTTCAATTTTACCCCCGTGGGATATATATTCTACCCACACACATTTGGAACTCTCCTGGGGTACCCTCACACATATTATTCCCTCATTTAGTGGATATTTTCACAAAAAAGTGAAATTTTCAAAAATCCAAAATATTGGCTGAAAACGACTAAATATCAAGGACTCATTGGGCGAATCGCTCTGGAACTGAAATTGGAACGCTCACTGACATTTCCCCTATGTGAAAGTCTGATAAACAGCAGAAAAATGACTAAGTTCAAAAAAAAATTTTTTTGCAACTTTTTTCAATTTTACCCCCGTGGGATATATATTCTACCCACACACGTTTGGAACTCTCCTTGGGTACCCTCACACATATTATTCCCTCATTTAGTGGATATTTTCACAAAAAAGTGAAATTTTCAAAAATCCAAAATATTGGCTGAAAACGACTAAATATCAAGGACTCATTGGGCGAACCGCTCTGGAACTGAAATTGGAAAGCTCACTGACATTTCCCATATCTGAAAGTCTGATAAACGCCGGAAAAATGACTAAGTTCATAAAAAAAATGTTTTCAACTTTTTTCAATTTTACCCCCGTGGGATATATATTATACCCACACACATTTGGAACTCTCCTGGGGTACCCTCACACATATTATTTCCTCAATTAGTGGATATTTTCACAAAAAAGTGAAATTTTCAAAAATCCAGAAAATTGGCTGAAAACGACTAAATATCAAGGACTCATTGGGCGAATCGCTCTGGATCTGAAATCGTAACGCTCACTGACATTTCCCCTATCTGAAAGTCTGATAAACGCCGGAAAAAATGACTGAGTCCAAAAAAAATTTTTTTCACTATTCCTTTTTTTTTTCACATTTAAAAATTAATATCTTCAAAACTAAACATTATAAATACGTCCTCTTGGCTCTGTAGCTCAACAGGGGAGCACTCTTGGCTCTTTGGCTCACCAAGGGAGCCCTCTTGGCTCTGTGGCTCACCCAGGGAGCTCTGTGGAAAACCCAGGGAGCGCTGTGGCACAGTGGCTAACCCAGGGAGCCCTCTTTGCTCTGTGGCTCACCCAGGGAGCTCTGTGGCTCACCCAGGGAGTCCTTTTGGCTCTGTGGCTCACCCAGGGAGCCCTCTTGGCTCTGTGGCTCACCCAGGAAGCTATGTGGTTCACCCAGGGAGCCATCTTGGTTCTGTGGCTCAGCCAGGGAGCCCTCTTGGCTCTGTGGCTCACCCAGGGAGCCCTCTTGGCCCTGTGGCTCATGCAGGGAGCCCTCTTGGGTCTGTGGCTCACCCAGGAAGCTCTGTGGTTAACCCAGTGAGCCCTCTTTGCTCTGTGGCTCACCCAGGGAGCTCTGTGGCACAGTGGCTAACCCAGAGAGCCCACTTGGCTCTGTGGCTCACCCTGGGAGCTCTGTGGCTCACCCAGGGAGCCCTCTTGGCTCTGTTGCTCTTCCATGGAGAAATCTTGGCTCTGTGGCTCACCCAAGAAGCTCTGTTGCTCACCTAGGGAGCCCTCTTGGTTCTGTGGCTCAGCCAGGGAGCCCTCTTGGCTCTGTGGGTCACCCAGGGAGCCCTCTTTGCTCTGTGGCTCATGCAGGGAGACCTCTTGACTCTGTGGCTCACCGAGGAAGTTTTGTGGTTCACCCAGTGAGGCCTCTTGGCTCTTTGGCTCACCCAGGGAGCTC
Organism: Phyllobates terribilis; assembly: GCF_046119375.1. Lineage (NCBI taxonomy): Eukaryota > Metazoa > Chordata > Amphibia > Anura > Dendrobatidae > Phyllobates > Phyllobates terribilis. The sequence goes on from NW_027363191.1 coordinate 526,027, forward strand.
TGTGGAACAGTGGTTAAACCAGATAGCCCTCTTGGCTCTGTGGCTCACAAAGGGAGCTCTGTGGCTCACCCAGGGAGCCCTCTTGGCTCTGTGGCTCACCCAGGGAGCTCTGTGGCAAAGTGGCTAAACCAGAGAGCCCTCTTGGCTCTGTGTCTCACCCAGGGAGCTCTGTGGCTCAACCAGGGAGCCCTCTTGGCTCTGTGGCTCACCCAGGGAGCCTTCTTGGCTCTGTAGCTCACCCAGGGAGCTCTGTGGCTCACCCAGGTAGCCCTCTTGGCTCTGTAGCTCACCCAGTGAGCAATATTAACTCTTTGGCTCACCCAGGGAGCCCTTTTGGCTCTGTGGCTCACCCACGGAGCTCCGTGGCAAACCCAAGGAGTGCTGTGACACAGTGGCTAACCCAGGGAGCCATATTGGCTCTGTGGCTCACCCAGGGAGCTCTGTGGCTCACTCAGGGAGCCGTTTTGGCTCTGTGGATCACCAAGGGAGCCAACGTGGCTCTGTGGCTCACCCAGGGAGCTCTGTGGCTCACCCAGGGAGACCTCTTGGCTCTGTAGCTCACCCAGGGAGCTCTGTGGCTCACCCAGGTAGCCCTCTTGGCTCTGTAGCTCACCCAGGGAGCACTTTGTGGCTAAACCAGGGAGCTCTGTGGCAAACTCATGGAGCGCTGTGGCACAGTGGCTAACCCAGGGAGCCCTCTTGGCTCTGTGGCTCACCCAGGCAGCTCTGTGGCTCACCCAGGGAGACCTTTTGGCTCTGTGGCTCACCCAGGGAACCATCTTTGCTCTGTGGCTAACCCAGGGAGCCCTATTGGCTCTGTGGCTCACCCAGGGAGCTCTGGGGCTCACCCAGGGAGCTCTCTTGGCTCTGTGCCTCATACAGGGAGCACTCTTGGCTCTGTGGTTAAGTCAGGTAGCCCTCTTGGCTCTGTGGCTCACCCAGGGAGCTCTGTGGCTCACCAGGGAGCCATCTTGGCTCTGTGGCTCACCCAGTTAGCCCTCTTGACTCTGTGGCTCACCCAGGCAGCCCTGTAGCTCACCAATGGAGCCCTCTTGGCACTGTGGCTCACCCAGGGAGCACTCTTGGCTCTGTGGCTCACCCATGGCATGTGTGGCCTCCTCAGACCCGATCCTGGCAATCATGGCCCTCTCATACCCAATACTGGTATGCATGACCCCTCAGAACCAATCCTGGTAAGCATGCATGTCCTAGGCCCAATCCTGTTATGCATGGCCCCTTCAGACGCAATCCTGGCATACATGGCCTCCAGAGATCCATTGCTGCTATGCTAGGCCCAATTCTAGCATGCATGGCGCGCACAGACCTGATCCTGGCATGCATTGCCCCCGTACACCATATCTTGGTAGGTATGGCCTCCTCAGACCCAATCCTTGCAATCTTGTCCCTCTCAGACCCAATCCTGGTATGCATGGACCCCTCAGAACCAATCTGGGTAAGCAGCACTTCCTAGGCCCAATCCTGATATGAATGGCCCCTTCAGACCCAAATCTGGCATACATGGCCCCCACAGACTCAATACTGGTATGCTTGGCCCCCTCAGACCAAATCCTGGTATTCACAGCCTTCTCAGACAAAATCCTGGCATACATGGCCCCCTCCAAACAAATCCTCGCATCCATGGCCCCCTCAGACCCAATTCAGGCATGCATGGCCCCCTCAGAACCAATCCTGGCATGCATGGTTCCCTCAGACCCAATCCTGGCATGCATGGCCCTTTCGGTAACAAAACTAGTATGCATGACCATCTCAGACCAGTTCTGGCATGCATGACCCCCTCAGACAAAATCATGGCATGCATGGCCCCCCTAGATCCAATTCTGGCATTTATGACCTCCTCATACCCAATCCTGGCAATCATGGCCCTCTCAGACCCAATCCTGGTATGCATGGACCCCTCAGTACCAATCTTGGTAAGCATGCACCTCCTAGGCCCAATCCTGGTATGTATGGCCCTTTCAGACCCAAACCTGGCATAAATTGCCTCCTCAGAACCAATCCTGGTATGCATGGACCCCTCAGAACCAATCCTGGTGAGCATGCATGTCCTAGGCCCAATCCTGGTATGCATGGCCAATTCAGACCCAATCCAGGCATACATGGCCTCCTTAGATCCATTAACTGGTATGCATGGGGCTCTTAGGCCCCATTCTAGCATGCATGGCCCCCATAGATTCAATGCTGATATGCATGGCCCCTCAGACCCAATCCTGGTATTCACGGCCTTCTCAGACAAAATCCTGGCATACATGGCCCCCTCCGATCAAATCCTGGCATGCATGGCCCCCTCAGACCCAATTCAGGTATGCATGGCCCCCTCAGAACCAATCCTGGTATGCATGGCTCCCTCAGACCCAATCCTGGCATGCTTGGCCCTTTAGGCACCAATACTGGTATGCATGACCATCTCAGACCCAGTTCTTGCCTGCATGACCCCCTCAGACAAAATCATGGCATGCATGGCCCCCCTAGACCCAATTCTGGCATGCATTGCCCCCTCAGACCCAATCCTTGCAATCATGGCCCTCTCAGAACCAATCCTGTTATGCATGGACCCCTCAGAACCAATCTTGGTAAGCATGCACCTCCTAGGCCCAATCCTGGTATACATGGCCCCTTCAGACCCAATCCTAATATGTATTGCCCCCTCAGACCCAATACTGATATACATTCACCTAACAGACCCCATCCTGATATGTATTGCCCCCTCAGACCCAATACTGATATACATTCACCTAACAGACCCAATCCTGACATGCATGGCCCCGTCAGAACCAATCCTGGCATGCATTGCCCCCGTAGACCATATCCTGGAATGTATGGCCTCCTCGGACCCAATCCTGGCAATCATGGCCCTCTCAAACCCAATCCTGGTATGCATGGGCCTCTCAGGCCCAATTCTGTCATGCATGGCAACCACAGACTAAAAACTGGTATGCATGGCCCCCTCAGATCCAATCCTGGTATTCACGGCCTTCTCAGACAAAATCCTGCCATACATGGCCCCATCAGATCAAATCCTGGCATGCATGGCCCCCTGAGACCTAATCCTTGCACGCAAGACCCCCGCAGATCCAACCCTGGCATACATTGCCCCTGTAGACCCAATCCTGGAACGCACTTCCCACTCAGACCCAATTCTGGCATGCATTGCCCCCTCAGACCCAATTCAGACATGAATGGACCCCTCAGATACAATCCTTGTATGCATGGCTCCTTCAGACCCAATCCTGGCATGCATTGCCCCTTCAGTGCCAATCCTGGTGTGCATGACCGTCTCAGACCCAATTCTGGCATGCATGGCCCCCTCAGACAAAACCATGGCATGCATGGCCCCCTTAGACCCAATTCTAGCATGCATGGCCTCATTAGACCCAATCCTGGCAATCATGGCCCTCTCAGATCCAATCCTGTTATGCATGGACCCCTCAGAACCAATCTTGGTAAGCATGCATCTCCTAGGCCCAATCCTGGTATACATGGCCCCTTCAGACCCAATCCTAATATGTATTGCCCCCTCAGACCCAATACTGATATACATTCACCTAACAGACCCAATCCTGATATATATGGCCCCCTCAGACCCAATACTGATATACATTCACCTAACAGACCCAATCCTGGAATGTATGACCTCCTCAGTCCCAATCCTGGAAATCATGGCCCTCTCAGATCCAATCCTGTTATGCATGGACCCCTCAGAACCAATCTTGGTAAGCATGCACCTCGTAGGCCCAATCCTGGTATACATGGCTCCTTCAGACCCAATCCTAATATGTATTGCCCCCTCAGACCCAATACTGATATACATTCACCTAACAGACCCAATCCTGATATGTATGGCCCCCTCAGACCCAATAATGATATACATTCATCTAACAGACCCAATCCTGACATGCATGGCCCCTCAGAACCAATCCTGGCATGCATTGCCCCCGTAGACCATATCCTGGAATGTATGGCCTCCTCAGACCCAATCCTGGCAATCATGGCCCTCTAAGACCCAATCCTGGTATGCATGGACCCATCAGAACCAATCCTGGTAAGCATGCATGTCCTAGGCCCAATCATGTTATGCATGGCCCCTTTAGACACAATCCTGGTATGCATGGCCTCCTCAGATCCATTTCTGGTATGCATGGGGCTCTCAGGCCCAATTCTAGCATGCATGGCCCCCACAGACTCAATGCTGGTATGCATGGCCCCCTCAGACTGAATCCTGGTATTCACGGACTTCTCAGACAAAATCCTGGCATACACGGCCCCCTCCGATCAAATCCTGGCATGCATGTATCCCTCAGACCCAAATCAGGTATGCATGGCCCCCTCAGATCCAGTCCTGGTATGCATAGCTCCCTCAGACCGAATCCTGGCTTGCATGGCCCCTTCGGTACCAATCCTGGTATGCATGACCGTCTCAGACCCAATTCTGGCATGCATGACCCCCTCAGACAAAATTAAGGCATGCATGGCCCCCTTAGACACAATTCTGGCATGTATGGCCTCCTCAGACCCAAACCTGGCAATCATGGATCTTTCAGACCCAATCCTGGTATGCATGGACCCCTCAGAACCAATCTTGGTAAGCATGCACCTACTAGGCCCAATCCTGGTATGTATGGCCCTTTCAGACCCAAACCTGGCATACATGGCCTCCTCAGACTCAATCCTGGTATGCATGGACCCCTCAGAACCAATCCTGGTGAGCATGCACGTCCTAGGCCCAATCCTGGTATGCATGGCCAATTCAGACCCAATCCTGGCAATCATGGCCCTCTCAGACCCAATCCTGGTATGCATGGACCCATCAGAACCAATCCTGGTAAGCATGCATGTCCTAGGCCCAATCATGTTATGCATGGCCCCTTTAGACACAATCCTGGTATGCATGGCCTCCTCAGATCCATTTCTGGTATGCATGGGGCTCTCAGGCCCAATTCTAGCATGCATGGCCCCCACAGACTCAATGCTGGTATGCATGGCCCCCTCAGACTGAATCCTGGTATTCACGGACTTCTCAGACAAAATCCTGGCATACACGGCCCCCTCCGATCAAATCCTGGCATGCATGTATCCCTCAGACCCAAATCAGGTATGCATGGCCCCCTCAGATCCAGTCCTGGTATGCATAGCTCCCTCAGACCGAATCCTGGCTATCATGGCCCCTTCGGTACCAATCCTGGTATGCATGACCGTCTCAGACCCAATTCTGGCATGCATGACCCCCTCAGACAAAATTAAGGCATGCATGGCCCGCTTAGACACAATTCTGGCATGTATGGCCTCCTCAGACCCAAACCTGGCAATCATGGCCCTTTCAGACCCAATCCTGGTATGCATGGACCCCTCAGAACCAATCTTGGTAAGCATGCACCTACTAGGCCCAATCCTGGTATGTATGGCCCTTTCAGACCCAAACCTGGCATACATGGCCTCCTCAGACTCAATCCTGGTATGCATGGACCCCTCAGAACCAATCCTGGTGAGCATGCACGTCCTAGGCCCAATCCTGGTATGCATGGCCAATTCAGACCCAATCCTGGCAATCATGGCCCTCTCAGACCCAATCCTGGTATGCATGGACCTGCCAGAAAAAATCCTGGTAAGCATGCACCTCCAAGGACAAATCCTGGTATGCATGGCCCCTTCAGACCCAATCCTGGCATACATGGCCTCCTTAGATCCAAGCCTGGGCCTCTCATGCCCAATTCTGGCATGTATTTACCCCACAGGTTCAATACTGGTATGCATGACCCCCTCTGACGCAATCCTGGTATTCACGGCCTACTCAGACAAAATCATGGCATGCATTGTCCCCGTAGATCATATCCTGGAATGTATGGCCTCCTCAGACCCAATCCTGGCAATCATGGCCCTCTCAGCCCCAATCCTGGTATGCATGGACCCCTCAGAATCAATCCTGGTAAGCATGCACTTCCTAGGCCCAATCCTGTTATGCATGGCCCATTCAGACCCAATCCTGGCATACATGGCCTCCTCAGATCCATTAACTGATATGCATGGCGCTCTCAGGCCCAATTCTAGCATGCATGGCCCCCACAGACCCAATACTGGTATTCATGGCCCCTCAGACCCAATCCTGGTATTCACGGCCTTCTCAGACAAAATCCTTGCATACATGGCCCCTTCTGATCAAATCCTGGCATGCATGGCTCCCTCAGACCCAATTCAGGTATGCATGTCCCCCTCAGATCCAATCCTGGTATGCTTGGCTCCCTCAGACCCAATCATGGCATGCATGGCCCCTTCAGTACCAATCCTGGTATGCATGACCGTCTCAGACCCATTTCTGGCATGCATAACCCCCTCAGACAAAATCATGGCATGCATGGCCCCCTTCAACCCTATTCTGGCATGTATGGCCTCCTCAGACCCAATCCTGGCAATGATTGCCCTCTCAGACCCAATCCTGGTATGCATGGACCCCTCAGAACCAATCCTGGTAAGCATTCACCTCCTAGGCCCAAACCTTGTATGCATGGCCCCTTCAAATCTAATCCTGGCATACATGGCCTCCTCAGATCCGTTCCTGGTATGCATGGGGCTCTCAAGCCCAATTTGGCATGCATGGCCTCCACAAACTCAATACTGGTATGCATGGCCCATTCAGACCCGATCCTGGCATATATGGCCTCCTCAGATCCATTAACTGATATGCATGGGGTTCTCAGGCCCATTTCTAGCATGCATGGCCCCCACAGACTCAATACTGGTATGCATGGCCCCTCAGATCCAATTCTGGTATTCACGGCCTTCTCAGACAAAATCCTGGCATACATGGCCCCCTCTGATCAAATCCTGGCATGCATGGCTCCCTCAGACCCAATTCAGGCATGCATGGCCCCCTCAGATCCAATCCTGGAATGCATGGCTTGCTCACACTCAATCATGGCATGCATGGCCCCTTCAGTACCAATCCTGGTATGCATTACCGTCTCAGACCCATTTCTGGCATGCATAACCCCCTCAGACAAAATCATGGCATGCATGGTCCACTTCGACCCAATTCTGGCATGTATGGCCTCCTCAGACCCAATCCTGGCAACCATGGCCCTCTCAGACCCAATCCTGGTATGCATGGACCCCTCAGACCCAATCCTGGTATGCATGAAACACTCAGAACCAATCCTGGTAGGCATGCACCTCCTAGGCCCAATCCTGGTATGCATTGCCCCTTCAGACCCAATCCTGGTATGCATGGCCCCCTCAGACCCAATTCAGGCATGCATGGCCCCGTCAGATCCAATCCTAGCATGCATAGCTCTCTCAGACCCAATTCTGGCATGCATGGCCCCTTCAGTACCAATCCTAGTATGCATAACCGTCTCAGACCCAATTCTGGCATGCATGGCCCCCTCAGACAAAATCATGGCATTCATGGCCTCCTTAGACACATTTCTGGCATATATGGCCTCCTCAGACCCAATCCTGGCAATCATGGCCCTCTCAGACCCAATCACACTATGCATGGACGCCTCAGAACCAATCTTGGAAGCTTGCACCTCCTAGGCCCAATCCTTGCATGCATGTCCCCTTCTGACCCATTCCTGGCATACATGGCCTCCTCAGATCCAATCCTGGTATGCCTGGGCTTCTCAGGCTCAATTCTAGCATGCATGGCCACCTCAAACCCAATCCTAGTATTCACGGCATTCTCAGACAAAATCCTGGCATACATGGCCCCCTCAGATCAAATCCTAGCATGCATGGCCCCTTCAGACATAATCCTTGCATGCAAGACCACCGCTGAACCAATCCTGGCATGCATTGCCCCTGTAGACCCAATCCAGGAATTCACTTCCCCCTCAGATCCAATCCAGGCATGTCCCAAAAAATTTTTTTTTTCAACTTTTTTTCAATTTTCCCCCTGTGGGATATATATTTTACCCACACTTTTGGAGCCCTCCTGGGATGCCCTCTAACATATTAGAACCTCATTTAGCGGAGGTTTTCACAACAAACTTAAATTTTCAAAAAAGTGAAAAATTTGGCAAAAACGACTAAGTATCAAGGACTCATCGGAGGAATCGCTCTGCAACTGAAATCGGAGGCGCACACTGACATGCTCCCCTCTCTGGAAGTCTGACACAAGTTGAAAAATTTTCTAAGTCCCAAAAAATTTTTTTTTCAACTTTTTTTCAATTTTCCCCATGTGGGATATATATTTTACCCACACATTTGGAGCCCTCCTGGGATGCCCTCTAACATATTAGAACCTCATTTAGCGGAGGTTTTCACAACAAACTTAAATTTTCAAAAAAGTGAAAAATTTGGCAAAAACGACTAAGTATCAAGGACTCATCAGAGGAATCGCTCTGGAACTGAAATCGGAGGCGCGCACTGACATGCTCCCCTCTCTGGAAGTCTGACACAAGTTGAAAAATTTTCTAAGTCCCAAAAAATTTTTTTTTTCAACTTTTTTTCAATTTTCCCCCTGTGGGATATATATTTTACCCACACTTTTGGAGCCCTCCTGGGATGCCCTCTAACATACTAGAACCTCATTTTGTGGAAGTTTTCACAAAATTGTGAAATTTTCAAAAAGTCAGAAATTTTGGCAAAAACGACTAAGTATCAAGGACTCATCGGTCAAATCAGTCTGGAACTGAAATCGGATGCGCGCACTGACATGCTCCCCTCTCTGGAAGTCTGACACAAGTTGGAAAATTTTCTAAGTCCACAAAAAAAAATTTTTCCAACTTTTTTTCAATTTTCCCCTCGTGGGATATATATTTTACCCACACATTTGGAACCCTCCTGGGATGCCCTCTAACATATTATTCCCTCATTTAGCGGAGATTTTCACAAAAAATTACATTTTCAAAAAAGTCAGAAAATTACACTAATCAATCTGAGGCTAATGAAATATAATGTCCAGCACTGTCAGGGGGGTGGGGTAATGGGCCATAACCCCTGGAGGTCATTTCGGGCATAAGACACCTTAATGCCCGCACCTCTGATAGTGGAAGTGACCCAGGGTCTAAAAAACGGCAAAGTCCCTTGATTTTGAGTAAATCCGGTTAATTAGCAGAACATGGTACAGATGTTAACCGGATGTACCCAAAGTTTATTCACCCTAATCCCGTTAATTAGCAGAACATGGTACAGATGATAACTGGATTTACCAAAAATTTATTGACCCCATTCCAGACAAATATCAGAAAATTGGCAAAAACGACTAAGTATGAAGGACTCATCGGGCAAATCGCTCTGGAACTGAAATCGGATGCGCGCACTGACATGCTCCCCTCTCTGGAAGTCTGACACAAGTTGGAAAATTTTCTAAGTCCACAAAAAATTCCTTTCACTGCTTAGGCCAACAGTGCACGGGAGACCCAGTTGCTATAAATGGAAAAAAAGGTTTAGTTAACGCCCTCTGACCTCCATGTCATTTCCAAGGGGCATTGGAGTGGCTCGAAATTTTTGGTAGGCATTGCACTCACTGTATGCCCTATAACTGTGTAGCCGAACTGCTCCTTTTGTTACAGAAACATATCCTACAAGACATATTTGGTTGACTGGCCTGATATTGATGTCCCTGTTCCTCCTGCTCTTTCTCCTTTGCCACTATCTCATCCATCATTTATCACCTGAAGCTTTGTTTTAACGGGAGTCATAGAATTTGGATAGTAGCAGGAAAACATCCAGCAATCCTCGGAGGAGGTAGGATATGCGCCAAAACGCTGACCACCTCAGGCCTAGCCGCTACTACATACATGCGCTTGCATTACAACAAAACAAAGCAGATGCTAACTTCTATCATCCTCATCATGCTCCTCACCTTGGCACTCTCAACTCCCCTGATGGAGAAGCCAGGGCCCACCGGAGGAGTCTGATAGTCCGGTGGGCTCGGCCAATGCTGCCCTAAAGCAGGCCAGGCTAAGAAAAGTGTGGGAAAGGTTACCGGGACAAATAGGGGTGGCTGGGGACCGAGTATGGACACCCGGCCACCCCTTGGAGGCTGGGGAGCAAGCGGGGACACCCGGCCACCAGGCGGCTGGGGACTGAGTATGGATACCAGGCCGCCGACACAGCCATGGCGTGGTGGCCAGATTCCGCCTCCACATGCCTAAAAGGCCCAATTTAAAGTGTAATCAAGCAAGCAGTATGGTATTGCAGCCTGGGGGTGGGTGGGTGGCAGGCTGCATACTTGCGCTTGCATTGCAAGGAATTGGAGAGGTACAATTGAACACTGCCCTGGGACAAGGACTTGAATGGGGATAGTTGCAAGTCTGCAACGACAGGTGCAAGGTGGGAGGCATCTTCGCATGTACCATGAACAGGGGTTTGGCATGCACACACTACAGTGGAATAGGCTCTCCTTCCCACTATATGCACTGGGGAGGGCACAGGTAATGTTTTGGTATACGCGCTTAATCTTATGTATAAGGCACACCAGGACAATATGGGCGGCTGGGGACTGAGTATGGATAACTCGCTGCCGAAGCAGCCATGAGGTAGTGGCCAGCTTCGGCCTCCTCCAAACTAAAAGGCCCCATTTCAAGTGCAAGCTAGCAGTATGGAATTGCAGTCTGGGGGTGTGTGGGTGGCAGGCTGCAAACTTACACTTGCATTAAAAGAAAACATAGCAGATGCTAACTTCTGTCATCATCATCATGCTCCTCACCTTGGCACTCTCAACTCCACCGATGGAGAAGTCAGGGCCCACCGGAGGATTCTGGTTCTCTGGTGGGCTCGTCCAATGCTACCTAAAGCATGCCGAGCTAAGAAAAGTGTGTGGGGGGATGTTCCAAGGAGAAATAGCGGTGGCTGGGGACTGTTTATGGACAGCCGGCTGCCCCCAGGCCGCTGGGGACCGTGTGTGGACACCCGGCCGCGGGGCGGCTGGGGACCGAGTATGGACACCTGGCCGCCGGGCGGCTGGGGACTGAGTATGGATTCCAGGCCGCCAACACAGCCATGACATGGTGGCCAGATTCCGCCTCCACATGCCTAAAAGGCCCAATTTCATGTTCAAGCAAGCAAGCAGTATGGTATTACATCCTGGGGGTGGGTGGTTGGCAGGCTGCATACTTGAGCTTGTATTGCAAGGAATGGGGGAGGTACAATTAAACACTGCCGTGGGACTAGAACTTGCATGGGGATAGTTGCAAGTCTGCATCTTCTGATGCGGTAAGGATCACTTATGATGGGCACACTTTTAGACAGTGACCTGGGAGTCAGAGATGCTTCCAGGGGTCTTCCCCATGCTGTTCCCTTGTCTTTGCAGCACTTTATGCATGTGTCACACAGCACATGGCCAGATAAGGTTGTAAAATGTTAAAATGACATTTCACGGTGAATGCATTTGTCATAGTTGAAAGCAATACAAAAGTGCAAAAACACATAAAAAATGCTACTTGTGAACATAGCCGAAGGTGTGGAGGAGTATTTTTGTTTTTGGTCATTTATTTTAAATTACACACAAGTCTTTTCCCTGGAAATGATGTTCCTTAACATATTTCACAGGAAAAAAGTTTCACTTTAGTTTTTGAGCGTTTTATTGTGAGCCTGTAAAAGTGGCTTAATACCTCTGACCACGTTGTTGACAGCAGTGACCTGGGGGTCAGAAATGCTTCCTGGGGCGATCCCCATGCTGTCCCCATGTCATTTGAGCACTGTCATTATCGTTTTGGGCACTTGTTAGGCTTTTAAAAGACTGCCGGGGGTGCCACCGCAAAAATGCTCGAGTCTCCCATAGACTAACATTGGGATCGTTGCTCGGGTCGAGCAACCGAGTATCACGGCGAGCTCGGCCAGAGCTTTGAGCACCCGAGCATTTTAGTGCTCTCTCAACACTATTAAGGGCTCATCGGACGAAACGCTCTGGAACTGAAATCGGACGCGCTCATTGACATTTCTCCCTCTTTGGAAGTCTGACACAAGCTGGAAAATTTTCTAAGTTCAAAACATATTTTTTTTTCAACTTTTTTTCAATTTCCCCCCGTGGGATATATAATTTACCCACACATTTGGAACCCTCCTGGGATGCCCTCTAACATAGTATTCCCTCATTTAGCGGATATTTTCAAAAAAGTCAGAATAATGGCAAAAAAACGACTAAGCATCAAGGACTCATTGGACGAATCACTCTGGAACTGCAATCGGATGCGCTCACTGACATTTCCCCCTCTCTGGAAGGCTGACACAAGCTGGAAAATTTTCTAAGTTCAAAAAAAAAATTTTTTTTCAACTTTTTTTCATTTTCCCCCTGTGGGATATATAAATTACCCAGACATTTCGAACCCACATGGGATGCCCTCAGACATAGTATTCTCTCATTTAGCGGATATTTTCGGAAAAAAGTGAAATTTTCAAGAAAGTTAGAAAATTGCCTAAAAACAACTAAATATCAAGGACTCATCGGACGAATCGCTCTGGAACTGAAATCGGACGCGCTCACTGACATTTCCCCATCTCTGGAAGTGTGACACAAGCTGTAAAATTTTCTAAGTTCAAAAAAAATTTTTTTTCAACTTTTTTTCAATTTCCCCCCCGTGGGATATATATTTTACCCACACATTTGGAATACTCCTGGGATGCCCTCTAACATAGTATTCCCTCATTTAGCGGATATTTCCACAAAAAAGTGAAATTTTCAAAAAAATCAGATAATTTACAAAAAACGACTAGGTATTAAGGATTCATCGGACGAAACGCTCTGAAACTGAAATTGGACGCGCTCACTTACATTTCCCCCTCTCTGGAAGTCTGACACAAGCTGGAAAATTTGCTAAGTTCAAAAAATATTTTTTTTTCAACTTTTTTTCAATTTCCCCCCGAGAGATTTATATTTTACCCACACATTTAGAACGCTCCTTGGATGCCATCTAACATAGTATTCCCTCATTTAGCGGATATTTAAAAAAAAAAGTGAAATTTTCATAAAAGTCAGAAAATTGGCAAAAAACGACTAAGTTTCAAGGACTCATCGGACTAATCACTCTGGAACTGAAATCGGATGCGCTCACTGACATTTCCCCCTTTCTGGAAGTCTGACACAAGCTGTAAAATTTTCTAAGTTGAAAAAATAAAATTTTTCAACTTTTTTTCAATTTACCCCGTGTGGGATATATATTTTACCCACACATTTCGAACCCTCCTGGGATGACCACAAACATAGTATTCCCTCATTTAGTGGATATTTTCTCAAAAAAGTGAAATTTTCAAAAAAGTCAGAAAATTGGAAAAAAACAACTAAGTGTCAAGGACTCATCAGACGAATCACTCTGGAACTGAAATCGGACACGCTCACTGACATTTCCCCCTCTTTGGAAGTCTGACACAAGCTGGAAAATTTTCTAAGTTCGAAAAAAAAAAAATTTTTCAACTTTTTTTCAATTTCTCCCCTTGGGATATATATTTTACCCACACATTTGGAACTCTCCTGGGATTCCCTCTAACATAGCATTCCCTCATTTAGTGGATCTTTTCACAAAAAAGTGAAATTTTCAAAAAAGTCAGATAATTGGCAAAAAAACGACTAAGTATCAAGGACTCATCGGACGAAACGCTCTGGAACTGAAATCGGACGCGCTCACTGACAATTCCCCTCTCTGGAAGTCTGACACAAGCTGGAAAATTTGCTAAGTTCAAAAAATAATTTTTTTACAACTTTTTTTCAATTCCCCCCCATGGGATATATATTTTCCCCATACATTTAGAACCCTCCTGGGATACAATCTAACATAGTATTCCCTCATGTAGTGGACATTAGCACAAAAAAGTGGACTCTCTCTGGAGGTGGCCGAGCTCCGTCAGTACGTGAGTAACTGTCCTGGAGCACATTTCTTGGAGCCTAAGGTATGTTTGCCGGATTTATTTTTTGGTGAACACCGAGAATTTTTTTCATTTAAAAATGCTTGCTTATTGTATTTTCGTTTGAGACCCAAGTCCTCTGGGGATGAATCCCAGCGCATAGGGTTCATAATGTCACTTTTGCGCAAAGAGCCTCAGGAGTGGGCCTTTTCTTTGCAACCTAGTGATACATGCTTCAGATCAGTGGATAGTTTTTTTTCTGCTTTGGGACTGTTGTATGATGATCCTGACCGTGTCGCATCAGCTGAGACTGAGTTGAGGCGTTTGAGACAGGGATCAGGTAATGTGGAAAAATATTGTACTCATTTCCGTCGTTGGTCTACTCAAACAGGGTGGAACGATTCTGCTCTGAAAAGTCTATTTCTTGCTGGGCTCAATGAAAGGGTTAAAGACCTGCTAATTGCTTATCCTACACCTGAAGATTTGCAACAGGCTATGCAATTAGCTATACGGGTGGATAGGAGACTGCGTGCAAGGGTTAATGAGAGCAAATCCTCTGCTATGTCAGTTTCTGGTTATGAGAATGTGTGTACTAACAGTGGTGAACCGATGGAGATTGGATCGGTGGCACCTCGCTCTCAAGAAAAAGACCGTAGATTTTCTGAAGGCTTGTGTTTCTATTGCGGAAAATCTGGTCATTTGATTAAAGGCTGTGAACTTCGTATGAAGAAAGAAAAAAAAATGGTCAGTCACGCCCGTATTGCCTGTTTAAATTCCAAGGGTGTATTTTTAGCTGCTTCCACGATTGCTCAGGAAAAATTAATGGAATTTCGGGTGTTTGTTGATTGTGGGTCTACTCTGAATGTAATTGATGGGGGATTCTTGGAAAGACTCAATTTAAAACCCGAACCTTTATTATCCCCCATTGCTGTGGTTTCTGTGGATGGTTCCCCTTTGAAGAATATTACTCTCAAGGTCTGTGAATTTCCTCTCACTATTAATGGTGTTCACCATGAGAAATTGGATTTGGTAGTTTTGAATAACTTGCCTTCTCCAGTAATATTGGGATTGCCCTGGTTAAAATTTCACAATCCTGTACTGGATTGGTCTACCAGTGAAATTAAATCCTGGAGCCATAAATGTTATGACAAGTGTTGTAACGGGCGCATTGCAGCTGTGGATAGGGGGGAATTGCCTGTTCCTATTCAGGATTTTTGGAGAGTTTTTTCTGAGAAGGAATCGCAGGTTTTGCCTCCCCATAGAGACTATGATTGTTCTATTGAATTTGTCCCTGGAGCGACTCTTCCTAAAAGTCGTTTATTTAACCTTACTATTCCTGAGAGTAAGGCTTTGGAGGAATACATACAGACAAGTTTGGCCGCCGGTCACATTAGGCCCTCTAAGTCTCCTGTGGCGGTTGGATTTTTTTTTGTAAAAAAAAAGGACGGCGGTTTACGTCCTTGTCTGGATTTTCGTGAGATTAACAAAATTACTGTACGCAATCCTTACCCACTGCCATTGATTCCTGATCTGTTTAACCAGTTAATGGGGGCCAAGTGGTTCTCTAAAATTGACCTTAAGGGGGCATACAATCTGTTGCGCATGAAGGAGGGTGACGAATGGAAGACTGCTTTTAACACTCCTGTGGGTCATTTTGAGAATCTGGTTATGCCCTTTGGTCTTACTAATGCTCCTGCATTTTTTCAGAATCTTATTAATGACATCCTTAGACCTTTGATCGGCAAAAATGTGGTTGTGTATTTGGATGACATTTTGATTTATTCGCCGGATCTGGAGTCTCATTGGCGGAGCGTACGTGAGGTATTACAGTTATTAATGGACAATTCGCTTTTTGCTAAGCTGGAGAAATGTGAGTTCGCTGTACAGAGAATTAGTTTTTTGGGCTACATTATCTCCAGCGAAGGTTTTGAGATGGACCCGGTTAAAGTTCAAGCTGTACAGGAATGGCCTAGGCCTATTGGTTTGAAATCGATACAGAGGTTTTTAGGTTTCGTCAATTATTACAGAAAATTCATAAAAAATTTTTCTA
Source organism: Phyllobates terribilis (assembly GCF_046119375.1). Lineage (NCBI taxonomy): Eukaryota > Metazoa > Chordata > Amphibia > Anura > Dendrobatidae > Phyllobates > Phyllobates terribilis. Next base: position 541,874 of record NW_027363191.1, read on the forward strand.
ATATTGTCAAACCTCTGACCGATCTCACCAGGAAAGGTGCTGATGCGGTTCAGTGGTCTTCTGAGGCCATTGAAGCTTTTGTGTATCTCAAGGAGAGGTTCACCTCTGCTCCCATCCTTATGCAGCCTGATGTGACTAAGCCGTTTTTGGCTGAGGTTGATGCTTCCTCTGTGGGGGTTGGCGCAGTATTGTCTCAGGATAACGGGGATGGATTACATCCCTGTGCCTTTTTTTCAAAAATTTTTTTCGGAGACTGAACTGAATTACGATATTGGTAATCGGGAATTATTGGCTATTAAACTCGCATTTGAACACTGGCGCCACTTCTTGGAAGGTGCGGAATTTCCCGTTCAGGTTCTTACGGATCATAAAAATCTGATATATCTTGATGCTGCCAAGCGCCTGAATGCCCGTCAGGCTAGGTGGGCACTGTTTTTTTCGCGGTTTAATTTCTCCGTTACTTACATCCCTGGAACTAAGAATGTTAAGGCGGATGCCTTGTCTCGCAGTTTTTCTCCCATAGTCGGTGTTGAGAAAGAGGAGAACATTTTACAAGAAGGTGTTGTGATAGCTGCTTTGGACTCTGTTTTGGAAGATGAGATTCTTAAAGCACAGGAGAATGCCCCATCTAACACTCCTCATGGGAGGTTGTTTGTGCCTGGGACCTTTAGGAGAGATTTGTTTGTTGAGTGTCACGAAATCTCGGTTGGCAGGTCATCCCGGAATCTCTGAGACCAAGAGACTGGTGGGTCGCAGTTTTTGGTGGCCTGGATGGCAGAAGGAAGTCATTAAGTGGGTGCGTCAATGTACTATATGTGCTAGATCTAAGTCCTCACATACTCCTGCTGGGGGGTTGCTTTGTCCTTTGGAGGTTCCCAGTGCTCCTTGGACACATTTGGCTATGGACTTTATAACTGACCTTCCCCCCTCTGAGGGTTTTACTGTCATCTGGGTGGTCGTGGACCGTTTTAGCAAGATGTGTCACTTGGTTCCCTTCGTCAAACTGCCCTGCGCTAAAACTCTCGCTAAGGCCTTTGTCAAGGAAATTGTCAGACTTCATGGCGTTCCTACTGACATTGTTTCTGATAGGGGACCTCAGTTCGTGGCTCGTTTTTGGCGTGCCTTTTGTGACAGGTTGGGAGTTCATTTGTCGTTCTCGTCCGGATATCATCCTGAATCTAATGGCCAGACAGAAAGGAAAAACCAGGATGTTGAGCAGTTCTTGCGTTGTTTTGTGGCAGACAATCAAGAGGGGTGGTCTGAGTTTCTGCCACTTGCTGAATTTGCTCTGAACAATCATACATCTTCTTCTGCTGGTTGTTCGCCTTTTTTTTGTTGTTCTGGGAGACATCCGTCGTTTGGGTCGTTCTCCAAGTTAGGATCTGCCGTGCCTGAGGAGGAGAATTTTTCCGGTGATTTGGAGAGAGTTTGGACGGATGTGCGTGGTAATCTTCAGGAGGCCAACAGAAAATCTAAGACTACTTTGATAGGAAATGACAGGAGGTTTTGTTCGCTGTTGGAGACATGGTTTGGTTGTCCTCTAGGAATCTGCGGTTGAGGATTCCTTCTAAGAAATTGGGTCCCAAGTTTGTAGGGCCCTTTAAGGTGCTTCAGGTTGTCAACCAATCTGCTGTTAGGTTGGAGGTTCCTACCTCCTGGAGAATTAATCCGGTATTTCATGTCTCTCTGTTGAAAAAAGCTGTTGTATCGGATTGTGACGCCTCTGCCTCTGTTCCTCCGGTGGTGGAGGACGGGGAATATGAAATTTCTCACATCCTTAACTCTAGACGGTATAGAGGTAGTTTGCAGTATCTTCTGGCCTGGAAAGGTTTCGGACCCGAGGATAACTCTTGGGTGAGGTCGGATGATGTTTCCGCGTCCAGACTTATCAGAGCGTTTCACAGGAGATTTCCTGATAAGCCTGGTCCTAGGGGATCCGGAGGATCCTCTTAGAAGGGGGGGTACTGTTAGAACCTTGCTCTTAGGTTTTTTCCTTTGCTGGTCACATGACCTTGTTGGCCTATTTAATCCTGCTCCGCCCTTCTGGCTTTGCTGGACTTCATTGTATAACTACTTTCTAGCTAGCCTGTGCTCTGTATCTAACTCTGTTAGTTTGCTTGGTCTACGGACCTCTATGTTCTATATATTTTGTTTGTTCGTCTGTCTGCTACTATTTCTGTTAGGAGGTGTCCCATTTTCCTCCTAGTCCTTAGTACTTGTAGGGATTCCTTCCCCACATCTATAGGTCTCCGTACAGACTATCTTAGGACTTTAGCAGGTCTGATCGCAGGATCAGGTCCCCTGTTACATCGTAGGGATTAAGCTGAGTTCTATCGTAGGGACAGATCTCCTCTCTTTCCTTAGCTCTGGTAGCAGAACATAACATCTGGAAGTCTGACACAAGCGGGAAAATTTGCTAAGTTCAAAAAATATTTTTTTTTCAACTTTTTTCAATTTAGCCCGCGTGGGATATATATTTTACCCACACATTTCGAACCCTCCTGGGATGACAACAAACATAGTATTCCCTCAGTTAGTGGATATTTTCTCAAAAAAGTTAAATTTTCAAAAAAGTCAGAAAATTGGCAAAAAAACGACTAAGTGTCAAGGACTCATCGGACGAATCACTCTGGAACTGAAATCGGACATGCTCACTGACATTTCCCTCTTTCTGGAAGTCTGACACAAGCTGTAAAATTTTCTAAGTTGAAAAAATAAAATTTTTCAACTTTTTTTCAATTTACCCCGCGTGGGATATATATTTTACCCACACATTTCGAACCCTCCTGGGATGACCACAAACATAGTATTCCCTCATTTAGTGGATATTTTCTCAAAAAAGTGAAATTTTCAAAAAAGTCAGAAAATTGGCAAAAAACAACTAAGTGTCAAGGACTCATCGGACGAATCACTCTGGAACTGAAATCGGACACGCTCACTGACATTTCCCCCTCTTTGGAAGTCTGACACAAGCTGGAAAATTTTCTAAGTTCGAAAAAAAAATATTTTTCAACTTTTTTTCAATTTCTCCCCTTGGGATATATATTTTACCCACACATTTGGAACCCTCCTGGGATTCCCTCTAACATAGCATTCCCTCATTTAGTGGATCTTTTCACAAAAAAGTGAAATTTTCAAAAAAGTCAGATAATTGGCAAAAAAACGACTAAGTATCAAGGACTCATTGGACGAAACGCTCTGGAACTGAAATCGGACGCGCTCACTGACAATTCCCCCTCTCTGGAAGTCTGACACAAGCTGGAAAATTTGCTAAGTTCAAAAAATAATTTTTTTACAACTTTTTTTCAATTCCCCTCCATGGGATATATATTTTCCCCACACATTTAGAACCCTCCTGGGAGACCATCTAACATAGTATTCCCTCATTTAGTGGACATTAGCACAAAAAAGTGACATTTTCAAAAAAGTCAGAAAATTGGCAAAAAAAACGACTAAGTATCAAGGACTAATCGGACGAATCGCTCTGGAACTGCAATCGGATGTGCTCACTGACAATTCCCCCTCTTTGGAAGTCTGACACAAGCTGGAAAATTTTCTAAGTTCGAATAAAAAAATTTTTCAACTTTTTTTCAATTTCCCCCCGTGGGATATATATTTTAACCACACATTTGGAACCCTCCAGGGATGCCATCCAACATAGTATTCCCTCATTTAGTGGACATTTTCACAAAAAAGTGAAATTTTCAAAAAAGTCAGAAAATTGGAAAAAAAACGACTAAGTATCAATGACTCATCGGACGAATCACTCTGGAACTGCAATCGGATGCGCTCACTGACATTTCCCCCTCTCTGGAAGTCTGACACAAGCTGGAAAAATTTATAAGTTCGAAAAAAAAAAAATTTTCAACTTTTTTTAATTTCCCCCCCGTTGGATATATATTTTACCCACACATTTGGAACCCTCCTGGGATGCCCACTAACATAGTATTCCCTCATTTAGCGGATATTTTCACCAAAAAGTGAAATTTTCAAAAAAGTCAGATAATTGGCAAAAAACGACTAAGTATTAAGGACTCATCGGACGAAACGTTCTGGAACTGAAATCGGACACGATCACTGACATTTCCTCCTCTCTGGAAGTCTGACACAAGCCGGAAAATTTTCTAAGTTAGTATAATTTTTTATTCTACTTTTTTTCCAATTTCCCCCCAATGGGATATATATTTTACCCAAACATTTGGAACCCTCCTGGGATTCGCTCTAACATAGTATTCCCTCATTTAGTTGATATTTTCACAAAAAAGTGAAACTTTCAAAAAAGTCAGATAATTGGCAAAAAAACGACTAAGTATCAAGGACTCATCGGACGAAACGCTCTGGAACTGAAATCGGACGCGCTCACTGACATTTCTCCCTCTCTGGAAGTCTGACACAAGCGGGAAAATTTGCTAAGTTCAAAAAATAATTTTTTTTCAACTTTTTTCAATTTACCCCGCGTGGGATATATATTTTACCCACACATTTCGAAACCTCCTGGGATGACAACAAACATAGTATTCCCTCATTTAGTGGATATTTTCTCAAAAAAGTTAAATTTTCAAAAAAGTCAGAAAATTGGCAAAAAAACTAAAATAAGTGTCAAGGACTCATCGGACGAATCACTCTGGAACTGCAATCGGACACGCTCACTGACATTTCCCCCTCTCTGGAAGTCTGACACAAGCTGGAAAATTTTCTAAGTTCGAAAAAAAAAACTTTTTCAACTTTTTTTCAATTTCTCCCCTTGAGATATATATTTTGCCCACACATTTGGATCCCTCCTGGGATTCCCTCTAACATAGTTTTCCCTCATTTAGTGGATCTTTTCCCAAAAAAGTGAAATTTTCAAAAAAGTCAGAAAATTGGCAAAAAATGACTTAGTATCAAGCACTCATCAGACAAATCGCTCTGGAACTGAAATCGGACGCGCTCACTGACATTTCCCTCTTTCTGGAAGTCTGACACAAGCTGTAAAATTTTCTAAGTTGAAAAAATAAAATTTTTCAACTTTTTTTTCAATTTACCCCACGTGGGATATATATTTTACCCACACATTTCGAACCCTCCTGAGATGACCACAAACATAGTATTCTCTCATTTAGCGGATATTTTCACAAAAAATTGAAATTTTCAAAAAAGTCAGAAAATTGGCAAAAAACAACTAAGTGTCAAGGACTCATCGGACGAATCACTCTGGAACTGAAATCAGATGCGCTCACTGACATTTAACCCTCTCTGGAAGTCTGACCCAAGCTGGTAAATTTTCTAAGTTCAAATAATTTTTTTTTCAACTTTTTTCAATTTCCCCCCTGTGGGATATATATTTTACCCACACATTTGGAATACTCTTGGGATGCCCTCTAACATAGTATTCCCTCATTAAGCGGATATTTTCACAAAAAAGTGAAATTTTCAAAAAAGTCTGAAAATTGGCAAAAAAACGACTAAGTATCAAGGACTCATCGGACAAATCGCTCTGGAACTGCAATCGGACGCGCTCACTGACATTTCCCGCTCTCTGGAAGTCTGACACAAGCTGGAAAATTTTCTAAGTTCAAAAAAAATTTGTTTTCAACTTTTTTTCAATTTCCCCCCGTGGGATATATATTTTACCCACACATTTGGAACCCTCCTGGGATTCCCTCTAACATAGTATTCCCTCATTTAGCGGATATTTTCACAAAAAAGTGAAATTTTCAAAAAAGTCTGAAAATTGCCCATAAACAACTAAGTATCAAGGACTTATCAGACGAATCACTCTGGAACTGAAATCGGAGGCGCTCACTGACATTTACCCCTTTCTGGAAGTCTGACACAAGCTGTAAAATTTTCTAAATTGAAAAAAAAATTTTTTTCAGCTTTTTTTCAATTTACCCCCCATGGGATATATTTTAACCACACATTTGGAACCCTACTGGGATGCCCACAAACATAGTATTCCCTCATTTAGCGGATATTTTCACAAAAAAGTCAAATTTTCAAAAAAGTCAGAAAATTGGCAAAAAAAACGACTAAGTATCAAGGACTCATCGGACAAATCGCTCTGGAACTGCAATCGGACACGCTCACTGACATTTCCCGCTCTCTGGAAGCCTGACACAAGCTGGAAAATTTTATAAGTTCAAATAATTTTTTTTTTCAACTTTTTTTCAATTTCCCCCCGTGGGATATATATTTTATCCACACATTTGGAAGCCTCCTGGGATACCCTCTAATATAGTATTCCCTCATTTAGCGGTTTATTCACAAAAAAGTGAAATTTTCAAAAAAGTCAGAAAATTGTCAAAAAACAACTAAGTGTCAAGGACTCATCGGACGAATCACTCTGGAACTGAAATCGGACGCGCTCTCTGACATTTCTCCCTTTCTGGAAGTCTGACAAAAGCTGTAAAATTTTCTAAGTTGAAAAAAAAATTTTTTTCAACTTTTTTTCAATTTACCCCCGTGTGATATATATTTTACCCACACATTTGGAACCCTCCTGGGATTCCCTCTAACATAGTATTCCCTCATTAAGCGGATATTTTCACAAAAAAGTGAAATTTTCAAAAAAGTCTGAAAATTGGCAAAAAACAACTAAGTGTCAAGGACTCATCGGACGAATCACTCTGGAACTGAAATCGGACACGCTCACTGACATTTACCCCTCTCTGGAAGTCTGACACAAGCTGGAAAATTTTCTAAGTTCAAATAATTTTTTTTTTCAACTTTTTTTCAATTTCCCCCCTGTGGGATATATATTTTACCCACACATTTGGAATACTCTTGGGATGCCCTCTAACATAGTATTCCCTCATTAAGCGGATATTTTCACAAAAAAGTGAAATTTTAAAAAAAGTCAGAAAATTGGCAAAAAAACGACTAAGTATCAAGGACTCATTGGACGAATCGCTCTGGAACTGAAATCGGATGCGCTCATTGACATTTCCCACTCTCTGGAAGTCTGATACAAGCTGGAAAATTTTCTAAGTTCCAAAAAAAATTTTTTTAAACTTTTTATCCAATTTCCTCCCGTGGGATATATATTTTACCGACACATTTGGAAGCCTCCTGGGATACCCTCTAATATAGTATTCCCTCATTTAGCGGATATTTTCACAAAAAAGTGAAATTTTCAAAAACGTCAGAAAATTGGCAAAAAACAACTAAGTGTCAAGGACTCATCGGACGAATCACTCTGGAACTGAAATCGGACACGCTCACTGACATTTACCCCTCTCTGGAAGTCTGACACAAGCTGGAAAATTTTCTAAGTTCAAATAATTTTTTTTTTCAACTTTTTTTCAATTTCCCCCCTGTGGGATATATATTTTACCCACACATTTGGAATACTCTTGGGATGCCCTCTAACATAGTATTCCCTCATTAAGCGGATATTTTCACAAAAAAGTGAAATTTTCAAAAAAGTCAGAAAATTGGCAAAAAAACGACTAAGTATCAAGGACTCATTGGACGAATCGCTCTGGAACTGAAATCGGATGCGCTCATTGACATTTCCCACTCTCTGGAAGTCTGATACAAGCTGGAAAATTTTCTAAGTTCCAAAAAAAATTTTTTTAAACTTTTTATCCAATTTCCTCCCGTGGGATATATATTTTGCCCACACATTTGGAACCCTCCTGGGATTCCCTCTAACATAGTTTTCCCTCATTTAGTGGATCTTTTCACAAAAAAGTGAAATTTTCAAAAAAGTCAGAAAATTGGCAAAAAACGACTTAGTATCAAGCACTCATCAGACAAATCGCTCTGGAACTGAAATCGGACGCGCTCACTGACATTTCCCTCTTTCTGGAAGTCTGACACAAGCTGTAAAATTTTCTAAGTTGAAAAAATAAAATTTTTCAACTTTTTTTTCAATTTACCCCACGTGGGATATATATTTTACCCACACATTTCGAACCCTCCTGAGATGACCACAAACATAGTATTCTCTCATTTAGCGGATATTTTCACAAAAAATTGAAATTTTCAAAAAAGTCAGAAAATTGGCAAAAAACAACTAAGTGTCAAGGACTCATCGGACGAATCACTCTGGAACTGAAATCAGATGCGCTCACTGACATTTAACCCTCTCTGGAAGTCTGACCCAAGCTGGAAAATTTTCTAAGTTCAAATAATTTTTTTTTCAACTTTTTTCAATTTCCCCCCTGTGGGATATATATTTTACCCACACATTTGGAATACTCTTGGGATGCCCTCTAACATAGTATTCCCTCATTTAGCGGATATTTTCACAAAAAAGTGAAATTTTCAAAAAAGTCTGAAAATTGCCCATAAACAACTAAGTATCAAGGACTTATCAGACGAATCGCTCTGGAACTGAAATCGGAGGCGCTCACTGACATTTACCCCTTTCTGGAAGTCTGACACAAGCTGTAAAATTTTCTAAGTTGAAAAAAAATTTTTTTTCAGCTTTTTTTCAATTTACCCCCCGTGGGATATATATTTTAACCACACATTTGGAACCCTACTGGGATGCCCACAAACATAGTATTCCCTCATTTAGCGGATATTTTCACAAAAAAGTCAAATTTTCAAAAAAGTCAGAAAATTGGCAAAAAAAACGACTAAGTATCAAGGACTCATCGGACAAATCGCTCTGGAACTGCAATCGGACACGCTCACTGACATTTCCCGCTCTCTGGAAGCCTGACACAAGCTGGAAAATTTTATAAGTTCAAATAATTTTTTTTTTCAACTTTTTTTCAATTTCCCCCCGTGGGATATATATTTTACCCACACATTTGGAAGCCTCCTGGGATACCCTCTAATATAGTATTCCCTCATTTAGCGGTTTATTCACAAAAAAGTGAAATTTTCAAAAAAGTCAGAAAATTGTCAAAAAACAACTAAGTGTCAAGGACTCATCGGACGAATCACTCTGGAACTGAAATCGGACGCGCTCTCTGACATTTCTCCCTTTCTGGAAGTCTGACAAAAGCTGTAAAATTTTCTAAGTTGAAAAAAAAATTTTTTTCAACTTTTTTTCAATTTACCCCCGTGGGATATATATTTTACCCACACATTTGGAACCCTCCTGGGATTCCCTCTAACATAGTATTCCCTCATTAAGCGGATATTTTCACAAAAAAGTGAAATTTTCAAAAAAGTCAGAAAATTGGCAAAAAACAACTAAGTGTCAAGGACTCATCGGACGAATCACTCTGGAACTGAAATCGGACACGCTCACTGACATTTACCCCTCTCTGGAAGTCTGACACAAGCTGGAAAATTTTCTAAGTTCAAATAATTTTTTTTTTCAACTTTTTTTCAATTTCCCCCCTGTGGGATATATATTTTACCCACACATTTGGAATACTCTTGGGATGCCCTCTAACATATTATTCCCTCATTAAGCGGATATTTTCACAAAAAAGTGAAATTTTCAAAAAAGTCAGAAAATTGGCAAAAAAACGACTAAGTATCAAGGACTCATTGGACGAATCGCTCTGGAACTGAAATCGGATGCGCTCATTGACATTTCCCACACTCTGGAAGTCTGATACAAGCTGGAAAATTTTCTAAGTTCCAAAAAAAATTTTTTTAAACTTTTTATCCAATTTCCTCCCGTGGGATATATATTTTACCCACACATTTGGAAGCCTCCTGGGATACCCTCTAATATAGTATTCCCTCATTTAGCGGATATTTTCACAAAAAAGTGAAATTTTCAAAAACGTCAGAAAATTGGCAAAAAACAACTAAGTGTCAAGGACTCATCGGACGAATCACTCTGGAACTGAAATCGGATGCGCTCACTGACATTTCCCCCTCTCTGGAAGTCTGAGACATGCAGGAAAATTGTCTAAGTTCAAATATTTTTTTTTTCTACTTTTTTTCAATTTACCCCGTGGGATATATATTTTACCAAACATTTGGAATACTCCTGGGATGCCATCTAACATAGTATTCCCTCATTTAGCGGATATTTTCACAAAAAAGTGAAATTTTCAAAAAAGTCAGAAAATTGGCAAAAAACGCGTAAGTATCAAGGACTCATTGGACGAATCGCTCTGGAACTGAAATCAGATGCGCTCATTGACATTTCCCACTCTCTGGAAGTCTGACACAAGCTGGAAAATTTTCTAAGTTCAAATAATTTTTTTTTTCAACTTTTTTTCAATTTCCCCTCGTGGGATATATATTTTACCAAACATTTGGAATACTCCTGGGATGTCCTGTAACATAGTATTCCCTCATTAAGTGGCTATTTTCACAAAAAAGTGAAATTTTCCAAAAAGTCAGATAATTGGCAAAAAACCGACTAAGTATTAAGGACTCATCGGACGAAACGCTCTCGAACCGAAATCGGACGCGCTCACTGACTTCTCCCCATCTATGGAACTCTGACAGAAGCTGGAAAATTTTCTAAGTTCAAAAAAAAATTTTTTTTTAACTTTTTATCCAATTTCCCCCCGTGGGATATATATTTTACCGACACATTTGGAAGCCTCCTGCGATACCCTCTAATATAGTATTCCCTCATTTAGCGGATATTTTCACAAAAAAGTGAAATTTTCAAAAAAGTCAGAAAATTGGCAAAAAACAACTAAGTGTCAAGGACTCATCGGACGAATCACTCTGGAACTGAAATCGGATGCGCTCACTGACATTTCCCCCTCTCTGGAAGTCTGAGACATGCAGGAAAGTTGTCTAAGTTCAAATATTTTTTTTTTCTACTTTTTTTCAATTTACCCCGTGGGATATATATTTTACCAAACATTTGGAATACTCCTGGGATGCCATCTAACATAGTATTCCCTCATTTAGCGGATATTTTCACAAAAAAGTGAAATTTTCAAAAAAGTCTGAAAATTGGCTAAAAACAACTAAGTGTCAAGGACTCATCGGACGAATCGCTCTGGAACTGAAATCGGACGCGCTCACTGACATTTCCCCCTTTCTGGAAGTCTGACACAAGCTGTAAAATTTTCTAAGTTCAAAAAAATTTTTTTTAAAAATTTTTTTCAATTTCCCCCTGTGGGATATATATTTTACCCACACATTTGGAACCCTCCTGGGATTCCCTCTAACATAGTATTCCCTCATTTAGCAGATATTTTCACAAAAAAGTGAAATTTTCAAAAAAGTCAGAAAATTGGCAAAAAACGCGTAAGTATCAAGGACTCATTGGACGAATCGCTCTGGAACTGAAATCAGATGCGCTCATTGACATTTCCCACTCTCTGGAAGTCTGACACAAGCTGGAAAATTTTCTAAGTTCAAATAATTTTTTTTTTCAACTTTTTTTCAATTTCCCCTCGTGGGATATATATTTTACCAAACATTTGGAATACTCCTGGGATGTCCTGTAACATAGTATTCCCTCATTAAGTGGCTATTTTCACAAAAAAGTGAAATTTTCAAAAAAGTCAGATAATTGGCAAAAAACCGACTAAGTATTAAGGACTCATCGGACGAAACGCTCTCGAACCGAAATCGGACGCGCTCACTGACTTCTCCCCGTCTATGGAACTCTGACAGAAGCTGGAAAATTTTCTAAGTTCAAAAAAAAATTTTTTTTTAACTTTTTATCCAATTTCCCCCCGTGGGATATATATTTTACCGACACATTTGGAAGCCTCCTGCGATACCCTCTAATATAGTATTCCCTCATTTAGCGGATATTTTCACAAAAAAGTGAAATTTTCAAAAAAGTCAGAAAATTGGCAAAAAACAACTAAGTGTCAAGGACTCATCGGACGAATCACTCTGGAACTGAAATCGGATGCGCTCACTGACATTTCCCCCTCTCTGGAAGTCTGAGACATGCAGGAAAATTGTCTAAGTTCAAATATTTTTTTTTTCTACTTTTTTTCAATTTACCCCGTGGGATATATATTTTACCAAACATTTGGAATACTCCTGGGATGTCCTGTAACATAGTATTCCCTCATTAAGTGGCTATTTTCACAAAAAAGTGAAATTTTCAAAAAAGTCTGAAAATTGGCTAAAAACAACTAAGTGTCAAGGACTCATTGTACGAATCGCTCTGGAACTGAAATCGGACGCGCTCACTGACATTTCCCCCTTTCTGGAAGTCTGACACAAGCTGTAAAATTTTCTAAGTTCAAAAAAATTTTTTTTTAAACTTTTTTTCAATTTCCCCCTGTGGGATATATATTTTACCCACACATTTGGAACCCTCCTGGGATTCCCTCTAACATAGTATTCCCTCATTTAGCGGATATTTTCACAAAAAAGTGAAATTTTCAAAAAAGTCAGAAAATTGGCAAAAAACGCGTAAGTATCAAGGACTCATTGGACGAATCGCTCTGGAACTGAAATCAGATGCGCTCATTGACATTTCCCACTCTCTGGAAGTCTGACACAAGCTGGAAAATTTTCTAAGTTCAAATAATTTTTTTTTTCAACTTTTTTTCAATTTCCCCTCGTGGGATATATATTTTACCAAACATTTGGAATACTCCTGGGATGTCCTGTAACATAGTATTCCCTCATTAAGTGGCTATTTTCACAAAAAAGTGAAATTTTCAAAAAAGTCAGATAATTGGCAAAAAACCGACTAAGTAATAAGGACTCATCGGACGAAACGCTCTCGAACCGAAATCGGACGCCCTCACTGACTTCTCCCCGTCTATGGAACTCTGACAGAAGCTGGAAAATTTTCTAAGTTCAAAAAAAAAATTTTTTTTAACTTTTTATCCAGTTTCCCCCCGTGGGATATATATTTTACCGACACATTTGGAAGCCTCCTGCGATACCCTTTAATATAGTATTCCCTCATTTAGCGGATATTTTCACAAAAAAGTGAAATTTTCAGAAAATTGGCAAAAAACAACTAAGTGTCAAGGACTCATCAGACGAATCGCTCTGGAACTGAAATCGGACACGCTCACTGACATTTCCCGCTCTCTGGAAGTCTGACACAAGCTGGAAAATATTCCAAGTTCAAAAAAAAATGTTTTTCAACTTTTTTTCAATTTCCCCCCGTGGGATATATATTTTACCCACACATTTGGAACCCTCCTGGGATGCCCTCTAACATAGTATTCCCTCATTTAGCGGATATTTTCTCAAAAAAGTGAAATTTTCAGAAAAGTCAGAAAATTGGCAAAAAACAACTAAGTGTCAAGTACTCATCGGACGAATCACTCTGGAACTGCAATCGGACACGCTCACTGACATTTACCCCTCTCTGGAAGTCTGACACATGCCGGAAAATTGTCTAAGTTCAAATAATTTTTTTTTCTACTTTTTTTCAATATCCCCCCGTGGGATATATATTTTACCAAACATTTGGAATACTCCTGGGATGCCATCTAACAAAGTGTTCCCTCATTTAGCGGATATTTTCACAAAAAAGTGAAATTTTCAAAAAAGTCTGAAAATTGGCTAAAAACAACTAAGTGTCAAGGACTCATCGGACGAATCGCTCTGGAACTGAAATCGGACGCGCTCACTGACATTTCCCCCTTTCTGGAAGTCTGACACAAGCTGTAAAATTTTCTAAGTTGAGAAAAAAAATTTTTTCAACTTTTTTTCAATTTACCCCCCGTGGGATATATATTTTACCCACACATTTGGAACCCTCCTGGGATTCCCTCTAACATAGTATTCCCTCATTTAGCGGATATTGTCACAAAAAAGTGAAATTTTCTAAAAAGTCAGAAAATTGCCAAAAAACAACTAAGTATCAAGGACTCATTGGACGAATCGCTCTGGAACTGAAATCGGATGCGCTCATTGACATTTCCCACTCTCTGGAAGTCTGACACAAGCTGGAAAATTTTCTAAGTTCAAATCATTTTTTTTTTCAACTTTTTTCAATTTCCCCCCTGTGGGATATATATTTTATCCACACATTTGGAATACTCCTGGGATGCCCTCTAACATAGTATTCCCTCATTTAGTGGCTATTTTCACAAAAAAGTGAAATTTTCAAAAAAGTCAGATAATTGGCAAAAACCGACTAAGTATTAAGGACTCATCGGACAAAACGCTCTGGAACCGAAATCGGACGCGCTCACTGACTTTTCCCCGTCTAAGGAAGTCTGACAGAAGCTGGAAAATTTTGTAAGTTCAAAAAAAAAATTTTTTTTTTACTTTTTATCCAATTTCCCCGCGTGGGATATATATTTTACCCACACATTTGGAAGCCTCCTGCGATACCCTCTAATATAGTATTCCCTCATTTAGCAGATATTTTCACAAAAAAGTGAAATTTTCAAAAAAGTCAGAAAATTGGCAAAAAACAACTAAGTCTCAAGGACTCATCGGACGAATCGCTCTGGAACTGAAATCAGATGCGCTCATTCACATTTCCCCCTCTCTGGAAGTGTGACACAAGCTGGAAAATTTTCCAAGTTCAAAAAAAAATGTTTTTCAAATTTTTTTCAATTTCCCCCTGGGGGATATTTATTTTATCCACACATTTGGAATACTCCTGGGATGCCATCTAACATAGTATTCCCTCATTTAGCGAATATTTTCACAAAAAAGTGAAATTTTCAAAAAAGTCACAAAATTGGCAAAAATTGACTAAGTATCATGGACTCATCAGACGAATCGCTCTGGAACTGAAATCGGACACGCTCACTGACATTTCCCGCTCTCTGGAAGTCTGACACAAGCTGGAAAATTTTCTAAGTTCAAAAAAAAATTTTTTTCAACTTTTTTGCAATTTCCCCCCGTGGGATATATATTTTACCCACACATTTGGAACCCTCCTGGGATGCCCACTAACATAGTATTCCCTCATTTAGCGGATATTTTCACAAAAAAGTGAAATTTTCAAAAAAGTCAGAAAATTGGCAAATAACGACTAAGTATTAAGGACTCATCGGACGAATCATTCTGGAAGTCAAATCGGACTCGCTCACTGACATTTCCCCTTATCGGGAAGTCTTGCACAAGCTGGAAAATTTTCTAAGTTCAAAAAAAAATTTTTTTAAACTTTTTTTCAATTTCTCCCGTGGGATATATATTTTACCCACACATTTGGAACCCTCCTGGGATGCCCTCTAACATAGTATTCCCTCATTTAGCGGATATTTTCACAAAAAAGTGAAATTTTCAAAAAAGACAGAAAATTAGCAAAAAACGACTAAGTATCAAGGACTCCTCGGACGAATCGCTCTGGAACTAAAATCGGACGCGCTCACTGACATTTCCCCCCCCCCCCCTCTGGCAGTCTGACACAAGCTGAAAAATTTTCTTTGTCCAAAAATTTTTTTTTTCAACTTTTTTTCAATTTCCCCCCGTGAGATATATATTTTACCCACACATTTGGAACCCTCCTGGGATGCCCTCTAACATTGCATTCCCTCATTTAGCGGATATTTTCACAAAAAGTGAAATTTTCAAAAAAGTCAGAAAATTGGCAAAAAACAACTAAGTACCAAGGACTCAATAGACGAATCGCTCTGGAACTGAAATCGGACACTCTCACTGACATTTCCCCCTCTATGGAAGTCTGACACAAGCCAGAAAATTTTCTAAGTCCAAAAAAAATAATTTTTTCAACTTTTTCTCAATTCACCCCCGTGGGATATATATTTACCAACACATTTGGAACCCTCCTGGGATGCCCTCTAACATAGCATTCCCTCATTTAGCGGATATTTTCACAAAAAAGTGAAATTTTTCAAAAAAGACAGAAAATTAGCAAAAAACGTCTAAGTATCAAGGACTATTCGGACGAATCGCTCTGGAACTGAAATTGGACGCGCTTACTGACATTTCCCCCTCTCTGGAAGTCTGACACAAGCTGGAAAATTTTCTAAGTTCAAAAAAAAAATGTTTTCAACTTTTTTTTAATTTCCCCCCGTGGGATGTATATTTACCCACACATTTGCAACCCTCCTGGGATGTCCTCTAACATAGTATTCCCTCATTTAGCGGATATTTTCACAAAAAAGTGAAATTTTCAAAAAAGACAGAAAATTGGCAAAAAACGACTAAGTATCAAGGACTATTCGGACGAATCGCTCTGGAACTGAAATTGGACGCGCTCACTGACATTTCCCCCTCTCTGGAAGTCTGACACAAGCTGGAAAATTTTCTTAGTTCAAAAAAAAAATTTTTTTCAACTTTTTTGCAATTTCCCCCCGTGGGATATATATTTTACCCACACATTTGGAACCCTCCTGGGATGCCCTCTAACATAGTATTCCCTCATTTAGTGGATATTTTCACAAAAAAGTGAAATTTTCAAAAAAGACAGAAAATTAGCAAAAAACGACTAAGTATCAAGGACTCCTCGGACGAATAGCTCTGGAACTAAAATCGGACGCGCTCACTGACATTTCCCCCCCTCTGGCAGTCTGACACAAGCTGAAAAATTTTCTTTGTCCAAAAATGTTTTTTTTCAATTTCCCCCCATGAGATATATATTTTACCCACACATTTGGAACCCTCCTGGAATGCCCTCTAACATAGTATTCCCTCATTTAGCGAATATTTTCACAAAAAGTGAAATTTTCAAAAAAGTCAGAAAATTGGCAAAAAACAACTATGTATCAAGGACTCATTGGACAAATCGCTCTGGAACTGAAACCGGACACGCTCACTGACATTTCCCCCTGTTTGGAAGTATGACATAAGACGGAAAATTTTCTAAGTTTAAAAAACAAAAAATTTCAACTTTTTTTCAATTTACCATCTGATATTTCTTTTACTCACACATTTGGAACCCTCCTGGGATGCCCTCTAACATAGTATTCCCTCATTTAGCGGATGTTTTAAAAAAAAAAGTGAAATTTTCAAAAAAGTCAGAAAATTGGCAAAAAACGACTAAGTATCAAGGACCCATCGGACGAACCGCTCTGGAACTAAAATCGAATGCACTCACTGACATTTCCCCCTCTCTTGAAGTCTGACACAAAGTGGAAAATTTTCTAAGTTCCAAAAAAAATTTTTTTCAACTTTTTTTCAATTTCCCCCGTGGGATATATGTTTTACCCACATATTTCAAACCCTCCCGGTATGCCCTCTGACATAGTATTCCCTCATTTTGCGGATATTTTCCATAAAAAGTGAAATTTGCAAAAAAGTCAGAAAATTGGCAAAAAACAGCTAAGTACCAAGGACTCAATGGACAAATCGCTTTGGAACTGAAATCGGGCACGCTCAATGACATTTCCCCCTCTATGGAAGTATGACACAAGCCAGAAAATTTTCTAAGTCCAAAAAATTTTTTTTTCAACTTTTTTTCAATTTCCCCCCGTGGGATATATATTTTACCCACACATTTGGAACCCTCCTGGAATGCCCTCTAACATAGTATTCCCTCATTTTGCGGATATTTTCCAAAAAAAGTGAAATTTTCAAAAAAGTCAGAAAATTGGCAAAAAACAGCTAAGTACCAAGGACTCAATGGACAAATCGCTCTGGAACTGAAATCGGGCACGCTCACTGACATTTCCCCCTCTATGGAAGTATGACACAAGCCAGAAAATTTTCTAAGTCCAAAAAAAATAATTTTTTCAACTTTTTTTCAATTTCCCCCAGTGGGATATATATTTACCCACACATTTGGAACCCTCCTGGATTGCCCTCTAACATAGTATTCCCTCATTTAGCGGATATTTTCACAAAAAAGTGAAATTTTCAAAAAAGTCAGATAATTGGCAAAAACCGACAAGTATTAAGGACTCATCTGGCGAAACGCTCTGGAACCAAAATTGGACGCGCTCACTGACATTTCCCCGTCTCTGGAAATCTGACACAAGCTGGAAAATTTTTTAAGTTCAAAAAAAAATTTTTTTCAACTTTTTTTCAATTTCCCCCTGTGGGATATATATTTTACCCACACATTTGCAACCCTCCTGGGATGCGCTCTAACATAGTATTCCCTCATTTTGCAGATATTTTCACAAAAAAGTGAAATTTTCAAAAAAGTCAGAAAATTGGCAAAAAACAACCAAGTATCAAGGACTCATTGGACGAATAGCTCTGGAACTGAAATCGGATGAGCTCACTGACAATTCCCGCTCTCTTGAAGTCTGACACAAGGTGGAAAATTTTCTAAGTTCCAAAAAAAAATTTTTTCAACTTTTTTTCAATTTCCCCCGTGGGATATATATTTTACCCACACATTTGGAACCATGCTGGGATGCGCTCTAACATAGTATTCCCTCATTTAGCAGATATTTTCAAAAAAAAAGTGAAATTTTCAAAATAGTCAGAAAATTGGCAAAAAACGACTAAGTATCAAGGACTCATCAGACGAATCGCTCTGGAACTAAAATCGGACGCGCTCACTGACATTTCCCCCTCTCTGGAAGTCTGACACAAGCTGGAAAATTTTCTTTGTCCAAAAATTTTTTTTTTCAACTTTTTTTCAATTTCCCCCCGTGGGATATATATTTTACCCACACATTTGAAACCCTCCTGGGATGTCCTCTAACATAGTATTCCCTCATTTTGCGGATATTTAAAAAAAAAGTGAAATTTTCAAAAAAGTCAGAAAATTGGCAAAAAACAACTAAGTATCAAGGACTCAATGGACGAATCACTCTGGAACTGAAATCGGACAAGCTCACTGACATTTCCCCCTCTATGGAAGTCTGATACAAGCCAGAAAATTTTCTAAGTCCAAAAAAAATATTTTTTTCAACTTTTTTTCAATTCCCCCCCGTGGGATATATATTTACCCACACATTTGGAACCCTCCTGGGATGCCCTCTAACATAGTATTCCCTCATTTAGCGGATATTTAAAAAAAAAGTGAAATTTTCAAAAAAGTCAGAAAATTGGCAAAAAACAACTAAGTACCAAGGACTAGTGTTGAGCGATACCTTCCGATATCAGGAAATATCGTATCGGATTGGATCGGACCGATACTCAAAAAGTATCGGATATCGCCGATTCCGATACCGGAAACCAATGCAAGTCAATGGGACACTAATATCGGAATGAAAATAAACCCTTTCTTTCCTTGTAGGTTAATTCTACATGAAGTAAAACAACTAAGAATAATGTAGAATGTATTATGCGAAAAGCCGGCAATTCATCAGCGCATACACCGGTCCCGACAATTTACAACAGAAAGAATAGAGCTTCACACATAGATTAGATAGATAGAAACATGTCAGTCACATATATATGAAGTACAGTGACAGTGTTGCTTACTGTACTTGTCATTTAGTGTAAAGGATTTATTAAAAAAAATAATAGTGTTTTCATGCACCGTCTCTTTAAAAAAGCCGGCCGGCAATTCAGCAGCGGTACCCGACAATTTATAACAGACAGAATAGAGCTTCACACATAGATTAGATAGATAGAAACATGTCAGTCACATATATATGAAGTACAGTGACAGTGTTGGTTACTGTACTTGTCATTTAGTGTAAAGGATTTATTTAAAAAAATATTAGTGTTTTCATGCACCGTCTCTTTAAAAAAGCCGGCCGGCAATTCAGCATCTGTACCCGACAATTTAGAATAGAAGGAATAGAGAATCATACATAGATTAGATAGATAGAAACATGTCAGTCACATATATATGAAGTACAGTGACAGTGTTGATTACTGTACTTGTCATTTAGTGTAAAGGATTTATTTAAAAAAATAATAGTGTTTTCATGCACCGTCTCTTTAAGAAAGCCGGCTGGCAATTCAGCAGCGGTACCCGACAATTTAGAATAGAAGGAATAGAGAATCATACATAGATTAGATAGATAGAAACATGTCAGTCACATATAACAGACAGACATTTATAACAGACAGAATAGAGCTTCACACATAGATTAGATAGATAGAAACATGTCAGTCACATATATATGAAGTACAGTGACAGTGTTGGTTACTGTACTTGTCATTTAGTGTTAAAATAAAGGATTTATTTAAAAAAAATTGGCGTGGGGTTCCCCTTAATTTTAGTCTCTAGCGGAGGTTAAGCAGACAGCTGGGGCAGATGTTTGAAGCCTGGGAAGGGGTTAATACCCACGGAGCTTCCCAGGCTACTAATATCAGCCCCCAGCTGAATACCTAGCCTTTACTAGCTATTAAAATGGGGGACCCCACCAAAAAAAAAATGACGTGGGGTCCCCCCTAATTTAATAGCTAGCAAAGGCTAGGCAGACAGCTGGGGGCTGATATTAATAGCCCAGGAAGGGTGCCATGAATATTGGCCCCCTCCCAGGCTAGAAACACCAGCCGTCAGCCGCCCCAGAAATGGCGCGTCCATAGGATGCGCCAATTCTGGCACTTAGCCTCGCTCTTCCACGCTGCCCTGGTGCAGTGGCAGGGGGTAATAGGGCTGGGGTTGATGTCAGCTTATAATGCCAGCTGACATCAAGCCCAGGTTAGTAATGGAGAGGCATCTATAAGACACCCCCATTACTAACCCCATAGTGAAAGTTAAAAAAAAAACACAACACCCAGAATAAAGTCCTTTAATTGAAATAAACACACAATTCTTTATTGTTCTAAATTAAACCATACTTACCGTCACGCCCATTCCAGCTGAAGCCAACGATCTCCTGCAATAAAAGTAAAATAATAAAGCAACCTCATCCTTACCTTTCCATGGTTCCCAGGACAGCTCCAGCTCTGCTACATCGAGATGACAGGCTGGACCGCAGCAGAACGCTGCCATCCAGCCTGTCATCCCGCTGACACTGAGAAGCGCAGGCATGCTTCCGCTCCTCAGCGTCTCTCTGTGACGGCATCCAGATGAGCCGACAATGAACTCGGCTCACCTCATGCACGTCACTGACAGCGTGGGAGAATTCTCCTGCACTCACCGCTTCAGCGTGAGAATTTTCCCACGCTGTCAGTGACGTGCATGAGGTGAGGTCATGTCCAATGAACTCAGCTCACCTCATGCACGTCACTGACAGCGTGGGAGAATTCTCACGCTGAAGCGCTGAGTGCAGGAGAATTCTCCCACGCTGTCAGTGACGTGCATGAGGTGAGCCGAGTTCATTGTCGGCTCATCTGGATGCCGTCACAGAGAGACGCTGAGGAGCGGAAGCATGCCTGCGCTTCTCAGTGTCCGCGGGATGACAGGCTGGATGGCAGCGTTCTGCTGCGGTCCAGCCTGTCATCTCGATGTAGCAGAGCTGGAGCCATCGTGGGAACCATGGAAAGGTAAGGATGAGGTTGCTTTATTATTTTACTTTTATTGCAGGAGATCATTGGCTTCAGCTGGAATGGGCGTGACGGTAGGTATGGTTTAATTTAGAACAATAAAGAATTGTGTCTTTATTTCAATTAAAGGACTTTATTCTGGGTGTTGTGTTTTTTTTAAATACTTTACTAGAAATTCATGGTGGTCATGTCTAATATTGGCGTGACCCCATGAATTTCGGGCTTAGGGCCAGCTGATAATGCCAAGCTGGCCTTAACCCCTTTATTACCCAGTGAGCCACCGCACCAGGGCCCTGGATGAGTTGGGTACAGCGCCAGAAGATGGCGGTTCTATGAACGCGCCATTTTCCGGGGCGGCTGCGGACTGCAATTTGCAGCGGGTGGGGCCCAGAAAGCTTGGGCCTCCCTGCGCTGCGGATTCCAGCCCCCAGCTGCCTAGTTGTACCTGGCTGGACACAAAAATAGGGCGAAGCCCCACGTATTTTTTTTTTTAATTATTTCATGAAATTCATGAAATAATTAAAAAAAAAAGGGCTTCCATATATTGTTGTGTCCGGCCAGGTACAAATAGGCAGCTGGTGGTTGGGGGCAGCCAGTTCCTGCCTGCTGTACCTGGCTGGACACAAGTATAGGGCGAAGCCCCACATCAATTTTTTTTTAATTATTTCATGAATTTCCTGAAATAATTAAAAAAAAATTGATGTGGGGCTTCGCATTATATTTGTGTCCAGCCAGGTACAGCAGGCAGGAACGGGCTGCCCCCAACCACCAGATGCCTATTTGTACCTGGCCGGACACAACAATATAGGGAAGCCCTTTTTTTATTTATTATTTCATGAATTTCATGAAATAATTAAAAAAAAAAAAATACGTGGGGCTTCTCCCTATTTTTGTGTCCAGCCAGGTACAACTAGGCAGCTGGGGGATGGAATCTGCAGTGCAGGGAGACCCAAGCTTTCTGGGCCCCCCCCCCGCTGCAAATTGCAGTCCGCAGCCACCCCGGAAAATGGCGCGTTCATAGAAGCTGGATGCTGTACCTGGCTGGCATACAAAAATATGGCAAAGCCCACGTCAAAATTTTTGGGAAAAATTAATTAAAAAATAAATAATAATTTAGGGACTGCATCTTTATTAACTCCTCAAATGTCATTTAGTGTTAAAATAAAGGATTTATTTTAAAAAAAAATTGGCGTGGGATCCCCCATAATTTTAGTCTCTAGCGGAGGTTAAGCAGACGGCTGGGGCAGATGTTTGAAGCCTGGGAAGTGGGTAATACCCACGGAGCTTCCCAGACTACTAATATCAGCCCCCAGCTGAATACCTAGCCTTTACTAGCTATTAAAATGGGGGACCCCCCCAAAAAATGACGTGGGGTCCTCCCTATTTTAATAGCTAGCAAAGGCTAGGCAGACAGCTGGGGGCTGATTTTAATAGCCCAGGAAGGGTGCCATGAATATTGGCCCCCTCCCAGGCTAGATACACCAGCCATCAGCCGCCCCAGAAATGGCGCATCCATAGGATGCGCCAACTCTGGCACTTAGCCTCGCTCTTCCACGCTGCCCTGGTGCGGTGGCAGGGGGAAATAGGGCTGGGGTTCATGTCAGCGCCAGCTGCCATGAAGCCCAGGTTAGTAATGATGGGCATCTATAAGACACCCCCATTACTAACCTAAAAAGTGTTAAAAAGAAAAAACACACTACACCCAGAAAAAATAATTTATTTGAAATAAAACACACAATTTCATTTAATTCTTAGTTTACTAAAAAAAAAAAAATAGTTACCTGTCCACGTTCCTGCGCTGATCTCCCATGCACAGCTGTCACATCTGGAGATGGTGACAGCTGTGCATGGCTGCTGTAAGCTCACACTGCCGGGAACACGTCCGCTCCCGGCAGCGGGAGCCACTGACTGAGGTCACCGGAGTGCATTTAGTCAGCGCAGCTCCGGAGACCCCCTTTACGGCACTGCTGTACCGTGGGAATTTCTCACGATACAGCGGGGCCGTAAAGCAGCTAACCGGAGCAGCGCTGCCTGAACTCCGGTGAACCCGCTTATGCAATGATGGGGCTGCTTTACGGCCCCATCATTCTAGCGGCGGCGGCGGTTCAGAGCGGTCACATTCTATGTGGCTGCTCTGAACTGGAGATCATCGTGGGACACTCGTGGACTACTACGGAGGGGTAAGGATAAGGTTGTGGTTTGTTATTTTATATTTTATTACAGGAGATCGATGGCTTCGGGGAATTAGGTGTCTAGGTGAGTATAGGTGTAGTTTTTTATTTTTTACTTTATTTTAGGTGGCGATCTGCGGGGACAGGTAATGTATGAACTAATTTATTGCAGGCAACCACTGGCCACCAATGACATGTATTTAACATTTATTGGGGACACAGTAGGGCAATTTATATAGCAGGATCAGGCTGATGGGAACTACTGCTCCCATCGAGCTGATCCTGCTGGCACGAGTGGACGGGGGACAGACATAGGCCGATGGGAGTAGTAGTGTCACATCGGCCTATGTCTGCCTGCACGCACACACCCGCACACATCGCACAGACACCGCGCAAAACCGCAGACATCGCACACACCCGCAGACATCGCACAGACACCGCACACACCCGCAGACATCGCACAGACACCCCACACACCCGCACACATCGCACAGACACCGCACACACCCGCACACATCGCACAGACATCGCGCACACCCGCACACATCGCACAGACACCCACACACCAATCATGACGGGTCTGGGAGGTGAGGCTGACCTGTGCGACCGTGGGAAAGTTCATGTGAGTTCATGCAGTCAAGCATGAACTCACATGAACCCTCCGAGGGCACCGCGGCTACTTCAAATGAACAGCTGATCGGCATCAGCTGATACCTCAGCTGTTCATTTGAAATAACCGGCGGGAAAGCGCAGCACAGAACGGGAAAGCCGGCGGTGAAGTCTTTTCACTGCCGGCTTCCCCGCCTGGGTCCTTCGCTCCCCGCTCCTTGGTGCTGCACTCCCCGCCCGGTCCTAACTTACGATCGGGATGGGAGGTGGCGAGGGGAGCGGAGGATCGGGGTGGGAGGCTGCGGGGAAGCAGTATGGGGCTGTGTGATTGTTTAAAAGCCGGCGGCTTTTTACCGCCCGCCGGCTTTTAAACAATCAGGAGAATTCTCCCACGCTGGGATGGCATTCTGATGACAAGCTGGATCGCAGCTGAGCGCTGCCACCCTGCTTGTCATCGTTCAGAGACACTGCAGAGCGCAGGCATTATGGGAACTTCCGATTCCGGTATTCGATATTGTAAAAGTATCGGAATTAAGTATCGGAATTCCGATACCGCGAATATCGGCCGATACCCGATATTTCAGTATCGGAATGCTCAACACTACCAAGGACTCAATGGACGGATCGCTCTGGAACTGAAATCGGACACGCTCACTGACATTTCCCCCTCTCTGGAAGTCTGACACAAGCTGGAAAATTTTCTAAGCTCCAAAATAAAATTTTTTTCAACTTTTTTTCCAATTTCCCCCCGTGGGATATATATTTTACCCACACATTTGGAACCCTCCTGGGATGCCCTCTAACATAGTATTCCCTCATTTAGCGGATATTTTCACAAAAAAGTGAAATTTTCAAAAAAGTCAGAAAATTGGCAAAAAACAACTAAGTATCAAGGACTCATTGGACGAATAGCTCTGGAACTGAAATCAGATGAGCTCACTGACATTTCCCGCTCTCTTGAAGTCTGACACAAGGTGGAAAATTTTCTAAGTTAAAAAAAAAAATTTTAAACTTTTTTTCAATTTCTCCCCGTGGGATATATATTTTACCCACACATTTGGAACCTACGTGGGATTCTCTCTAACATAGTATTCCCTCATTTAGCGGATATTTTCACAATAAAGTGAAATTTTCAAAAAAGTCAGAAAATTGGCAAAAAACATCTAAGTATCAAGGACTCATCGGACGAATCGTTCTGGAAGTGAAATCGGACGCGCTCACTGACAGTTACCCCTCTCTGGAAGTCTGACACAAGCTGGAAAATTTTCTAAGTTCAAATAATTTTTTTTTCTACTTTTTTTCAATTTCCCCCCTGTGGGATATATATTTTACCCACACATTTGGAATACTCCTGGGATGCCCTGTATCATAGTATTCCCTCATTTAGCGGATATTTTCACAAAAAAGTGAAATTTTCAAAAAAGTCAGATAATTGGCAAAAACCAACAAGTATTAAGGACTCATCTGACGAAACGCTCTGGAACCGAAATCGGACGCGCTCACTGACATTTCCCCGTCTCTCGAAGTCTGACACAAGCTGGAAAATTTTTTAAGTTCAAAAAAAATTTTTTTTCAACTTTTTTTCAATTTCCCCCTGTGGGATATATATTTTACCCACACATTTGCAACCCTCCTGGGATGCGCTCTAACATAGTATTGCCTCATTTAGCAGATATTTTTTAAAAAAAAGTGAAATTTTCAAAAAAGTCAGAAAATTGGCAAAAAACTACTAAGTATCAAGGACTCATCAGACGATTCGCTCTGGAACTAAAATCGGACGCGCTCACTGACATTTCCCCCTCTCTGGAAGTCTGACACAAGCTGAAAAATTTTCTTTGTACAAAAATTTTTTTTTTCAACTTTTTTTCAATTTCCCCCCGTGGGATATATATTTTACCCACACATTTGGAACCCTCCTGGGATGCCCTCTAACATAGTATTCCCTCATTTAGCGGATATTTTCACAAAATGTGAAATTTTCAAAAAAGTCAGAAAATTGGCAAAAAACAACTAAGTATCAAGGACTCAATTGACGAATCGCTCTGGAACTGAAATCGGACACGCTCACTGACATTTCCCCCTCTATGGAAGTCTGACACAAGCCAGAAAATTTTCTAAGTCCAAAAAAAATAATTTTTTCAACTTTTTTTCAATTACCCCAGGGGGATATATATTTACCCACACATTTGGAACCCTCCTGGGATGCCCTCTAACATAGTATTCCCTCATTTAGCGGATATTTTCACAAAAAAGTTAAATTTTTTAAAAAAGACAGAAAATTGGCAAAAAACTACTAAGTATCAAGGACCAATCGGACGAATCGCTCTGGAACTGAAATTGGATGCGCTAACTGACATTTCCCCCTCTCTGGAAGTCTGACACAGGCTGGAAAATTTTCTAAGTTCAAAAAAAAAATGTTTTCAACTTTTTTGCAATTTCCCCCCGTGGGATATATATTTTACCCACACATTTGGAACCCTCCTGGGATGCCCACTAACATAGTATTCCCTCATTTAGCGGATATTTTCACAAAAAAGTGAAATTTTCAAAAAAGTCAGAAAATTGGCAAATAACGACTAAGTATTAAGGACTCATCGGACGAATCATTCTGGAAGTCAAATCGGACGTGCTCAATGACATTTCCCCCTCTCTGGAAGTCTGACACAAGCTGGAAAATTTTCTAAGTTCAAATAATTTTTTTTTCTACTTTTTTCAATTTCCCCCCTGTGGGATATATATTTTACCCACACATTTGGAATACTCCTGGGATGCCCTGTAACATAGCATTCCCTCATTTAGCAGATATTTTCACAAAAAAGTGAAATTTTCCAAAAAGTCAGATAATTGGCAAAAACCGACAAGTATTAAGGACTCATCTGACTAAACGCTCTGGAACCGAAATCGGACGCGCTCACTGACATTTCCCCGTCTCTGGAAGTCTGACACAAGCTGGAAAATTTTGTAAGTTCAAAAAAAAATTTTTTTCAACTTTTTTTCAATTCCCCCCCCCAGTGGGATATATATTTTACCCACAAATTTGGAACCCTCCTGGGATGCGCTCTAACATAGTATTCCCTCATTTAGCAGATATTTAAAAAAAAAAGTGAAATTTTCAAAAAAGTCAGAAAATTGGCAAAAAACGACTAAGTATCAAGGACTCATCAGACGAATCGCTCTGGAACTAAAATCGGACGAGCTCACTGACATTCCCCGCTCTTTGGAAGTCTGACACAAGCTGGAAAATTTTCTAGTCCAAAAATGTTTTGTTTCAACTTTTTTTCAATTTCCCCCCAATGGGATATATATTTTACCCACACATTTGGAACCCTCCTGGGATGCCCTCTAACATAGTATTCCCTCATTTAGCGGATATTTTCAAAAAAAAAGTGAAATTTTCAAAAAAGTCAGAAAATTGGCAAAAAACGACTAAGTATCAAGGACTCATCGGACGAACCGCTCTGGAACTAAAATCGGATGCGCTCACTGACATTTCCCCATCTCTGGAAGTCTGACACAAGCTGGAAAATTTTCTAAGTCCAAAAATTTTTTTTTTCAACTTTTCTTCAATTTCCCCCCCGTGGGATATGTGTTTTACCCACATATTTCAAACCCTCCCAGGATGCCCTCTGACATAGTATTCCCTCATTTAGCGGATATTTTCACAAAAAAGTGAAATTTTCAAAAAAGTCAGAAAATTGGCAAAAAACGACTAAGTATCAAGGACTCATCGGACGAATCGCTCTGGAACTAAAATCGGACGCGCTCACTGACATTTCCCCCTCTCTGGAAGTCTGACACAAGCTGGAAAATTTTCTTTGTCCAAAAATTTTTTTTTTCAACTTTTTTTCAATTTCCCACCCGTGGGATATATATTTTACCCACACATTTCAAATCCTCCCAGGATGCCTTCTAACATAGTATTCCCTCATTTAGCGGATATTTTCACAAAAAAGTGAAATTTTAAAAAAAGTCAGAAAATTGGCTAAACACAATTAAGTTTCAAGGAGTCATCGGACGAATCGCTCTGGAACTGAAATCGGACATGCTCACTGATATTTCGCCCTCTCTGGAAGTCTGACAAAAGCCAGAAAATTTTCTAAGTCCAAAAAAAATTTTTTTTTTAAACTTTTTTTCAATTTCTCACCCGTGGGATATATATTTAACCCAACACATTTCAAACCCTCCAGGGATGCCCTCTAACATAGTATTCCCTCATTTAGCGGATATTTTCACGAAAAAGTGAAATTTTCAAAAAAGTCAGAACATTGGCAAAAAAAAACTAAGCATCAAGGACTCATCAGACGAATCGCTCTGGAACTGAAATCGGATGCGCTCACTGACATTTCCCCCTCTATGGAAGTCTGACACAAGCCAGAAAATTTTCTAAGTCCAAAAAAAATTATTTTTTCAACTTTTTTGCAATTTCCCCCCGTGGGATATATATTTTACCCACACATTTGGAACCCTCATGGGATGTCCTCTAACATAGTATTCCCTCATTTTGCGGATATTTAAAAAAAAAGTGAAATTTTCAAAAAAGTCAGAAAATTGGCAAAAAACAACTAAGTATCAAGGACTCAATTGACGAATCGCTCTGGAACTGAAATCGGACACGCTCACTGACATTTCCCCCTCTATGGAAGTCTGACACAAGCCAGAAAATTTTCTAAGTCCAAAAAAATAATTTTTTCAACTTTTTTTCAATTACCCCAGGGGGATATATATTTACCCACACATTTGGAACCCTCCTGGGATGCCCTCTAACATAGTATTCCCTCATTTAGCGGATATTTTCACAAAAAAGTTAAATTTTTTAAAAAAGACAGAAAATTGGCAAAAAACGACTAAGTATCAAGGACTCAATGGACGAATCGCTCTTGAACTGAAATCGGACACACTCACTGACATTTCCCCCTCTATGGAAGTCTGACACAAGCCAGAAAATTTTCTAAGTCCAAAAAAAATAATTTTTTCAACTTTTTTTCAATTACCCCCGGGGGATATATATTTACCCACACATTTGGAACCCTCCTGGGATGCCCTCTAACATAGTATTCCCTGATTTTGCGGATATTTTAAAAAAAAAGTGAAATTTTCAAAAAAGTCAGAAAATTGGTAAAAAACAAATAAGTACCAAGGACTCAATGCACGAATCGCTCTGGAACTGAAATCGGACACGCTTACTGACATTTCCCCCTCTATGGAAGTCTGACACAAGCCCGAAAACTTTCTAAGTCCAAAAAAAATAATTTTTCAACTTTTTTTCAATTCCACCCCGTGGGATATATATTTACCCACACATTTGGAACCCTCCTGGGATGCCCTCTAACATAGTATTCCCTCATTTAGCGGATATTTTCACAAAAAAGTTAAATTTTTTAAAAAAGACAGAAAATTGGCAAAAAACTACTAAGTATCAAGGACCAATCGGACGAATCGCTCTGGAACTGAAATTGGATGTGCTAACTGACATTTCCCCCTCTCTGGAAGTCTGACACAGGCTGGAAAATTTTCTAAGTTCAAAAAAAAAATGTTTTCAACTTTTTTGCAATTTCCCCCCGTGGGATATATATTTTACCCACACATTTGGAACCCTCCTGGGATGCCCACTAACATAGTATTCCCTCATTTAGCGGATATTTTCACAAAAAAGTGAAATTTTCAAAAAAGTCAGAAAATTGGCAAATAACGACTAAGTATTAAGGACTCATCGGACGAATCATTCTGGAAGTCAAATCTGACGTGCTCAATGACATTTCCCCCTCTCTGGAAGTCTGACACAAGCTGGAAAATTTTCTAAGTTCAAATAATTTTTTTTTCTACTTTTTTCAATTTCCCCCCTGTGGGATATATATTTTACCCACACATTTGGAATACTCCTGGGATGCCCTGTAACATAGCATTCCCTCATTTAGCGGATATTTTCACAAAAAAGTGAAATTTTCCAAAAAGTCAGATAATTGGCAAAAACCGACAAGTATTAAGGACTCATCTGACTAAACGCTCTGGAACCGAAATCGGACGCGCTCACTGACATTTCCCCGTCTCTGGAAGTCTGACACAAGCTGGAAAATTTTGTAAGTTCAAAAAAAAATTTTTTTCAACTTTTTTTCAATTCCCCCCCCCAGTGGGATATATATTTTACCCACACATTTGGAACCCTCCTGGGATGCGCTCTAACATAGTATTCCCTCATTTAGCAGATATTTAAAAAAAAAAGTGAAATTTTCAAAAAAAAAGAAAATTGGCAAAAAACGACTAAGTATCAAGGACTCATCAGACGAATCGCTATGGAACTAAAATCGGACGAGCTCACTGACATTCCCCGCTCTTTGGAAGTCTGACACAAGCTGGAAAATTTTCTAGTCCAAAAATGTTTTGTTTCAACTTTTTTTCAATTTCCCCCCAATGGGATATATATTTTACCCACACATTTGGAACCCTCCTGGGATGCCCTCTAACATAGTATTCCCTCATTTAGCGGATATTTTCAAAAAAAAAGTGAAATTTTCAAAAAAGTCAGAAAATTGGCAAAAAATGACTAAGTATCAAGGACTCATCGGACGAACCGCTCTGGAACTAAAATCGGATGCGCTCACTGACATTTCCCCATCTCTGGAAGTCTGACACAAGCTGGAAAATTTTCTAAGTCCAAAAATTTTTTTTTTCAACTTTTCTTCAATTTCCCCCCCGTGGGATATGTGTTTTACCCACATATTTCAAACCCTCCCAGGATGCCCTCTGACATAGTATTCCCTCATTTAGCGGATATTTTCACAAAAAAGTGAAATTTTCAAAAAAGTCAGAAAATTGGCAAAAAACGACTAAGTATCAAGGACTCATCGGACGAATCGCTCTGGAACTAAAATCGGACGCGCTCACTGACATTTCCCCCTCTCTGGAAGTCTGACACAAGCTGGAAAATTTTCTTTGTCCAAAAATTTTTTTTTTCAACTTTTTTTCAATTTCCCACCCGTGGGATATATATTTTACCCACACATTTCAAATCCTCCCAGGATGCCTTCTAACATAGTATTCCCTCATTTAGCGGATATTTTAACAAAAAAGTGAAATTTTCAAAGAAGTCAGAAAATTGGCAAAAACGATTAAGTATCAAGAACTCATCGGACAAATCGCTTTGGAACTGAAATCGGACGCGCTCACTGACATTTCCCCCTCTCTGGAAGTCTGACACAAGCTGGAAAATTTTCTAAGTTCAAAAAAAAATTTCTTTTAAACTTTTTTTCAATTTCCCCCTGTGGGATATATATTTTACCCACACAGTTGGAACCCTCCTGGGATGCCCTCTAACATAGTATTCCCTCATTTAGCGGATATTTTCACAAAAAAGTGAAATTTTAAAAAAAGTCAGAAAATTGGCTAAACACAATTAAGTTTCAAGGAGTCATCGGACGAATCGCTCTGGAACTGAAATCGGACATGCTCACTGACATTTCGCCCTCTCTGGAAGTCTGACAAAAGCCAGAAAATTTTCTAAGTCCAAAAAAAATTTTTTTTTAAACTTTTTTTCAATTTCTCACCCGTGGGATATATATTTAACCCAACACATTTCAAACCCTCCGGGGATGCCCTCTAACATAGTATTCCCTCATTTAGCGGATATTTTCACGAAAAAGTGAAATTTTCAAAAAAGTCAGAACATTGGCAAAAAAAAACTAAGTATCAAGGACTCATCAGACGAATCGCTCTGGAACTGAAATCGGATGCGCTCACTGACATTTTCCACTCTCTGGAAGTCTGACACAAGCCAGAAAATTTTCTAAGTACAAAAAAAATTATTTTTTTAAACTTTTTTTTTAATTTCCCACCCGTGGGAAATATATTTTACCCACACATTTCAAACCCTCCCGGGATGCCCCAGTGTTCAAATGCGAGTTTAATAGCCAGCAATTCCCGATTACCAGTATCGTAATTAAGTTCAGTCTCAGAAAAAAAATTTTAAAAAAAGGCACAGGGATGTACTCCATCCTTGTTTTCCTGAGACAACACCGCACCGACCCCCACAGAAGAAGCATCAACCTCAACCAAAAACGGCTTAGTCACATCAGGCTGCATAAGGATGGGAGCAGAGGTGAACCTCTCCTTTGGAAGCACAAAAGCTTCAGTGGCCTCAGAAGTCCACTGAACCGCATTAGCACCTTTCCTGGTGAGATCGGTCAGTGGTTTGACAATAATAGAAACATTTTTTATGAACTTTCTGTAATAATTGGTGAAATCCAAAAACCTCTGTATCGATTTCAAACCAATAGGCCTAGGCCATTCCTGCACAGCTTGAACTTTAACCGGATCCATCTCAAAACCTTCACTGGAGATAATGTAACCCAAAAAACGAATTCTCTGTAAAGCGAACTCAAATTTCTCCAGCTTAGCAAAAAGCAAATTGTCTATTAATAACTGTAAAACCTCACGTACGCTCCGCCAAGGAGACTCCAGATCCGGCGAATAAATCAAAATGTCATCCAAATACACAACCACATTTTTGCCGATCAAAGGTCTAAGGATGTCAGTAATAAGATTATGAAAAAATGCTGGTGCATTGGTAAGACCAAAAGGCATAACTAGGTTCTCAAAATGACCCACAGGAGTGTTAAAAGCAGTCTTCCATTCATCACCCTCCTTCATGTGCAACAAATTGTATGCCACCCGGAGATCAATTTTAGAGAACCACTTGGCCCCCACTAACTGTTTAAACAAATCCGGAATCAATGGCAGTGGGTAAGGATTGCGTACAGTAATTTTATTAATCTCACGAAAGTCCAGACAAGGACGTAAACCGCCGTCCTTTTTTTTAAGAAAAAAAAATCCAACAGCCACAGGAGACTTGGAAGGCCTAATGTGACCGTCGGCCAAGCTTGTCTGTATGCATTCCTCCAAAGCCTTTCTCTCAGGAATAGTAAGATTAAATAAACGACTTTTAGGAAGAGTCGCTCCAGGGACAAATTCAATGGTACAGTCATAGTCTCTATGGGTAGGCAAAATTTGCGATTCTTTCTCAGAAAAAACTTTCCAAAAATCCTGAATAGGTACAGGTAATTCCCCTTTATCCACAGCAACAATGCATCCGTTACAACACTTGTCATAACACTTAGGGCTCCAGGACTTAATTTCATAGGTAGACCAATCCAGTACAGGATTGTGCAATTTTAACCAGGGTAACCCCAACACTACTGAAGAAGGCAAATTATTTAATACTACCAAATCGAAATTCTCTTCGTGAATACCATTAATAATGAGGGGAAATTCACAGACTTTGTGAGTAACACCCCCGTGGGATATATATTCTACCAACACACATTTGGAACTCTCCTGGGGTAACCTCACACAAATTATTCCCTCATTTAGTGGATATTTTCACAAAAAAGTGAAATTTTCAAAAATCCAAAATATTGGCTGAAAACGACTAAATATCAAGGACTCATTGGGCGAATCGCTCTGGAACTGAAATCGGAACGCTCACTGACATTTCCCCTATCTGAAAGTCTGATAAACGCCAGAAAAATGACTAAGTCCAAAAAAAAAATTTGTTAAACTTTATTCAATTTTACCCCCGTGGGATATATATTCTACCCACACACATTTGGAACTCTGCTGGGGTACCCTCACACATATTATTCCCTCATTTAGTGGATATTTTCACAAAAAAGTGAAATTTTCAAAAATCCAAATTATTGGCTGAAAACGACTAAATATCATGGACTCATTGGGCGAATCGCTCTGGAACTGAAATCGGAACGCTCACTCACATTTCCCCTATCTGAAAGTCTGATTAACGCTGGAAAAATGACTAAGTCCAGAAAAAAAATGTTTCAACTTTTTTCAAATTTACCCCCGTGGGATATATATTCTACCCACACACATTTGGAACTCTCCTGGGGTATCCTCACACATATTATTCCCTCATTTAGTGGATATTTTCACAAAAAAGTGAAATTTTCAAAAATCCAGAAAAGTGGCTGAAGTTGACTAAATATTAAGGAATCATTGGGCGAATCGCTCTGGAACTGAATTCGGAACACTCACTGACATTTCCCCTATCTGAAAGTCTGATAAACGCCGGAAAAATGACTAAGTCCAAAAAAATTTTTTTTTCAACTTTTTTCAATTTTACCCCCATGGGATATATATTCTACCGACACATATCTGGAACTCTCCTGGGGTACCCTCACACATATTATTCCCTCATTTAGTGGATATTTTCACAAAAAAGTGAAATTTTAAAAAATCCAGAAAATTGGCTGAAAACGAATAAATATCAAGGACTCATTGGGCGAATCGCTCTGGAACTGAAATCGGAACGCTCACTAACATTTCCCCTATCTGAAAGTCTGATTAACGCCGGAAAAATGACTAAGTCCAAAAAAAAAATGTTTTCAACTTTTTTCAATTTTACCCACATGGGATATATATTCTACCCACACAGATCTGGACCTCTCCTGGGGTACCCTCACACATATTATTCCCTCATTTAGCGGATATTTTCACAAAAAACTGAAATTTTCAAAAATCCAGAAAATTGGCTGAAAACGACTAAATATCAAGGACTCATTGGGCGAATCGCTCTGGAACTGAAATAGGAACGCTCACTGACATTTCCCCTATCTGAATATCTGATAAACGCCGGAAAAATGACTAAGTCCAAAAAAAAATTTTTTTCAACTTTTTTCAATTTTATCCCCGTGGGATATAAATTCTACCCACACACATTTGGAACTCTCCTGGGGTACCCTCACACATATTATTCCCCCATTTAGTTGATATTTTCACAAAAAAGTGAAATTTTCCAAAATCCAGATAATTGGCTGAAATTGATTAAATATCAAGGACTCATTGGGCGAATCGCTCTGGAACTGAATTCGGAACGCTCACTGACATTTCCCCTATCTGAAAGTCTGATAAACGCCGGAAAAATGACTAAGTCCAAAAAAATTTTTTTTTAAACTTTTTTCAATTTTACCCCCGTGGGATATATATTCTTCCCACACACATTTGGAACTCTGCTGGGGTACCCTCACACACATTATTCCCTCATTTAGTGGATATTTTCATGAAAAACTGAAATTTTCAAAAATCCAGAAAATTGTCTGAAAACGACTAAATATCAAGGACTCATTGGGCGAATCACTCTGGAACAGAAATCGGAACGCTCACTCACATTTCCCCTATCTGAAAGTCTGATTAACGCCGGAAAAATGACTAAGTCCAAAAAAAAAATGTTTTCAACTTTTTTCAATTTTACCCCCATGGGATATATATTCTACCTACACATATTTGGAACTCTCCTGGGGTTCCCTCACACATATTATTCACTCATTTAGTGGATATTTTCACAAAAAAGTGAAATTTTCAAAAATCCAAAATATTGGCTGAAAACGACTAAATATCAAGGACTCATTGGGCGAATCGCTCTGGAACGGAAATCGGAATGCTCACTGATATTTCTCCTGCCTGAAAGTCTGATAAACGCCGTAAAAATGACTAAGTCCAAAAAAAAACTTATTCAACTTTTTTAAATTTTACCCCCGTGGGATATGTATTCTACCCACACACATATGGAACTCTCCTGGGGTACCCTCACACATATTATTCCCTCATTTAGTGGATATTTTCACAAAAAAGTGAAATTTTCAAAAATCCAGAGAATTGGCTGAAAACGAATAAATATCAAGGACTCATTGGGCAAATCGCTCTGGAACTGAAATCGGAACTCTCACTGATATTTCCCCTATCTGAAAGTCTGATAAACGCCGTAAAAATGACTAAGTCCAAAAAAAAAACTTTTTTCAACTTTTTTCATTTTTACCCCGTGGGATATATATTCTACCCACACACATTTGGAACTCTCCTGGCGTACCCTCACACATATTATTCCCTCATTTAGTGGATGTTTTCACAAAAAAAGTGAAATTTTCAAAAATCCAAAATATTGGCTGAAAACGACTAAATATCAAGGACTCATTGGGCGAATCGCTCTGGAACTGAAATCGGAACGCTCACTGATATTTCTCCTATCTGAAAGTCTGATAAACGCCGGAAAAATGACTAATTCCAAAAAAAAAATGTATTCAACTTTTTTCAATTGTACCCCCGTGGGATATATATTTTACCCACACACATTTGGAGCTCTCCTGGGGTACCCTCACACATATTATTTCCTCATTTAGTGGATATTTTCACAAAAAAGTGAAATTTTCAAAAATCCAGAAAATTGGCTGAAAACGAATAAATACCAAGGTCTCATTGGGCGAATCGCTCTGGAACTGAAATCGGAACGCTCACTGACATTTCCCCTATCTGAAAGTCTGATTAACGCCGGAAAAATGACCAAGTCCAAAAAAAAATTTTTTTCAACTTTTTTCAATTTTACCCCCGTGGGATACATATTCTACCCACACACATTTGGAACTCTCCTGGGGTACTCTCACACATATTATTCCCTCATTTAGTGGATATTTTCACAAAAAAGTGAAATTTTCAAAAATCCAGAGAATTGGCTGAAAACGAATAAATATCAAGGACTCATTGGGCAAATAGCTCTGGAACTGAAATCGGAACTCTCACTGATATTTCCCCTCTCTGAAAGTCTGATTAACGCCGGAAAAATGACTAAGTCTAAAAAAAAAATGTTTTCAACTTTTTTCAATTTTACCCCCATGGGATATATATTCTACCCACACAGATCTGGAACTCTCCTGGGGTACCCTCACACATATTAGTCCCTCATTTAGTGGATATTTTCACATAAAAGTAAAATTTTCAAAAATCCAGAAAATTGGCTGAAAACGACTAAATATGAAGGACTCATTGGGCGAATCGCTCTGGAACTGAAATCGAAATGCTCACTGACATTTCCCCTATCTGAAAGTCTGATAAATGCCAGAAAAATGACTAAGTCCAAAAAAAATAATTTGTTCAACTTTTTTAAATTTTACCTCGTGGGATATATATTCTACCCACAAACATTTGGAACTCTCCTGGGGTACCCTCACACATATTATTCCCTCATTTAGTGGATATTTTCAAGAAAAACTGAAATTTTCAAAAATCCAGAAAATTGGCTGAAAACGACTAAATATCAAAGACTCATTGGACGAATAGCTCTGGAACTGAAATCGGAACGCTCACTGATATTTCTCCTGTCTGAACGTCTGATAAACGCCGTAAAAATGACTAAGTCCAAAGAAAAAACTTTTTTCAACTTTTTTCAATTTTACCCCGTGGGATATATATTCTACCCACACACATTTGGAGCTCTCCTGGGGTACCCTCACATATATTATTCCCTCATTTAGTGGATATTTTCACAAAAAAGTGAAATTTTCAAAAATCCAGAAAATTGGTTGAAAATGACTAAATATCAAGGACTCATTGGGCGAATCACTCTGGAACTGAAATCGGAACGCTCACTGACATTTCCCGTTTCTGAAAGTTTGATTAACGCCGGAAAAATGACTAAGTCCAAAAAAAATTGTTTTCAACTTTTTTCAATTTTACCATACCGACGTAGTATATATATTATACCCACACACATTTGGAACTCTCCTGGGGTACCCTCACACATATTATTCCCTCATTTAGTGGATATTTTCACAAAAAGTGAAATTTTAAAAAATCCAGAAAATTGACTGTAAACGACTAAATATTAAGGACTCATTGGACAAATCGCTCTGGAACTGAAATCGGAACGCTCACTGACAATTGCCCTATCTGAAAGTCTGATAAACGCTGGAAAAATGACTAAGTCCAAAAAAAAAATGTGTTCAACTTTTTTCAATATTACCCCCGTGTGATATATATTCTACCCACACACATTTGGAACTCTCCTGGGGTACCCTCACACATATTATTCCCTCATTTATTGGATATTTTCACGAAAAACTGAAATTTTCAAAATCCAGAAAATTGGTTGAAAATGGCTAAATATCAAGGACTCATTGGGCGAATCGCTCTGGAACTGAAATCGGAATGCTTACTGACATTTGCCCTATCTGAAAGTCTGATAAACGTCGGAAAAATTACTAAGTCCAAAAAAAAAATTTGTTCAACTTTTTTCAATTTTACCCCCGTGGTATATATATTCTACCCACACACATTTGGAACTCTCCTGGGTTACCCTCACACATATTATTCCTTCATTTAGTGGATATTTTCACAAAAAAGTGACATTTTCAAAAATCCAGAAAATTGGCTGAAAACGACTAAATATCAAGGACTCATTGTGCAAATCGCTCTGGAACTGAAATCGGAACGCTCACTGACATTTCTCCTATCTGAAAGTCTGATAAACGCCAGAAAAATGACTAAGTCCAAAAAAAAAATTTGTTAAACTTTTTTCAACATTACCCCTGTGTGATATATATTCTACCCACACACATTTGGAACTCTCCTGGGGTACCCTCACACATATTATTCACTCATTTAGTGGATATTTTCACAAAAAAGTGAAATTTTCTAAAATCCAGAAAATTGTCTGAAAACAACTAAATATCAAGGACTAATTGGGCGAATCGCTCTGGAACTGAAATCGGAATGCTCACTGACATTTCCCCTATCTGAAAGTCTGATAAACGCCGGAAAAATGACTAAGTCCAAAAAAAAAATTTTTTTATCTTTTTTCAATTTTACCCCCGTGGGATGTATATTCTACCCACACAGATTTGGAAATCTCCTGGGGTACCCTCACACATATTATTCCCTCAATTAGTGCATATTTTCACAAAAAAGTGAAATTTTCAAAAATCCAGAAAATTGGCTGAAAACGACTAAATATCAAGGACTCATTGGGCGAATCGCTCTGGAACTGAAATCGGAACGCTCACTGACATTTCCCGTTTCTGAAAGTCTGATAAACGCCGGAAAAATGACTAGGTCCAAAAAAAAAATTTTTCAACTTTTTTCAATTTTACCCCGTGGGATATATATTCTACCCACACACATTTGGAACTCTCCTGGGGTACCCTCACAAATTTTATTCACTCATTTAGTGGATATTTTCACAAAAAAGTGAAATTTTCAAAAATCCAGAGAATTGGCTGAAAACGAATAAATATCAAGGACTCATTGGGCAAATCGCTCTGGAACTGAAATTGGAATGCTCACTGACATTTCCCCTATCTGAAAGTCTGATAAACGCCAGAAAAATGACTAAGTCCAAAAAAAAATTTTTTTCAACTTTTTTCAATTTTATCCCCGTGGGATATATATTCTACCCACACACATTTGGAGCTCTCCTGGGGTACCCTCACACATATTATTTCCTCATTTAGTGGATATTTTCACAAAAAAGTGAAATTTTCAAAAATCCAGAAAATTGGCTGAAAACGAATAAATACCAAGGTCTCATTGGGCGAATCGCTCTGGAACTGAAATCGGAATGCTCACTGACATTTCCCCTATCTGAAAGTCTGATAAACGCCGGAAAAATGACTAAGTCCAAAAAAAAATTTTTTTCAACTTTTTTCAATTTTACCCCCGTGGGATACATATTCTACCCACACACATTTGGAACTCTCCTGGGGTACTCTCACACATATTATTCCCTCATTTAGTGGATATTTTCACAAAAAAGTGAAATTTTCAAAAATCCAGAAAATTGGATGAAAACGACTAAATATCAAGGACTCATTGGTCGAATCGCTCTGGAACTGAAATCGGAACGCTCACTGACATTTGCCCTGTCTGAAAGTCTGATAAACGCCGGAAAAATGACTTAGTGCAAAAAAAAAAATTGTTCAACCTTTTTCAATTTTCCCCTTGTGGGATATATGTTCTACCCACACACATTTGGATCTCTCCTGGGGTACCCTCACACATATTATTCCCTCATTTAGTGGATATTTTCACAAAAAAGTGAAATTTTCAAAAATCTAAAATATTGGCTGAAAACGACTAAATATCAAGGACTCATTGCGCAAAACGTTCTGGAACTGAAATCGGAATGCTCACTGACATTTGCCATATCTGAAAGTCTGATAAACGCTGGAAAAATGACTAAGTCCAAAAAAAAAATTTGTTCAACTTTTTTCAATTTTACCCCGTGGGATATATATTCTACCCACACACATTTGGAACTCTCCTGGGGTACCCTCACACATATTATTCCCTCATTTAGTGGATATTTTCACAAAAAAGTGAAATTTTCACAAATCCAGAAAATTGTCTGAAAACGACTAAATATCAAGGAATCATTGGGTGAATCGCTTTGGAACTGAAATTGGAATGCTCACTGACATTTCCCCTATCTGAAAGTCTGATAAACGCCGGAAAAATGACTATGTCCAAAAAAAATTTTTTTTTCAACTTTTTTCAATTTTACCCCCGTGGGATATATATTCTACACACACACATTTGGAACTCTCCTGGGGTACCCTCACACATATTATTCCCTCATTTAGTGGATATTTTCACGAAAAACTGAAGTTTTCAAAAATCCAGAAAATTGGCTGAAATTGACTAAATATCATGGACTCATTGGGCGAATCGCTCTGGAACTGAAATCGGAACGCTCACTGACAATTGCCGTATCTGAAAGTCTGATAAAGGCCAGAAAAATGACGAAGTCCAAAAAAAAATATTTTTCAACTTTTTTCAATTGTACCCCTGTGGGATATATATTCTACGCACACACATTTGGAACTCTCCTGGGGTACCCTCACACATATTATTCCCTCATTTAGTGGATATTTTAATAAAAAAAGTGAAAATTTCAAAATTCCAAAATATTGGCTGAAATCGACTAAATATCAAGGACTCATTGGGCGAATTGCTCTGGAACTGAAATCGGAAAGCTCACTTACATTTGCCCTATCTGAAAGTCTGATAAATGCCGAAAAAATGACTAAGTCCAAAAAAAAAAATTTGTTCAACTTTTTTCAATTTTACCCCCGTGGTATATATATTCTACCCACACACATTTGGAACTCTCCTGGGGTACCCTCACAGATATTATTCCCTCATTTAGTGGATATTTTCATAAAAAAAGTGAAAATTTCAAAATTCCAAAATATTGGCTGAAATCGACTAAATATCAAGGACTCATTGGGCGAATCGCTCTGGAACTGAAATTGGAACGCTCACTGACATTTGCCTTATCTGAAAGTCTGATAAATAGCCAGAAAAATGACAAAGTCCAAAAAAAAAAATTTGTTCAACTTTTTTCAATTTTACCCCCGTGGTATATGTATTCTACCCACACACATTTGGAACTCTCCTGGGGTACCCTCACACATATTATTCCCTCATTTAGTGGATATTTTCACAAAAAAGTGAAATTTTCAAAAATCCAGAAAATTGTCTGAAAACAACTAAATATCAAGGACTCATTGGGCGAAACGCTCTGGAACTGAAATTGGAACGCTCACTGACATTTCCCCTATATGAAAGTCTGATAAACGCCGGAAAAATGACTAAGTCCCCCCAAAAAATTTTTTCAACTGTTTTCAATTTTAACCCCGGGGGATATATATTCTACCCACACAGATTTGGAACTCTCCTGGGGTACCCTCACACATATTATTCCCTCAATTAGTGCATATTTTCACAAAAAAAGTGAAATTTTCAAAAATCCAGAAAATTGGCTGAAAACGACTAAATATCAAGGACTCATTGGTAGAATCGCTCTGGAACTGAATACGGAATGCTCTCTGACATTTCCCCTATCTCAAAGTCTGATAAACGCTGTAAAAATGACTAAGTCCAAAAAAAATAATTTGTTCAACTTTTTTCAATTTTACCCCATGGGATATATATTCTACCCACACACATTTGGAACTCTCCTGGGGTACCCTCACACATATTATTCCCTCATTTAGTGGATATTTTCACAAAAAAGTAACATTTTCAAAAATCTAAAATATTGGCTGAAAACTACTAACTATCAAGGACTCATTGGGCAAATCGTTCTGGAACTGAAATCGGAATGCTCACTGACATTTCCCCTATCTGAAAGTCTGATAAAGGCCAGAAAAATGACTAAGTCCCCCAAAAAATTTTTTTCAACTTTTTTCAATTTTACCCCCCTGGTATATATATTCTTCCCAAACACATTTGGAACTCTCCTGAGATACCCTCACACGTATTATTCCCTCTTTTAGTGGATATTTTCACAAAAAACTGAAATTTTCAACAATCCAGAAAATTGGCTGAAAACGACTAAATATCAATTAATCATTGGGTGAATCGCTCTGGAACTGAAATTGGAATGCTCACTGACATTTCCCCTATCTGAAAATCTCATAAACGCCTGAAAAATGACTATGTCCAAAAAAAAAATTTGTTAAACTTTTTTCAATAT
This sequence comes from Phyllobates terribilis, assembly GCF_046119375.1. Classification (NCBI taxonomy): domain Eukaryota; kingdom Metazoa; phylum Chordata; class Amphibia; order Anura; family Dendrobatidae; genus Phyllobates; species Phyllobates terribilis. The sequence goes on from NW_027363191.1 coordinate 584,021, forward strand.
TACCCCCGTGTGATATATATTCTACCCACACACATTTGGAACTCTCCTGGGGTACCCTCACACATATTATTCCCTCATTTAGTGGATATTTTCACAAAAAAGTGAAATTTTCAAAAATCTAAAATGTTGGCTGAAAACTACTATCAAGGACTCATTGGGCAAATCGCTCTGGAACTGAAGTCGGAACGCTCACTGACATTTCCCCTATCTGAAAGTCTGATAAAGGCCAGAAAAATGACTAAGTCCAAAAAAAAATTTTTTTCAACTTTTTTCAATTTTAACCCGTGGGATATATATTCTACCCACACACATTTGGAACTCTCCTGGGGTACCCTCACACATATTATTCCCTCATTTAGTGGATATTTTCACAGAAAAAGTGAAATTTTCAAACATCCAGAAAATTGTCTGAAAACAACTAAATATCAAGGACTCATTGGGCGAATCGCTCTGGAACTGAAATCGGAATGCTCACTGACATTTCCCCTATCTGAAAGTCTGATAAACGCCGGAAAAATGACTAAGTCCAAAAAAAAAATTTTTTCAACTTTTTTCAATTTTACCCCCGTGGGATATATATTCTACCCACACACATTTGGAACTCTCCTGGGGTACCCTCACACATATTATTCCCTCATTTAGTGGATATTTTCACAAAAAAGTGAAATTTTCAAAAATCCAGAAAATTGTCTGAAAACGACTAAATATCAAGGAATCATTGGGTGAATCGCTCTGGAGCTGAAATTAGAACGCTCACTGACATTTCCCCTATCTGAAAGTCTCATAAATGCCCGAAAAATGACTAAGTCCAAAAAAAAAATTTGTTAAACTTTTTTCAATATTACCCCCGTGTGATATATATTCTACCCACACACATTTGGAACTCTCCTGGGGTAGCCTCACACATATTATTCACTCATTTAGTGGATATTTTCACAAAAAAGTGAAATTTTCAAAAATCTAAAATATTGGCTGAAAACTACTAACTATCAAGGACTCATTGGGCAAAATCGCTCTGGAACTGAAATCGGAACGCTCACTGACATTTCCCCTATCTGAAAGTCTGATAAAGGCCGGAAAAATGTCTAAGTCCAAAAAAAAATATTTTTCAACTTTTTTCAATTGTACCCCCGTGGGATATATATTCTACCCACACACATTTGGAACTCTCCTGGGGTACCGTCACACATATTATTCCCTCATTTAGTGGATATTTTCACAAAAAAGTGAAATTTTCAAAATCCAGAAAATTGGCTGAAAACGACTAAATATCAAGGACTCATTGGGCGAATCGCTCTGGAACTGAAATCGGAATGCTCACTGACATTTGCCATATCTGAAAGTCTGATAAATGCCGGAAAAATGACTAAGTCCAAAAAAAAAAATTGTTCAACTTTTTTCAATTTTACCCCGTGGGATATATATTCTACCCACACACATTTGGAACTCTCCTGGGGTACCCTCACACATATTATTCCCTCATTTAGTGGATATTTTCACAAAAAAAGTGAAATTTTCAAACATCCAGAAAATTGTCTGAAAACAACTAAATATCAAGGACTCATTGGGCGAATCGCTCTGGAACTGAAATCGGAATGCTCACTGACATTTCCCCTATCTGAAAGTCTGATAAACGCCGGAAAAATGACAGTCCAAAAAAAAAATTTTTTCAACTTTTTTCAATTTTACCCCCGTGGGATATATATTCAACCCACACACATTTGGAACTCTCCTGGGGTACCCTCACACATATTATTCCCTCATTTAGTGGATATTTTCACAAAAAAGTGAAATTTTCAAAAATCTAGAAAATTGGCTGAAAACGAATAAATATCAAGGACTCATTGGGCGAATCGCTCTGGTACTGAAATCGGAACGCTCACTCACATTTCCCCTATCTGAAAGTCTGATAAACGCCGGAAAAATGACTAAGTCCAAAATAAAAAATTTGTTCAACTTTTTTCAATTTTACCCCCGTGGTATATATTTTCTACCCACACACATTTGGAACTCTCCTGCGGTACCCTCACACATATTATTCCCTCATTTAGTGGATATTTTCACAAAAAAGGGAAATTTTCAAAAATCCAGAAAATTGTCTGAAAACGACTAAATATCAAAGACTCATTGGGCGAAACACTCTGGAACTGAAACTGGAACGCTCACTAACATTTTCCCTATATGTAAGTCTGATAAACGCCGGAAAAATGACTAAGTCCCCCCCCAAAAATTTTTTCAACTTTTTTCAATTTTAACCCCGTGGGATATATATTCTACCCACACAGATTTGGAACTCTCCTGGGGTACCCTCACACATATTATTCCCTGAATTAGTGCATATTTTCACAAAACAGTGAAATTTTCAAAAATCCAGAAAATTGGCTGAAAAGAACTAAATATCATGGACTCATTGGGCGAATCGCTCTGGAACTGAAATCGGAAAGGTCACTGACATTTGCCTTATCTGAAAGTCTGATAAATGCCGGAAAAATGACTAAGTCCAAAAAAAAAAATTTGTTCAACTTTTTTCAATTTTACCCCCGTGGTATATATATTCTACCCACACACATTTGGAACTCTCCTGGGGTACCCTCACACATATTATTCCCTCATTTAGTGGATATTTTCACAAAAAAGTGAAATTTTCAAAAATCCAGAAAATTGGCTGAAAACGACTAAATATCAAGGACTCATTGGGCGAATCGCTCTGGTACTGAAATCGGAACGCTCACTCACATTTCCCCTATCTGAAAGTCTGATAAACGCCGGAAAAATGACTAAGTCCAAAAAAAAATTGTTTTAAATTTTTTTCAATTTTACCCCCGTGGGATATATATTCTACCCACACAGATTTGGAACTCTCCTGGGGTACCCTCACACATATTATTCCCTCATTTTGTGGATATTTTCACAAAAAAGTGAAATTTTCAAAAATCCAGAAAATTGGCTGAAAACGACTAAATATCAAGGACTCATTGGGCGAATCGCTCTGGAACTGAAATCGGAAAGCTCACTGACATGTGCCTTATCTGAAAGACTGATAAATGCCGGAAAAATGACTAAGTCCAAAAAAAAAAATTTGTTCAACTTTTTTCAATTTTACCCCCGTGGTATATATATTCTACCCACACACATTTGGAACTCTCCTGAGGTACCCTCACACATATTATTCCCTCATTTAGTGGATATTTTCACAAAAAAGTGAAATTTTCAAAAATCCAGAAAATTGGCTGAAAATGACTAAGTATCAAAGACTCATTGGGCGAAACGCTCTGGAACTGAAATTGGAACGCTGACTGCCATTTGCCCTATCTGAAAGACTGATAAATGCCAGAAAAATGACTAAGTCCAAAAAAAAAAATTTTTTCAACTTTTTTCAATTTTACCCCCGTGGGATATATATTCTACCCACACAGATTTGGAACTCTCCTGGGGTACCCTCACACATATTATTCCGTCATTTAGTGGATATTTTCACAAAAAAGTGAAATTTTCAAAAATCCACATAATTGGCTGAAAACGACTAAATATCAAGGGCTCATTGGGCGAATCGCTCTGGAACTGAAATCGGAACGCTCACTGACATTTCCCCTATCTGAAAATCTGATAAACGCCGGAAAAATGACTAATTCCAAATAAAAATTTTTTCAACTTTTTTCAATTTTACCTCGTGGGATATATATTCTTCCCAAACACATTTGCAACTCTCCTGGGGTACCCTCACACATATTATTCCCTCAATTAGTGCATATTTTCACAAAAAAGTCAAATTTTCAAATATCCAGAAAATTGGCTGAAAACGACTAAATATCAAGGACTCATTGGGCGAATCGCTCTGGAATTGAAATCGGAACGCTCACTGACATTTCCCCTATCTGAAAGTGTGATAAACGCCAGAAAAATGACTAAGTCAAAAAAAAATATTTTTTCAACTTTTTTCAATTTTACCCCCGTGGGATAAATATTCTACCCACACACAATTGGAACTCTCCTGGGGTACCCTCACACATATTATTCCCTCATTTAGTGGATATTTTCACAAAAAAGTGAAATTTTCAAAAATCCAAAATATTGGCTGAAAATGACTAACTATCACGGACTCATTGGGCGAATCGCTCTGGAATTGAAATCGGAACGCTCACTGACATTTGCCCTTTCTGAAAGTCTGATAAACGCCGGAAAAATGACTAAGTCAAAAAAAATTTTTTTTCAACTTTTTTCAATTTTACCCCCGTGGGAAATATATTCCACCCACACACATTTGGAACTCTCCTGGGGTACCCTCACACATATTATTCCCTCATTTAGTGGATATTTTCACAAAAAAGTGAAATTTTTTTCAAAAATCCAAAATATTGGCTGAAAATGACTAAATATCAAGGACTCATTGGGCGAATCGCTCTGGAATTGAAATCGGAACGCACACTGACATTTGCCCTATCTGAAAGTCTGATAAACGCCGGAAAAATGACTAAGTCCAAAAAAAAGTTTTTTTCAACTTTTTTCAATTTTACCCCCATGGGATATATATTCTACCCACACACATTTGGAAATCTCCTGGGGTACCCTCGCACATATTATTCCCTCATTTAGTGGATATTTTCACAAAAAAGTGAAATTTTCAAAAATCCAAAATATTGGCTGAAAACGACTAAATATCAAGGACTTATTGGGCGAATCACTCTGGAACTGAAATCGGAATGCTCACTGACATTTTCCCTATCTGAAAGTCTGATAAACGCCGGAAAAATTACTAAGTCCAAAAAAAAAATTTGTTCAACTTTTTTCAATTTTACCCCCGTGGGATATATATTTTACCCACACACATTTGGAACTCTCCTGGGGTACCCTCACACATATTATTCCCTCATTTAGTGGATATTTTCGCAAAAAAGTGAAATTTTGAAAAATCCAAAATATTGGCTGAAAACGACTAAATTACAAGGACTCATTGGGCAAACGCTCTGGAACTGAAATCGGAATGCTCACTGACATTTGCCCTATCTGAAAGTCTGATAAACGCCGGAAAAATGACTAAGTTCAAAAAAAAAATTTGTTCATTTTTTTTCCATTTTACCCCTGTGGGATATATATTCTACCCACACACATTTGGAACTCTCCTGGGGTACCCTCACACATATTATTCCCTCATTTAGTGGATATTTTCACAAAAAAGTGAAATTTTCAAAATTCCAAAATATTGGCTGAAAACGACTAAATATCAAGGACTGATTGGGCGAATCGCTCTGGAATTGAAATCGGAATGCTCACTGACATTTCCCCTATCTGAAAGTCTGATAAAGGCTGGAAAAATGACTAAGTCAAAAAAAAATATTTTTTCAACTTTTTTCAATTTTACCCCCGTGGGATATATATTCTACCCACACACATTTGGAACTCTCCTGGTTTACCCTCACACATATTATTCCCTCATTTAGTGGATATTTTCACATAAAAGTGAAATTTTCAAAAATCCATAAAATTGGCTGAAAAAGAGTAAATATCAAAGACTCATAGGGCAAATTGCTCTGGAACTGAAATTGGAACGCTCACTGACATTTCCCCTATCTGAAAGTCTGATAAACGCCGGAAAAATGACTAAGTTCAAAAAAAAAATGTTTTCAACTTTTTTCAATTTTACCCCTGTGGGATATATATTCTACCCACACACATTTGGAACTCTCCTGGGGTACCCTCACACATATTATTCCCTCATTTAGTGGATATTTTCACAAAAAAGTGAAATTTTCAAAATTCCAAAATATTGGCTGAAAACGACTAAATATCAAGGACTCATTGGGCGAATCGCTCTGGAATTGAAATCAGAACGCTCACTGACATTTCCCCTATCTGAAAGTCTGATAAACGCTGGAAAAATGACTAAGTCAAAAAAAAATATTTTTTCAACTTTTTTCAATTTTACCCCCGTGGGATATATATTCTACCCACACACATTTGGAACTCTCCTGGTTTACCCTCACACATATTATTCCCTCATTTAGTGGATATTTTCACATAAAAGTGAAATTTTCAAAAATCCATAAAATTGGCTGAAAAAGAGTAAATATCAAAGACTCATAGGGCAAATTGCTCTGGAACTGAAATTGGAACGCTCACTGACATTTCCCCTATCTGAAAGTCTGATAAACGCCGGAAAAATGACTATGTCCAAAAAAAAATGTTTTCAACTTTTTTCAATTTTACCCCTGTGGGATATATATTCTACCCACACACATTTGGAACTCTCCTGGGGTACCCTCACACATATTATTCCCTCATTTAGTGGATATTTTCACAAAAAAGTGAAATTTTCAAAAATCCAAAATATTGGCTGAAAACGACTAAATATCAAGGACTCATTGGGCGAATCGCTCTGGAATTGAAATCGTAACGCTCACTGACATTTCCCCTATCTGAAAGTCTGATAAACGCTGGAAAAATGACTAAGTCAAAAAAAAATATTTTTTCAACTTTTTTCAATTTTACCCCCGTGGGATATATATTCTACCCACACACATTTGGAACTCTCCTGGTTTACCCTCACACATATTATTCCCTCATTTAGTGGATATTTTCACATAAAAGTGAAATTTTCAAAAATCCATAAAATTGGCTGAAAAAGAGTAAATATCAAAGACTCATAGGGCAAATTGCTCTGGAACTGAAATTGGAACGCTCACTGACATTTCCCCTATCTGAAAGTCTGATAAACGCCGGAAAAATGACTAAGTTCAAAAAAAAAATTTGTTCATTTTTTTTCAATTTTACCCCTGTGGGATATATATTCTACCCACACACATTTGGAACTCTCCTGGGGTACCCTCACACATATTATTCCCTCATTTAGTGGATATTTTCACAAAAAAGTGAAATTTTCAAAATTCCAAAATATTGGCTGAAAACGACCAAATATCAAGGACTCATTGGGCGAATCGCTCTGGAATTGAAATCAGAACGCTCACTGACATTTCCCCTATCTGAAAGTCTGATAAACGCTGGAAAAATGACTAAGTCAAAAAAAAATATTTTTTCAACTTTTTTCAATTTTACCCCCGTGGGATATATATTCTACCCACACACATTTGGAACTCTCCTGGTTTACCCTCACACATATTATTCCCTCATTTAGTGGATATTTTCACATAAAAGTGAAATTTTCAAAAATCCATAAAATTGGCTGAAAAAGAGTAAATATCAAAGCCTCATAGGGCAAATTGCTCTGGAACTGAAATTGGAACGCTCACTGACATTTCCCCTATCTGAAAGTCTGATAAACGCCGGAAAAATGACTATGTCCAAAAAAAAATGTTTTCAACTTTTTTCAATTTTACCCCTGTGGGATATATATTCTACCCACACACATTTGGAACTCTCCTGGGGTACCCTCACACATATTATTCCCTCATTTAGTGGATATTTTCACAAAAAAAGTGAAATTTTCAAAATTCCAAAATATTGGCTGAAAACGACTAAATATCAAGGACTCATTGGGCGAATCGCTCTGGAATTGAAATCGGAACGCTCACTGACATTTCCCCTATCTGAAAGTCTGATAAACGTTGGAAAAATGACTAAGTCAAAAAAAAATATTTTTTCAACTTTTTTCAATTTTACCCCCGTGGGATATATATTCTACCCACACACATTTGGAACTCTCCTGGTTTACCCTCACACATATTATTCCCTCATTTAGTGGATATTTTCACATAAAAGTGAAATTTTCAAAAATCCATAAAATTGGCTGAAAAAGAGTAAATATCAAAGAGTCATAGGGCAAATTGCTCTGGAACTGAAATTGGAACGCTCACTGACATTTCCCCTATCTGAAAGTCTGATAAACGCCGGAAAAATGACTAAGTTCAAAAAAAAAATTTGTTCAACTTTTTTCAATTTTACCCCTGTGGGATATATATTCTACCCACACACATTTGGAACTCTCCTGGGGTACCCTCACACATATTATTCCCTCATTTAGTGGATATTTTCACAAAAAAGTGAAATTTTCAAAATTCCAAAATATTGGCTGAAAACGACTAAATATCAAGGACTCATTGGGCGAATCGCTCTGGAATTGAAATCAGAACGCTCACTGACATTTCCCCTATCTGAAAGTCTGATAAACGCTGGAAAAATGACTAAGTCAAAAAAAAATATTTTTTCAACTTTTTTCAATTTTACCCCCGTGGGATATATATTCTACCCACACACATTTGGAACTCTCCTGGTTTACCCTCACACATATTATTCCCTCATTTAGTGGATATTTTCACATAAAAGTGAAATTTTCAAAAATACATAAAATTGGCTGAAAAAGAGTAAATATCAAAGACTCATAGGGCAAATTGCTCTGGAACTGAAATTGGAACGCTCACTGACATTTCCCCTATCTGAATGTCTGATAAACGCCGGAAAAATGACTATGTCCAAAAAAAAATGTTTTCAACTTTTTTCAATTTTACCCCTGTGGGATATATATTCTACCCACACACATTTGGAACTCTCCTGGGGTACCCTCACACATATTATTCCCTCATTTAGTGGATATTTTCACAAAAAAGTGAAATTTTCAAAAATCCAAAATATTGGCTGAAAACGACTAAATATCAAGGACTCATTGGGCGAATCGCTCTGGAATTGAAATCGGAACGCTCACTGACATTTCCCCTATCTGAAAGTCTGATAAACGCTGGAAAAATGACTAAGTCAAAAAAAAATATTTTTTCAACTTTTTTCAATTTTACCCCCGTGGGATATATATTCTACCCACACACATTTGGAACTCTCCTGGTTTACCCTCACACATATTATTCCCTCATTTAGTGGATATTTTCACATAAAAGTGAAATTTTCAAAAATCCATAAAATTGGCTGAAAAAGAGTAAATATCAAAGACTCATAGGGCAAATTGCTCTGGAACTGAAATTGGAATGCTCACTGACATTTCCCCTATCTGAAAGTCTGATAAACGCCGGAAAAATGACTAAGTTCAAAAAAAAAATTTGTTCAACTTTTTTCAATTTTACCCCTGTGGGATATATATTCTACCCACACACATTTGGAACTCTCCTGGGGTACCCTCACACATATTATTCCCTCATTTAGTGGATATTTTCACAAAAAAGTGAAATTTTCAAAATTCCAAAATATTGGCTGAAAACGACTAAATATCAAGGACTCATTGGGCGAATCGCTCTGGAATTGAAATCGGAACGCTCACTGACATTTCCCCTATCTGAAAGTCTGATAAACGCTGGAAAAATGACCAAGTCAAAAAAAAATATTTTTTCAACTTTTTTCAATTTTACCCCCATGGGATATATATTCTACCCACACACATTTGGAACTCTCCTGGGGTACTCTCACACATATTATTCCCTCATTTAGTGGATATTTTCACAAAAAAGTGAAATTTTCAAAAATCCAAAATATTGGCTGAAAACGACTAAATATCAAGGACTCATTGCATGAATCGTTGTGGAACTGAAATCGGAATGCTCACTGACATTTGCCCTATCTGAAAGTCTGATAAACGCCGGAAAAATGACTATGTCCAAAAAAAAATGTTTTCAACTTTTTTCAATTTTACCCCTGTGGGATATATATTCTACCCACACACATTTGGAACTCTCCTGGGGTACCCTCACACATATTATTCCCTCATTTAGTGGATATTTTCACAAAAAAAGTGAAATTTTCAAAATTCCAAAATATTGGCTGAAAACGACTAAATATCAAGGACTCATTGGGCGAATCGCTCTGGAATTGAAATCGGAACGCTCACTGACATTTCCCCTATCTGAAAGTCTGATAAACGTTGGAAAAATGACTAAGTCAAAAAAAAATATTTTTTCAACTTTTTTCAATTTTACCCCCGTGGGATATATATTCTACCCACACACATTTGGAACTCTCCTGGTTTACCCTCACACATATTATTCCCTCATTTAGTGGATATTTTCACATAAAAGTGAAATTTTCAAAAATCCATAAAATTGGCTGAAAAAGAGTAAATATCAAAGACTCATAGGGCAAATTGCTCTGGAACTGAAATTGGAACGCTCACTGACATTTCCCCTATCTGAAAGTCTGATAAACGCCGGAAAAATGACTAAGTTCAAAAAAAAAATTTGTTCAACTTTTTTCAATTTTACCCCTGTGGGATATATATTCTACCCACACACATTTGGAACTCTCCTGGGGTACCCTCACACATATTATTCCCTCATTTAGTGGATATTTTCACAAAAAAGTGAAATTTTCAAAATTCCAAAATATTGGCTGAAAACGACTAAATATCAAGGACTCATTGGGCGAATCGCTCTGGAATTGAAATCAGAACGCTCACTGACATTTCCCCTATCTGAAAGTCTGATAAACGCTGGAAAAATGACTAAGTCAAAAAAAAATATTTTTTCAACTTTTTTCAATTTTACCCCCGTGGGATATATATTCTACCCACACACATTTGGAACTCTCCTGGTTTACCCTCACACATATTATTCCCTCATTTAGTGGATATTTTCACATAAAAGTGAAATTTTCAAAAATACATAAAATTGGCTGAAAAAGAGTAAATATCAAAGACTCATAGGGCAAATTGCTCTGGAACTGAAATTGGAACGCTCACTGACATTTCCCCTATCTGAAAGTCTGATAAACGCCGGAAAAATGACTATGTCCAAAAAAAAATGTTTTCAACTTTTTTCAATTTTACCCCTGTGGGATATATATTCTACCCACACACATTTGGAACTCTCCTGGGGTACCCTCACACATATTATTCCCTCATTTAGTGGATATTTTCACAAAAAAGTGAAATTTTCAAAAATCCAAAATATTGGCTGAAAACGACTAAATATCAAGGACTCATTGGGCGAATCGCTCTGGAATTGAAATCGGAACGCTCACTGACATTTCCCCTATCTGAAAGTCTGATAAACGCTGGAAAAATGACTAAGTCAAAAAAAAATATTTTTTCAACTTTTTTCAATTTTACCCCCGTGGGATATATATTCTACCCACACACATTTGGAACTCTCCTGGTTTACCCTCACACATATTATTCCCTCATTTAGTGGATATTTTCACATAAAAGTGAAATTTTCAAAAATCCATAAAATTGGCTGAAAAAGAGTAAATATCAAAGACTCATAGGGCAAATTGCTCTGGAACTGAAATTGGAATGCTCACTGACATTTCCCCTATCTGAAAGTCTGATAAACGCCGGAAAAATGACTAAGTTCAAAAAAAAAATTTGTTCAACTTTTTTCAATTTTACCCCTGTGGGATATATATTCTACCCACACACATTTGGAACTCTCCTGGGGTACCCTCACACATATTATTCCCTCATTTAGTGGATATTTTCACAAAAAAGTGAAATTTTCAAAATTCCAAAATATTGGCTGAAAACGACTAAATATCAAGGACTCATTGGGCGAATCGCTCTGGAATTGAAATCGGAACGCTCACTGACATTTCCCCTATCTGAAAGTCTGATAAACGTTGGAAAAATGACTAAGTCAAAAAAAAATATTTTTTCAACTTTTTTCAATTTTAGCCCCGTGGGATATATATTCTACCCACACACATTTGGAACTCTCCTGGTTTACCCTCACACATATTATTCCCTCATTTAGTGGATATTTTCACATAAAAGTGAAATTTTCAAAAATCCATAAAATTGGCTGAAAAAGAGTAAATATCAAAGACTCATAGGGCAAATTGCTCTGGAACTGAAATTGGAACGCTCACTGACATTTCCCCTATCTGAAAGTCTGATAAACGCCGGAAAAATGACTAAGTTCAAAAAAAAAATTTGTTCAACTTTTTTCAATTTTACCCCTGTGGGATATATATTCTACCCACACACATTTGGAACTCTCCTGGGGTACCCTCACACATATTATTCCCTCATTTAGTGGATATTTTCACAAAAAAGTGAAATTTTCAAAATTCCAAAATATTGGCTGAAAACGACTAAATATCAAGGACTCATTGGGCGAATCGCTCTGGAATTGAAATCAGAACGCTCACTGACATTTCCCCTATCTGAAAGTCTGATAAACGCTGGAAAAATGACTAAGTCAAAAAAAAATATTTTTTCAACTTTTTTCAATTTTACCCCCGTGGGATATATATTCTACCCACACACATTTGGAACTCTCCTGGTTTACCCTCACACATATTATTCCCTCATTTAGTGGATATTTTCACATAAAAGTGAAATTTTCAAAAATACATAAAATTGGCTGAAAAAGAGTAAATATCAAAGACTCATAGGGCAAATTGCTCTGGAACTGAAATTGGAACGCTCACTGACATTTCCCCTATCTGAAAGTCTGATAAACGCCGGAAAAATGACTATGTCCAAAAAAAAATGTTTTCAACTTTTTTCAATTTTACCCCTGTGGGATATATATTCTACCCACACACATTTGGAACTCTCCTGGGGTACCCTCACACATATTATTCCCTCATTTAGTGGATATTTTCACAAAAAAGTGAAATTTTCAAAAATCCAAAATATTGGCTGAAAACGACTAAATATCAAGGACTCATTGGGCGAATCGCTCTGGAATTGAAATCGGAACGCTCACTGACATTTCCCCTATCTGAAAGTCTGATAAACGCTGGAAAAATGACTAAGTCAAAAAAAAATATTTTTTCAACTTTTTTCAATTTTACCCCCGTGGGATATATATTCTACCCACACACATTTGGAACTCTCCTGGTTTACCCTCACACATATTATTCCCTCATTTAGTGGATATTTTCACATAAAAGTGAAATTTTCAAAAATCCATAAAATTGGCTGAAAAAGAGTAAATATCAAAGACTCATAGGGTAAATTGCTCTGGAACTGAAATTGGAATGCTCACTGACATTTCCCCTATCTGAAAGTCTGATAAACGCCGGAAAAATGACTAAGTTCAAAAAAAAAATTTGTTCAACTTTTTTCAATTTTACCCCTGTGGGATATATATTCTACCCACACACATTTGGAACTCTCCTGGGGTACCCTCACACATATTATTCCCTCATTTAGTGGATATTTTCACAAAAAAGTGAAATTTTCAAAATTCCAAAATATTGGCTGAAAACGACTAAATATCAAGGACTCATTGGGCGAATCGCTCTGGAATTGAAATCGGAACGCTCACTGACATTTCCCCTATCTGAAAGTCTGATAAACGCTGGAAAAATGACCAAGTCAAAAAAAAATATTTTTTCAACTTTTTTCAATTTTACCCCCATGGGATATATATTCTACCCACACACATTTGGAACTCTCCTGGGGTACTCTCACACATATTATTCCCTCATTTAGTGGATATTTTCACAAAAAAGTGAAATTTTCAAAAATCCAAAATATTGGCTGAAAACGACTAAATATCAAGGACTCATTGCATGAATCGTTGTGGAACTGAAATCGGAACGCTCACTGACATTTGCCCTATCTGAAAGTCTGATAAACGCCGGAAAAATGACTATGTCCAAAAAAAAATGTTTTCAACTTTTTTCAATTTTACCCCTGTGGGATATATATTCTACCCACACACATTTGGAACTCTCCTGGGGTACCCTCACACATATTATTCCCTCATTTAGTGGATATTTTCACAAAAAAAGTGAAATTTTCAAAATTCCAAAATATTGGCTGAAAACGACTAAATATCAAGGACTCATTGGGCGAATCGCTCTGGAATTGAAATCGGAACGCTCACTGACATTTCCCCTATCTGAAAGTCTGATAAACGTTGGAAAAATGACTAAGTCAAAAAAAAATATTTTTTCAACTTTTTTCAATTTTACCCCCGTGGGATATATATTCTACCCACACACATTTGGAACTCTCCTGGTTTACCCTCACACATATTATTCCCTCATTTAGTGGATATTTTCACATAAAAGTGAAATTTTCAAAAATCCATAAAATTGGCTGAAAAAGAGTAAATATCAAAGACTCATAGGGCAAATTGCTCTGGAACTGAAATTGGAACGCTCACTGACATTTCCCCTATCTGAAAGTCTGATAAACGCCGGAAAAATGACTAAGTTCAAAAAAAAAATTTGTTCAACTTTTTTCAATTTTACCCCTGTGGGATATATATTCTACCCACACACATTTGGAACTCTCCTGGGGTACCCTCACATATATTATTCCCTCATTTAGTGGATATTTTCACAAAAAAGTGAAATTTTCAAAATTCCAAAATATTGGCTGAAAACGACTAAATATCAAGGACTCATTGGGCGAATCGCTCTGGAATTGAAATCAGAACGCTCACTGACATTTCCCCTATCTGAAAGTCTGATAAACGCTGGAAAAATGACTAAGTCAAAAAAAAATATTTTTTCAACTTTTTTCAATTTTACCCCCGTGGGATATATATTCTACCCACACACATTTGGAACTCTCCTGGTTTACCCTCACACATATTATTCCCTCATTTAGTGGATATTTTCACATAAAAGTGAAATTTTCAAAAATACATAAAATTGGCTGAAAAAGAGTAAATATCAAAGACTCATAGGGCAAATTGCTCTGGAACTGAAATTGGAACGCTCACTGACATTTCCCCTATCTGAAAGTCTGATAAACGCCGGAAAAATGACTATGTCCAAAAAAAAATGTTTTCAACTTTTTTCAATTTTACCCCTGTGGGATATATATTCTACCCACACACATTTGGAACTCTCCTGGGGTACCCTCACACATATTATTCCCTCATTTAGTGGATATTTTCACAAAAAAGTGAAATTTTCAAAAATCCAAAATATTGGCTGAAAACGACTAAATATCAAGGACTCATTGGGCGAATCGCTCTGGAATTGAAATCGGAACGCTCACTGACATTTCCCCTATCTGAAAGTCTGATAAACGCTGGAAAAATGACTAAGTCAAAAAAAAATATTTTTTCAACTTTTTTCAATTTTACCCCCGTGGGATATATATTCTACCCACACACATTTGGAACTCTCCTGGTTTACCCTCACACATATTATTCCCTCATTTAGTGGATATTTTCACATAAAAGTGAAATTTTCAAAAATCCATAAAATTGGCTGAAAAAGAGTAAATATCAAAGACTCATAGGGCAAATTGCTCTGGAACTGAAATTGGAATGCTCACTGACATTTCCCCTATCTGAAAGTCTGATAAACGCCGGAAAAATGACTAAGTTCAAAAAAAAAATTTGTTCAACTTTTTTCAATTTTACCCCTGTGGGATATATATTCTACCCACACACATTTGGAACTCTCCTGGGGTACCCTCACACATATTATTCCCTCATTTAGTGGATATTTTCACAAAAAAGTGAAATTTTCAAAATTCCAAAATATTGGCTGAAAACGACTAAATATCAAGGACTCATTGGGCGAATCGCTCTGGAATTGAAATCGGAACGCTCACTGACATTTCCCCTATCTGAAAGTCTGATAAACGCTGGAAAAATGACCAAGTCAAAAAAAAATATTTTTTCAACTTTTTTCAATTTTACCCCCATGGGATATATATTCTACCCACACACATTTGGAACTCTCCTGGGGTACTCTCACACATATTATTCCCTCATTTAGTGGATATTTTCACAAAAAAGTGAAATTTTCAAAAATCCAAAATATTGGCTGAAAACGACTAAATATCAAGGACTCATTGCATGAATCGTTGTGGAACTGAAATCGGAACGCTCACTGACATTTGCCCTATCTGAAAGTCTGATAAACGCCGGAAAAATGACTATGTCCAAAAAAAAATGTTTTCAACTTTTTTCAATTTTACCCCTGTGGGATATATATTCTACCCACACACATTTGGAACTCTCCTGGTTTACGCTCACACATATTATTCCCTCATTTAGTGGATATTTTCACATAAAAGTGAAATTTTCAAAAATCCATAAAATTGGCTGAAAAAGAGTAAATATCAAAGACTCATAGGGCAAATTGCTCTGGAACTGAAATTGGAACGCTCACTGACATTTCCCCTATCTGAAAGTCTGATAAACGCCGGAAAAATGACTAAGTTCAAAAAAAAAATTTGTTCAACTTTTTTCAATTTTACCCCTGTGGGATATATATTCTACCCACACACATTTGGAACTCTCCTGGGGTACCCTCACACATATTATTCCCTCATTTAGTGGATATTTTCTCAAAAAAGTGAAATTTTCAAATTTCCAAAATATTGGCTGAAAACGACTATATATCAAGGACTCATTCGGCTAATCGCTCTGGAACTGAAATCGGAATGCACACTGACATTTGCCCTATCTGAAAGTCTGATAAACGCCGCAAAAATGACTAAGTCCAAAAAAAAAAATTTGTTCAACTTTTTTCAATTTTACCCCCGTGGGATATATATTCCACCCACACACATTTGGAACTCTCCTGGGGTACCCTCACACATATTATTCCATCATTTAGTGGATATTTTCACAAAAAAGTGAAATTTTCAAAATTCCAAAATAATGGCTGGAAACGACTAAATATCAAGGACTCATTGGGCGAATCGCTCTGGAACTTAAATCGGAACGCTCACTAACATTTCCCCTATCTGAAAGTCTGATAAACGCCGGAAAAATGACTAAGTCCAAAAAAAAATTTTTTTCAACTTTCTTCAATTTTACCCCCATGGGATATATATTCTACCCACACACATTTGGAACTCTCCTGGGGTACCCTCACACATATTATTCCCTCATTTAGTGGATATTTTCTCAAAAAAGTGAAATTTTCAAAATTCCAAAATATTGGCTGAAAACGACTAAATATCAAGGACTCATTGGGCGAATCGCTCTGGAACTGAAATTGGAACGCTCACTGACATTTGCCCTATCTGAAAGTCTGATAAACGCCGGAAAAATGACTAAGTCCAAAAAAAAAATTTTTTTCAACGTTTTTCAATTTTACCCCCGTTAGAAATATATTCCACCCACACACATTTGGAACTCTCCTGGGGTGCCCTCACACATATTATTCCCTCATTTAGTGGATATTTTCACAAAAAAGTGAAATTTTCAAAATTCCAAAATATTGGCTGAAAACGACTAAATATCAAGGACTC
The DNA here is from genome assembly GCF_046119375.1 of Phyllobates terribilis. NCBI lineage: Eukaryota > Metazoa > Chordata > Amphibia > Anura > Dendrobatidae > Phyllobates > Phyllobates terribilis. Next base: position 601,092 of record NW_027363191.1, read on the forward strand.
ATTGGGTGAATCGCTCTGGAACTGAAATCGGAACGCTCACTGACATTTCCCCTATCTGAAAGTCTGATAAACGCCAGTAAAATGACTAAGTCCAAAAAAAAAAAAATTCAACTTTTTTCAATTTTACCCCCGTGGGATATATATTCTACCCACACATATTTCGAACTCTCCTGGGGTACCCTCAAACATATTATTCCCTCATTTAGTGGATATTTTCACAAAAAAGTGAAATTTTCAAAAATCCAGAAAATTGGCTGAAAACAACTAAATATCAAGGACTCAGTAGGCGAATCAGTCTGGAACTGAAATCAGAACGGTTGCTGACATTTGCCCTATCTGAAAGTCTGATAAACGCCGGAAAAATGACAGCCCAAAAAAAGAATTTTTTCAACTTTTTTCAATTTTACACCCGTGGGATATATATTCTACCCACACACATTTGGAACTCTCCTAGGGTACCCTCACACATATTATTCCCTCATTTAATGGATATTCTCACAAAAAAGTGAAATTTTCAAAAATCCAAAATATTGGCTGAAAACGACTAAATATCAAGGACTCATTGGGTGAGTCACTCTGGAACTAAAATCGGAACGCTCACTGACATTTGCCCTATCTGAAAGTCTGATAAACGCCGGAAAAATGACTAAGTCCAAAAAAAAAATGTTTTCAACTTTTTTCAATTTTACCCCCGTGGGATATATATTCTACCCACACACATTTGGAACTCTCCTGGGGTACCCTCACACATATTATTCCCTCATTTAGTGGATATTTTCACAAAAAAGTGAAATTTTCAAAAATCCAAAATATTGGCTGAAAACGACTAAATATCAAGGACTCATTGGGCGAATCGCTCTGGAACTGAAATCGGAACGCTCACTGACACTTCCCCTATCTGAAAGTCTGATAAACGCCGGAAAAATGACTAAGTCCAAAAAAAAATTTTTTTCAGCTTTTTTCAATTTTACCCCCGTGGGATATATATTCTACCCACACACTTGGAACTCTCCTGGGGTACCCTCACACATATTATTCCCTCATTTAGTGGATATTTTCACAAAAAAGTGAAATTTTCAAAAATCCAGAAAATTGGCTGAAAACGAATAAATATCAAGGACTCATTGGGCGAACCGCTCTGGAACTGAAATCGGAACGCTCACTGACATTTCCCCTATCTGAAAGTCTGATAAACGCCGGAAAAATGACTAAGTCCAAAAAAAAAATTTTTTCAACTTTTTTCAATTTTACCCCCGTGGGATATATATTCTACCCACACATATTTGGAACTCTCCTGGGGTACCCTCAAACATATTATTCCCTCATTTAGTGGATATTTTCACAAAAAAGTGAAATTTTCAAAAATCCAAAATATTGGCTAAAAACGACTAAATATCAAGGACCCATTGGGCGAATCGCTCTGGAACTGAAATCGGAACACTCACTGACATTTCCCCTATCTGAAAGTTTGATAAACGCCGGAAAAATGACTAAGTCCAAAAAAAATTTTTTTTCAACTTTTTTCAATTTTACCCCCGTGGTATATATATTCTACCCACACATATTTGGAACTCTCCTGGGGTACCCTCACACATATTATTCCCTCATTTAGTGGATATTTTCACAAAAAAGTGAAATTTTCAAAAATCCAGAAAATTGGCTGAAAACAACTAAATATCAAGGACTCATTGGGCGAATCGCTCTGGAACTGAAATCGGAACGCTCACTGACATTTCCCCTATCTGAAACTCTGATAAACGCCGGAAAAATGACATTCCAAAAAAAAAATTTTTTTTATCTTTTTTCAATTTTACCCCCGTGTGATACATATTCTACCCACACACATTTGGAACTCTCCTGGGGTACCCTCACACATATTATTCCCTCATTTAATGGATATTTTCACAAAAAAGTGAAATTTTCAAAAATCTAAAATATTGGCTGAAAATGACTAAATATCAAGGACTCAGTGGGCGAATCGCTCTGGAACTGAAATCGGAACGCTCATTGACATTTGCCCTATCTGAAAGTCTGATAAGCGCGGGAAAAATGACAGTCCAAAAAAAAAAATTTTTCAACTTTTTTCAATTTTACCCCCGTTGGATATATATTCTACCCACACACATTTGGAACTCTCCTCTAGTACCCTCACACATATTATTCCCTCATTTGGTGGATATTTTCACAAAAAAGTGAAATTTTTAAAAATACAGGAATTTAGCTGAAAACGACTAAATATCAAGGACTCATTGGGAGAATCGCTCTGGAACTGAAATCGGAACATTCACTGACATTTCCCCTATCTGAAAGTCAGATAAATGCCGGAAAAATGACTAAGTCCAAAAAAAAAATGTTTTCAACTTTTTTCAATTTTACCCCCGTGGGATATATATTCTACCCACACACATTTGGAACTCTCCTGGGGTACCCTCACACATATTATTCCCTCATTTAATGGATATTTTCACAAAAAAGTGAAATTTTCAAAAATCCAAAATATTGGCTGAAAATGACTAAATATCAAGGACTCAGTGGGCGAATCGCTCTGGAACTGAAATCGGAACGCTCATTGACATTTACCCTATCTGAAAGTCTGATAAACGCCGGAAAAATGACAGTCCAAAAAAAAAAAATTTTCAACTTTTTTCAATTTTACCACCGTGGGATATATATTCTACCCACACACATTTGGAACTCTCCTGGGGTACCCTAACACATATTATTCCTTCATTTAGTGGATATTTTCACAAAAAAGTGAAATTTTCAAGAATCCAAAATATTGGCTGAAAACGACTAAATATCAAGGACTCATTGGGTGAATCCCTCTGGAACTGAAATCGGAACACTCACTGACATTTCCCCTATCTGAAAGTCTGATAAACGCCGGAGAAATGACTAAGTCCAAAAAAAAAATGTTTTCAACTTTTTTCAATTTTACCCCCGTGGGATATATATTCTACCCACACACATTTGGAACTCTCCTGGGGTACCCTCACACATATTATTCCGTCATTTAGTGGATGTTTTCACAAAAAAGTTACATTTTCAAAAATCCAAAATATTGGCTGAAAATGACTAGATATCAAGGACTCATTGGCTGAATAGCTCTGGAACTGAAATCGGAACGCTCACTGACATTTGCCCTATCTGAAAGTCTGATAAACTCCGGAAAAATGACTAAGCCAAAAAAAAATTTTTTTTAACCTTTTTTCAATTTTACATCCGTGGGATATATATTCTACCCACACACATTTGGAACTCTCCTGGGGTACCCTCACACATATTATTCCCTCATTCAGTGGATATTTTCACAAAAAAGTGACATTTTTAAAAATACAGAAATTTGGCTGAAAACGACTAAATATCAAGGACTCATTGGGCGAATCACTCTGGAACTGATAACGGAACGCTCACTGACATTTGCCCTATCTGAAAGTCTGATAAACGCCGGAAAAATGACTAAGTCCAAAAAAAAAAAATTTTCAACTTTTTTCAATTTTACCCCCGTGGGATATATATTCTACCCACACACATTTGGAACTCTCCTGGCGTACCCTCACACATATTATTCCCTCATTTACTCAATATTTTCACAAAAAAGTGAAATTTTCAAAAATCCAAAATATTTGCTGAAAACGACTAAATATCAAGGACTCATTGGGAGAATCGCTCTGGAACTGAAATCGGAATGCTCACTGACATTTGCCCTATCTGAAAGTCTGATAAACGCTGGAAAAATGACTAAGTCCCAAAAAAATTTTTTTTCAACTTTTTTCAATTTTACCCCCGTGGGATATATAGTCTACCCACACACATTTGGAACTCTCCTGGTGTACCCTCATACATATTATTCACTCATTTAGTGAATATTTTCAAAAAAAAAGTGAAATTTTCAAAAATCCAGAAAATTGGCTGAAAATGACTAAATATCAAGGACTCATTGGGCGAATCACTCTGGAACTGAAATCGGAATGCTCACTGACATTTGCCCTATCTGAAAGTCTGATAAACGCCGGAAAAATGACTAAGCCAAAAACAATTTTTTTTTAACCTTTTCTCAATTTTACACCCGTGGGATATATATTCTAAACACACACATTTGGAACTCTCCTGGGGTACCCTCACATATATTGTTCCCTCATTTAGTGGATATTTTCACTAAAAAGTGAAATTTTCAAAAATCCAGAAAATTGGCTGAAAACCACGAAATATCAAGGACTCATTGGGCGAATCGCTCTGGAACTGAAATCGGAACGCTCACTGACATAAGCCCTATCTAAAAGTCTGATAAACGCTGAAAAAATGACGAAGTCCAAAACAAAATTTTTTTCAACTTTTTTCAATTTTACCCCCGTGGGACATATATTCTACCCACACACATTTGGAACTCTCCTGGGGTACCCTCACACATATTATTCCCTCATTTAGTGGATATTTTCACAAAAAAGTGACATTTTCAAAAATCCAGAAAATTGGCTGAAAACGACTGAATATCAAGGACTCATTGGGCGAATCGCTCTGCAACTGAAATCGGAATGCTCACTGACTTTTGCCCTATCTGAAAGTCTGATAAACGCCGGAAAAATGACTAAGTCCAAAAAAAAAATGTTTTCAACTTTTTTCAATTTTACCCACGTGGGATATATATTCTACCCACACACATTTGGAACTCTCCTGGGGTACCCTCACACATATTATTCCCTCATTTAGTGGATATTTTCACAAAAAAGTGAAATTTTCAAAAATCCAAAATATTGGCTGAAAACGAATAAATATCAAGGACTCATTGGGCGAATCGCTCTGGAACTGAAATCGGAATGCTCACTGACATTTGCCCTATCTGAAAGTCTGATAAACACTGGAAAAATGACTAAGTCGAAAAAAAAATATTTTTCAACTTTTTTCAATTTTACCCCCGTGGGATATATGTTCTACCCACACACATTTGGAACTCTCCTGGTGTACCCTCACACATATTATTCCCTCATTTAGAGGATATTTTCACAAAAAAGTGAAATTTTCAAAAATCCAAAATATTGGCTGTAAACGACTAAATATCAAGGACTCATTGGGCGAATCGCTCTGGAACTGAAATCGGAACGCTCACTGACATTTCCCCTATCTGAAAGTCTGATAAACGCCGGAAAAATGACAGTCCAAAAAAAAAAATTTTTCAACTTTTTTCAATTTTACCCCCGTGGGATATATATTCTACCCACACACATTTGGAACTCTCCTCTAGTACCTTCACACATATTATTCCCTCATTTGGTGGATATTTTCACAAAAAAGTGAAATTTTTAAAAATACAGAAATTTAGCTGAAAACGACTAAATATCAAGGACTCATTGGGAGAATCGCTCTGGAACTGAAATCGGAACACTCACTGACATTTCCCCTATCTGAAAGTCAGATAAACGCCGGAAAAATGACTAAGTCCAAAAAAAAAAATTTTTCAACTTTTTTCAATTTTACCCCCGTGGGATATATATTCTACCCACACACATTTGGAACTCTCCTGGGGTACCCTCACACATATTATTCCCTCATTTAGTGGATATTTTCACAAAAAAGTTACATTTTCAAAAATCCAAAATATTGGCTGAAAACGACTGGATATCAAGGACTCATTGGCTGAATCGCTCTGGAACTAAAATCGGAACGCTCACTGACATTTGCCCTATCTGAAAGTCTGATAAACTCTGGAAAAATGACTAAGCCGAAAAAATTTTTTTTTTAACCTTTTTTCAATTTTACACCCGTGGGATATATATTCTACCCACACACATTTGGAACTCTCCTGGGGTACCCTCACACATATTATTCCCTCATTTAGTGGATATTTTCACAAAAAAGTGACATTTTTAAAAATACAGAAATTTGGCTGAAAACGACTAAATATCAAGGACTCATTGGGCGAATCACTCTGGAACTGAAAACGGAACGCTCACTGACATTTGCCCTATCTGAAAGTCTGATAAACGCCGGAAAAATGACTAAGTCCAAAAAAAAAAAATTTTCAACTTTTTTCAATTTTACCCCCGTGGGATATATATTCTACCCACACACATTTGGAACTCTCCTGGGGTACCCTCACACATATTATTCCCTCATTTAGTGGATGTTTTCACAAAAAAGTTACATTTTCAAAAATCCAAAATATTGGCTGAAAACGACTGGATATCAAGGACTCATTGGCTGAATCGCTCTGGAACTGAAATCGGAACGCTCACTGACATTTGCCCTATCTGAAAGTCTGATAAACTCCGGAAAAATGACTAAGCCGAAAAAATTTTTTTTTTTAACCTTTTTTCAATTTTACACCCGTGGGATATATATTCTACCCACACACATTTGGAACTCTCCTGGGGTAGCCTCACATATATTATTCCCTCATTTAGTGGATATTTTCACTAAAAAGTGAAATTTTCAAAAATCCAGAAAATTGGCTGAAAACGACGAAATATCAAGGACTCATTGGGCGAATCGCTCTGGAACTAAAATCGGAACGCTCACTGACCTAAGCCCTATCTAAAAGTCTGATAAACGCTGAAAAAATGACTAAGTCCAAATCAAAATTTTTTTCAACTTTTTTCAATTTTACCCCCGTGGGATATATATTCTACCCACACACATTTGGAACTCTCCTGGGGTACCTCACACATATTATTCCCTCATTTAGTGGATATTTTCACAAAAAAGTGACATTTTCAAAAATCCAGAAAATTGGCTGAAAACGACTGAATATCAAGGACTCATTGGGCGAATCGCTCTGCAACTGAAATCGGAATGCTCACTTACTTTTGCCCTATCTGAAAGTCTGATAAACGCCGGAAAAATGACTAAGTCCAAAAAAAAAGTGTTTTCAACTTTTTTCAATTTTACCCACGTGGGATATATATTCTACCCACACACATTTGGAACTCTCCTGGGGTACCCTCACACATATTATTCCCTCATTTAGTGGATATTTTCACAAAAAAGTGACATTTTTAAAAATACAGAAATTTGGCTGAAAACGACTAAATATCAAGGACTCATTGGGCGAATCACTCTGGAACTGAACACGGAACGCTCACTGACATTTGCCCTATCTGAAAGTCTGATAAACGCCGGAAAAATGACTAAGTCCAAAAAAAAAAAATTTGCAACTTTTTTCAATTTTACCCCCGTGGGATATATATTCTACCCACACACATTTGGAACTCTCCTGGCGTACCCTCACACGTATCATTCCCTCATTTAGTGGATATTTTCACAAAAAAGAGAAATTTTCAAAAATCCAAAATATTGGCTGAAAACGACTTAATGTCAAGGACTCATTGGTCGAATCGCTCTGGAACTGAAATCGGAATGCTCACTGACATATGCCCTATCTAAAAGTCTGATAAATGCCGGAAAAATGACTAAGTCCAAATAAAAAATTTTTCAACTTTTTTCAATTTTACCCCCGTGGAATATATATTCTACCCACACACATTTGGTACTCTCCTGGGGTACCCTCACACATATTATTCCCTCATTTAGTGGATATTTTCACAAAAAAGTGAAATTTTCAAAAATCCAAAATATTGGCTGTAAACGACTAAATATCAAGGACTCATTGGGCGAATCGCTCTGGAACTGAAATCGGAACGCTCACTGACATTTCCCCTATCTGAAAGTCTGATAAACGCCGGAAAAATGACAGTCCAAAAAAAAAAATTTTTCAACTTTTTTCAATTTTACCCCCGTGGGATATATATTCTACCCACACACATTTGGAACTCTCCTCTAGTACCCTCACACATATTATTCCCTCATTTGGTGGATATTTTCACAAAAAAGTGAAATTTTTAAAAATACAGAAATTTAGCTGAAAACGACTAAATATCAAGGACTCATTGGGAGAATCGCTCTGGAACTGAAATCGGAACACTCACTGACATTTCCCCTATCTGAACGTCAGATAAACGCCGGAAAAATGACTAAGTCCAAAAAAATAATGTTTTCAACTTTTTTCAATTTTACCCCCGTGGGATATATATTCTACCCACACACATTTGGAACTCTCCTGGGGTACCCTCACACATATTATTCCCTCATTTAGTGGATATTTTCACAACAAAGTGAAATTTTTAAAAATCCAAAATATTGGCTGAAAACGACTAAATATCAAGAACTCATTGGGCGAATCGCTTTGGAACTGAAATCGGAACGCTCACTGACATTTCCCCTATCTGAAAGTCTGATAAACGCCGGAAAAATGACTAAGTCCAAAAAAAAAATGTTTTCAACTTTTTTCAAGTTTACCCCCGTGAGATATATGTTCTACCCACACACATTTGGAACTCTCCTGGGGTACCCTCACACATATTATTCCCTCATTTACTGGATATTTTCACAAAAAAGTGAAATTTTCAAAAATCCAAAATATTTGCTGAAAACGACTAAATATCAAGGACTCATTGGGCGAATCGCTCTGGAACTGAAATCAGAATGCTCACTGACATTTGCCCTATCTGAAAGTCTGATAAACGCTGGAAAAATGACTAAGTCCCAAAAAAACTTTTTTTTCAACTTTTTTCAATTTTACCCCCGTGGGATATATAGTCTACCCACACACATTTGGAACTCTCCTGGGGTACCCTCACACATATTATTCCCTCATTTAGTGAATATTTTCACAAAAAAAGTGAAATTTTCAAAAATCCAGAAAATTGGCTGAAAATGACTAAATATCAAGGACTCATTGGGCGAATCACTCTGGAACTGAAATCGGAATGCTCACTGACATTTGCCCTGTCTGAAAGTCTGATAAACGCCGGAAAAATGACTAAGCCAAAAACAATTTTTTTTTAACCTTTTTTCAATTTTACACCCGTGGGATATATATTCTACCCACACACATTTGGAACTCTCCTGGGGTAGCCTCACATATATTATTCCCTCATTTAGTGGATATTTTCACTAAAAAGTGAAATTTTCAAAAATCCAGAAAATTGGCTGAAAACGAAGAAATATCAAGGACTCATTGGGCGAATCGCTCTGGAACTAAAATCGGAACGCTCACTGACATAAGCCCTACCTAAAAGTCTGATAAACGCTGAAAAAATGACTAAGTCCAAAACAAAATTTTTTTCAACTTTTTTCAATTTTACCCCCGTGGGATATATATTCTACCCACACACATTTGGAACTCTCCTGGGGTACCTCACACATATTATTCCCTCATTTAGTGGATATTTTCACAAAAAAGTGACATTTTCAAAAATCCAGAAAATTGGCTGAAAACGACTGAATATCAAGGACTCATTGGGCGAATCGCTCTGCAACTGAAATCGGAATGCTCACTTACTTTTGCCCTATCTGAAAGTCTGATAAACGCCGGAAAAATGACTAAGTCCAAAAAAAAAGTGTTTTCAACTTTTTTCAATTTTACCCACGTGGGATATATATTCTACCCACACACATTTGGAACTCTACTGGGGTACCCTCACACATATTATTCCCTCATTTAGTGGATATTTTCACAAAAAAGTGAAATTTTCAAAAATCCAAAATATAGGCTGAAAACGAATAAATATCAAGGACGCATTGGGCGAATCGCTCTGGAACTGAAATCGGAACGCTCACTGACATTTGCCCTATCTGAAAGTCTGATAAACGCTGGAAAAATGACTAAGTCCAAAAAAAAATATTTTTCAACTTTTTTCAATTTTACCCCCGTGGGATATATATTCTACCCACACACATTTGGAACTTTCCTGGGGTACCCTCACACATATTATTCCCTCATTTAGTGGATATTTTCATAAAAAAAGTGAAATTTTCAAAAATCCAGAAAATTGGCTGAAAACGACTAAATATCAAGAACTCATTGGGCGAATCACTCTGGAACTGAAATCGGAATGCTCACTGACATTTGCCCTATCTGAAAGTCTGATAAACGCCGGAAAAATGACTAAGCCCAAAAAAATTTTTTTTTAACCTTTTTTCAATTTTACAACCGTGGGATATATATTCTACCCACACACATTTGGAACTCTCCTGGGGTACCCTCACACATATTATTCCCTCATTTAGTGGATATTTTCACAAAAAAGTGAAATTTTCAAAAATCCAAAATATTGGCTGAAAACGACTAAATATCAATGACTCATTGGGCGAATCGCTCTGGAACTGAAATCGGAATGCTCACTGACATTTGCCCTATCTGAAAGTCTGATAAACGGTGGAAAAATGACTAAGTCCCAAAAAAATTTTTTTTAAACTTTTTTCAATTTTACCCCCGTGGGATATATATTCTACCCACACACATTTGGAACTCTCCTGGGGTACCCTCACACATATTTTTCCCTCATTTAGTGGATATTTTCACGAAAAAGTGAAATTTTCAAAAATCCAGAAGATTGGCTGAAAACAACGAAATATCAAGGACTCATTGGGCGCATCACTCTGGAACTGAAATCGGATTGCTCACTGACATTTCCCCTATCTGTAAGTCTGATAAACGCCGGAAAAATGACTAAGTCCAAAAAAAAAATGTTTTCAACTTTTTTCAAGTTTACCCCCGTGGGATATATGTTCTACCCACACACATTTGGAACTCTCCTGGGGTACCCTCACACATATTATTCCCTCATTTACTGGATATTTTCACAAAAAAGTGAAATTTTCAAAAATCCAAAATATTTGCTGAAAACGACTAAATATCAAGGACTCATTGGGCGAATCGCTCTGGAACTGAAATCAGAATGCTCACTGACATTTGCCCTATCTGAAAGTCTGATAAACGCTGGAAAAATGACTAAGTCCCAAAAAAACTTTTTTTTCAACTTTTTTCAATTTTACCCCCGTGGGATATATAGTCTACCCACACACATTTGGAACTCTCCTGGGGTACCCTCACACATATTATTCCCTCATTTAGTGAATATTTTCACAAAAAAAGTGAAATTTTCAAAAATCCAGAAAATTGGCTGAAAATGACTAAATATAAAGGACTCATTGGGCGAATCACTCTGGAACTGAAATCGGAATGCTCACTGACATTTGCCCTATCTGAAAGTCTGATAAACGCCGGAAAAATGACTAAGCCAAAAACAATTTTTTTTTAACCTTTTTTCAATTTTACACCCGTGGGATATAAATTCTACTCACACACATTTGGGGTGCCCTCACACATATTATTCCCTCATTTAGTGGATATTTTCACAAAAAAGTGAAATTTTCAAAAATCCAAAATATTGGCTTAAAACGACTAAATATCAAGGACTCATTGGGCGAATCGCTCTGGAACTGAAATCAGAACGCTCACTGACATAAGCCTTATCTAAAAGTCTGATAAACGCTGGAAAAATGACTAAGTGTAAAAAAAAAATTTTTTCAACTTTTTTCAACTTTACCCCCGTGGGATATATATTCTACCCACACACATTTGGAACTCTCCTGGGGTACCCTCACACATATTATTCCCTCATTTAGTGGATATTTTCACAAAAAAGTGACATGTTCAAAAATCCAGAAAATTGGCTGAAAACAACTAAATATCAAGGACTCACTGGGCGAATCGCTCTGGAACTGAAATCGGAACGGTAGCTTACATTTGCCCTATCTGAAAGTCTGATAAACGCTGGAAAAATGACTAAGTCCCCAAAAAAAAATGTTTTCAACTTTTTTCAATTTTGCCCCCGTGGGATATATATTCTACCCACACACATTTGGAACTCTCCTGGGGTACCCTCACACATATTATTCCCTTATTTAGTGGATATTTTCACAAAAAAGTGAAAATTTCAAAAATCCAGAAAATTTGCTGAAAACGACTAAATATCAAGGACTCATTGGGCGAATCGCTCTGGAACTGAAATCGGAACGCTCAGTGACATTTGACCTATCTGAAAGTCTGATAAACGCCGGAAAAATGACTAAGTCCAAAAAGAAATTTTTTTCAACTTTTTTCAATTTTACCCCCGTGGGATATATATTCTACCCACACACATTTGGAACTCTCCTGGGGTACCCTCACACATATTATTCCCTCATTTAGTGGATATTTTCACAAAAAAGTGACATTTTCAAAAATCCAAAATATTGTCTGAAAACTACTAAATATCAAGGACTCATTGGGCGAATCGCTCTGGAACTGAAATCGGAATGCTCAATGACTTTTGCCCTATCTGAAAGTCTGATAAACGCTCGAAAAATTACTAAACCCAAAAAAAAATGTTTTCAACTTTTTTCAATTTTACCCCCGTGGGATATATATTCTACCCACACACATTTGGAACTCTCCTGGGGTTACCTCACACATATTATTCCCTCATTTAGTGGATATTTTCACAAAAAAGTGAAATTTTCAAAAATCCTAAATATTGGCTGAAAACGACTAAATATCAAGGACTCATTGGTCTAATCGCTCTGGAACTGAAATCGGAACGCTCACTAACATTTGCCCTATCTGAAAGCCTGATAAACGCCGGAAAAATGACTAAGTCCAAAAAGAATTTTTTTTCAACTTTTTTCAATTTTACCCCCGTGGGATATATATTCTACCCACACACATTTGGAACTCTCCTGGGGTACCCTCACACATATTATTCCCTCATTTAGTGGATATTTTCACAAAAAAAGTGAAATTTTCAAAAATCCAGAAAATTGGCTGAAAACGACGAAATATCAAGGACTCATTGGGCAAATTGCTCTGGAACTGAAATCGGAACGCTCACTGACATTTGACCTATCTGAAAGTCTGATAAACACTGTAAAAATGACTAAGTCCCCCCAAAAAAATTTTTCAACTTTTTTCAATTTTACCCCCGTGGGATATATATTCTACCCACACACATTTGGAACTCTCCTGGGGTGTCCTCACACATATTATTCCTTCATTTAGTGGATATTTTCACAAAAAAGTGAAATATTCAAAAATCCAAAATATTGGCTGAAAACGACTAAATATCAAGGACTCATTGGGCGAATCGCTCTGGAACTGAAATCGGAATGCTCACTGACATTTGCCCTATCTGAAAGTCTGATAAACGCTGGAAAAATGACTTAATCCAAAAAAAAAAATTTTTCAACTTTTTTCAATTTTACCCCCGTGGGATATATATTCTACCCACACACATTTGGAACTCTCCTGGGGTACCCTCACACATATTATTTATTCATTTAGTGGATATTTTCACAAAAAAGTGAAATTTTCAAAAATCCAGAAAATTGGCTGAAAACGACGAAATATCAAGGAATCATTGGGCGAATCGCTCTGGAACTGAAATCGGAACGCTCACTAACTTTTGACCTATCTGAAAGTCTGATAAACGCCGGAAAAATGACTAAGACCAAAAAGAAATTTTTTTCAACTTTTTTCAATTTTACCCCCGTGGGATATATATTCTACCCACACACATTTGTAACTCTCCTGGGGTACCCTCACACATATTATTCCCTCATTTAGTGGATATTTTCACAAAAAAGTGAAATTTTCAAAAATCCTAAATATTGGCTGAAAACAACTAAATATCAAGAACTCATTGGTCTAATCGCTCTGGAACTGAAATCGGAACGCTCACTGACATTTGCCCTATCTGAAAGCCTGATAAACGCCGGAAAAATGACTTAGTCCAAAAATAATTTTTTTTCAACTTTTTTCAATTTTACCCCCGTGGGATATATAATCTTCCCACACACATTTGGAACTCTCCTGGGGTACCCTCACACATATTATTCCCTCATTTAGTGGATATTTTCACAAAAAAGTGAAATTTTCAAAAATCCTAAATATTGGTTGAAAACAACTAAATATCAAGGACTCATTGGTCGAATCGCTCTGGAACTGAAATCGGAACACTCACTGACATTTGCCCTATCTGAAAGCCTGATAAACACCGGAAAAATGAGTAAGTCCAAAAAAAATTTTTTTTCAACTTTTTTCAATTTTACCCCTGTGGGATATATATTCTACCCACACACATTTGGAACTCTCCTGGGGTAACCTCACACATATTATTCCCTCATTTAGTGGATATTTTCACAAAAAAGTGAAATTTTCAAAAATCCAGAAAATTGGCTGAAAACGACTGAATATCAAGGACTCATTGGGCGAATCGCTCTGGAACTGAAATCGGAACGCTCACTGACATTTGACCTATCTGAAAGTCTGATATACTCCGTAAAAATGACTAAGTCCCCAAAAAAAATTTTTTCAACTTTTTTCAATTTTACCCCCGTGGGATATATATTCTACCCACACACATTTGGAACTCTCCTGGGGTACCCTCACACATATTATTCCCTCATTTAGTGGATATTTTCACAAAAAAGTGAAATTTTCAAAAATCCAGAAAATTGGCTGAAAATGACGAAATATCAAGGACTCATTGGGCGAATCGCTCTGGAACTGAAATCGGAACACTCACTGACATTTCACCTATCTGAAAGTCTGATAAACGCTGTAAAAATGACTAAGTCCCCAAAAAAAAATTTTTCAACTTTTTTCAATTTTACCCCCGTGGGATATATATTCTACCCACACACATTTGGAACTCTCCTGGGGTACCCTCACACATATTATTCCCTCATTTAGTGGATATTTTCACAAAAAAGTGAAATTTTCAAAAATCCATAAAATTGGCTGAAAACGACGAAATATCAAGGAATCATTGGGCGAATCGCTCTGGAACTGAAATCGGAACGCTCACTAACTTTTGACCTATCTGAAAGTCTGATAAACGCCTGAAAAATGACTAAGTCCAAAAAGAAATATTTTTCAACTTTTTTCAATTTTACCCCCGTGGGATATATTACCCACACACATTTGTAACTCTCCTGGGGTACCCTCACACATATTATTCCCTCATTTAGTGGATATTTTCACAAAAAAGTGAAATTTTCAAAAATCCTAAATATTGGCTGAAAACAACTAAATATCAAGGACTCATTGGTCGAATCGCTCTGGAACTGAAATCGGAACGCTCACTGACATTTGCCCTATCTGAAAGCCTGATAAACGCCGGAAAAATGACTAAGTCCAAAAAAAATTTTTTTTCAACTTTTTTCAATTTTACCCCCGTGGGAAAATATATTCTACCCACACACATTTGGAACTCTCCTGGGGTACCCTCACACATATTATTCCCTCATTTAGTGGATATTTTCACAAAAAAGTGAAATTTTCAAAAATCCAGAAAATTGGCTGAAAACGACGAAATATCAAGGACTCATTGGGCAAATTGCTCTGGAACTGAAATCGGAACGCTCACTGACATTTGACCTATCTGAAAGTCTGATAAACACTGTAAAAATGACTAAGTCCCCCAAAAAAAATTTTTCAACTTTTTTCAATTTTACCCCCGTGGGATATATATTCTACCCACACACATTTGAAACTCTCCTGGGGTGCCCTCACACATATTATTCCTTCATTTAGTGGATATTTTCACAAAAAAGTGAAATATTCAAAAATCCAAAATATTGGCTGAAAACGACTAAATATCAAGGACTCATTGGGCGAATCGCTCTGGAACTGAAATCGGAACGCTCACTGACATTTGCCCTATCTGAAAGCCTGATAAACGCCGGAAAAATGAGTAAGTCCAAAAAAAATTTTTTTTCAACTTTTTTCAATTTTACCCCTGTGGGATATATATTCTACCCACACACATTTGGAACTCTCCTGGGGTAACCTCACACATATTATTTCCTCATTTAGTGGATATTTTCACAAAAAAGTGAAATTTTCAAAAATCCAGAAAATTGGCTGAAAACGACGAAATATCAAGGACTCATTGGGCAAATTGCTCTGGAACTGAAATCGGAACGCTCACTGACATTTGCCCTATCTGAAAGCCTGATAAACGCCGGAAAAATGAGTAAGTCCAAAAAAAATTTTTTTCAACTTTTTTCAATTTTACCCCTGTGGGATATATATTCTACCCACACACATTTGGAACTCTCCTGGGGTAACCTCACACATATTATTCCCTCATTTAGTGGATATTTTCACAAAAAAGTGAAATTTTCAAAAATCCAGAAAATTGGCTGAAAACGACTGAATATCAAGGACTCATTGGGCGAATCGCTCTGGAACTGAAATCGGAACGCTCACTGACATTTGACCTATCTGAAAGTCTGATAAACTTCGTAAAAATGACTAAGTCCCCAAAAAAAATTTTTTCAACTTTTTTCAATTTTACCCCCGTGGGATATATATTCTACCCACACACATTTGGAACTCTCCTGGGGTACCCTCACACATATTATTCCCTCATTTAGTGGATATTTTCACAAAAAAGTGAAATTTTCAAAAATCCAGAAAATTGGCTGAAAATGACGAAATATCAAGGACTCATTGGGCGAATCGCTCTGGAACTGAAATCGGAACGCTCACTGACATTTCACCTATCTGAAACTCTGATAAACGCTGTAAAAATGACTAAGTCCCCAAAAAAAAATTTTTCAACTTTTTTCAATTTTACCCCCGTGGGATATATATTCTACCCACACACATTTGTAACTCTCCTGGGGTACCCTCACACATATTATTCCCTCATTTAGTGGATATTTTCACAAAAAAGTGAAATTTTCAAAAATCCTAAATATTGGCTGAAAACAACTAAATATCAAGGACTCATTGGTCGAATCGCTCTGGAACTGAAATCGGAACGCTCACTGACATTTGACCTATCTGAAAGTCTGATAAATGCTGTAAAAATGACTAAGTCCCCCAAAAAAATTTTTTCAACTTTTTTCAATTTTACCCCCGTGGGATATATATTCTACCCACACACATTTGGAACTCTACTGGGGTGCCCTCACACATATTATTCCTTCATTTAGTGGATATTTTCACAAAAAAGTGAAATATTCAAAAATCCAAAATATTGGCTGAAAACGACTAAATATCAAGGACTCATTGGGCGAATCGCTCTGGAACTGAAATCGGAATGCTCACTAACTTTTGACCTATCTGAAAGTATGATAAATGCCGGAAAAATGACTTAATCCAAAAAGAATTTTTTTTCAACTTTTTTCAATTTTACCCCTGTGGGATATATATTCTACCCACACACATTTGGAACTCTCCTGGGGTACCCTCACACATATTATTTCCTCATTTAGTGGATATTTTCACAAAAAAGTGAAATTTTCAAAAATCCAGAAAATTGGCTGAAAACGACGAAATATCAAGGACTCATTGGGCAAATTGCTCTGGAACTGAAATCGGAACGCTCACTGACATTTGATCTATCTGAAAGTCTGATAAACACTGTAAAAATAACTGAGTCCCCCAAAAAAAATTTTTCAACTTTTTTCAATTTTACCCCCGTGGGATATATATTCTACCCACACACATTTGGAACTCTCCTGGGGTACCCTCACACATATTATTCCCTCATTTAGTGGATATTTTCACAAAAAAGTGAAATTTTCAAAAATCCAGAAAATTGGCTGAAAACGACGAAATATCAAGGAATCATTGGTCGAATCGCTCTGGAACTGAAATCGGAACGTTCACTGACATTTGCCCTATCTGAAAGCCTGATAAACGCCGGAAAAATGAGTAAGTCCAAAAAAAATTTTTTTTCAACTTTATTCAATTTTACCCCCGTGGGATATATATTCTACCCACACACATTTGGAACTCTCCTGGGGTACCCTCACACATATTATTCCCTCATTTAGTGGATATTTTCACAAAAAAGTGAAATTTTCAAAAATCCAGAAAATTGGCTGAAAACGACGAAATATCAAGGACTCATTGGGCAAATTGCTCTGGAACTGAAATCGGCACGCTCACTGACATTTGACCTATCTGAAAGTCTGATAAACACTGTAAAAATGACTAAGTACCCCAAAAAAAATTTTTCAACTTTTTTCAATTTTACCCCCGTGGGATATATATTCTACCCACACACATTTGGAACTCTCCTGGGGTGCCCTCACACATATTATTCCTTCATTTAGTGGATATTTTCACAAAAAAGTGAAATATTCAAAAATCCAAAATATTGGCTGAAAACGACTAAATATCAAGGACTCATTGGGCGAATCGCTCTGGAACTGAAATCCGAATGCTCACTGACATTTGCCCTATCTGAAAGTCTGATAAACGCTGGAAAAATGACTTAATCCAAAAAAAAAATTTTTTCAACTTTTTTCAATTTTACCCCCGTGGGATATATATTCTACCCACACACATTTGGAACTCTCCTGGGGTACCCTCACACATATTATTTCCTCATTTAGTGGATATTTTCACAAAAAAGTGAAATTTTCAAAAATCCAGAAAATTGGCTGAAAACGACGAAATATCAAGGAATCATTGGGCGAATCGCTCTGGAACTGAAATCGGAACGCTCACTAACTTTTGACCTATCTGAAAGTCTGATAAACGCCGGAAAAATGACTAAGACCAAAAAGAAATTTTTTTCAACTTTTTTCAATTTTACCCCCGCGGGATATATATTCTACCCACACACATTTGTAACTCTCCTGGGGTACCCTCACACATATTATTCCCTCATTTAGTGGATATTTTCACAAAAAAGTGAAATTTTCAAAAATCCTAAATATTGGCTGAAAACAACTAAATATCAAGAACTCATTGGTCTAATCGCTCTGGAACTGAAATCGGAACGCTCACTGACATTTGCCCTATCTGAAAGCCTGATAAACGCCGGAAAAATGAGTAAGTCCAAAAAAAATTTTTTTTCAACTTTTTTCAATTTTACCCCTGTGGGATATATATTCTACCCACACACATTTGGAACTCTCCTGGGGTAACCTCACACATATTATTCCCTCATTTAGTGGATATTTTCACAAAAAAGTGAAATTTTCAAAAATCCAGAAAATTGGCTGAAAACGACTGAATATCAAGGACTCATTGGGCGAATCGCTCTGGAACTGAAATCGGAACGCTCACTGACATTTGACCTATCTGAAAGTCTGATAAACTCCGTAAAAATGACTAAGTCCCCAAAAAAATTTTTTTCAACTTTTTTCAATTTTACCCCCGTGGGATATATATTCTACCCACACACATTTGGAACTCTCCTGGGGTACCCTCACACATATTATTCCCTCATTTAGTGGATATTTTCACAAAAAAGTGAAATTTTCAAAAATCCAGAAAATTGGCTGAAAATGACGAAATATCAAGGACTCTTTGGGCGAATCGCTCTGGAACTGAAATCGGAACGCTCACTGACATTTCACCTATCTGAAACTCTGATAAACGCTGTAAAAATGACTAAGTCCCCAAAAAAAAATTTTTCAACTTTTTTCAATTTTACCCCCGTGGGATATATATTCTACCCACACACATTTGGAACTCTCCTGGGGTACCCTCACACATATTATTCACTCATTTAGTGGATATTTTCACAAAAAAGTGAAATTTTCAAAAATCCAGAAAATTGGCTGAAAACGACGAAATATCAAGGAATCATTGGGCGAATCGCTCTGGAACTGAAATCGGAATGCTCACTAACTTTTGACCTATCTGAAAGTCTGATAAACGCCGGAAAAATGACTAAGTCCAAAAAGAAATATTTTTCAACTTTTTTCAATTTTACCCCCGTGGGATATATATTCTACCCACACAAATTTGTAACTCTCCTGGGGTACCCTCACACATATTATTCCCTCATTTAGTGGATATTTTCACAAAAAAGTGAAATATTCAAAAATCCAAAATATTGGCTGAAAACGACTAAATATCAAGGACTCATTGGGCGAATCGCTCTGGAACTGAAATCCGAATGCTCACTGACATTTGCCCTATCTGAAAGTCTGATAAACGCTGGAAAAATGACTTAATCCAAAAAAAAAAATTTTTCAACTTTTTTCAATTTTACCCCCGTGGGATATATATTCTACCCAAACACATTTGGAACTCTCCTGGGGTACCCTCACACATATTATTTCCTCATTTAGTGGATATTTTCACAAAAAAGTGAAATTTTCAAAAATCCAGAAAATTGGCTGAAAACGACGAAATATCAAGGAATCATTGGGCGAATCGCTCTGGAACTGAAATCGGAACGCTCACTGACATTTGCCCTATCTGAAAGCCTGATAAACGCCGGAAAAATGACTAAGTCCAAAAAAAATTTTTTTTCAACTTTTTTCAATTTTACCCCCGTGAGAAAATATATTCTACCCACACACATTTGGAACTCTCCTGGGGTACCCTCACACATATTATTCCCTCATTTAGTGGATATTTTCACAAAAAAGTGAAATTTTCAAAAATCCAGAAAATTGGCTGAAAACGACGAAATATCAAGGACTCATTGGGCGAATCGCTCTGGAACTGAAATCGGAACGCTCACTGACATTTGACCTATCTGAAAGTCTGATAAATGCTGTAAAAATGACTAAGTCCCCCAAAAAAATTTTTTCAACTTTTTTCAATTTTACCCCCGTGGGATATATATTCTACCCACACACATTTGGAACTCTACTGGGGTGCCCTCACACATATTATTCCTTCATTTAGTGGATATTTTCACAAAAAAGTGAAATATTCAAAAATCCAAAATATTGGCTGAAAACGACTAAATATCAAGGACTCATTGGGCGAATCGCTCTGGAACTGAAATCGGAATGCTCACTAACTTTTGACCTATCTGAAAATATGATAAATGCCGGAAAAATGACAATCCAAAAAGAATTTTTTTTCAACTTTTTTCAATTTTACCCCCGTGGAATATATATTCTACCCACACACATTTGGAACTCTCCTGGGGTACCCTCACACATATTATTTCCTCATTTAGTGGATATTTTCACAAAAAAGTGAAATTTTCAAAAATCCAGAAAATTGGCTGAAAACGACGAAATATCAAGGACTCATTGGGCAAATTGCTCTGGAACTGAAATCGGAACGCTCACTGACATTTGATCTATCTGAAAGTCTGATAAACACTGTAAAAATGACTAAGTCCCCCCAAAAAATTTTTTCAACTTTTTTCAATTTTACCCCCGTGGGATATATATTCTACCCACACACATTTGGAACTCTCCTGGGGTACCCTCACACATATTATTCCCTCATTTAGTGGATATTTTCACAAAAAAGTGAAATTTTCAAAAATCCAGAAAATTGGCTGAAAACGACGAAATATCAAGGAATCATTGGGCGAATCGCTCTGGAACTGAAATCGGAACGCTCACTAACTTTTGACCTATCTGAAAGTCTGATAAACGCCGGAAAAATGACTAAGTCCAAAAAGAAATATTTTTCAACTTTTTTCAATTTTACCCCCGTGGGATATATATTCTACCCACACACATTTGTAACTCTCCTGGGGTACCCTCACACATATTATTCCCTCATTTAGTGGATATTTTCACAAAAAAGTGAAATTTTCGAAAATCCTAAATATTGGATGAAAACAACTAAATATCAAGGACTCATTGGTCGAATCGCTCTGGAACTGAAATCGGAACGTTCACTGACATTTGCCCTATCTGAAAGCCTGATAAACGCCGGAAAAATGAGTAAGTCCAAAAAAAATTTTTTTTCAACTTTATTCAATTTTACCCCCGTGGGATATATATTCTACCCACACACATTTGGAACTCTCCTGGGGTACCCTCACACATATTATTCCCTCATTTAGTGGATATTTTCACAAAAAGTGAAATTTTCAAAAATCCAGAAAATTGGCTGAAAACGACGAAATATCAAGGACTCATTGGGCAAATTGCTCTGGAACTGAAATCGGCACGCTCACTGACATTTGACCTATCTGAAAGTCTGATAAACACTGTAAAAATGACTAAGTCCCCCAAAAAAAATTTTTCAACTTTTTTCAATTTTACCCCCGTGGGATATATATTCTACCCACACACATTTGGAACTCTCCTGGGGTGCCCTCACACATATTATTCCTTCATTTAGTGGATATTTTCACAAAAAAGTGAAATATTCAAAAATCCAAAATATTGGCTGAAAATGACTAAATATCAAGGACTCATTGGGCGAATCGCTCTGGAACTGAAATCCGAATGCTCACTGACATTTGCCCTATCTGAAAGTCTGATAAACGCTGGAAAAATGACTTAATCCAAAAAAAAAAATTTTTCAACTTTTTTCAATTTTACCCCCGTGGGATATATATTCTACCCACACACATTTGGAACTCTCCTGGGGTACCCTCACACATATTATTTCCTCATTTAGTGGATATTTTCACAAAAAAGTGAAATTTTCAAAAATCCAGAAAATTGGCTGAAAACGACGAAATATCAAGGAATCATTGGGCGAATCGCTCTGGAACTGAAATCGGAACGCTCACTAACTTTTGACCTATCTGAAAGTCTGATAAACGCCGGAAAAATGACTAAGACCAAAAAGAATTTTTTTTCAACTTTTTTCAATTTTACCCCCGTGGGATATATATTCTACCCACACACATTTGGAACTCTCCTGGGGTGCCCTCACACATATTATTCCTTCATTTAGTGGATATTTTCACAAAAAAGTGAAATATTCAAAAATCCAAAATATTGGCTGAAAACGACTAAATATCAAGGACTCATTGGGCGAATCGCTCTGGAACTGAAATCCGAATGCTCACTGACATTTGCCCTATCTGAAAGTCTGATAAACGCTGGAAAAATGACTTAATCCAAAAAAAAAAATTTTTCAACTTTTTTCAATTTTACCCCCATGGGATATATATTCTACCCACACACATTTGGAACTCTCCTGGGGTACCCTCACACATATTATTTCCTCATTTAGTGGATATTTTCACAAAAAAGTGAAATTTTCAAAAATCCAGAAAATTGGCTGAAAACGACGAAATATCAAGGAATCATTGGGCGAATCGCTCTGGAACTGAAATCGGAACGCTCACTAACTTTTGACCTATCTTAAAGTCTGATAAACGCCGGAAAAATGACTAAGACCAAAAAGAAATTTTTTTCAACTTTTTTCAATTTTACCCCGTGGGATATATATTCTACCCACACACATTTGTAACTCTCCTGGGGTACCCTCACACATATTATTCCCTCATTTAGTGGATATTTTCACAAAAAAGTGAAATTTTCAAAAATCCTAAATATTGGCTGAAAACAACTAAATATCAAGAACTCATTGGTCTAATCGCTCTGGAACTGAAATCGGAACGCTCACTGAAATTTGCCCTATCTGAAAGCCTGATAAACGCCGGAAAAATGAGTAAGTCCAAAAAAATTTTTTTTTCAATTTTACCCCCGTGGGATATATATTCTACCCACACACATTTGGAACTCTCCTGGGGTACCCTCACACATATTATTCCCTCATTTAGTGGATATTTTCAGAAAAAAGTGAAATTTTCAAAAATCCTAAATATTGGCTGAAAACAACTAAATATCAAGAACTTATTGGGCGAATCGCTCTGGAACGGAAATCGGTATGCTCACTGACTTTTGCCCTATCTGAAAGTCTGATAAACGCTGGAAAAATGACAGTCCCCCCAAAAAAATTTTTCACCTTTTTTCAATTTTACCCCCGTGGGATATATATTCTACCCACACACATTTGGAACTCTCCTGGGGTGCCCTCACATATTATTCCTTCATTTAGTGGATATTTTCGCAAAAAAGTGAAATATTCAAAAATCCAAAATATTGGCTGAAAACGAC
The DNA here is from genome assembly GCF_046119375.1 of Phyllobates terribilis. Lineage (NCBI taxonomy): Eukaryota > Metazoa > Chordata > Amphibia > Anura > Dendrobatidae > Phyllobates > Phyllobates terribilis. Next base: position 624,723 of record NW_027363191.1, read on the forward strand.
TAAATATCAAGGACTCATTGGGCGAATCGCTCTGGAACTGAAATCGGAACGCTCACTGACATTTGACCTATCTGAAAGTCTGATAAACGCCGTAAAAATGACTAAATCCCCCCAAAAAAATTTTTCAACTTTTTTCAATTTTACCCCCGTGGGATATATATTCTACCCACACACATTTGGAACTCTCCTGGGGTACCCTCACACATATTATTCCCTCATTTAGTGGATATTTTCACAAAAAAGTGAAATTTTCAAAAATCCAGAAAATTGGCTGAAAACAACTAAATATCAAGGACTCATTGGTCGAATCGCTCTGGAACTGAAATCGGAATGCTCACTGACATTTGACCTATCTGAAAGTCTGATAAACGCCGTAAAAATGACTAAGTCCCCAAAAAAAAATTTTTCAACTTTTTTTAATTTTACCCCCGTGGGATTTATATTCTACCCACACACATTTGGAACTCTCCTGGGGTAACCTTACACATATTATTCCCTCATTTAGTGGATATTTTCTCAAAAAAGTGACATTTTCAAAAATCCAGAAAATTGGCTGAAAACGACTAAATATCAAGGACTCATTGGGCGAATCGCTCTGGAACTGAAATCGGAACGCTCACTGACATTTGACCTATCTGAAAGTCTGATAAACGCCGTAAAAATGACTAAGTCCCCAAAAAAAAATTTTTCAACTTTTTTTAATTTTACCCCCGTGGGATATATATTCTACCCACACACATTTGGAACTCTCCTGGGGTACCCTCACACATATTATTCCCTCATTTAGTGGATATTTTCACAAAAAAGTGACATTTTCAAAAATCCAGAAAATTGGCTGAAAACGACTAAATATCAAGGACTCATTGGGCGAATCGCTCTGGAACTGAAATCGGAACGCTCACTGACATTTGACCTATCTGAAAGTCTGATGAACGCCGTAAAAATGACTAAATCCCCCAAAAAAAATTTTTCAACTTTTTTCAATTTTACCCCCGTGGGATATATATTCTACCCACACACATTTGGAACTCTCCTGGGGTACCCTCACACATATTATTCCCTCATTTAGTGGATATTTTCACAAAAAAGTGAAATTTTCAAAAATCCAGAAACTTGTCTGAAAACAACTAAATATCAAGGACTCATTGGTCGAATCGCTCTGGAACTGAAATCGGAACGCTCACTGACATTTGACCTATCTGAAAGTCTGATAAACGCCGTAAAAATGACTAAGTCCCCCAAAAAAAATTTTTCAACTTTTTTTAATTTTACCCCCGTGGGATATATATTCTACCCACACACATTTGGAACTCTCCTGGGGTAACCTTACACATAATATTCCCTCATTTAGTGGATATTTTCTCAAAAAAGTGCCATTTTCAAAAATCCAGAAAATTGGCTGAAAACAACTAAATATCAAGGACTCATTGGTCGAATCGCTCTGGAACTGAAATCGGAATGCTCACTGACATTTGACCTATCTGAAAGTCTGATAAACGCCGTAAAAATGACTAAGTCCCCCCAAAAAAATTTTTCAACTTTTTTTAATTTTACCCCCGTGGGATATATATTCTACCCACACACATTTGGAACTCTCCTGGGGTACCCTCACACATATTAATCCCTCATTTAGTGGATATTTTCACAAAAAAGTGACATTTTCAAAAATCCAGAAAATTGGCTGAAAACGACTAAATATCAAGGACTCATTGGGCGAATCGCTCTGGAACTGAAATCGGAACGCTCACTGACATTTGACCTATCTGAAAGTCTGATAAACGCCGTAAAAATGACTAAGTCCCCAAAAAAAAATTTTTCAACTTTTTTTAATTTTACCCCCGTGGGATTTATATTCTACCCACACACATTTGGAACTCTCCTGGGGTAACCTTACACATATTATTCCCTCATTTAGTGGATATTTTCTCAAAAAAGTGACATTTTCAAAAATCCAGAAAATTGGCTGAAAACGACTAAATATCAAGGACTCATTGGGCGAATCGCTCTGGAACTGAAATCGGAACGCTCACTGACATTTGACCTATCTGAAAGTCTGATAAACGCCGTAAAAATGACTAAGTCCCCAAAAAAAAATTTTTCAACTTTTTTTAATTTTACCCCCGTGGGATATATATTCTACCCACACACATTTGGAACTCTCCTGGGGTACCCTCACACATATTATTCCCTCATTTAGTGGATATTTTCACAAAAAAGTGACATTTTCAAAAATCCAGAAAATTGGCTGAAAACGACTAAATATCAAGGACTCATTGGGCGAATCGCTCTGGAACTGAAATCGGAACGCTCACTGACATTTGACCTATCTGAAAGTCTGATGAACGCCGTAAAAATGACTAAATCCCCCAAAAAAAATTTTTCAACTTTTTTCAATTTTACCCCCGTGGGATATATATTCTACCCACACACATTTGGAACTCTCCTGGGGTACCCTCACACATATTATTCCCTCATTTAGTGGATATTTTCACAAAAAAGTGAAATTTTCAAAAATCCAGAAACTTGGCTGAAAACAACTAAATATCAAGGACTCATTGGTCGAATCGCTCTGGAACTGAAATCGGAACGCTCACTGACATTTGACCTATCTGAAAGTCTGATAAACGCCGTAAAAATGACTAAGTCCCCCAAAAAAAATTTTTCAACTTTTTTTAATTTTACCCCCGTGGGATATATATTCTACCCACACACATTTGGAACTCTCCTGGGGTAACCTTACACATAATATTCCCTCATTTAGTGGATATTTTCTCAAAAAAGTGACATTTTCAAAAATCCAGAAAATTGGCTGAAAACAACTAAATATCAAGGACTCATTGGTCGAATCGCTCTGGAACTGAAATCGGAATGCTCACTGACATTTGACCTATCTGAAAGTCTGATAAACGCCGTAAAAATGACTAAGTCCCCCCAAAAAAATTTTTCAACTTTTTTTAATTTTACCCCCGTGGGATATATATTCTACCCACACACATTTGGAACTCTCCTGGGGTACCCTCACACATATTAATCCCTCATTTAGTGGATATTTTCACAAAAAAGTGACATTTTCAAAAATCCAGAAAATTGGCTGAAAACGACTAAATATCAAGGACTCATTGGGCGAATCGCTCTGGAACTGAAATCGGAACGCTCACTGACATTTGACCTATCTGAAAGTCTGATGAACGCCGTAAAAATGACTAAATCCCCCCAAAAAAATTTTTCAACTTTTTTCAATTTTACCCCCGTGGGATATATATTCTACCCACACACATTTGGAACTCTCCTGGGGTACCCTCACACATATTATTCCCTCATTTAGTGGATATTTTCACAAAAAAGTGACATTTTCAAAAATCCAGAAAATTAGCTGAAAACGACTAAATATCAAGGACTCATTGGTCGAATCGCTCTGGAACTGAAATCGGAATGCTCACTGACATTTGACCTATCTGAAAGTCTGATAAATGCCGTAAAAATGACTAAGTCCCCAAAAAAAAATTTTTCAACTTTTTTTAATTTTACCCCCGTGGGATTTATATTCTACCCACACACATTTGGAACTCTCCTGGGGTAACCTTACACATATTATTCCCTCATTTAGTGAATATTTTCTCAAAAAAGTGACATTTTCAAAAATCCAGAAAATTGGCTGAAAACGACTAAATATCAAGGACTCATTGGTCGAATCGCTCTGGAACTGAAATCGGAATGCTCACTGACATTTGACCTATCTGAAAGTCTGATAAACGCCGTAAAAATGACTAAGTCCCCAAAAAAAAAATTTTCAACTTTTTTTAATTTTACCCCCGTGGGATTTATATTCTACCCACACACATTTGGAACTCTCCTGGGGTAACCTTACACATATTATTCCCTCATTTAGTGGATATTTTCTCAAAAAAGTGACATTTTCAAAAATCCAGAAAATTGGCTGAAAACGACTAAATATCAAGGACTCATTGGGCGAATCGCTCTGGAACTGAAATCGGAACGCTCACTGACATTTGACCTATCTGAAAGTCTGATGAACGCCGTAAAAATTACTAAATCCCCAAAAAAAAATTTTTCAACTTTTTTCAATTTTACCCCCGTGGGATATATATTCTACCCACACACATTTGGAACTCTCCTGGGGTACCCTCACACATATTATTCCCTCATTTAGTGGATATTTTCACAAAAAAGTGAAATTTTCAAAAATCCAGAAAATTGGCTGAAAACAACTAAATATCAAGGACTCATTGGTCGAATCGCTCTGGAACTGAAATCGGAACGCTCACTGACATTTGACCTATCTGAAAGTCTGATAAACGCCGTAAAAATGACTAAGTCCCCAAAAAAAAATTTTTCAACTTTTTTTAATTTTACCCCCGTGGGATATATATTCTACCCACACACATTTGGAACTCTCCTGGGGTAAACTTACACATATTATTCCCTCATTTAGTGGATATTTTCTCAAAAAAGTGACATTTTCAAAAATCCAGAAAATTGGCTGAAAACGACTAAATATCAAGGACTCATTTGGCGAATCGCTCTGGAACTGAAATCGGAACGCTCACTGACATTTGACCTATCTGAAAGTCTGATAAACGCCGTAAAAATGACTAAGTCCCCAAAAAAAAATTTTTCAACTTTTTTTAATTTTACCCCCGTGAGATATATATTCTACCCACACACATTTGGAACTCTCCTGGGGTACCCTCACACATATTATTCCTCATTTAGTGGATATTTTCTCAAAAAAGTGACATTTTCAAAAATCCAGAAAATTGGCTGAAAACGACTAAATATCAAGGACTCATTGGGCGAATCGCTCTGGATCTGAAATTGTAACGCTCACTGACATTTCCCCTATCTGAAAGTCTGATAAACGCTGGAAAAATGACTAAGTCCATAAAAAAATGTTTTCAACTTTTTTCAATTTTACCCCCGTGGGATATATATTCTACCCACACACATTTGGAACTCTCCTGGGGTACCATCACACATATTATTCCCTCATTTAGTGGATATTTTCACAAAATAGTGACATTTTCAAAAATCCAGAAAATTGGCTGAAAACGATGAAATATCAAGGAATTATTGGGCGAATCGCTCTGGAACTGAAATCGGAACGCTTACTGACATTTGACCTATCTGAAAGTCTGATAAACGCCGGAAAAATGACTAAGTCGAAAAAAAAAATTTTTTCAACTTTTTTCGATTTTACCCCCGTTGGATATATATTCTACCCACACACATTTGGAACTCTCCTGGGGTACCCTCACACATATTATTCCCTCATTTAGTGGATATTTTCACAAAAAAGTGAAATTTTCAAAAATCCTAAACATTGGCTGAAAACAACTAAATATCAAGGACTCATTGGGCGAATCGCTCTGGAACTGAAATCGGAACGCTCACTGACATTTGCCCTATCTGAAAGCCTGATAAACGCTGGAAAAATGACTAAGTCGAAAAAGAAATATTATTAAACTTTTTTCAATTTTACCCCCGTGGGATATATATTCTACCCACACACATTTGGAACTCTCCTGGGGTGCCCTCACACATATTATTCCTTCATTTAGTGGATATTTTCACAAAAAAGTGAAATATTCAAAAATCCAAAATATTGGCTGAAAACGACTAAATATCAAGGACTCATCTGGCGAATCGCTCTGGAACTGAAATCGGAACGCTCACTGACATTTGACCTATCTGAAAGTCTGATAAACGCTGGAAAAATGACTAAGTCGAAAAAAAAATATTTTTAAACTTTTTTCAATTTTACCCCCGTGGGATATATATTCTACCCACACACATTTGGAACTCTCCTGGGGTACCCTCACACATATTAGTCCCTCATTTAGTGGATATTTTCACAAAAAAGTGACATTTTCAAAAATCCAGAAAATTGGCTGAAAACGACTAAATATCAAGGACTCATTGGGCGAATCGCTCTGGATCTGAAATCGTAACGCTCACTGACATTTCCCCTATCTGAAAGTCTGATAAACGCTGGAAAAATGACTAAGTCCATAAAAAAATGTTTTCAACTTTTTTCAATTTTACCCCCGTGGGATATATATTCTACCCACACACATTTGGAACTCTCCTGGGGTACCCTCACACATATTATTTCCTCAATTAGTGGATATTTTCACAAAAAAAGTGAAATTTTCAAAAATCCAGAAAATTGGCTGAAAACGACTAAATATGAAGAACTCATTGGGCGAATCGCTCTGGAACTGAAATCGGAACGCTCACTGACATTTCCCCTATCTGAAAGTCTGATAAACGCCGGAAAAATTACTAAGTCCCAAAAATAATTTTTTTCAACTTTTTTCAATTTTACCCCCGTGGGATATATATTCCACACACACATTTGGAACTCTCCTGGGGTACCCTCACACATATTATTCCCTCATTTAGTGGATGTTTTCACAAAAAAGTGAAATTTTCAAAAATTCTAAATATTGGCTGAAAACAACTAAATATCAAGGACTCATTGGGCGAATCGCTCTGGAACTGAAATCAAAACGCTCACTGACATTTGCCCTATCTGAAAGCCTGATAAAAGCCGGAAAAATGACTAAGTCCAAAAAGAATTTTTTTTCAAGTTTTTTCAATTTTACCCCCGTGGGATATATATTCTACCCACACACATTTGTAACTCTCCTGGGGTACCCTCACACATATTATTCCCTCATTTAGTGGATATTTTCACAAAAAAGTGAAATATTCAAAAATCCAAAATATTAGCTGAAAACGACTAAATATCAAGGACTCATCGGGCGAATCGCTCTGGAACTGAAATCGGAACGCTCACTGACATTTGACCTATCTGAAAGTCTGATAAACGCTGGAAAAATGACTAAGTCGAAAAAAAAATATTTTTAAACTTTTTTCAATTTTACCCCCGTGGGATATATATTCTACCCACACACATTTGGAACTCTCCTGGGGTACCCTCACACATATTATTCCCTCATTTAGTGGATATTTTCACAAAAAAGTGACATTTTCAAAAATCCTAAATATTGGCTGAAAACGACTAAATATCAAGGACTCATTGGGCGAATCGCTCTGGAACTGAAATCGGAATGCTCACTGACATTTGACCTATCTGAAAGTCTGATAAACGCCGGAAGAATGACTAAGTCCAAAAAAAAAATTTTTTCAACTTTTTTCAATTTTACCCCCGTGGGATATATATTCTACCCACACACATTTGTAACTCTCCTGGGGTACCCTCACACATATTATTCCCTCATTTAGTGGATATTTTCACAAAAAAGTGAAATTTTGAAAAATCCAGAAAATTGGCTGAAAACGACTAAATATCAAGGACTCATTGGGCGAATCGCTCTGGAACTGAAATCGGAACGCTCACTGACATTTGAGCTATCTGAAAGTCTGATAAACGCCGTAAAAATGACTATATCCCCCAAAAAAAAATTTTCAACTTTTTTCAATTTTACCCCCGTGGGATATATATTCTACCCACACACATTTGGAACTCTCCTTAGGTACCCTCACACATATTAGTCCCTCATTTAGTGGATATTTTCACAAAAAAGTGACATTTTCAAAAATCTAGAAAATTGGCTGAAAACGACTAAATATCAAGGACTCATTGGGCGAATCGCTCTGGAACTGAAATCGGAACGCTCACTGACATTTGCCCTATCTGAAAGTCTGATAAACGCTGGAAAAATGACTAAGTCGAAAAAAATAATATTTTTAAACTTTTTTCAATTTTACCCCCGTGGGATATATATTCTACCCACACACATTTGTAACTCTCCTGGGGTACCCTCACACATATTATTCCCTCATTTAGTGGATATTTTCACAAAAAAATGACATTTTCAAAAATCCAAAATATTGGCTGAAAACGACTAAATATCAAGGACTCATTGGGCGAATCGCTCTGGATCTGAAATCGTAACGCTCACTGACATTTACCCTATCTGAAAGTCTGATAAACGCCGGAAAAATGACTAAGTCCATAAAAAAAATGTTTTCAACTTTTTTCAATTTTACCCCCGTGGGATATATATTCTACCCACACACATTTGGAACTCTCCTGGGGTACCCTCACACATATTATTTCCTCAATTAGTGGATATTTTCACAAAAAAAGTGAAATTTTCAAAAATCCAGAAAATTGGCTGAAAACGACTAAATATCAAGGACTCATTGGGCGAATTGTTCTGGAATTGAAATCGGAACGCTCACTGACATTTTCCCTATCTAAAAAGTCTGATAAACGCCGGAATAATGACTAAGTCCAAAAAAAAATGTTTTCAACTTTTTTCAATTTTACCCCCGTGGGATATATATTCTAACCTCACACATATTATTCCCTCATTTAGTGGATGTTTTCACAAAAAAGTGAAATCTTCAAAAATTCTAAATATTGGCTGAAAACAACTAAATATCAAGGACTCATTGGGCGAATCGCTCTGGAACTGAAATCAAAACGCTCACTGACATTTGCCCTATCTGAAAGCCTGATAAACGCCGGAAAAATGACTAAGTCCAAAAAGAATTTTTTTTCAAGTTTTTTCAATTTTACCCCCGTGGGATATATATTCTACCCACACACATTTGTAATTCTCCTGGGGTACCCTCACACATATTATTCCCTCATTTAGTGGATATTTTCACAAAAAAGTGAAATTTTCAAAAATCCAAAATATTGGCTGAAAACGACTAAATATCAAGGACTCATTGGGCGAATCGCTCTGGAACTGAAATCGGAATGCTCACTGACTTTTGCCCTATCTGAAAGTCTGATAAACGCTGGAAAAATTACAAAGTCAAAAAAAAATGTTTCAACTTTTTTCAATATATCCCCGTGGGATATATATTCTACCCACACACATTTGGAACTCTCCTGGGGTACCCTCACACATATTATTCCCTCATTTAGTGGATATTTTCACAAAAAAGTGAAATTTTCAAAAATCCAGAAAATTGGCTGAAAACGATGAAATATCAAGGAATCATTGGGCGAATCGCTCTGGAACTGAAATCGGAACGCTCACTAACTTTTCACCTATCTGAAAGTCTGATAAACGCTGCAAAAATTACTAAGTCCAAAAAAAATTTTTTTTCAACTTTTTTCAATTTTACCCCCGTGGGATATATATTCTACCCACACACATTTGGAACTCTCCTGGGGTACCCTCACACATATTATTCCCTCATTTAGTGGATATTTTCACAAAAAAGTGACATTTTCAAAAATCCTAAATATTGGCTGAAAACGACTAAATATCAAGGACTCATTGCGCGAATCTCTCTGGATCTGAAATCGTAACGCTCACTGACATTTCCCCTATCTAAAAGTCTGATAAACGCCGGAAAAATGACTAAGTCCAAAAAAAAAATGTTTTCAACTTTTTTCAATTTTACCCCCGTGGGATATATATTCTACCCACACACATTTGTAACTCTCCTGGGGTACCCTCACACATATTATTCCCTCATTTAGTGGATATTTTCACAAAAAAGTGACATTTTCAAAAATCCAAAATATTGGCTGAAAACGACTAAATATCAAGGACTCATTGGGCGAATCGCTCTGGAACTGAAATCGGAACGCTCATTGACATTTCCCCTATCTGAAAGTCTGACAAACGACGGAAACATGACTAAGTCCAAAAAGAATTTTTTTTCAAGTTTTTTCAATTTTACCCCCGTGGGATATATATTCTACCCACACACATTTGTAACTCTCCTGGGGTACCCTCACACATATTATTCCCTCATTTAGTGGATATTTTCACAAAAAAGTGACATTTTCAAAAATCCAAAATATTGGCTGAAAACGACTAAATATCAAGGACTCATTGGGCGAATTGTTCTGGAATTGAAATCGGAACGCTCACTGACATTTTCCCTATCTAAAAAGTCTGATAAACGCCGGAAAAATGACTAAGTCCAAAAAAAAATGTTTTCAACTTTTTTCAATTTTACCCCCGTGGGATATATATTCTAACCTCACACATATTATTTCCTCATTTAGTGGATATTTCAACAAAAAAGTGAAATTTTCAAAAATCCAGAAAATTGGCTGAAAACGACTAAATATCAAGAACTCATTGGGCGAATCGCTCTGGAACTGAAATCGGAACGCTCACTGACATTTCCCCTATCTGAAAGTCTGATAAACGCCGGAAAAATTACTAAGTCCCAAAAATAATTTTTTTCAACTTTTTTCAATTTTACCCCCGTGGGATATATATTCTACCCACACACATTTGGAACTCTCCTGGGGTACCCTCACACATATTATTCCCTCATTTAGTGGATGTTTTCACAAAAAAGTGAAATTTTCAAAAATCCTAAATATTGGCTGAAAACAACTAAATATCAAGGACTCATTGGGCAAATCGCTCTGGAACTGAAATCAGAACGCTCACTGACATTTGCCCTATCTGAAAGCCTGATAAACGCCGGAAAAATGACTAAGTCCAAAAAGAATTTTTTTTCAAGTTTTTTCAATTTTACCCCCGTGGGATATATATTCTACCCACACACATTTGTAACTCTCCTGGGGTAACCTCACACATATTATTCCCTCATTTAGTGGATATTTTCACAAAAAAGTGACATTTTCAAAAATCCAAAATATTGGCTGAAAACGACTAAATATCAAGGACTCATTGGGCGAATCGCTCTGGAACTGAAATCAGAATGCTCACTGACATTTGACGTATCTGAAAGTCTGATAAACGCCGGAAGAATGACTAAGTCCAAAAAAAAAATTTTTTCAACTTTTTTCAATATATCCCCGTGGGATATATATTCTACCCACACACATTTGGAACTCTCCTGGGGTACCCTCACACATATTATTCCCTCATTTAGTGGATATTTTCACAAAAAAGTGAAATTTTCAAAAATCAAGAAAATTGGCTGAAAACGATGAAATATCAAGGAATCATTGGGCGAATCGCTCTGGAACTGAAATCGGAACGCTCACTAACTTTTGACCTATCTGAAAGTCTGATAAACGCTGGAAAAATTACTAAGTCCAAAAAAAAAATGTTTTCAACTTTTTTCAATTTTACCCCCGTGGGATATATATTCTACCCACACACATTTGGAACTCTCCTGGGGTACCCTCACACATATTATTCCCTCATTTAGTGGATATTTTCACAAAAAAGTGACATTTTCAAAAATCCAAAATATTGGCTGAAAACGACTAAATATCAAGGACTCATTGGGCGAATCGCTCTGGATCTGAAATCGTAACGCTCACTGACATTTCCCCTATCTAAAAGTCTGATAAACGCCGGAAAAATGACTAAGTCCAAAAAAAAAATGTTTTAAACTTTTTTCAATTTTACCCCGTGGGATATATATTCTACCCACACACATTTGGAACTCTCCTGGCTACCCTCACACATATTATTCCCTCATTTAGTGGATATTTTCACAAAAAAGTGACATTTTCAAAAATCCAAAATATTGGCTGAAAACGACTAAATATCAAGGACTCATTGGGCGAATTGTTCTGGAATTGAAATCGGAACGCTCACTGACATTTTCCCTATCTAAAAAGTCTGATAAACGCCGGAAAAATGACTAAGTCCAAAAAAAAATGTTTTCAACTTTTTTCAATTTTACCCCCGTGGGATATATATTCTAACCTCACACATATTATTTCCTCATTTAGTGGATATTTCAACAAAAAAGTGAAATTTTCAAAAATCCAGAAAATTGGCTGAAAACGACTAAATATCAAGAACTCATTGGGCGAATCGCTCTGGAACTGAAATCGGAACTCTCACTGACATTTCCCCTATCTGAAAGTCTGATAAACGCCGGAAAAATTACTAAGTCCCAAAAATAATTTTTTTCAACTTTTTTCAATTTTACCCCCGTGGGATATATATTCTACCCACACACATTTGTAACTCTCCTGGGGTAACCTCACACATATTATTCCCTCATTTAGTGGATATTTTCACAAAAAAGTGACATTTTCAAAAATCCAAAATATTGGCTGAAAACGACTAAATATCAAGGACTCATTGGGCGAATCGCTCTGGGACTGAAATCGGAACGCTCACTGACATTTCCCCTATCTGAAAGTCTGATTAACGCCGGAAAAAATGACTAAGTCCAAAAAAAAATATTTTTCAACTTTTTTCAATTTTACCCCCGTGGGATATATATTCTACCCACACACATTTGGAACTCTCCTGGGGTACCCTCACACATATTATTCCCTCATTTAGTGGATATTTTCACAAAAAAATGAAATTTTCAAAAATCCAGAAAATTGGCTGAAAACAACTAAATATCAAGGACTCATTGGGCGAATCGCTCTGGAACTGAAATCGGAACGCTCATTGACATTTCCCCTATCTGAAAGTCTGATAAACGCCAGAAAAATGACTAAGTCCAAAAAAAAATTTTTTTTAAATTTTTTCAATTTTACCCCCGTTGGATATATATTCTACCCACACACATTTGGAACTCTCCTGGGGTACCCTCACACATATTATTCCCTCATTTAGTGGATATTTTCACAAAAAAGTGAAATTTTCAAAAATCCAAAATATTGGCTGAAAACGACTAAATATCAAGGACTCATTGGGCGAATCGCTGTGGAACTGAAATCGGAACGCTCACTGACATTTCCCCTATCTGAAAGTCTGATAAACGCTGGAAAAATGACTAAGTCCAAAAAAAAATGTTTTTTCAACTTTTTTCAATTTTACCCCCGTATGATATATATTCTACCCTCACACATATTATTCCCTCATTTAGTGGATATTTTCACAAAAAAGTGAAATTTTCAAAAATCCAGAAAATTGGCTGAAAACGACTAAATATCAAGGACTCATTTTGTGAATCGCTCTGGAACTGAAATCGGAACGCTCACTGACATTTCCCCTATCTGAAAGTCTGATAAACGCCAGAAAGAATGACTAAGTCGAAAAAAAAATATTTTTCAACTTTTTTCAATTTTACCCCCGTGGGATATATATTCTACCCACACACATTTGGAACTCTCCTGGGGTACCCTCACACATATTATTCCCTCATATAGTGGATATTTTCACAAAAAAGTGAAATTTTCAAAAATCCAAAATATTAGCTGAAAACGACTAAATATCAAGGACTCATTGGGCGAATCGCTCTGGAACTGAAATCAGACCGCTCACTGACATTTCCCCTATCTGAAAGTCTGATAAACGCTGGAAAAATGACTAAGTCCAAAAAAAAATGTTTTCTCAACTTTTTTCAATTTTACCCCCGTGGGATATATATTCTATTCCCTCATTTAGTGGATATTTTCACAAAAAAGTGAAATTTTCAAAAATCCAGAAAATTGACTGAAAACGACTAAATATCAAGGACTCATTGGGTGAATCGCTCTGGAACTGAAATTGGAACGCTCACTGACATTTCCCCTATCTGAAAATCTGATAAACGGCAGAAAAATGACTAAGTCCAAAAAAAATTTTTTTTGCAACTTTTTTCAATTTTACCCCCGTGGGATATATATTCTACCCACACACATTTGGAACTCTCCTGGGGTACCATCACACATATTATTCCCTCATTTAGTGGATATTTTCTCAAAAAAGTGAAATTTTCAAAAATCCAGAAAATTGGCTGAAAACAACTAAATAACAAGAACTCATTGGGCGAATCGCTCTGGAACTGAAATCGGAACGCTCACAGCCATTTCCCCTATCTGAAAGTCTGATAAACGCCGGAAAAATGACTAAGTCCAAAAAAAAATGTTTTCAACTTTTTTCAATTTTAACCCCGTGGGATATATATTCTACCCTCACACATATTATTCCCCCATTTAGTGGATATTTTCACAAAAAAGTGAAATTTTCAAAAATCCAAAATATTGGCTGAAAACGACTAAATATCAAAGACTCATTGGGCGAATCGCTCTGGAACTGAAATTGGAACGCTCACTGACATTTCCCCTATCTGAAAGTCTGATAAAAGCCGGAAAAATGACTAAGTCCATAAATAAAATGTTTTCAACTTTTTTCAATTTTACCCCCGTGGGATATATATTCTACCCACACACATTTGGAACTCTCCTGGGGTACCCTCACACATATTATTCCCTCATTTAGTGGATATTTTCACAAAAAAGTGAAATTTTCAAAAATCCAAAATATTTGCTGAAAACGACTAAATATCAAGGACTCATTGGGCGAATCGCTCTGGAACTGAAATTGGAACGCTCACTGACATTTCCCCTATGTGAAAGTCTGATAAACAGCAGAAAAATGACTAAGTCCAAAAAAAAATTTTTTTGCAACTTTTTTCAATTTTACCCCCGTGGGATATATATTCTACCCACACACATTTGGAACTCTCCTGGGGTACCCTCACACATATTATACCCTCATTTAGTGGATATTTTCACAAAAAAGTGAAATTTTCAAAAATCCAAAATATTGGCTGAAAACGACTAAATATCAAAGACTCATTGGGCGAATCTCTCTGGAACTGAAATTGGAACGCTCACTGACATTTCCCCTATCTGAAAGTGTGATAAACGCCGGAAAAATGACTAAGTCCATAAATAAAATGTTTTCAACTTTTTTCAATTTTACCCCCGTGGGATATATATTCTACCCACACACAATTGGAACTCTCCTGGGGTACCCTCACACATATTATTCCCTCATTTAGTGGATATTTTCACAAAAAAGTGAAATTTTCAAAAATCCAAAAAATTGGCTGAAAACAACTAAATATCAAGGACTCATTGGTCGAATCGCTCTGGAACTGAAATCGGAATGCTCACTGACATTTCCCCTATCTGAAAGTCTGATAAATGCCAGAAAAACGACTAAGTCAAAAAAAATTTTTTTTCATCTTTTTTCAATTTTACCCTTGTGTGTTATATATTCTACCCACACACATTTGGAACTCTCCTGGGGTACCCTCACACATATTATTCCCTCATTTAGTGGATATTTTCACAAAAAAGTGAAATTTTCAAAAATCCAAAATATTGGCTGAAAACGACTAAATATCAAGGACTCATTGGGCGAATCGCTCTGGAACTGAAATTGGAAAGCTCACTGACATTTCCCCTATCTGAAAGTCTGATAAACGCCGGAAAAAATGACTGAGTCCAGAAAAAAATATTTTTCAACTTTTTTCAATTTTACCCCCGTGGGATATATATTCTACCCACACACATTTGGAACTCTCCTGGGGTACCCTCACACATATTATTCCCTCATTTAGTGGATATTTTCACAAAAAAGTGAAATTTTCAAAAATCCAAAATATTGGCTGAAAACGACTAAATATCAAAGACTCATTGGGCGAATCGCTCTGGAACTGAAATTGGAACGCTCACTGACATTTCCCCTATCTGAAAGTCTGATAAACGCCGGAAAAATGACTAAGTCCATAAATAAAATGTTTTCAACTTTTTTCAATTTTACCCCCGTGGGATATATATTCTACCCACACACATTTGGAACTCTCCTGGGGTACCCTCACACATATTATTCCCTCATTTAGTGGATATTTTCACAAAAAAGTGAAATTTTCAAAAATCCAAAATATTGGCTGAAAACGACTAAATATCAAGGACTCATTGGGCGAATCGCTCTGGAACTGAAATTGGAACACTCACTGACATTTCCCCTATGTGAAAGTCTGATAAACAGCAGAAAAATGACTAAGTCCAAAAAAAAATTTTTTTGCAACTTTTTTCAATTTTACCCCCGTGGGATATATATTCTACCCACACACATTTGGAACTCTCCTGGGGTACCCTCACACATATTATACCCTCATTTAGTGGATATTTTCACAAAAAAGTGAAATTTTCAAAAATCCAAAATATTGGCTGAAAACGACTAAATATCAAAGAATCATTGGGCGAATCGCTCTGGAACTGAAATTGGAACGCTCACTGACATTTCCCCTATCTGAAAGTCTGATAAACGCCGGAAAAATGACTAAGTCCATAAATAAAATGTTTTCAACTTTTTTCAATTTTACCCCCGTGGGATATATATTCTACCCACACACATTTGGAACTCTCCTGGGGTACCCTCACACATATTATTCCCTCATTTAGTGGATATTTTCACAAAAAAGTGAAATTTTCAAAAATCCAAAATATTGGCTGAAAACGACTAAATATCAAGGACTCATTGGGCGAATCGCTCTGGAACTGAAATTGGAACGCTCACTGACATTTCCCCTATGTGAAAGTCTGATAAACAGCAGAAAAATGACTAAGTCCAAAAAAAAATTTTTTTGCAACTTTTTTCAATTTTACCCCCGTGGGATATATATTCTACCCACACACATTTGGAACTCTCCTGGGGTACCCTCACACATATTATACCCTCATTTAGTGGATATTTTCACAAAAAAGTGAAATTTTCAAAAATCCAAAATATTGGCTGAAAACGACTAAATATCAAAGACTCATTGGGCGAATCGCTCTGGAACTGAAATTGGAACGCTCACTGACATTTCCCCTATCTGAAAGTGTGATAAACGCCGGAAAAATGACTAAGTCCATAAATAAAATGTTTTCAACTTTTTTCAATTTTACCCACGTGGGATATATATTCTACCCACACACATTTGGAACTCTCCTGGGGTACCCTCACACATATTATTCCCTCATTTAGTGGATATTTTCACAAAAAAGTGAAATTTTCAAAAATCCAAAAAATTGGCTGAAAACAACTAAATATCAAGGACTCATTGGTCGAATCGCTCTGGAACTGAAATCGGAATGCTCACTGACATTTCCCCTATCTGAAAGTCTGATAAATGCCAGAAAAACGACTAAGTCAAAAAAAATTTTTTTTCATCTTTTTTCAATTTTACCCTTGTGTGATATATATTCTACCCACACACATTTGGAACTCTCCTGGGGTACCCTCACACATATTATTCCCTCATTTAGTGGATATTTTCACAAAAAAGTGAAATTTTCAAAAATCCAAAATATTGGCTGAAAACGACTAAATATCAAGGACTCATTGGGCGAATCGCTCTGGAACTGAAATTGGAAAGCTCACTGACATTTCCCCTATCTGAAAGTCTGATAAACGCCGGAAAAAATGACTGAGTCCAAAAAAAAATATTTTTCAACTTTTTTCAATTTTACCCCCGTGGGATATATATTCTACCCACACACATTTGGAACTCTCCTGGGGTACCCTCACACATATTATTCCCTCATTTAGTGGATATTTTCACAAAAAATTGAAATTTTCAAAAATCCAGAAAATTGGCTGAAAACAACTAAATAACAAGAACTCATCGGGCGAATCGCTCTGGAACTGAAATCGGAACGCTCACAGACACTTCCCCTATCTGAAAGTCTGATAAACGCCGGAAAAATGACTAAGTCCAAAATAAAAATGTTTTCAACTTTTTTCAATTTTAACCCCGTGGGATATATATTCTACCCACACACATTTGGAACTCTCCTGGGGTACCCTCACACATATTATTCCCTCATTTAGTGGATATTTTCACAAAAAAGTGAAATTTTTAAAAATCCCAAAAATTGGCTGAAAACAACGAAATATCAAGGACTCATTGGGCGAATCGCTCTGGATCTGAAATCGTAATGCTCACTGACATTTCCCCTATCTGAAAGTCTGATAAACGCCGGAAAATGACTAAGTCCATAAAAAAAATGTTTTCAACTTTTTTCAATTTTACCCCCGTGGGATATATATTCTACCCTCACACATATTATTCCCTCATTTAGTGGATCTTTTCACAAAAAAGTGAAATTTTCAAAAATCCAGAAAATTGGCTGAAAGCGACTAAATATAAAGGACTCATTGGGCAAATCGCTCTGGAACTGAAATCAGAACGATCACTGATATTTCCCCTATCTGAAAGTCTGATAAACGCCGGAAAAATGACTAAGTCCAGAAAAAAAATTGTTTAAACTTTTTTCAATTTTACCCCTGTGGGATATATATTCTACCCACACACATTTAGAACTCTCCTGGGGTACCCTCACACATATTATTCCCTCATTTAGTGGATATTTTCACAAAAAAGTGAAATTTTCAAAAATCCAGAAAATTGGCTGAAAGCAACTAAATATCAAGGACTCATTGGGCGAATCGCTCTGGAACTGAAATCGGAATGCTCACTGACATTTCCCCTATCTGAAAGTCTGTTAAACGCAGAAAAAATGACTAAGTCCAAAAAAAAATGTTTTTTCAACTTTTTTCAATTTTACCCCCGTGGGATATATATTCTACCCTCACACATATTATTCCCTCATTTAGTGGATATTTTCACAAAAAAGTGAAATTTTCAAAAATCCAGAAAATTGGCTGAAAACGACTAAATATCAAGGACTCATTGGGCGAATCGCTCTGTATCTGAAATCGTAATGCTCACTGACATTTCCCCTATCTGAAAGTCTGATAAATGCCGGAAAAATGACTAAGTCCAGAAAAAAAATGTTTTCAACTTTTTTCAATTTTACCCCCGTGGGTTATATATTCTATTCCCTCATTTAGTGGATATTTTCACAAAAAAGTGAAATTTTCAAAAATCCAAAATATTGGCTGAAAACGACTAAATATCAAGGACTCATTGGGCGAATCACTCTGGGACTGAAATCGGAACGCTCACTGACATTTCCCCTATCTGAAAGTCTGATAAACGCTGGAAAAATGACTAAGTCCAAAAAAAAATGTTTTTTCAACTTTTTTCAATTTTACCCCCGTGGGATATATATTCTATTCACTCATTTAGTGGATATTTTCACAAAAAAGTGAAATTTTCAAAAATCCAGAAAATTGACTGAAAACGACTAAATATCAAGGACTCATTGGGTGAATCGCTCTGGAACTGAAATCGGAACGCTCACTGACATTTCCCCTATCTGAAAGTCTGATAAACGCCGGAAAAATGACTAAGTCCAGAAAAAAATATTTTTCAACTTTTTTCAATTTTACCCCCGTGGGATATATATTCTACCCACACACATTTTTTTCCCTCATTTAGTGGATATTTTCACAAAAAAGTGAAATTTTCAAAAATCCAGAAAATTGGCTGAAAACGACTAAATATCAAGGACTCATTGGGCAAATCGCTCTGGAACTGAAATCGAAACGCTAACTGACATTTCCCCTATCTGAAAGTCTGATAAACGCTCAAAAAATGACTAAGTCTAAAAAAAAATGTTTTTTCAACTTTTTTCAATTTTACCCCCGTGGGATATATATTCTACCCTCACACATTTTTTTCCCTCATTTAGTGGATATTTTCACAAAAAAGTGAAATTTTCAAAAATCCAGAAAATTGGCTGAAAACGACTAAATATCAAGGACTCATTGGGTGAATCGCTCTGGAACTGAAATTGGAACGCTCACTGACATTTCCCCTATCTGAAAATCTGATAAACGCCAGAAAAATGACTAAGTCCAAAAAAAATTTTTTTTCAACTTTTTTCAATTTTACCCCCGTGGGACATATTTTCTACCCACACACATTTGGAAATCTCCTGGGGTACCCTCACACATATTATTCCCTCATTTAGTGGATATTTTCACAAAAAAGTGAAATTTTCAAAAATCCAAAATATTGGCTGAAAATCACTAAATATCAAAGACTCATTGGGCGAATCGCTCTGGAACTGAAATTGGAACGCTCACTGACATTTCCCCTATCTGAAAATCTGATAAACGCCAGAAAAATGACTAAGTCCAAAAAAAATTTTTTTTGCAACTTTTTTCAATTTTACCCCCGTGGGATATATATTCTACCCACACACATTTGGAACTCTCCTGGGGTACCCTCACACATATTATTCCCTCATTTAGTGGATATTTTCTCAAAAAAGTGAAATTTTCAAAAATCCAGAAAATTGGCTGAAAGCGACTAAATATCAAGGACTCATTGGGCAAATCGCTCTGGAACTGAAATCGGAACACTCACTGACATTTCCCCTATCTGAAAGTCTGATAAACGCCGGAAAAATGACTAAGTCCAGAAAAAATTTTTTTTAAACTTTTTTCAATTTTACCCCTGTGGGATATATATTCTACCCTCACACATATTATTCCCTCATTTAGTGGATATTTTCACAAAAAAGTGAAATTTTCAAAAATCCAGAAAATTGGCTGAAAACGACTAAATATCAAGGACTCATTGGGCGAATCGCTCTGTATCTGAAATCGTAATGCTCACTGACATTTCCCCTATCTGAAAGTCTGATAAACGCCGGAAAAATGACTAAGTCCAAAAAAAAATGTTTTCAACTTTTTTCAATTTTACCCCCGTGGGATATATATTCTACCCACACACATTTGGAACTCTCCTGGGGTACCCTCACACATATTATTCCCTCATTTAGTGGATATTTTCACAAAAAAGTGAAATTTTCAAAAATCCAAAATATTGGCTGAAAACGACTAAATATCAAGGACTCATTGGGCGAATCACTCTGGGACTGAAATCGGAACGCTCACTGACATTTCCCCTATCTGAAAGTTTGATAAACGCCAGAAAAATGACTAACTCCAAAAAAAAAAATTTTTTTCAACTTTTTTCAATCTTACCCCCGTGGGTATATATTCTACCCACACACATTTGGAACTCTCCTGGGGTACCCTCACACATATTATTCCCTCATTTAGTGGATATTTTCACAAAAAAGTGAAATTTTCAAAAATCCAGAAAATTGACTGAAAACGACTAAATATCAAGGACTCATTTGGTGAATCGCTCTGGAACTGAAATCGGAACGCTCACTGACATTTCCCCTATCTGAAAGTCTGATAAACGCCGGAAAAAATGACTAAGTCCAAAAAAAATTATTTTTCAACTTTTTTCAATTTTACCCCGTTGGATATATATTCTACCAACACACATTTGGAACTCTCCTGGGGTACCCTCACACATATTATTCCCTCATTTAGTGGATATTTTCACAAAAAAGTGAAATTTTCAAAAATCCAGAAAATTGGCTGAAAACAACTAAATAACAAGAACTCATTGGGCGAATCGCTCTGGAACTGAAATCGGAACGCTCACAGCCATTTCCCCTATCTGAAAGTCTGATAAACGCCGGAAAAATGACTAAGTCCAAAAAAAAAATGTTTTCAACTTTTTTCAACTTTAACCCCGTGGGATATATATTCTACCCTCACACATATTATTCCCTCATTTAGTGGATATTTTCACAAAAAAGTGAAATTTTCAAAAATCCAAAATATTGGCTGAAAACGACTAAATATCAAGGACTCATTGGGCGAATCGCTCTGGAACTGAAATTGGAAAGCTCACTGACATTTCCCCTATCTGAAAGTCTGATAAACGCCGGAAAAATGACTAAGTTCATAAAAAAATGTTTTCAACTTTTTTCAATTTTACCCCCGTGGGATATATATTCTACCCACACACATTTGGAACTCTCCTGGGGTACCCTCACACATATTATTCCCTCATTTAGTGGATATTTTCACAAAAAAGTGAAATTTTCAAAAATCCAGAAAATTGACTGAAAACGACTAAATATCAAGGACTCATTTGGTGAATCGCTCTGGAACTGAAATCGGAACGCTCACTGACATTTCCCCTATCTGAAAGTCTGATAAACGCCGGAAAAAATGACTAAGTCCAAAAAAAAATATTTTTCAACTTTTTTCAATTTTACCCCGTTGGATATATATTCTACCAACACACATTTGGAACTCTCCTGGGGTACCCTCACACATATTATTCCCTCATTTAGTGGATATTTTCACAAAAAAGTGAAATTTTCAAAAATCCAGAAAATTGGCTGAAAACAACTAAATAACAAGAACTCATTGGGCGAATCGCTCTGGAACTGAAATCGGAACGCTCACAGCCATTTCCCCTATCTGAAAGTCTGATAAACGCCGGAAAAATGACTAAGTCCAAAAAAAAAATGTTTTCAACTTTTTTCAATTTTAACCCCGTGGGATATATATTCTACCCTCACACATATTATTCCCTCATTTAGTGGATATTTTCACAAAAAAGTGAAATTTTCAAAAATCCAAAATATTGGCTGAAAACGACTAAATATCAAGGACTCATTGGGCGAATCGCTCTGGAACTGAAATTGGAAAGCTCACTGACATTTCCCCTATCTGAAAGTCTGATAAACGCCGGAAAAATGACTAAGTTCATAAAAAAATGTTTTCAACTTTTTTCAATTTTACCCCCGTGGGATATATATTCTACCCACACACATTTGGAACTCTCCTGGGGTACCCTCACACATATTATTTCCTCATTTAGTGGATATTTTCACAAAAAAGTGAAATTTTCAAAAATCCAAAATATTGGCTGAAAAAGAGTAAATATCAAGGACTCATTGGGCCAACCGCTCTGGAACTGAAATTGGAAAGCTCACTGACATTTCCCCTATCTGAAAGTCTGATAAACGCCGGAAAAATGACTAAGTTCATAAAAAAATGTTTTCAACTTTTTTCAATTTTACCCCCGTGGGATATATATTATACCCACACACATTTGGAACTCTCCTGGGGTACCCTCACACATATTATTTCCTCAATTAGAGGATATTTTCACAAAAAAGTGAAATTTTCAAACATCCAGAAAATTGGCTGAAAACGATTAAATATCAAGGACTCATTGGGCGAATCGCTCTGGATCTGTAATCGTAACGCTCACTGACATTTCCCCTATCTGAAAGTCTGATAAACGCCGGAAAAAATGACTGAGTCCAAAAAAAAATATTTTTCAACTTTTTTCAATTTTACCCCCGTGGGATATATATTCTACCCACACACATTTGGAACTCTCCTGGGGTACCCTCACACATATTATTCCCTCATTTAGTGGGTATTTTCACAAAAAATTGAAATTTTCAAAAATCCAGAAAATTGGCTGAAAACAACTAAATAACAAGAACTCATTGGGCGAATCGCTCTGGAACTGAAATCGGAACGCTCACAGACACTTTCCTATCTGAAAGTCTGATAAACGCCGGAAAAATGACTAAGTCCAAAATAAAAATGTTTTCAACTTTTTTCAATTTTAACCCCGTGGGATATATATTCTACCCACACACATTTGGAATTCTCCTGGGGTACCCTCACACATATTATTCCCTCATTTAGTGGATATTTTCACAAAAAAGTGAAATTTTCAAAAATCCAGAAAATTGGCTGAAAACAACTAAATATCAAGGACTCATTGGGCGATTCGCTCTGGATCTGAAATCATAATGCTCACTGACATTTCCCCTATCTGAAAGTCTGATAAACGCCGGAAAAATGACTAAGTCCATAAAAAAAATGTTTTCAACTTTTTTCAATTTTACCCCCGTGGGATATATATTCTACCCTCACACATATTATTCCCTCATTTAGTGGATATTTTCACAAAAAAGTGAAATTTTCAAAAATCCAGAAAATTGGCTGAAAGCGACTAAATATAAAGGACTCATTGGGCAAATCGCTCTGGAACTGAAATCGGAACGATCACTGATATTTCCCCTATCTGAAAGACTGATAAACGTCGGAAAAATGACTAAGTCCATAAAAAAAATTGTTTAAACTTTTTTCAATTTTACCCCTGTGGGATATATATTCTACCCACACACATTTGGAACTCTCCTGGGGTACCCTCACACATATTGTTCCCTCATTTAGTGGATATTTTCACAAAAAAGTGAAATTTTCAAAAATCCAGAAAATTGGCTGAAAGCAACTAAATATCAAGGACTCATTGGGCGAATCGCTCTGGAACTGAAATCGGAATGCTCACTGACATTTCCCCTATCTGAAAGTCTGTTAAACGCAGAAAAAATGACTAAGTCCATAAAAAAATGTTTTCAACTTTTTTCAATTTTACCCCCGTGGGATATATATTCTACCCACACACATTTGGAACTCTCCTGGGTTACCCTCACACATATTATTTCATCAATTAGTGGATATTTTCACAAAAAAGTTAAATTTTCCAAAATCCAGAAAATTGGCTGAAAACGACTAAATATCAAGGACTCATTGGGCGAATCGTTCTGGAATTGAAATCGGAACGCTCACTGACATTTCCCCTATCTGAAAGTCTGATAAACGCAGGAAAAATTACTAAGTCCCAAAAATAATTTTTTTCAACTTTTTTCAATTTTACCCCGTGGGATATATATTCTACCCACACACATTTGGAACTCTCCTGGGGTACCCTCACACATATTATTTCCTCAATTAGTGGATATTTTCACAAAAAAGTTAAATTTTCAAAAATCCAAAATATTGGTTGAAAACGACTAAATATCAAGGACTCATTCGGCGAATCGCTCTGGGGCTGAAATCAGAACGCTCACTGACATTTTCCCTATCTGAAAGTCTGACAAACGCCAGAAAAATGACTAAGTCCATAAAAAAATGTTTTCAACTTTTTTCAATCTTACCCCCGTGGGATATATATTCTACCCACACACATTTGGAACTCTCCTGGGTTACCCTCACACATATTATTTCCTCAATTAGTGGATATATTCACAAAAAAGTGACATGTTCCAAAATCCAGAAAATTGGCTGAAAACGACTAAATATCAAGGACTCATTGGGCGAATCATTCTGGAATTGAAATCGGAACGCTCACTGACATTGTCCCTATCTGAAAGTCTGATAAACGCCGGAAAAATGACTAAGTCCAAATAAAAATCTTTTCAACTTTTTTCAATTTTACCCCCGTGGGATATATATTCTACCCTCACACATATTATTCCCTCATTTAGTGGATATTTTCACAAAAAAGTGAAATTTTCAAAAATCCAAAATATTGGTTGAAAACGACTAAATATCAAGGACTCATTCGGAGCATCGCTCTGTTACTGAAATCAGAACGCTCCCTGACATTTTCCCTATCTGAAAGTCTGACAAACGCCAGAAAAATGACTAAGTCCAAAAAAAAAATGTTTTCAACTTTTTTCAATTTTACCCCCGTGGGATATATATTCTACCCACACACATTTGGAACTCTCCTGGGGTGCCCTCACACATATTATTCCCTCATTTAGTGGATATTTTCACAAAAAAGTGACATTTTCAAAAATCCAAAATATTGGCTGAAAACGACTAAATATCAAGAACTCATTGGGCGAATCGCTCTGGATCTGAAATCGTAACGCTCACTGACATTTCCCCTATCTGAAAGTCTGATAAACGCCGGAAAAATGACTAAGTCCATAATAAAAATGTTTTCAACTTTTTTCAATTTTACCCCCGTGGGATATATATTCTACCCTCACACATATTATTCCCTCATTTAGTGGATATTTTCACAAAAAAGTGAAATTTTCAAAAATCCAGAAAATTGGCTGAAAGCGACTAAATATAAAGGACTCATTGGGCAAATCGCTCTGGAACTGAAATCGGAACGATCACTGATATTTCCCCTATCTGAAAGTCTGATAAACGCCGGAAAAATGACTAAGTCCAGAAAAAAAATTGTTTAAACTTTTTTCAATTTTACCCCGTGGGATATATATTCTACCAACACACATTTGGAACTCTCCTGGGGTACCCTCACACATATTATTCCCTCATTTAGTGGATATTTTCACAAAAAAGTGAAATTTTCAAAAATCCAGAAAATTGGCTGAAAACAACTAAATAACAAGAACACATTGGGCGAATCGCTCTGGAACTGAAATCGGAACGCTCACAGACATTTCCCCTATCTGAAAGTCTGATAAACGCCGGAAAAATGACTAAGTCCAAAAAAAAAATGTTTTCAACTTTTTTCAATTTTACCCCCGTGGGATATATATTCTACCCACACACATTTGGAACTCTCCTGGGGTACCCTCACACATATTATTCCCTCATTTAGTGGATATTTTCACAAAAAAGTGAAATTTTCAAAAATCCAGAAAATTGGCTGAAAACAACTAAATAACAAGAACACATTGGGCGAATCGCTCTGGAACTGAAATCGGAACGCTCACAGACATTTCCCCTATCTGAAAGTCTGATAAACGCCGGAAAAATGACTAAGTCCAAAAAAAAAATGTTTTCAACTTTTTTCAATTTTACCCCCGTGGGATATATATTCTACCCACACACATTTGGAACTCTCCTGGGGTACCCTCACACATATTATTCCCTCATTTAGTGGATATTTTCACAAAAAAGTGAAATTTTGAAAAATCCAGAAAATTGGCTGAAAACGACTAAATATCAAGGACTCATTGGGCGAATCGTTCTGGAATTGAAATCGGAACGCTCACTGACATTTCCCCTATCTGAAAGTCTGATAAACGCAGGAAAAATTACTAAGTCCCAAAAATAATTTTTTTCAACTTTTTTCAATTTTACCCCGTGGGATATATATTCTACCCACACACATTTGGAACTCTCCTGGGGTGCCCTCACACATATTATTCCCTCATTTAGCGGATATTTTCACAAAAAAGTGAAATTTTCAAAAATCCAAAATATTGGTTGAAAACGACTAAATATAAAGGACTCATTGGGCGAATCGCTCTGGAACTGACATCAGAACGCTCATTGACATTTTCCCTATCTGAAAGTCTGACAAACGCCAGAAAAATGACTAAGTCCATAAAAAAAATGGTTTCAACTTTTTTCAATTTTACCCCCGTGGGATATATATTCTACCCACACACATTTGGAACTCTCCTGGGTTACCCTCACACATATTATTTCCTCAATTAGTGGATATTTTCACAAAAAAGTTAAATTTTCCAAAATCCAGAAAATTGGCTGAAAACGACTAAATATCAAGGACTTATTGGGCGAATCGTTCTGGAATTGAAATCGGAACGCTCACTGACATTTCCCCTATCTGAAAGTATGATAAAAGCCGGAAAAATGACTAAGTCCAAAAAAAAATGTTTTCAACTTTTTTCAATTTTACCCCCGTGGAATATATATTCTACCCTCACACATATTATTCCCTCATTTAGTGGATATTTTCACAAAATTGAAATTTTCAAAAATCCAGAAAATTGGCTGAAAACGACTAAATATCAAGAACTCATTGGGCGAATCGCTCTGGAACTGAAATCGGAATGCTCACTGACATTTCCCCTATGTGAAAGTCTGATAAACGCCGGAAATATTACTAAGTCCCAAAAATAATGTTTTTCAACTTTTTTCAATTTTACCCCCGTGGGATATATATTCTACCCACACACATTTGGAACTCTCCCGGGTTGCCCTCACACATATTATTCCCTCATTTAGAGGATATTTTCACAAAAAAGTGAAATTTTCAAAAGTCCAAAATATTGGTTGAAAACGACTAAATATCAAGGACTCATTCGGCGAATCGCTCTGGGACTGAAATCAGAACGCTCACTGACATTTTCCCTATCTGAAAGTCTGACAAACGCCAGAAAAATGACTAAGTCCAAAAAAAAAATGTTTTCAACTTTTTTCAATTTTACCCCCGTGGGATATATATTCTACCCACACACATTTGGAACTATCCTGGGGTACCCTCACACATATTATTCCCTCATTTAGTGGATATTTTCACAAAAAAGTGAAATTTTCAAAAATCCAGAAAATTGGCTGAAAACGACTAAATATCAAGGAATCATTGGGCGATTCGCTCTGGAATTGAATTCGGAATGCTCACTGACATTTCCCCTATCTGAAAGTCTGATAAACGCCAGAAAAATGACTAAGTCCCAAAAAAAAATTTTTTCAACTTTTTTCAATTTTACCCCCGTTGGATATATATTCTACCCACACACATTTGGAACTCTCCTGGGGTACCCTCACACATATTATTCCCTCATTTAGTGGATATTTTCACAAAAAAGTGAAATTTTCAAAAATTCAGAAAATTGGCTGAAAACGACTAAATATCAAGGACTCATTGGGCGAATCGCTCTGGATCTGAAATCGTAACGCTCACTGACATTTCCCCTATCTGAAAGTCTGATAAACGCTGGAAAAATGACTAAGTCCATAAAAAAAATGTTTTCAACTTTTTTCAACTTTACCCCCCTGGGATATATATTCTACCCTCACACATATTATTCTCTCATTTAGTGGATATTTTCACAAAAAAGTGAAATTTTCAAAAATCCAAAATATTGGCTGAAAACGACTAAATATCAAAGACTCATTGGGCGAATCGCTCTGGAACTGAAATTGGAATGCTCACTGACATTTCCCCTATCTGAAAGTCTGATAAACGCCAGAAAAATGACTAAGTCCAAAAAAAAATTTTTTTGCAACTTTTTTCAATTTTACCCCCGTGGGATATATATTCTACCCTCACACATATTATTCCCTCATTTAGTGGATATTTTCACAAAAAAGTGAAATTTTCAAAAATCCAGAAAATTGGCTGAAGACGACTAAATATCAAGGAATCATTGGGCGAATCGCTCTGGAATTGAAATCGGAATGCTCACTGACATTTCCCCTATCTGAAAGTCTGATAAACGCCGGAAAAATGACTAAGTCCAAAAAAAAAATTTTTTCAACTTTTTTCAATTTTACCCCCGTGGGATATATATTCTACCCTCACACATATTATTGCCTCATTTAGTGGATATTTTCACAAAAAAGTGAAATTTTCAAAAATCCAAAATATTAGCTGAAAACGACTAAATATCAAGGACTCATTGGGCGAATCTCTCTGGAACTGAAATCGGAACGCTCACTGACATTTCCCCTATCTGAAAATCTGATAAACGCTGGAAAAAATGACTAAGTCCAAAAAAAAATGTTTTCAACTTTTTTCAATTTTACCCCCGTGGGATATATATTCTACCCACACACATTTGGAAATCTCCTGGGTTACCCTCACACATATTATTCTCTCATTTAGTGGATATTTTCACAAAAAAGTGAAATTTTCAAAAATCCAAAATATTAGCTGAAAACGACTAAATATCAAGGACTCATTGGGCGAATCTCTCTGGAACTGAAATCGGAACGCTCACTGACATTTCCCCTATCTGAAAATCTGATAAACGCTGGAAAAAATGACTAAGTCCAAAAAAAAATGTTTTCAACTTTTTTCAATTTTACCCCCGTGGGATATATATTCTACCCACACACATTTGGAACTCTCCTGGGGTACCCTCACACATATTATTCCCTCATTTAGTGGATACTTTCACAAAAAAGTGAAATTTTCAAAAATCCAAAATATTGGCTGAAAACGACTAAATATCAAAGACTCATTGGGCGAATCGCTCTGGAACTGAAATTGGAACGCTCACAGACACTTTCCTATCTGAAAGTCTGATAAACGCCGGAAAAATGACTAAGTCCAAAATAAAAATGTTTTCAACTTTTTTCAATTTTAACCCCGTGGGATATATATTCTACCCACACACATTTGGAATTCTCCTGGGGTACCCTCACACATATTATTCCCTCATTTAGTGGATATTTTCACAAAAAAGTGAAATTTTCAAAAATCCAGAAAATTGGCTGAAAACAACTAAATATCAAGGACTCATTGGGCGATTCGCTCTGGATCTGAAATCGTAATGCTCACTGACATTTCCCCTATCTGAAAGTCTGATAAACGCCGGAAAAATGACTAAGTCCATAAAAAAAATGTTTTCAACTTTTTTCAATTTTACCCCCGTGGGATATATATTCTACCCTCACACATATTATTCCCTCATTTAGTGGATATTTTCACAAAAAAGTGAAATTTTCAAAAATCCAGAAAATTGGCTGAAAGCGACTAAATATAAAGGACTCATTGGGCAAATCGCTCTGGAACTGAAATCGGAACGATCACTGATATTTCCCCTATCTGAAAGACTGATAAACGCCGGAAAAATGACTAAGTCCAGAAAAAAAATTGTTTAAACTTTTTTCAATTTTACCCCTGTGGGATATATATTCTACCCACACACATTTGGAACTCTCCTGGGGTACCCTCACACATATTGTTCCCTCATTTAGTGGATATTTTCACAAAAAAGTGAAATTTTCAAAAATCCAGAAAATTGGCTGAAAGCAACTAAATATCAAGGACTCATTGGGCGAATCGCTCTGGAACTGAAATCGGAATGCTCACTGACATTTCCCCTATCTGAAAGTCTGTTAAACGCAGAAAAAATGACTAAGTCCATAAAAAAAATGTTTTCAACTTTTTTCAATTTTACCCCCGTGGGATATATATTCTACCCACACACATTTGGAACTCTCCTGGGTTACCCTCACACATATTATTTCATCAATTAGTGGATATTTTCACAAAAAAGTTAAATTTTCCAAAATCCAGAAAATTGGCTGAAAACGACTAAATATCAAGGACTCATTGGGCGAATCGTTCTGGAATTGAAATCGGAACGCTCACTGACATTTCCCCTATCTGAAAGTCTGATAAACGCAGGAAAAATTACTAAGTCCCAAAAATAATTTTTTTCAACTTTTTTCAATTTTACCCCGTGGGATATATATTCTACCCACACACATTTGGAACTCTCCTGGGGTACCCTCACACATATTATTTCCTCAATTAGTGGATATTTTCACAAAAAAGTTAAATTTTCAAAAATCCAAAATATTGGTTGAAAACGACTAAATATCAAGGACTCATTCGGCGAATCGCTCTGGGGCTGAAATCAGAACGCTCACTGACATTTTCCCTATCTGAAAGTCTGACAAACGCCAGAAAAATGACTAAGTCCATAAAAAAATGTTTTCAACTTTTTTCAATCTTACCCCCGTGGGATATATATTCTACCCACACACATTTGGAACTCTCCTGGGTTACCCTCACACATATTATTTCCTCAATTAGTGGATATATTCACAAAAAAGTGACATGTTCCAAAATCCAGAAAATTGGCTGAAAACGACTAAATATCAAGGACTCATTGGGCGAATCATTCTGGAATTGAAATCGGAACGCTCACTGACATTGTCCCTATCTGAAAGTCTGATAAACGCCGGAAAAATGACTAAGTCCAAATAAAAATCTTTTCAACTTTTTTCAATTTTACCCCCGTGGGATATATATTCTACCCTCACACATATTATTCCCTCATTTAGTGGATATTTTCACAAAAAAGTGAAATTTTCAAAAATCCAAAATATTGGTTGAAAACGACTAAATATCAAGGACTCATTCGGAGCATCGCTCTGTTACTGAAATCAGAACGCTCCCTGACATTTTCCCTATCTGAAAGTCTGACAAACGCCAGAAAAATGACTAAGTCCAAAAAAAAAATGTTTTCAACTTTTTTCAATTTTACCCCCGTGGGATATATATTCTACCCACACACATTTGGAACTCTCCTGGGGTGCCCTCACACATATTATTCCCTCATTTAGTGGATATTTTCACAAAAAAGTGACATTTTCAAAAATCCAAAATATTGGCTGAAAACGACTAAATATCAAGAACTCATTGGGCGAATCGCTCTGGATCTGAAATCGTAACGCTCACTGACATTTCCCCTATCTGAAAGTCTGATAAACGCCGGAAAAATGACTAAGTCCATAATAAAAATGTTTTCAACTTTTTTCAATTTTACCCCCGTGGGATATATATTCTACCCACACACATTTGGAACTCTCCTGGGGTACCCTCACACATATTATTTCCTCAATTAGTGGATATTTTCACAAAAAAGTGAAATTTTCAAAAATCCAGAACTTGGCTGAAAACGACTAAATATCAAGGACTCATTGGGCGAATCGTTCTGGAATTGAAATTGGAACTCTCACAGACATTTTCCCTATCTGAAAGTCTGACAAACGCCAGAAAAATGACTAAGTCCAAAAAAAAAATGTTTTCAACTTTTTTCAATTTTACCCCCGTGGGATATATATTCTACCCACACACATTTGGAACTCTCCTGGGGTACCCTCACACATATTATTCCCTCATTTAGTGGATATTTTCACAAAAAAGTGAAATTTTCAAAAATCCAGAAAATTGGCTGAAAACGACTAAATATCAAGGACTCATTGAGCGAATCGCTCTGGATCTGAAATCGTAACGCTCACTGACATTTCCCCTATCTGAAAGTCTGATAAACGCCGGAAAAACGACTAAGTCCATAAAAAAAATGTTTTCAACTTTTTTCAATTTTACCCCCGTGGGATATATATTCTACCCACACACATTTGGAACTCTCCTGGGGTACCCTCACACATATTATTTCCTCAATTAGTGGATATTTTCACAAAAAAGTGAAATTTTCAAAAATCCAGAACTTGGCTGAAAACGACTAAATATCAAGGACACATTGGGCGAATCGTTCTGGAATTGAAATCGGAACGCTCACTGACATTTCCCCTATCTGAAAGTCTGATAAACGCAGGAAAAATTACTAAGTCCCAAAAATAATTTTTTTCAACTTTTTTCAATTTTACCCCGTGGGATATATATTCTACCCTCACACATATTATTCCCTCATTTAGTGGATATTTTCACAAAAAAGTGAAATTTTCAAAAATCCAGAAAATTGGCTGAAAGCGACTAAATATAAAGGACTCATTGGGCAAATCGCTCTGGAACTGAAATCGGAACGATCACTGATATTTCCCCTATCTGAAAGTCTGATAAACGCCGGAAAAATGACTAAGTCCAGAAAAAAAATTGTTTAAACTTTTTTCAATTTTACCCCGTGGGATATATATTCTACCAACACACATTTGGAACTCTCCTGGGGTACCCTCACACATATTATTCCCTCATTTAGTGGATATTTTCACAAAAAAGTGAAATTTTCAAAAATCCAGAAAATTGGCTGAAAACAACTAAATAACAAGAACACATTGGGCGAATCGCTCTGGAACTGAAATCGGAACGCTCACAGACATTTCCCCTATCTGAAAGTCTGATAAACGCCGGAAAAATGACTAAGTCCAAAAAAAAAATGTTTTCAACTTTTTTCAATTTTACCCCCGTGGGATATATATTCTACCCACACACATTTGGAACTCTCCTGGGGTACCCTCACACATATTATTCCCTCATTTAGTGGATATTTTCACAAAAAAGTGAAATTTTCAAAAATCCAGAAAATTGGCTGAAAACAACTAAATAACAAGAACACATTGGGCGAATCGCTCTGGAACTGAAATCGGAACGCTCACAGACATTTCCCCTATCTGAAAGTCTGATAAACGCCGGAAAAATGACTAAGTCCAAAAAAAAAATGTTTTCAACTTTTTTCAATTTTACCCCCGTGGGATATATATTCTACCCACACACATTTGGAACTCTCCTGGGGTACCCTCACACATATTATTCCCTCATTTAGTGGATATTTTCACAAAAAAGTGAAATTTTGAAAAATCCAGAAAATTGGCTGAAAACGACTAAATATCAAGGACTCATTGGGCGAATCGTTCTGGAATTGAAATCGGAACGCTCACTGACATTTCCCCTATCTGAAAGTCTGATAAACGCAGGAAAAATTACTAAGTCCCAAAAATAATTTTTTTCAACTTTTTTCAATTTTACCCCGTGGGATATATATTCTACCCACACACATTTGGAACTCTCCTGTGGTGCCCTCACACATATTATTCCCTCATTTAGCGGATATTTTCACAAAAAAGTGAAATTTTCAAAAATCCAAAATATTGGTTGAAAACGACTAAATATAAAGGACTCATTGGGCGAATCGCTCTGGAACTGAAATCAGAACGCTCATTGACATTTTCCCTATCTGAAAGTCTGACAAACGCCAGAAAAATGACTAAGTCCATAAAAAAAATGGTTTCAACTTTTTTCAATTTTACCCCCGTGGGATATATATTCTACCCACACACATTTGGAACTCTCCTGGGTTACCCTCACACATATTATTTCCTCAATTAGTGGATATTTTCACAAAAAAGTTAAATTTTCCAAAATCCAGAAAATTGGCTGAAAACGACTAAATATCAAGGACTTATTGGGCGAATCGTTCTGGAATTGAAATCGGAACGCTCACTGACATTTCCCCTATCTGAAAGTATGATAAAAGCCGGAAAAATGACTAAGTCCAAAAAAAAATGTTTTCAACTTTTTTCAATTTTACCCCCGTGGAATATATATTCTACCCTCACACATATTATTCCCTCATTTAGTGGATATTTTCACAAAATTGAAATTTTCAAAAATCCAGAAAATTGGCTGAAAACGACTAAATATCAAGAACTCATTGGGCGAATCGCTCTGGAACTGAAATCGGAACGCTCACTGACATTTCCCCTATGTGAAAGTCTGATAAACGCCGGAAATATTACTAAGTCCCAAAAATAATGTTTTTCAACTTTTTTCAATTTTACCCCCGTGGGATATATATTCTACCCACACACATTTGGAACTCTCCCGGGTTGCCCTCACACATATTATTCCCTCATTTAGAGGATATTTTCACAAAAAAGTGAAATTTTCAAAAGTCCAAAATATTGGTTGAAAACGACTAAATATCAAGGACTCATTCGGCGAATCGCTCTGGGACTGAAATCAGAACGCTCACTGACATTTTCCCTATCTGAAAGTCTGACAAACGCCAGAAAAATGACTAAGTCCAAAAAAAAAATGTTTTCAACTTTTTTCAATTTTACCCCCGTGGGATATATATTCTACCCACACACATTTGGAACTATTCTGGGGTACCCTCACACATATTATTCCCTCATTTAGTGGATATTTTCACAAAAAAGTGAAATTTTCAAAAATCCAGAAAATTGGCTGAAAACGACTAAATATCAAGGAATCATTGGGCGATTCGCTCTGGAATTGAATTCGGAATGCTCACTGACATTTCCCCTATCTGAAAGTCTGATAAACGCCAGAAAAATGACTAAGTCCCAAAAAAAAATTTTTGCAACTTTTTTCAATTTTACCCCCGTTGGATATATATTCTACCCACACACATTTGGAACTCTCCTGGGGTACCCTCACACATATTATTCCCTCATTTAGTGGATATTTTCACAAAAAAGTGAAATTTTCAAAAATTCAGAAAATTGGCTGAAAACGACTAAATATCAAGGACTCATTGGGCGAATCGCTCTGGATCTGAAATCGTAACGCTCACTGACATTTCCCCTATCTGAAAGTCTGATAAACGCTGGAAAAATGACTAAGTCCATAAAAAAAATGTTTTCAACTTTTTTCAACTTTACCCCCCTGGGATATATATTCTACCCTCACACATATTATTCTCTCATTTAGTGGATATTTTCACAAAAAAGTGAAATTTTCAAAAATCCAAAATATTGGCTGAAAACGACTAAATATCAAAGACTCATTGGGCGAATCGCTCTGGAACTGAAATTGGAATGCTCACTGACATTTCCCCTATCTGAAAGTCTGATAAACGCCAGAAAAATGACTAAGTCCAAAAAAAAATTTTTTTGCAACTTTTTTCAATTTTACCCCCGTGGGATATATATTCTACCCTCACACATATTATTCCCTCATTTAGTGGATATTTTCACAAAAAAGTGAAATTTTCAAAAATCCAGAAAATTGGCTGAAGACGACTAAATATCAAGGAATCATTGGGCGAATCGCTCTGGAATTGAAATCGGAATGCTCACTGACATTTCCCCTATCTGAAAGTCTGATAAACGCCGGAAAAATGACTAAGTCCAAAAAAAAAATTTTTTCAACTTTTTTCAATTTTACCCCCGTGGGATATATATTCTACCCTCACACATATTATTGCCTCATTTAGTGGATATTTTCACAAAAAAGTGAAATTTTCAAAAATCCAAAATATTAGCTGAAAACGACTAAATATCAAGGACTCATTGGGCGAATCTCTCTGGAACTGAAATCGGAACGCTCACTGACATTTCCCCTATCTGAAAATCTGATAAACGCTGGAAAAAATGACTAAGTCCAAAAAAAAATGTTTTCAACTTTTTTCAATTTTACCCCCGTGGGATATATATTCTACCCACACACATTTGGAAATCTCCTGGGTTACCCTCACACATATTATTCTCTCATTTAGTGGATATTTTCACAAAAAAGTGAAATTTTCAAAAATCCAAAATATTAGCTGAAAACGACTAAATATCAAGGACTCATTGGGCGAATCTCTCTGGAACTGAAATCGGAACGCTCACTGACATTTCCCCTATCTGAAAATCTGATAAACGCTGGAAAAAATGACTAAGTCCAAAAAAAAATGTTTTCAACTTTTTTCAATTTTACCCCCGTGGGATATATATTCTACCCACACACATTTGGAACTCTCCTGGGGTACCCTCACACATATTATTCCCTCATTTAGTGGATACTTTCACAAAAAAGTGAAATTTTCAAAAATCCAAAATATTGGCTGAAAACGTCTAAATATCAAAGACTCATTGGGCGAATCGCTCTGGAACTGAAATTGGAACGCTCACTGACATTTCCCCTATCTGAAAGTCTGATAAACGGCGGAAAAATGACCAAGTCCAAAAAAAAATGTTTTCAACTTTTTTCAATTTTACCCCCGTGGGATATATATTCTACCCACACACATTTGGAACTCTCCTGGGGTACCCTCACACATATTATTCCCTCATTTAGTGGATATTTTCACAAAAAAGTGAAATTTTCAAAAATCCAGAAAATTGGCTGAAAGCCACTAAATATCAAGGACTCATTGGGCGAATCGCTCTGGAACTGAAATCGGAACGCTCATTGACATTTCCCCTATCTGAAAGTCTGATAAACGCCGGAAAAATGACTAAGTCCAAAAAAAAAATTTTTTAAACTTTTTTCAATTTTACCCCCATGGGATATATATTCTACCCACACACATTTGGAAATCTCCTGGGGTACCCTCACACATATTATTCTCTCATTTAGTGGATATTTTCACAAAAAAGTGAAATTTTCAAAAATCCAAAACATTGGCTGAAAATGACTAAATATCAAGGACTCATTGGGTGAATCGCTCTGGAACTGAAATTGGAAAGCTCGCTGACATTTCCCCTATCTGAAAGTCTGATAAACGCCGGAAAAATGACTAAGTCCAAAAAAAAATGTTTTTTCAACTTTTTTCAATTTTACCCCCGTGGGATATATATTCTACCCTCACACATATTATTCCCTCATTTAGTGGATATTTTCACAAAAAAGTGAAATTTTCAAAAATCCAGAAAATTGTCTGAAAACGACTAAATATCAAGGACTCATTGGGCGAATCGCTCTGGAATTGAAATCGTAATGCTCACTGACATTTCCCCTATCTGAAAGTCTGATAAATGCCGGAAAAATGACTAAGTCCATAAAAAAAATGTTTTCAACTTCTTTCAATTTACCCCCGTGGGATATATATTCTACCCACACACATTTGGAACTCTCCTGGGGTACCCTCACACATATTATTCCCTCATTTAGTGGATATTTTCACAAAAAAGTGAAATTTTCAAAAATCCAAAATTTTAGCTGAAAATGACTAAATATCAAGCACTCATTGGGTGAATCGCTCTGGAACTGAAATCGGAACGCTCACTGACATTTCCCCTATCTGAAAGTCTGATAAACGCCGGAAAAATGACTAAGTCCAAAAAAAAATGTTTTTTCAACTTTTTTCAATTTTACCCCCGTGGGATATATATTCTACCCTCACACATATTATTCCCTCATTTAGTGGATATTTTCACAAAAAAGTGAAATTTTCAAAAATCCAGAAAATTGGCTGAAGACGACTAAATATCAAGGAATCATTGGGCGAATCGCTCTGGAAATGAAATCGGAACGCTCACTGACATTTCCCCTATCTGAAAGTCTGATAAACGTCAGAAAAATGACTAAGTCCATAAAAAAAATGTTTTCAACTTTTTTCAATTTTACCCCCGTGGGATATATATTCTACCCACACACATTTGGAACTCTCCTGGGGTACCCTCACACATATTATTTCCTCAATTAGTGGATATTTTCACAAAAAAGTTAAATTTTCCAAAATCCAGAAAATTGGCTGAAAACGACTAAATATCAAGGACTCATTGGGCGAATCGTTCTGGAATTGAAATCGGAACGCTCACTGACATTTCCCCTATCTGAAAGTCTGATAAACGCCGGAAAAATGACTAAGTCCAAAAAAAAATGTTTTCAACTTTTTTCAATTTTACCCCCGTGGGATATATATTCTACCCTCACACATATTATTCCCTCATTTAGTGGATATTTTCACAAAAAAGTGAAATTTTCAAAAATCCAAAATATTGGCTGAAAACGACTAAATATCAAAGACTCATTGGGCGAATCGCTCTGGAACTGAAATTGGAATGCTCACTGACATTTCCCCTATCTGAAAGTCTGATAAACGCCAGAAAAATGACTAAGTCCAAAAAAAAATTTTTTTGCAACTTTTTTCAATTTTACCCCCGTGGGATATATATTCTACCCACACACATTTGGAACTCTCCTGGGGTACCCTCACACATATTATTCTCTCATTTAGTGGATATTTTCACAAAAAAGTGAAATTTTCAAAAATCCAAAATATTAGCTGAAAACGACTAAATATCAAGGACTCATTGGGCGAATCTCTCTGGAACTGAAATCGGAACGCTCACTGACATTTCCCCTATCTGAAAATCTGATAAACGCTGGAAAAAATGACTAAGTCCAAAAAAAAATGTTTTCAACTTTTTTCAATTTTACCCCCGTGGGATATATATTCTACCCACACACATTTGGAACTCTCCTGGGGTACCCTCACACATATTATTCCCTCATTTAGTGGATACTTTCACAAAAAAGTGAAATTTTCAAAAATCCAAAATATTGGCTGAAAACGACTAAATATCAAAGACTCATTGGGCGAATCGCTCTGGAACTGAAATTGGAACGCTTACTGACATTTCCCCTATCTGAAAGTCTGATAAACGGCGGAAAAATGACCAAGTCCAAAAAAAAATGTTTTCAACTTTTTTCAATTTTACCCCCGTGGGATATATATTCTACCCACACACATTTGGAACTCTCCTGGGGTACCCTCACACATATTATTCCCTCATTTAGTGGATATTTTCACAAAAAAGTGAAATTTTCAAAAATCCAGAAAATTGGCTGAAAGCCACTAAATATCAAGGACTCATTGGGCGAATAGCTCTGGAACTGAAATCGGAACGCTCATTGACATTTCCCCTATCTGAAAGTCTGATAAACGCCGGAAAAATGACTAAGTCCAAAAAAAAAATTTTTTAAACTTTTTTCAATTTTACCCCCGTGGGATATATATTCTACCCACACACATTTGGAAATCTCCTGGGGTACCCTCACACATATTATTCTCTCATTTAGTGGATATTTTCACAAAAAAGTGAAATTTTCAAAAATCCAAAATATTGGCTGAAAACGACTAAATATCAAGGACTCATTGGGCGAATCGTTCTGGAATTGAAATCGGAACGCTCACTGACATTTCCCCTATCTGAAAGTCTGATAAACGCAGGAAAAATTACTAAGTCCCAAAAATAATTTTTTTCAACTTTTTTCAGTTTTACCCCGTGGGATATATATTCTACCCACACACATTTGGAACTCTCCTGGGGTACCCTCACACATATTATTTCCTCAATAAGTGGATATTTTCACAAAAAAGTTAAATTTTCAAAAATCCAAAATATTGGTTGAAAACGACTAAATATCAAGGACTCAT
Source organism: Phyllobates terribilis (assembly GCF_046119375.1). NCBI lineage: Eukaryota > Metazoa > Chordata > Amphibia > Anura > Dendrobatidae > Phyllobates > Phyllobates terribilis. The sequence goes on from NW_027363191.1 coordinate 664,321, forward strand.
TCGGCGAATCGCTCTGGGGCTGAAATCAGAACGCTCACTGACATTTTCCCTATCTGAAAGTCTGACAAACGCCAGAAAAATGACTAAGTCCATAAAAAAATGTTTTCAACTTTTTTCAATCTTACCCCCGTGGGATATATATTCTACCCACACACATTTGGAACTCTCCTGGGTTACCCTCACACATATTATTTCCTCAATTAGTGGATATATTCACAAAAAAGTGACATGTTCCAAAATCCAGAAAATTGGCTGAAAACGACTAAATATCAAGGACTCATTGGGCGAATCATTCTGGAATTGAAATCGGAACGCTCACTGACATTGTCCCTATCTGAAAGTCTGATAAACGCCGGAAAAATGACTAAGTCCAAAAAAAAAATTTTTTAAACTTTTTTCAATTTTACCCCCGTGGGATATATATTCTACCCACACACATTTGGAAATCTCCTGGGGTACCCTCACACATATTATTCTCTCATTTAGTGGATATTTTCACAAAAAAGTGAAATTTTCAAAAATCCAAAATATTGGCTGAAAACGACTAAATATCAAGGACTCATTGGGCGAATCGTTCTGGAATTGAAATCGGAACGCTCACTGACATTTCCCCTATCTGAAAGTCTGATAAACGCAGGAAAAATTACTAAGTCCCAAAAATAATTTTTTTCAACTTTTTTCAATTTTACCCCGTGGGATATATATTCTACCCACACACATTTGGAACTCTCCTGGGGTACCCTCACACATATTATTTCCTCAATAAGTGGATATTTTCACAAAAAAGTTAAATTTTCAAAAATCCAAAATATTGGTTGAAAACGACTAAATATCAAGGACTCATTCGGCGAATCGCTCTGGGGCTGAAATCAGAACGCTCACTGACATTTTCCCTATCTGAAAGTCTGACAAACGCCAGAAAAATGACTAAGTCCATAAAAAAATGTTTTCAACTTTTTTCAATCTTACCCCCGTGGGATATATATTCTACCCACATACATTTGGAACTCTCCTGGGTTACCCTCACACATATTATTTCCTCAATTAGTGGATATATTCACAAAAAAGTGACATGTTCCAAAATCCAGAAAATTGGCTGAAAACGACTAAATATCAAGGACTCATTGGGCGAATCATTCTGGAATTGAAATCGGAACGCTCACTGACATTGTCCCTATCTGAAAGTCTGATAAACGCCGGAAAAATGACTAAGTCCAAATAAAAATCTTTTCAACTTTTTTCAATTTTACCCCCGTGGGATATATATTCTACCCTCACACATATTATTCCCTCATTTAGTGGATATTTTCACAAAAAAGTGAAATTTTCAAAAATCCAAAATATTGGTTGAAAACGACTAAATATCAAGGACTCATTCGGAGCATCGCTCTGTTACTGAAATCAGAACGCTCCCTGACATTTTCCCTATCTGAAAGTCTGACAAACGCCAGAAAAATGACTAAGTCCAAAAAAAAAATGTTTTCAACTTTTTTCAATTTTACCCCCGTGGGATATATATTCTACCCACACACATTTGGAACTCTCCTGGGGTGCCCTCACACATATTATTCCCTCATTTAGTGGATATTTTCACAAAAAAGTGACATTTTCAAAAATCCAAAATATTGGCTGAAAACGACTAAATATCAAGAACTCATTGGGCGAATCGCTCTGGATCTGAAATCGTAACGCTCACTGACATTTCCCCTATCTGAAAGTCTGATAAACGCCGGAAAAATGACTAAGTCCATAATAAAAATGTTTTCAACTTTTTTCAATTTTACCCCCGTGGGATATATATTCTACCCACACACATTTGGAACTCTCCTGGGGTACCCTCACACATATTATTTCCTCAATTAGTGGATATTTTCACAAAAAAGTGAAATTTTCAAAAATCCAGAACTTGGCTGAAAACGACTAAATATCAAGGACTCATTGGGAGAATCGTTCTGGAATTGAAATTGGAACTCTCACAGACATTTTCCCTATCTGAAAGTCTGACAAACGCCAGAAAAATGACTAAGTCCAAAAAAAAAATGTTTTCAACTTTTTTCAATTTTACCCCCGTGGGATATATATTCTACCCACACACATTTGGAACTCTCCTGGGGTACCCTCACACATATTATTCCCTCATTTAGTGGATATTTTCACAAAAAAGTGAAATTTTCAAAAATCCAGAAAATTGGCTGAAAACGACTAAATATCAAGGACTCATTGAGCGAATCGCTCTGGATCTGAAATCGTAACGCTCACTGACATTTCCCCTATCTGAAAGTCTGATAAACGCCGGAAAAACGACTAAGTCCATAAAAAAAATGTTTTCAACTTTTATCAATTTTACCCCCGTGGGATATATATTCTACCCACACACATTTGGAACTCTCCTGGGGTACCCTCACACATATTATTTCCTCAATTAGTGGATATTTTCACAAAAAAGTGAAATTTTCAAAAATCCAGAACATGGCTGAAAACGACTAAATATCAAGGACTCATTGGGCGAATCGTTCTGGAATTGAAATCGGAACGCTCACTGACATTTCCCCTATCTGAAAGTCTGATAAACGCAGGAAAAATTACTAAGTCCCAAAAATAATTTTTTTCAACTTTTTTAATTTTACCCCGTGGGATATATATTCTACCCTCACACATATTATTCCCTCATTTAGTGGATATTTTCACAAAAAAGTGAAATTTTCAAAAATCCAGAAAATTGGCTGAAAGCGACTAAATATAAAGGACTCATTGGGCAAATCGCTCTGGAACTGAAATCGGAACGATCACTGATATTTCCCCTATCTGAAAGTCTGATAAACGCCGGAAAAATGACTAAGTCCAGAAAAAAAATTGTTTAAACTTTTTTCAATTTTACCCCGTGGGATATATATTCTACCAACACACATTTGGAACTCTCCTGGTTTACCCTCACACATATTATTCCCTCATTTAGTGGATATTTTCACAAAAAAGTGAAATTTTCAAAAATCCAGAAAATTGGCTGAAAACAACTAAATAACAAGAACACATTGGGCGAATCGCTCTGGAACTGAAATCGGAACGCTCACAGACATTTCCCCTATCTGAAAGTCTGATAAACGCCGGAAAAATGACTAAGTCCAAAAAAAAAATGTTTTCAACTTTTTTCAATTTTACCCCCGTGGGATATATATTCTACCCACACACATTTGGAACTCTCCTGGGGTACCCTCACACATATTATTCCCTCATTTAGTGGATATTTTCACAAAAAAGTGAAATTTTGAAAAATCCAGAAAATTGGCTGAAAACGACTAAATATCAAGGACTCATTGGGCGAATCGTTCTGGAATTGAAATCGGAACGCTCACTGACATTTCCCCTATCTGAAAGTCTGATAAACGCAGGAAAAATTACTAAGTCCCAAAAATAATTTTTTTCAACTTTTTTCAATTTTACCCCGTGGGATATATATTCTACCCACACACATTTGGAACTCTCCTGGGGTGCCCTCACACATATTATTCCCTCATTTAGCGGATATTTTCACAAAAAAGTGAAATTTTCAAAAATCCAAAATATTGGTTGAAAACGACTAAATATAAAGGACTCATTGGGCGAATCGCTCTGGAACTGAAATCAGAACGCTCATTGACATTTTCCCTATCTGAAAGTCTGACAAACGCCAGAAAAATGACTAAGTCCATAAAAAAAATGGTTTCAACTTTTTTCAATTTTACCCCCGTGGGATATATATTCTACCCACACACATTTGGAACTCTCCTGGGTTACCCTCACACATATTATTTCCTCAATTAGTGGATATTTTCACAAAAAAGTTAAATTTTCCAAAATCCAGAAAATTGGCTGAAAACGACTAAATATCAAGGACTTATTGGGCGAATCGTTCTGGAATTGAAATCGGAACGCTCACTGACATTTCCCCTATCTGAAAGTATGATAAAAGCCGGAAAAATGACTAAGTCCAAAAAAAAATGTTTTCAACTTTTTTCAATTTTACCCCCGTGGAATATATATTCTACCCTCACACATATTATTCCCTCATTTAGTGGATATTTTCACAAAATTGAAATTTTCAAAAATCCAGAAAATTGGCTGAAAACGACTAAATATCAAGAACTCATTGGGCGAATCGCTCTGGAACTGAAATCGGAACGCTCACTGACATTTCCCCTATGTGAAAGTCTGATAAACGCCGGAAAAATTACTAAGTCCCAAAAATAATGTTTTTCAACTTTTTTCAATTTTACCCCGTGGGATATATATTCTACCCACACACATTTGGAACTCTCCCGGGTTGCCCTCACACATATTATTCCCTCATTTAGAGGATATTTTCACAAAAAAGTGAAATTTTAAAAAGTCCAAAATATTGGTTGAAAACGACTAAATATCAAGGACTCATTCGGCGAATCGCTCTGGGACTGAAATCAGAACGCTCACTGACATTTTCCCTATCTGAAAGTCTGACAAACGCCAGAAAAATGACTAAGTCCAAAAAAAAAATGTTTTCAACTTTTTTCAATTTTACCCCCGTGGGATATATATTCTACCCACACACATTTGGAACTATCCTGGGGTACCCTCACACATATTATTCCCTCATTTAGTGGATATTTTCACAAAAAAGTGAAATTTTCAAAAATCCAGAAAATTGGCTGAAAACGACTAAATATCAAGGAATCATTGGGCGATTCGCTCTGGAATTGAATTCGGAATGCTCACTGACATTTCCCCTATCTGAAAGTCTGATAAACGCCAGAAAAATGACTAAGTCCCAAAAAAAAATTTTTTCAACTTTTTTCAATTTTACCCCCGTTGGATATATATTCTACCCACACACATTTGGAACTCTCCTGGGGTACCCTCACACATATTATTCCCTCATTTAGTGGATATTTTCACAAAAAAGTGAAATTTTCAAAAATTCAGAAAATTGGCTGAAAACGACTAAATATCAAGGACTCATTGGGCGAATCGCTCTGGATCTGAAATCGGAACGCTCACTGACATTTCCCCTATCTGAAAGTCTGATAAACGCTGGAAAAATGACTAAGTCCATAAAAAAAATGTTTTCAACTTTTTTCAACTTTACCCCCCTGGGATATATATTCTACCCTCACACATATTATTCTCTCATTTAGTGGATATTTTCACAAAAAAGTGAAATTTTCAAAAATCCAAAATATTGGCTGAAAACGACTAAATATCAAAGACTCATTGGGCGAATCGCTCTGGAACTGAAATTGGAATGCTCACTGACATTTCCCCTATCTGAAAGTCTGATAAACGCCAGAAAAATGACTAAGTCCAAAAAAAAATTTTTTTGCAACTTTTTTCAATTTTACCCCCGTGGGATATATATTCTACCCTCACACATATTATTCCCTCATTTAGTGGATATTTTCACAAAAAAGTGAAATTTTCAAAAATCCAGAAAATTGGCTGAAGACGACTAAATATCAAGGAATCATTGGGCGAATCGCTCTGGAATTGAAATCGGAATGCTCACTGACATTTCCCCTATCTGAAAGTCTGATAAACGCCGGAAAAATGACTAAGTGCAAAAAAAAAATTTTTTCAACTTTTTTCAATTTTACCCCCGTGGGATATATATTCTACCCTCACACATATTATTGCCTCATTTAGTGGATATTTTCACAAAAAAGTGAAATTTTCAAAAATCCAGAAAATTGTCTGAAAACGACTAAATATCAAGGACTCATTGGGCAAATCGCTCTGGATCTGAAATCGTAACGCTCACTGACATTTCCCCTATCTGAAAGTCTGATAAACGCCGGAAAAATGACTAAGTCCAAAAAAAAAATTTTTTAAACTTTTTTCAATTTTACCCCCGTGAGATATATATTCTACCCACACACATTTGGAAATCTCCTGGGTTACCCTCACACATATTATTCTCTCATTTAGTGGATATTTTCACAAAAAAGTGAAATTTTCAAAAATCCAAAATATTAGCTGAAAACGACTAAATATCAAGGACTCATTGGGCGAATCTCTCTGGAACTGAAATCGGAACGCTCACTGACATTTCCCCTATCTGAAAATCTGATAAACGCTGGAAAAAATGACTAAGTCCAAAAAAAAATGTTTTCAACTTTTTTCAATTTTACCCCCGTGGGATATATATTCTACCCACACACATTTGGAACTCTCCTGGGGTACCCTCACACATATTATTCCCTCATTTAGTGGATACTTTCACAAAAAAGTGAAATTTTCAAAAATCCAAAATATTGGCTGAAAACGACTAAATATCAAAGACTCATTGGGCGAATCGCTCTGGAACTGAAATTGGAACGCTCACTGACATTTCCCCTATCTGAAAGTCTGATAAACGGCGGAAAAATGACCAAGTCCAAAAAAAAATGTTTTCAACTTTTTTCAATTTTACCCCCGTGGGATATATATTCTACCCACACACATTTGGAACTCTCCTGGGGTACCCTCACACATATTATTCCCTCACTTAGTGGATATTTTCACAAAAAAGTGAAATTTTCAAAAATCCAGAAAATTGGCTGAAAGCCACTAAATATCAAGGACTCATTGGGCGAATCGCTCTGGAACTGAAATCGGAACGCTCATTGACATTTCCCCTATCTGAAAGTCTGATAAACGCCGGAAAAATGACTAAGTCCAAAAAAAAAATTTTTTAAACTTTTTTCAATTTTACCCCCGTGGGATATATATTCTACCCACACACATTTGGAAATCTCCTGGGGTACCCTCACACATATTATTCTCTCATTTAGTGGATATTTTCACAAAAAAGTGAAATTTTCAAAAATCCAAAACATTGGCTGAAAACGACTAAATATCAAGGACTCATTGGTCGAATCGCTCTGGAACTGAAATTGGAAAGCTCGCTGACATTTCCCCTATCTGAAAGTCTGATAAACGCCGGAAAAATGACTAAGTAAAAAAAAAAATATTTTCAACTTTTTTCAATTTTACCCCCGTGGGATATATATTCTACCCACACACATTTGGAACTCTCCTGGGGTACCTTCACACATATTATTCTCTCATTTAGTGGATATTTTCACAAAAAAGTGACATTTTCAAAAATCCAAAATATTGGCTGAAAACGACTAAATATCAAGGACTCATTGGGCGAATCGCTCTGGATCTGAAATCGTAACGCTCACTGACATTTCCCCTATCTGAAAGTCTGATAAACGCCAGAAAAATGACTAAGTCCAAAAAAAAATGTTTTCAACTTTTTTCAATTTTACCCCCGTGGGATATATATTTTACCCTCACGCATATTATTCCCTCATTTAGTGGATATTTTCACAAAAAAAGTGACATTTTCAAAAATCCAGAAAATTGGCTGAAAGCGACTAAATATCAAGGACTCATTGGGCAAATCGCTCTGGAACTGAAATCGGAATGCTCACTGACATTTCCCCTATCTGAAAGTCTGATAAACGTCAGAAAAATGACTAAGTCCATAAAAAAAATGTTTTCAACTTTTTTCAATTTTACCCCCGTGGGATATATGTTCTACCCACACACATTTGGAACTCTCCTGGGGTACCCTCACACATATTATTTCCTCAATTAGTGGATATTTTCACAAAAAAGTGAAATTTTCCAAAATCCAGAAAATTGGCTGAAAACGACTAAATATCAAGGACTCATTGGGCGAATCGTTCTGGAATTGAAATCGGAACGCTCACTGACATTTCCCCTATCTGAAAGTCTGATAAACGCCGGAAAAATGACTAAGTCCAAAAAAAAATGTTTTCAACTTTTTTCAATTTTACCCCCGTGGGATATATATTCTACCCTCACACATATTATTCCCTCATTTAGTGGATATTTTCACAAAAAAGTGAAATTTTCAAAAATCCAAAATATTGGCTGAAAACGACTAAATATCAAAGACTCATTGGGCGAATCGCTCTGGAACTGAAATTGGAATGCTCACTGACATTTCCCCTATCTGAAAGTCTGATAAACGCCAGAAAAATGACTAAGTCCAAAAAAAAATTTTTTTGCAACTTTTTTCAATTTTACCCCCGTGGGATATATATTCTACCCACACACATTTGGAACTCTCCTGGGGTACCCTCACACATATTATTCCCTCATTTAGTGGATATTTTAAACAAAAAAGTGAAATTTTCAAAAATCCAAAATATTAGCTGAAAATGACTAAATATCAAGGACTCATTGGGTGAATCGCTCTGGAACTGAAATCGGAACGCTCACTGAAATTTCCCCTATCTGAAAGTCTGATAAACGCCGGAAAAATGACTAAGTCCAAAAAAAAATGTTTTTTCAACTTTTTTCAATTTTACCCCCGTGGGATATATATTCTACCCTCACACATATTATTCCCTCATTTAGTGGATATTTTCACAAAAAAGTGAAATTTTCAAAAATCCAGAAAATTGTCTGAAAACGACTAAATATCAAGGACTCATTGGGCGAATCGCTCTGGAATTGAAATCGTAATGCTCACTGACATTTCCCCTATCTGAAAGTCTGATAAATGCCGGAAAAATGACTAAGTCCATAAAAAAAATGTTTTCAACTTCTTTCAATTTACCCCCGTGGGATATATATTCTACCCACACACATTTGGAACTCTCCTGGGGTACCCTCACACATATTATTCCCTCATTTAGTGGATATTTTCACAAAAAAGTGAAATTTTCAAAAATCCAAAATATTAGCTGAAAATGACTAAATATCAAGGACTCATTGGGTGAATCGCTCTGGAACTGAAATCGGAATGCTCACTGACATTTCCCCTATCTGAAAGTCTGATAAACGCCGGAAAAATGACTAAGTCCAAAAAAAAATGTTTTTTCAACTTTTTTCAATTTTACCCCCGTGAGATATATATTCTACCCTCACACATATTATTCCCTCATTTAGTGGATATTTTCACAAAAAAGTGAAATTTTCAAAAATCCAGAAAATTGGCTGAAGACGACTAAATATCAAGGAATCATTGGGCGAATCGCTCTGGAAATGAAATCGGAACGCTCACTGACATTTCCCCTATCTGAAAGTCTGATAAACGCCGGAAAAATGACTAAGTCCAAAAAAAAATTTTTTTCAACTTTTTTCAATTTTACCCCCATGGGATATATATTCTACCCACACACATTTGGAACTCTCCTGGGGTACCCTCACACATATTATTCCCTCATTTAGTGGATATTTTCACAAAAAAGTGAAATTTTCAAAAATCCAAAATATTGGCTGAAAACGATTAAATATCAAAGACTCATTGGGCGAATCGCTCTGGAACTGAAATTGGAAAGCTCACTGACATTTCCCCTATCTGAAAGTCTGATAAACGCCGGAAAAATGACTAAGTAAAAAAAAAAATATTTTCAACTTTTTTCAATTTTACCCCCGTGGGATATATATTCTACCCACACACATTTGGAACTCTCCTGGGGTACCTTCACACATATTATTCTCTCATTTAGTGGATATTTTCACAAAAAAGTGACATTTTCAAAAATCCAAAATATTGGCTGAAAACGACTAAATATCAAGGACTCATTGGGCGAATCGCTCTGGATCTGAAATCGTAACGCTCACTGACATTTCCCCTATCTGAAAGTCTGATAAACGCCAGAAAAATGACTAAGTCCAAAAAAAAATGTTTTCAACTTTTTTCAATTTTACCCCCGTGGGATATATATTTTACCCTCACACATATTATTCCCTCATTTAGTGGATATTTTCACAAAAAAAGTGACATTTTCAAAAATCCAGAAAATTGGCTGAAAGCGACTAAATATCAAGGACTCATTGGGCAAATCACTCTGGAACTGAAATCGGAATGCTCACTGACATTTCCCCTATCTGAAAGTCTGATAAACGTCAGAAAAATGACTAAGTCCATAAAAAAAAATTTTCAACTTTTTTCAATTTTACCCCCGTGGGATATATATTCTACCCACACACATTTGGAACTCTCCTGGGGTACCCTCACACATATTATTTCCTCAATTAGTGGATATTTTCACAAAAAAGTGAAATTTTCCAAAATCCAGAAAATTGGCTGAAAACGACTAAATATCAAGGACTCATTGGGCGAATCGTTCTGGAATTGAAATCGGAACGCTCACTGACATTTCCCCTATCTGAAAGTCTGATAAACGCCGGAAAAATGACTAAGTCCAAAAAAAAATGTTTTCAACTTTTTTCAATTTTACCCCCGTGGGATATATATTCTACCCTCACACATATTATTCCCTCATTTAGTGGATATTTTCACAAAAAAGTGAAATTTTCAAAAATCCAAAATATTGGCTGAAAACGACTAAATATCAAAGACTCATTGGGCGAATCGCTCTGGAACTGAAATTGGAATGCTCACTGACATTTCCCCTATCTGAAAGTCTGATAAACGCCAGAAAAATGACTAAGTCCAAAAAAAAATTTTTTTGCAACTTTTTTCAATTTTACCCCCGTGGGATATATATTCTACCCACACACATTTGGAACTCTCCCGGGGTACCCTCACACATATTATTCCCTCATTTAGTGGATATTTTCACAAAAAAGTGAAATTTTCAAAAATCCAAAATATTGGCTGAAAACGATTAAATATCAAAGACTCATTGGGCGAATCGCTCTGGAACTGAAATTGGAAAGCTCACTGACATTTCCCCTATCTGAAAGTCTGATAAACGCCGGAAAAATGACTAAGTCCAAAAAAAAAATTTTTTAAACTTTTTTCAATTTTACCCCCGTGAGATATATATTCTACCCACACACATTTGGAAATCTCCTGGGTTACCCTCACACATATTATTCTCTCATTTAGTGGATATTTTCACAAAAAAGTGAAATTTTCAAAAATCCAAAATATTAGCTGAAAACGACTAAATATCAAGTACTCATTGGGCGAATCTCTCTGGAACTGAAATCGGAACGCTCACTGACATTTCCCCTATCTGAAAATCTGATAAACGCTGGAAAAAATGACTAAGTCCAAAAAAAAATGTTTTCAACTTTTTTCAATTTTACCCCCGTGGGATATATATTCTACCCACACACATTTGGAACTCTCCTGGGGTACCCTCACACATATTATTCCCTCATTTAGTGGATACTTTCACAAAAAAGTGAAATTTTCAAAAATCCAAAATATTGGCTGAAAACGACTAAATATCAAAGACTCATTGGGCGAATCGCTCTGGAACTGAAATTGGAACGCTCACTGACATTTCCCCTATCTGAAAGTCTGATAAACGGCGGAAAAATGACCAAGTCCAAAAAAAAATGTTTTCAACTTTTTTCAATTTTACCCCCGTGGGATATATATTCTACCCACACACATTTGGAACTCTCCTGGGGTACCCTCACACATATTATTCCCTCATTTAGTGGATATTTTCACAAAAAAGTGAAATTTTCAAAAATCCAGAAAATTGGCTGAAAGCCACTAAATATCAAGGACTCATTGGGCGAATCGCTCTGGAACTGAAATCGGAACGCTCATTGACATTTCCCCTATCTGAAAGTCTGATAAACGCCGGAAAAATGACTAAGTCCAAAAAAAAAATTTTTTAAACTTTTTTCAATTTTACCCCCGTGGGATATATATTCTACCCACACACATTTGGAAATCTCCTGGGGTACCCTCACACATATTATTCTCTCATTTAGTGGATATTTTCACAAAAAAGTGAAGTTTTCAAAAATCCAAAACATTGGCTGAAAACGACTAAATATCAAGGACTCATTGGTCGAATCGCTCTGGAACTGAAATTGGAAAGCTCGCTGACATTTCCCCTATCTGAAAGTCTGATAAACGCCGGAAAAATGACTAAGTAAAAAAAAAAATATTTTCAACTTTTTTCAATTTTACCCCCGTGGGATATATATTCTACCCACACACATTTGGAACTCTCCTGGGGTACCTTCACACATATTATTCTCTCATTTAGTGGATATTTTCACAAAAAAGTGACATTTTCAAAAATCCAAAATATTGGCTGAAAATGACTAAATATCAAGGACTCATTGGGTGAATCGCTCTGGAACTGAAATCGGAACGCTCACTGACATTTCCCCTATCTGAAAGTCTGATAAACGCCGGAAAAATGACTAAGTCCAAAAAAATATGTTTTTTCAACTTTTTTCAATTTTACCCCCGTGGGATATATATTCTACCCTCACACATATTATTCCCTCATTTAGTGGATATTTTCACAAAAAAGTGAAATTTTCAAAAATCCAGAAAATTGGCTGAAGACGACTAAATATCAAGGAATCATTGGGCGAATCGCTCTGGAATTGAAATCGGAATGCTCACTGACATTTCCCCTATCTGAAAGTCTGATAAACGCCGGAAAAATGACTAAGTCCAAAAAAAAAATTTTTTCAACTTTTTTCAATTTTACCCCCGTGGGATATATATTCTACCCTCACACATATTATTGCCTCATTTAGTGGATATTTTCACAAAAAAGTGAAATTTTCAAAAATCCAGAAAATTGTCTGAAAACGACTAAATATCAAGGACTCATTGGGCAAATCGCTCTGGATCTGAAATCGTAATGCTCAATGACATTTCCCCTATCTGAAAGTCTGATAAATGCCGGAAAAATGACTAAGTCCATAAAAAAAATGTTTTCAACTTCTTTCAATTTACCCCCGTGGGATATATATTCTACCCACACACATTTGGAACTCTCCTGGGGTACCCTCACACATATTATTCCCTCATTTAGTGGATATTTTCACAAAAAAGTGAAATTTTCAAAAATCCAAAATATTAGCTGAAAATGACTAAATATCAAGGACTCATTGGGTGAATCGCTCTGGAACTGAAATCGGAATGCTCACTGACATTTCCCCTATCTGAAAGTCTGATAAACGCCGGAAAAATGACTAAGTCCAAAAAAAAATGTTTTTTCAACTTTTTTCAATTTTACCCCCGTGGGATATATATTCTACCCTCACACATATTATTCCCTCATTTAGTGGATATTTTCACAAAAAAGTGAAATTTTCAAAAATATAGAAAATTGGCTGAAGACGACTAAATATCAAGGAATCATTGGGCGAATCGCTCTGGAAATGAAATCGGAACGCTTACTGACATTTCCCCTATCTGAAAGTCTGATAAACGGCGGAAAAATGACCAAGTCCAAAAAAAAATGTTTTCAACTTTTTTCAATTTTACCCCCGTGGGATATATATTCTACCCACACACATTTGGAACTCTCCTGGGGTACCCTCACACATATTATTCTCTCATTTAGTGGATATTTTCACAAAAAAGTGAAATTTTCAAAAATCCAAAACATTGGCTGAAAACGACTAAATATCAAGGACTCATTGGTCGAATCGCTCTGGAACTGAAATTGGAAAGCTCGCTGACATTTCCCCTATCTGAAAGTCTGATAAACGCCGGAAAAATGACTAAGTAAAAAAAAAATATTTTCAACTTTTTTCAATTTTACCCCCGTGGGATATATATTCTACCCACACACATTTGGAACTCTCCTGGGGTACCTTCACACATATTATTCTCTCATTTAGTGGATATTTTCACAAAAAAGTGACATTTTCAAAAATCCAAAATATTGGCTGAAAACGACTAAATATCAAGGACTCATTGGGCGAATCGCTCTGGATCTGAAATCGTAACGCTCACTGACATTTCCCCTATCTGAAAGTCTGATAAACGCCAGAAAAATGACTAAGTCCAAAAAAAAATGTTTTCAACTTTTTTCAATTTTACCCCCGTGGGATATATATTTTACCCTCACACATATTATTCCCTCATTTAGTGGATATTTTCACAAAAAAAGTGACATTTTCAAAAATCCAGAAAATTGGCTGAAAGCGACTAAATATCAAGGACTCATTGGGCAAATCGCTCTGGAACTGAAATCGGAATGCTCACTGACATTTCCCCTATCTGAAAGTCTGATAAACGTCAGAAAAATGACTAAGTCCATAAAAAAAATGTTTTCAACTTTTTTCAATTTTACCCCCGTGGGATATATATTCTACCCACACACATTTGGAACTCTCCTGGGGTACCCTCACACATATTATTTCCTCAATTAGTGGATATTTTCACAAAAAAGTGAAATTTTCCAAAATCCAGAAAATTGGCTGAAAACGACTAAATATCAAGGACTCATTGGGCGAATCGTTCTGGAATTGAAATCGGAACGCTCACTGACATTTCCCCTATCTGAAAGTCTGATAAACGCCGGAAAAATGACTAAGTCCAAAAAAAAATGTTTTCAACTTTTTTCAATTTTACCCCCGTGGGATATATATTCTACCCTCACACATATTATTCCCTCATTTAGTGGATATTTTCACAAAAAAGTGAAATTTTCAAAAATCCAAAATATTGGCTGAAAACGACTAAATATCAAAGACTCATTGGGCGAATCGCTCTGGAACTGAAATTGGAATGCTCACTGACATTTCCCCTATCTGAAAGTCTGATAAACGCCAGAAAAATGACTAAGTCCAAAAAAAAATTTTTTTGCAACTTTTTTCAATTTTACCCCCGTGGGATATATATTCTACCCACACACATTTGGAACTCTCCTGGGGTACCCTCACACATATTATTCTCTCATTTAGTTAATATTTTCACAAAAAAGTGAAATTTTCAAAAATCCAAAATATTAGCTGAAAACGACTAAATATCAAGGACTCATTGGGCGAATCGCTCTGGAACTGAAATTGGAACGCTTACTGACATTTCCCCTATCTGAAAGTCTGATAAACGCCGGAAAAATGACTAAGTAAAAAAAAAAATATTTTCAACTTTTTTCAATTTTACCCCCGTGGGATATATATTCTACCCACACACATTTGGAACTCTCCTGGGGTACCTTCACACATATTATTCTCTCATTTAGTGGATATTTTCACAAAAAAGTGACATTTTCAAAAATCCAAAATATTGGCTGAAAACGACTAAATATCAAGGACTCATTGGGCGAATCGCTCTGGATCTGAAATCGTAACGCTCACTGACATTTCCCCTATCTGAAAGTCTGATAAACGCCAGAAAAATGACTAAGTCCAAAAAAAAATGTTTTCAACTTTTTTCAATTTTACCCCCGTGGGATATATATTTTACCCTCACACATATTATTCCCTCATTTAGTGGATATTTTCACAAAAAAAGTGACATTTTCAAAAATCCAGAAAATTGGCTGAAAGCGACTAAATATCAAGGACTCATTGGGCAAATCGCTCTGGAACTGAAATCGGAATGCTCACTGACATTTCCCCTATCTGAAAGTCTGATAAACGTCAGAAAAATGACTAAGTCCATAAAAAAAATGTTTTCAACTTTTTTCAATTTTACCCCCGTGGGATATATATTCTACCCACACACATTTGGAACTCTCCTGGGGTACCCTCACACATATTATTTCCTCAATTAGTGGATATTTTCACAAAAAAGTGAAATTTTCCAAAATCCAGAAAATTGGCTGAAAACGACTAAATATCAAGGACTCATTGGGCGAATCGTTCTGGAATTGAAATCGGAACGCTCACTGACATTTCCCCTATCTGAAAGTCTGATAAACGCCGGAAAAATGACTAAGTCCAAAAAAAAATGTTTTCAACTTTTTTCAATTTTACCCCCGTGGGATATATATTCTACCCTCACACATATTATTCCCTCATTTAGTGGATATTTTCACAAAAAAGTGAAATTTTCAAAAATCCAAAATATTGGCTGAAAACGACTAAATATCAAAGACTCATTGGGCGAATCGCTCTGGAACTGAAATTGGAATGCTCACTGACATTTCCCCTATCTGAAAGTCTGATAAACGCCAGAAAAATGACTAAGTCCAAAAAAAAATTTTTTTGCAACTTTTTTCAATTTTACCCCCGTGGGATATATATTCTACCCACACACATTTGGAACTCTCCTGGGGTACCCTCACACATATTATTTCCTCAATTAGTGGATATTTTCACAAAAAAGTGAAATTTTCCAAAATCCAGAAAATTGGCTGAAAACGACTAAATATCAAGGACTCATTGGGCGAATCGTTCTGGAATTGAAATCGGAACGCTCACTGACATTTCCCCTATCTGAAAGTCTGATAAACGCCGGAAAAATGACTAAGTCCATAAAAAAAATGTTTTCAACTTTTTTCAATTTTACCCCCGTGGGATATATATTCTACCCTCACACATATTATTCCCTCATTTAGTGGATATTTTCACAAAAAAGTGAAATTTTCAAAAATCCAGAAAATTGGCTGAAAACGACTAAATATCAAGGACTCATTGGGCAAATCGCTCTGGATCTGAAATCGTAACGCTCACTGACATTTCCCCTATCTGAAAGTCTGATAAATGCCGGAAAAATGACTAAGTCCATAAAAAAAATGTTTTCAACTTCTTTCAATTTACCCCCGTGGGATATATATTCTACCCACACACATTTGGAACTCTCCTGGGGTACCCTCACACATATTATTCCCTCATTTAGTGGATATTTTCACAAAAAAGTGAAATTTTCAAAAATCCAAAATATTAGCTGAAAATGACTAAATATCAAGGACTCATTGGGTGAATCGCTCTGGAACTGAAATCGGAACGCTCACTGACATTTCCCCTATCTGAAAGTCTGATAAACGCCGGAAAAATGACTAAGTCCAAAAAAAAATGTTTTTTCAACTTTTTTCAATTTTACCCCCGTGGGATATATATTCTACCCTCACACATATTATTCCCTCATTTAGTGGATATTTTCACAAAAAAGTGAAATTTTCAAAAATCCAGAAAATTGGCTGAAGACGACTAAATATCAAGGAATCATTGGGCGAATCGCTCTGGAATTGAAATCGGAACGCTCACTGACATTTCCCCTATCTGAAAGTCTGATAAACGCTGGAAAAATGACTAAGTCCCAAAAAAATGTTTTTTCAACTTTTTTCAATTTTACCCCCGTGGGATATATATTCTGCCCTCACACATATTATTCCCTCATTTAGTGGATATTTTCACAAAAAAGTGAAATTTTCAAAAATCCAGAAAATTGGCTGAAGACGACTAAATATCAAGGAATCATTGGGCGAATCGCTCTGGAATTGAAATCGGAACGCTCACTGACATTTCCCCTATCTGAAAGTCTGATAAACGCCGGAAAAATGACTAAGTCCAAAAAAAATTTTTTTTCAACTTTTTTCAATTTTACCCCCATGGGATATATATTCTACCCACACACATTTGGAACTCTCCTGGGGTACCCTCACACATATTATTTCCTCATTTAGTGGATATTTTTACAAAAAAGTGAAATTTTCAAAAATCCAAAATATTGGCTGAAAACGACTAAATATCAAGGACTCATTGGGCGAATCGCTGTGGGACTGAAATCGGAACGCTCACTGACATTTCCCCTATCTGAAAGTCTGATAAACGCCGGAAAAATGACTAAGTCCAAAAAAAATTTTTTTTCAACTTTTTTCAATTTTACCCCCGTGGGATATATATTCTACCCACACACATTTGGAACTCTCCTGGGGTACCCTCACACATATTATTCCCTCATTTAGTGGATATTTTCACAAAAAAAGTGAAATTTTCAAAAATCCAAAATATTGGCTGAAAATGACTAAATATCAAGGACTCATTGGGCGAATCGCTCTGGGACTGAAATCGGAACGCTCACTGACATTTCCCCTATCTGAAAGTCTGATAAACGCCAGAAAAATGACTAAGTCCAAAAAAAAATTTTTTTCAATTTTACCCCCGTGGGATATGTATTCTACCCACACACATTTGGAACTCTCCTGGGGTACCCTCACACATATTATTCCCTCATTTAGTGGATATTTTCACAAAAAAGTGAAATTTTCAAAAATCCAAAATATTAGCTGAAAACGACTAAATATCAAGGACTCATTGGGCGAATCGCTCTGGAACTGAAATCGGAACGCTCACTGACATTTCCCCTATCTGAAAGTCTGATAAATGCCGGAAAAATGACTAAGTCCAAAAAAAATTTTTTTTAAACTTTTTTCAATTTTACCCCCGTGGGATATATATTCTACCCTCACACATATTGTTTCCTCATTTAGTGGATATTTTCACAAAAAAGTGAAATTTTCAAAAATCCAAAATATTGGCTGAAAACGACTAAATATCAAGGACTCATTGGGCGAATCGCTCTGGGACTGAAATCGGAACGCTCACTGATATTTCCCCTATCTGAAAATCTGATAAACGCCAGAAAAATGACTAAGTCCAAAAAAAATTTTTTTTAAACTTTTTTCAATTTTACCCCCGTGGGATATATATTCTACCCACACACATTTGGAACTCTCCTGGGGTACCCTCACACATATTATTCCCTCATTTAGTGGATATTTTCACAAAAAAGTGAAATTTTCAAAAATCCAAAATATTAGCTGAAAATGACTAAATATCAAGGACTCATTGGGTGAATCGCTCTGGAACTGAAATCGGAACGCTCACTGATATTTCCCCTATCTGAAAATCTGATAAACGGCAGAAAAATGACTAAGTCCAAAAAAAAATGTTTTTTCAACTTTTTTCAATTTTACCCCCGTGGGATATATATTCTACCCTCACACATATTATTGCCTCATTTAGTGGATATTTTCACAAAAAAAGTGAAATTTTCAAAAATCCAAAATATTGGCTGAAAACGACGAAATATCAAGGACTCATTGGGCGAATCGCTCTGGGACTTAAATCGGAACGCTCACTGACATTTCCCCTATCTGAAAGTCTGATAAACGCCAGAAAAATGACTAAGTCCAAAAAAAAATTTTTTTCAACTTTTTTCAATTTTACCCCCGTGGGATATATATTCTACCCACACACATTTGGAACTCTCCTGGGGTACCCTCAAACATATTATTCCCTCATTTAGTGGATATTTTCACAAAAAAGTGAAATTTTCAAAAATCCAAAATATTAGCTGAAAATGACTAAATATCAAGAACTCATTGGGTGAATCGCTCTGGAACTGAAATCGGAACGCTCACTGACATTTCCCCTATCTGAAAGTCTGATAAACACCGGAAAAATGACTAAGTCCAAAAAAAAATGTTTTTTCAACTTTTTTCAATTTTACCCCCGTGGGATATATATTCTACCCTCACACATATTATTCCCTCATTTAGTGGATATTTTCACAAAAAAGTGAAATTTTCAAAAATCCAGAAAATTGGCTGAAAACGACTAAATATCAAGGACTCATTGGGCAAATCGCTCTGGATCTGAAATCGTAACGCTCACTGACATTTCCCCTATCTGAAAGTCTGATAAATGCCGGAAAAATGACTAAGTCCATAAAAAAAATGTTTTCAACTTCTTTCAATTTACCCCCGTGGGATATATATTCTACCCACACACATTTGGAACTCTCCTGGGGTACCCTCCTCACACATATTATTCCCTCATTTAGTGGATATTTTCACAAAAAAGTGAAATTTTCAAAAATCCAAAATATTAGCTGAAAATGACTAAATATCAAGGACTCATTGGGTGAACCGCTCTGGAACTGAAATCGGAACGCTCACTGACATTTTGCCCTATCTGAAAGTCTGATAAACGCCGGAAAAATGACTAAGTCCAAAAAAAAATGTTTTTTCAACTTTTTTCAATTTTACCCCCGTGGGATATATATTCTACCCTCACACATATTATTCCCTCTTTTAGTGGATATTTTCACAAAAAAGTGAAATTTTCAAAAATCCAGAAAATTGGCTGAAGACGACTAAATATCAAGGAATCATTGGGCGAATCGCTCTGGAATTGAATTCGCAACGCTCACTGACATTTCCCCTATCTGAAAGTCTGATAAACGCCAGAAAAATGACTAAGTCCAAAAAAAAAATTTTTTTCAACTTTTTTCAATTTTACCCCCGTGGGATATGTATTCTACCCACACACATTTGAAACTCTCCTGGGGTACCCTCACACATATTATTCCCTCATTTAGTGGATATTTTCACAAAAAAGTGAAATTTTCAAAAATCCAAAATATTAGCTGAAAACGACTAAATATCAAGGACTCATTGGGCGAATCGCTCTGGAAGTGAAATCGGAACGCTCACTGACATTTCCCCTATCTGAAATTCTGATAAACGCCGGAAAAATGACTAAGTCCAAAAAAAATTTTTTTCAACTTTTTTCAATTTTACCCCCGTGGGATATATATTCTACCCACACACATTTGGAACTCTCCTGGGGTACCCTCAAACATATTATTCCCTCATTTAGTGGATATTTTCACAAAAAAGTGAAATTTTCAAAAATCCAAAATATTAGCTGAAAACGACTAAATATCAAGGACTCATTGGGCGAATCGCTCTGGAACTGAAATCGGAACGCTCACTGACATTTCCCCTATCTGAAAGTCTGATAAACGCCGGAAAAATGACTAAGTCCAAAGAAAATTTTTTTTAAACTTTTTTCAATTTTACCCCCGTGGGATATATATTCTACCCTCACACATATTATTTCCTCATTTAGTGGATATTTTCACAAAAAAGTGAAATTTTCAAAAATCCAAAATATTAGCTGAAAATGACTAAATATCAAGGACTCATTGGGTGAATCGCTCTGGAACTGAAATCGGAACGCTCACTGACATTTCCTCTATCTGAAAGTCTGATAAACGCCGGAAAAATGACTAAGTTCAAAAAAAAATGTTTTTTCAACTTTTTTCAATTTTACCCCCGTGGGATATATATTCTACCCTCACACATTTTATTCCCTCATTTAGTGGATATTTTCACAAAAAAGTGAAATTTTCAAAAATCCAGAAAATTGGCTGAAAACGACTAAATATCAAGGACTCATTGGGCAAATCGCTCTGGATCTGAAATCGTAACGCTCACTGACATTTCCCCTATCTGAAAGTCTGATAAATGCCGGAAAAATGACTAAGTCCATAAAAAAAATGTTTTCAACTTCTTTCAATTTACCCCCGTGGGATATATATTCTACCCACACACATTTGGAACTCTCCTGGGGTACCCTCCTCACACATATTATTCCCTCATTTAGTGGATATTTTCACAAAAAAGTGAAATTTTCAAAAATCCAAAATATTAGCTGAAAATGACTAAATATCAAGGACTCATTGGGTGAATCGCTCTGGAACTGAAATCGGAACGCTCACTGACATTTCCCCTATCTGAAAGTCTGATAAACGCCGGAAAAATGACTAAGTCCAAAAAAAAATGTTTTTTCAACTTTTTTCAATTTTACCCCCGTGGGATATATATTCTACCCTCACACATATTATTCCCTCATTTAGTGGATATTTTCACAAAAAAGTGAAATTTTCAAAAATCCAGAAAATTGGCTGAAGACGACTAAATATCAAGGAATCATTGGGCGAATCGCTCTGGAACTGAAATCGGAACGCTCACTGACATTTCCCCTATCTGAAAGTCTGATAAACGCCGGAAAAATGACTAAGTCCAAAAAAAATTTTTTTTAAACTTTTTTCAATTTTACCCCCGTGTGATATATATTCTACCCTCACACATATTATTTCCTCATTTAGTGGATATTTTTACAAAAAAGTGAAATTTTCAAAAATCCAAAATATTGGCTGAAAACGACTAAATATCAAAGACTCATTGGGCGAATCGCTCTGGGACTGAAATCGGAACGCTCACTGACATTTCCCCTATCTGAAAGTCTGATAAACGGCAGAAAAATGACTAAGTCCAAAAAAAAATTTTTTTCAACTTTTTTCAATTTTACCCCCGTGGGATATATATTCTACCCACACACATTTGGAACTCTCCTGGGGTACCCTCACACATATTATTCCCTCATTTAGTGGATATTTTCATAAAAAAGTGAAATTTTCAAAAATCCAAAATATTGGCTGAAAACGACTAAATATCAAGGACTCATTGGGCAAATCGCTCTGGATCTGAAATCGTAACGCTCACTGACATTTCCCCTATCTGAAAGTCTGATAAATGCCGGAAAAATGACTAAGTCCATAAAAAAAATGTTTTCAACTTCTTTCAATTTACCCCCGTGGGATATATATTCTACCCACACACATTTGGAACTCTCCTGGGGTACCCTCACACATATTATTCCCTCATTTAGTGGATATTTTCACAAAAAAGTGAAATTTTCAAAAATCCAAAATATTAGCTGAAAATGACTAAATATCAAGGACTCATTGGGTGAATCGCTCTGGAACTGAAATCGGAACGCTCACTGACATTTCCCCTATCTGAAAGTCTGATAAATGCCGGAAAAATGACTAAGTCCAAAAAAAAATGTTTTTTCAACTTTTTTCAATTTTACCCCCGGGGGATATATATTCTACCCTCACACATATTATTCCCTCATTTAGTGGATATTTTCACAAAAAAGTGAAATTTTCAAAAATCCAGAAAATTGGCTGAAAACGACTAAATATCAAGGACTCATTGGGCAAATCGCTCTGCATCTGAAATCGTAACGCTCACTGACATTTCCCCTATCTGAAAGTCTGATAAATGCCGGAAAAATGACTAAGTCCATAAAAAAAATGTTTTCAACTTCTTTCAATTTAACCCCGTGGGATATATATTCTACCCACACACATTTGGAACTCTCCTGGGGTACCCTCACACATATTATTCCCTCATTTAGTGGTTATTTTCACAAAAATGTGAAATTTTCAAAAATCCAGAAAATTGGCTGAAAACTACTTAATATCAAGGACTCATTGGGCGAACCGCTCTGGAACTGAAATCGGAACGCTCACTGACATTTCCCCTCTCTGAAAGTCTGATAAATGGCGGAAAAATGACTAAGTCCAAAAAAAAAATTTTTTGAACTTTTTTCAATTTCACCCCCGTGGGATATATATTGTACCCACACACATTTGGAACTCTCCTGGGGTACCCTCACACACATTATTCCCTCATTTAGTTGATATTTTCACAAAATGTGAAATTTTCAAAAATCCAGAAAATTGGCTGAAAACGACTAAATTTCAAGGACTCATTGGGCGAATCGCTCTGGAACTGAAATCGGAACGCTCACTGACATTTGCCCTATCTGAAAGTCTGATAAACGCCGGAAAAATGACTAAGTACAAAAAAAAAATGTTTCTACTTTTTTCAATTTTACCCCCGTAGGATATAAATTCTACCCACACACATTTGGAACTCTCCTGGGGTACCCTCACACATATTATTCCCTCATTTAGTGGTTATTTTCACAAAAATGTGAAATTTTCAAAAATCCAGAAAATTGGCTGAAAACTACTAAATGTCAAGGACTCATTGGGCGAACCGCTCTGGAACTGAAATCGGAACGCTCACTGACATTTCCCCTCTCTGAAAGTCTGATAAACGGCGGAAAAATGACTAAGTCCAAAAAAAAAATTTTTTAAACTTTTTTCAATTTTACCCCCGTGGGATAGATATTCTACCCACACACATTTGGAACTCTCCTGGGGTACCCTCACACATATTATTCCCTCATTTAGTGGATATTTTCACAAAAAAGTGAAATTTTCAAAAATCCAGAAAATTTGCTGAAAGCGACTAAATATCAAGGACTCATTGGGTGAATCGCTCTGGAACTGAAATCAGAACGCTCACTGACATTTGCCCTATCTGAAAGTCTGATAAACGCCGGAAAAATCACTAAGTCCAAAAAAAAAAATTTTTCAACTTTTTTCAATTTTACCCCCGTGGGATATATATTCTACCCACACACATTTGGAACTCTCCTGGGGTACCCTCACACATATTATTCCCTCATTTAGTGGATATTTTCACAAAAAAGTGAAATTTTCAAAAATCCAGAAAATTGGCTGAAAACGACTAAATATCAAGGACTCATTGGGTGATCCACTCTGGAACTGAAATCGGAACGCTCACTGACATTTCCCCTATCTGAAAGTCTGATAAACGCTGTAAAAATGACTAAGTACAAAAAAAAAAATTTTCTACTTTTTTCAATTTTACCCCCGTAGGATATATATTCTACCCACACACATTTGGAACTCTCCTGGGGTACCCTCACACATATTATTCCCTCATTTAGTGGTTATTTTCACAAAAATGTGAAATTTTCAAAAATCCAGAAAATTGGCTGAAAACGACTAAATATCAAGGACTGATTGGGCGAACCGCTCTGGAACTGAAATCGGAACGCTCACTGACATTTCCCCTATCTGAAAGTCTGATAAACGGCGGAAAAATTACTAAGTCCAAAAAAAAAAATTTTTCAACTTTTTTCAATTTCACCCCCGTGGGATATATATTGTACCCACACACATTTGGAACTCTCCTGGGGTACCCTCACACACATTATTCCCTCATTTAGTTGATATTTTCACAAAATGTGAAATTTTCAAAAATCCAGAAAATTGGCTGAAAACGACTAAATTTCAAGGACTCATTGGGTGAATCGCTCTGGAACTGAAATCGGAACGCTCACTGACATTTGCCCTATCTGAAAGTCTGATAAACGCCGGAAAAATGACTAAGTACAAAAAAAAAATGTTTCTACTTTTTTCAATTTTACCCCCGTAGGATATAAATTCTACCCACACACATTTGGAACTCTCCTGGGGTACCCTCACACATATTATTCCCTCATTTAGTGGATATTTTCACAAAAAAGTGAAATTTTCAAAAATCCAGAAAATTTGCTGAAAGCGACTAAATATCAAGGACTCATTGGGTGAATCGCTCTGGAACTGAAATCAGAACGCTCACTGACATTTGCCCTATCTGAAAGTCTGATAAACGCCGGAAAAATCACTAAGTCCAAAAAAAAAAATTTTTCAACTTTTTTCAATTTTACCCCCGTGGGATATATATTCTACCCACACACATTTGGAACTCTCCTGGGGTACCCTCACACATATTATTCCCTCATTTAGTGGATATTTTCACAAAAAAGTGAAATTTTCAAAAATCCAGAAAATTGGCTGAAAACGACTAAATATCAAGGACTCATTGGGTGATCCACTCTGGAACTGAAATCGGAACGCTCACTGACATTTCCCCTATCTGAAAGTCTGATAAACGCTGTAAAAATGACTAAGTACAAAAAAAAAAATTTTCTACTTTTTTCAATTTTACCCCCGTAGGATATATATTCTACCCACACACATTTGGAACTCTCCTGGGGTACCCTCACACATATTATTCCCTCATTTAGTGGTTATTTTCACAAAAATGTGAAATTTTCAAAAATCCAGAAAATTGGCTGAAAACGACTAAATATCAAGGACTCATTGGGCGAACCGCTCTGGAACTGAAATCGGAACGCTCACTGACATTTCCCCTATCTGAAAGTCTGATAAACGGAGGAAAAATTACTAAGTCCAAAAAAAAAAATTTTTCAACTTTTTTCAATTTCACCCCCGTGGGATATATATTGTACCCACACACATTTGGAACTCTCCTGGGGTACCCTCACACATATTATTCCCTCATTTAGTGGTTATTTTCACAAAAATGTGAAATTTTCAAAAATCCAGAAAATTGGCTGAAAACTACTAAATGTCAAGGACTCATTGGGCGAACCGCTCTGGAACTGAAATCGGAACGCTCACTGACATTTCCCCTCTCTGAAAGTCTGATAAACGGCGGAAAAATGACTAAGTCCAAAAAAAAAATTTTTTAAACTTTTTTCAATTTTACCCCCGTGGGATAGATATTCTACCCACACACATTTGGAACTCTCCTGGGGTACCCTCACACATATTATTCCCTCATTTAGTGGATATTTTCACAAAAAAGTGAAATTTTCAAAAATCCAGAAAATTTGCTAAAAGCGACTAAATATCAAGGACTCATTGGGTGAATCGCTCTGGAACTGAAATCAGAACGCTCACTGACATTTGCCCTCTCTGAAAGTCTGATAAACGCCGGAAAAATGACTAAGTCCAAAAAAAAAAATTTTTCAACTTTTTTCAATTTTACCCCCGTGGGATATATATTCTACCCTCACACATTTGGAACTCTCCTGGGGTACCCTCACACATATTATTCCCTCATTTAGTGGATATTTTCACAAAAAAGTGAAATTTTCAAAAATCCAGAAAATTGGCTGAAAACGACTAAATATCAAGGACTCATTGGGTGAACCACTCTGGAACTGAAATCGGAACGCTCACTGACATTTCCCCTATCTGAAAGTCTGATAAACGCTGTAAAAATGACTAAGTACAAAAAAAAAAATTTTCAACTTTTTTCAATTTTACCATCGTAGGATATATATTCTACCCACACACATTTGGAACTCTCCTGGGGTACCCTCACACATATTATTCCCTCATTTAGTGGTTATTTTCACAAAAATGTGAAATTTTCAAAAATCCAGAAAATTGGCTGAAAACGACTAAATATCAAGGACTCATTGGGCGAACCGCTCTGGAACTGAAATCGGAACGCTCACTGACATTTCCCCTATCTGAAAGTCTGATAAACGGCGGAAAAAATACTAAGTCCAAAAAAAAAATTGTTTGAACTTTTTTTAATTTTACCGCCGTGGGATATATATTCTACCCACACACATTTGGAACTCTCCTGGGGTACCCTCACACATATTATTCCCTCATTTAGTGGATATTTTCACAAAAAAGTGAAATTTTCAAAAATCCAGAAAATTGGCTGAAAACTACTAAATGTCAAGGACTCATTGGGCGAACCGCTCTGGAACTGAAATCGGAACGCTCACTGACATTTCCCCTCTCTGAAAGTCTGATAAACGGCGGAAAAATGACTAAGTCCAAAAAAAAAATTTTTTAAACTTTTTTCAATTTTACCCCCGTGGGATAGATATTCTACCCACACACATTTGGAACTCTCCTGGGGTACCCTCACACATATTATTCCCTCATTTAGTGGATATTTTCACAAAAAAGTGAAATTTTCAAAAATCCAGAAAATTTGCTGAAAGCGACTAAATATCAAGGACTCATTGGGTGAATCGCTCTGGAACTGAAATCAGAACGCTCACTGACATTTGCCCTCTCTGAAAGTCTGATAAACGCCGGAAAAATGACTAAGTCCAAAAAAAAAAATTTTTCAACTTTTTTCAATTTTACCCCCGTGGGATATATATTCTACCCTCACACATTTGGAACTCTCCTGGGGTACCCTCACACATATTATTCCCTCATTTAGTGGATATTTTCACAAAAAAGTGAAATTTTCAAAAATCCAGAAAATTGGCTGAAAACGACTAAATATCAAGGACTCATTGGGTGAACCACTCTGGAACTGAAATCGGAACGCTCACTGACATTTCCCCTATCTGAAAGTCTGATAAACGCTGTAAAAATGACTAAGTACAAAAAAAAAAATTTTCAACTTTTTTCAATTTTACCCCCGTAGGATATATATTCTACCCACACACATTTGGAACTCTCCTGGGGTACCCTCACACATATTATTCCCTCATTTAGTGGATATTTTCACAAAAAAGTGAAATTTTCAAAAATCCAGAAAATTGGCTGAAAACGACTAAATATCAAGGACTCATTGGGCGAATCGCTCTGGAACTGAAATCGGAACGCTCACTGACATTTGCCATATCTGCAAGTCTGATAAACGTCGGAAAAATGACTAAGTCCAAAAAAAAAAATTTTTTTAAACTTTTTTCAATTTTACCCCCGTGGGATATATATTCTACCCACACACATTTGGAACTCTCCTGGGGTACCCTCACACATATTATTCCCTCATTTAGTGGATATTTTCACAAAAAAGTGAAATTTTCAAAAATCCAGAAAATTGGCTGAAAACGACTAAACAACAAGGACTCATTGGGCGAATCGCTCTGGAACTGAAATGGGATTGCTCACTGACATTTCCCGTATCTGAAAGTCTGATAAACGCCAGAAAAATGACTAAGTACAAAAAAAAAATTGTTTCTACTTTTTTCAATTTCACCCCCGTAGGATATGTATTCTACCCACACACATTTGGAACTCTCCTGGGGTACCCTCACACATATTATTCCCTCATTTAGTGGTTATTTTCACAAAAATGTGAAATTTTCAAAAATCCAGAAAATTGGCTGAAAACGACTAAATATCAAGGACCCATTGGGTGAATCGCTCTGGAACTGAAATCGGAACGCTCACTGCCATTTGCCCTATCTGAAAGTCTGATAAACGCCGGAAAAATGACTAAGTCCAAAAAAAAAATTTTTTGAACTTTTTTCAATTTTACCCCCGTGGGATATATATTCTACCCATACACATTTGGAACTCTCCTGGGGTACCCTCACACATATTATTCCCTCATTTAGTGGATATTTTCACAAAAAAGTGAAATTTTCAAAAATCCAAAATATTGGCTGAAAACGACTAAATATCAAGGACTCATTGGGCGAATCGCTCTGGAACTGAAATCGGAACGCTCACTGACATTTGCCCTATCTGCAAGTCTGATAAACGTCGGAAAAATGACTAAGTCCAAAAAAAAATTTTTTTTAACTTTTTTCAATTTTACCCCCGTGGGATATATATTCTACCCAAACACATTTGGAACTCTCCTGGGGTACCCTCACACATATTATTCCCTCATTTAGTGGATATTTTCACAAAAAAGTGAAATTTTCAAAAATCCAGAAAATTTGCTGAAAGCGACTTAATATCAAGGACTCATTGGGTGAATCGCTCTGGAACTGAAATCGGAACGCTCACTGACATTTGCCCTATCTGAAAGTCTGATAAACGCCGGAAAAATGACTAAGTCCAAAAAAAAAAATTTTTCAACTTTTTTCAATTTTACCCCCGTGGGATATATATTCTACCCACACACATTTGGAACTCTCCTGGGGTACCCTCACACATATTATTCCCTCATTTAGTGGATATTTTCACAAAAAAGTGAAATTTTCAAAAATCCAGAAAATTGGCTGAAAACAACTAAATATCAAGGACTCATTGGGCGAACCACTCTGGAACTGAAATCGGAATGCTCACTGACATTTCCCCTATCTGAAAGTCTGATAAACGCTGTAAAAATGACTAAGTACAAAAAAAATATTTTTTCTACTTTTTTCAATTTTACCCCCGTAGGATATATATTCTACCCACACACATTTGGAACTCTCCTGGGGTACCCTCACACATATTATTCCCTCATTTAGTGGTTATTTTCACAAAAATGTGAAATTTTCAAAAATCCAGAAAATTGGCTGAAAACGACTAAATATCAAGGACTCATTGGGCGAACCGCTCTGGAAATGAAATCGGAACGCTCACTGACATTTGCCCTATCTGAAAGTCTGATAAACACTGGAAAAATGACTAAGTCCAAAAAAATTTTTTTTTCAACTTTTTTCAATTTTACCCCCGTGGGATATATATTCTACCCACACACATTTGGAACTCTCCTGGGCTACCCTCACACATATTATTCCCTCATTTAGTGGATATTTTCATAAAAAAGCGAAATTTTCAAAAATCCAGAAAATTGGCTGAAAATGACTAAATATCAAAGACTCATTGGGCGAATCGCTCTGGAACTGAAATCGAAACGCTCACTGACATTTGCCCTATCTGCAAGTCTGATAAACGTCGGAAAAATGACTAAGTCTAAAAAAAAATATTTTTCAACTTTTTTCAATTTTACCCCCGTGGGATATATATTCTACCCACACACATTTGGAACTCTCCTGGGGTACCCTCACACATATTATTCCCTCATTTAGTGGATATTTTCACAGAAAAGTGAGATTTTCAAAAATCCAAAAAATTGGCTGAAAGCGACTAAATATCAAGGACTCATTGGCCGAATCGCTCTGGAACTGAAATCGGAATGCTCACTGACATTCGCCCTATCTGAAAGTCTGATAAACGCTGGAAAAATGACTAAGTCCAAAAAAAAATATTTTTCAACTTTTTTCAATTTTACCCCCGTGGGATATATATTCTACCCACACACATTTGGAACTCTCCTGGGGTACCCTCACACATATTATTCCCTCATTTAGTGGATATTTTCACAGAAAAGTGAGATTTTCAAAAATCCAGAAAATTGGCTGAAAACGACTAAATATCAAGGACTCATTGGGCGAATCGCTCTGGAACTGAAATCGGAACGCTCACTGACATTTCCCCTATCTGAAAGTCTGATAAACGCTGGAAAAATGACCAAGTCCAAAAAAATTTTTTTTTCAACTTTTTTCAATTTTACCCCCGTGGGATATATATTCTACCCACACACATTTGGAACTCTCCTGGGGTACCCTCACACATATTATTCCCTCATTTAGTGGATATTTTCACAAAAATGTGAAATTTTCAAAAATCCAGAAAATTGGCTGAAAACGACTAAATATCAAGGACTCATTGGGCGAACCGCTCTGGAACTGAAATCGGAACGCTCACTGACATTTCCCCTATCTGAAAGTCTGATAAACGCCGGAAAAATGACTAAGACCAAAAAAAAAATTTTTTCAACTTTTTTCAATTTTACCCCCGTGGGATATATATTCTACCCACACACATTTGGAACTCTCCTGGGGTACCCTCACACATATTATTCCCTCATTTAGTGGATATTTTCACAGAAAAGTGAGATTTTCAAAAATCCAGAAAATTGGCTGAAAGCGACTAAATATCAAGGACTCATTGGCCGAATCCCTCTGGAACTGAAATCGGAATGCTCACTGACATTCGCCCTATCTGAAAGTCTGATAAACGCTGGAAAAATGACTAAGTCTAAAAAAAAATATTTTTCTTCTTTTTTAATTTTACCCCCGTGGGATATGCATTCTACCCACACACATTTGGAACTCTCCTGGGGTACCCTCACACATATTATTCCCTCATTTAGTGGATATTTTCACAAAAAAGTGACATTTTCAAAAATCCAAAATATTGGCTAAAAACGACTAAATATCAAGGACTCATTGGGCGAACCGCTCTGGAACTGAAATCGGAACGCTCACTGACATTTCCCCTATCTGAAAGTCTGATAAACGCCGGAAAAATGACTAAGTCCAAAAAAAAAATTTTTTCAACTTTTTTCAATTTTACCCCCGTGTGATATATATTCTACCCACACACATTTGGAACTCTCCTGGGGTACCCTCACACATATTATTCCCTCATTTAGTGGATATTTTCACAGAAAAGTGAGATTTTCAAAAATCCAGAAAATTGGCTGAAAGCGACTAAATATCAAGGACTCATTGGTAGTGTTGAGCATTCCGATACTGAAATATTGGGTATCGGCCGATATTCGCGGTATCGGAATTCCGATACTTAATTCCGATACTTTTACAATATCGAATACCGGAATCGGAAGTTCCCATAATGCCTGAGCTCTGCATTGTCTCTGAAGGTTGACAAGTTGGATGGCAGCGGGATCCAGCCTGTCATCAGAATGCCATCCCAGCGGGGGAGAATTCTCCTGATTGTTTAAAAGCCGGCGCGCGGTAAAAAGCCGCCGGCTTTTAAACAATCACACAGCCCCATACTGCTTCCCTGCAGCCTCCCACCCCGATCCTCCGCTCCCCTCGCCACCTCCAATCCCAATCGTAAATTAGGACCGGGCGGGGAGCGCAGCACCAAGGAGCGAAGGACCCGGGCGGGGAAGCCGGCAGTGAAAAGACTTCACCGCCGGCTTTCCCGTTCTGTGCTGCGCTTTCCCGCCGGTTATTTCAAATGAACAGCTGAGGTATCAGGTGATGCCGATCAGCTGTTCATTTGAAGTCGCCGCGGTGTCCTCAGAGGGTTCATGTGAGTTCATGCTTGACTGCATGAACTCACATGAACTTTCCCACGGCCGCACAGGTAAGCCTCACCTCCCAGACCCGTCATGATTGGTGTGTGCGGGTGTCTGTGCGTGTGTCTGCGAGTGTGTGCGGTGTCTGTGAGATGTCTGCGAGTGTGTGCGGGTGTGCGCGGTGTCTGTGCGATGTGTCTGTGCGATGTCTGCATGTGTGTGCGGGGTGTCTGTGCGATGTTTGTGCGGGTGTGCGCGGTGTCTGTGCGTGCAGTCAGACATAGGCCGATGTGACACTACTACTCCCATCGGCCTATGTCTGTCCCCTGTCCACTCGTGCCAGCAGGATCAGCTCGATGGGAGCAGTAGTTCCCATCAGCCTGATCCTGCTATTTAAATTGCCCTACTGTGTCCCCAATAAATGTTAAATACATGTCATTGGTGGCCAGTGGTTACCTACAATAAATTGCTTCATACATTACCTGTCCCTGCTGATCGCCACCTAAAATAAAGTAAAAAATAAAAAACTACACCTATACTCACCTAGACACCTAATTCCCCGAAGCCATCGATCTCCTGTAATAAGATATAAAATAATAAACCACAACCTTATCCTTACCCCTCCGCAGTAGTCCACGAGTGTCCCACGAAGATCTCCAGTTCAGAGCAGCCACATAGAATGTGACCGCTCTGAACCGCTGCCGCCGCTAGAATTACGAGGCCGTAAGGGTTCGCCGGAGTTCAGGCAGCGCTGCTCCGGTTAGCTCCTTTACGGCCCTGCTGTATCGTGAGAAATTCCCACGGTACAGCACTGCCGTAAAGGAGGTCTCCGGAGCTGCGCTGCCTGAATGCACTCCGGTGACCTCAGTCAGGGGCTCCCGCTGCCGGGAGCGGACGTGTTCCCGGCAGTGTGATCTTACAGCAGCCATGCACAGCTGACACCATCTCCAGATGTGACAGCTGTGCATGGGAGATCAGCGCAGGAACGTGGACAGGTAACTATTATTTTTAGTAAACTAAGAATTAAATAAAATTGTGTGTTTTATTTCAAATAAATTATTTTTTTCTGGGTGTAGTGTGTGTTTTTTCTTTTTAACACTTTGTAGGTTAGTAATCGGGGTGTCTTATAGACGCACATCATTACTAACCTGGGCTTCATGGCAGCTGGCGCTGACATGAACCCCACCACTATTACCCCCTGCCACCGCACCAGGGCAGCGTGGAAGAGCGAGGCTAAGTGCCAGAATTGGCGCATCATTTGGATGCGCCATTTCTGGGGCGGCTGACGGCTGGTGTTTCTAGCCTGGGAGGGGGCCATTATTCATGGCACCCTTCCTGGGCTATTAATATCAGCCCCCAGCTGTCTGCCTAGCCTTTGCTAGCTATTAAAATAGGGGGAACCCCACGTAATTTTTTTTGGGGGGGGTCCCCCATTTTAATAGCTAGTAAAGGCTAGGTATTCAGCTGGGGGCTGATATTAGTAGCCTGGGAAGCTCCGTGGGTTTTACCCCCTTCCCAGGCTTCAAACATCTGCCCCAGCCGTCTGCTTAACCTCCGCTAGAGCCTAAAATTATGGGGGATCCCACGCCATTTTTTTTTTAAATAAATCCTTTATTTTAACACTAAATGACATTTGAGGAGTTAATAAAGATGCAGTCCCTAAATTATTATTTATTTTTTAATTAATTTTTCCCAAAACTTTTGACGTGGGCTTCGCCATATTTTTGTATGCGAGCCAGGTACAGCATCCAGCTTCTATGAACGCGCCATTTTCCGGGGCGGCTGCAGACTGCAATTTTCAGCGGGGGGGGGCAGAAAGCTTGGGCCTCCCTGCGCTGCAGATTCCATCCCCCAGCTGCCTAGTTGTACCTGGCTGGACACAAAAATAGGGAGAAGCTCCACGTTTTTTTTTTTTAATTATTTCATGAAATTCATGGAATAATTAAGAAAAAAAGGGCTTCCCTATATTGTTGTGTCCAACCAGGTACAAATAGGCTGCTGGTGGTTGGGGGCACCACGTTCCTGCCAGCTGTACCTGGCTGGACACAAATATAGTGCAAAGCCCCACTTCAATTTTTTTTTAATTATTTCAGGAAGTTCATGAAATAATTAAAAAAAATTTATGTGGGACTTCGCACTATATTTGTGTCCAGTCAGGTACAGCAGGCAGGAACGGGCTGCCCCCAACCACCAGCTGCCTATTTGTACCTAGCCGGACACAACAATATAGGGAAGCCCTTTTTTTCTTAATTATTCCACGAATTTCATGAAATAATTTTAAAAAAAAATACGTGGGGCTTCGCCCTATTTTTGTGTCCAGCCAGGTACAACTAGGCAGCTGGGGGCTGGAATCTGCAGCGCAGGGAGGCCCAAGCTTTCTGGGCCCCACCCGCTGCAAATTGCAGTCCGCAGCCGCCCCGAAAAATGGCGCGTTCATAGAAGCGCCATCTTCTGGCGCTGTACCCAACTCATCCAGGGCCCTGGTGCGGTGGCTCACTGGGTAATAAAGGGGTTAAGGCCAGCTTGGCATTATCAGCTGGCCCTAAGCCCGAAATTCATGGGGTCACGCCAATATTAGACATGACCGCCATGAATTTCTAGTAAAGTATTTAAAAAAAACACAAACACCCAGAAAAAAGTCCTTTAATTGAAATAAAGACACAATTCTTTATTGTTCTAAATTAAACCATACTTACAGTCACGCCCATTCCAGTTGAAGCCAACGATCTCCTTCAATAAAAGAAAAATAATAAAGCAACATCATCCTTACCTTTCCATGGTTCCCATGACAGCTTCAGCTCTGCTACATCGAGATGACAGGCTGGAGCGCAGCAGAACGCTGCCATCCAGCCTGTCATCTCGCAGACACTGAGAAGCGCAGGCATGCTTGCGCTCCTCAGTGTCAGGCTGTGACGGCATAAAGATGAGCCGAGGTCATGTCCAATGAACTCAGCTCACCTCATGCACGTCACTGACACAGTGGGAAAATTCTCCTGCACTCAGCGCTTCAGCGTGAGAATTCTCCCACGCTGTCAGTAACATACATGAGGTGAGGTCATGTCCAATGAACTCAGCTCACCTCATGCACGTCACTGACAGCGTGGGAAAATTTTCCTGCACTCAGCGCTTCAGCGTGAGAATTCTCCCACGCTGTCAGTGACGTACATGAAGTGAGCTGAGTTCATTGGACATGACCTCGGCTTATCTTTATGCCGTCACAGCCAGACACTGAGGAGCGCAAGCATGCCTCCGCTTCTCAGTGTCTGCGGGATGACAGGCTGGATGGCAGCGTTCTGCTGCGGTCCAGCCTGTCATCTCGATGTAGCAGAGCTGAAGCTGTCGTGGGAGCCATGGAAAGGTAAGGATGATGTTGCTTTATTATTTTACTTTTATTGCAGGAGATCGTTGGCTTCAGCTGGAATGGGCGTGACTGTAAGTATGGTTTAATTTAGAACAATAAAGAATTGTGTCTTTATTTCAATTAAAGGACTTTTTTCTGGGTGTTTGTGTTTTTTTTAAATACTTTACTAGAAATTCATGGTGGTCATGTCTAATATTGGCGTGACCCCATGAATTTCGGGCTTAGGGCCAGCTGATAATGCCAAGCTGGCCTAAACCCCTTTATTACCCAGTGAGCCACCGCACCAGGGCCCTGGATGAGTTGGGTACAGCGCCAGAAGATGGCGCTTCTATGAACGCGCCATTTTCTGGGGCGGCTGCGGACTGCAATTTGCAGCGGGTGGGGCCCAGAAAGCTTGGGCCTCCCTGCGCTGCAGATTCCAGCCCCCAGCTGCCTAGTTGTACGTGGCTGGACACAAAAATAGGGCGAAGCTCCACGTATTTTTTTTTTAAATTCATGAAATTCATGGAATAATTAAGAAAAAAAGGGTTTCCCTATATTGTTGTGTCCGGCTGGGTACAAATAGGCTGCTGGTGGTTGGGGGCAGCCCGTTCCTGCCTGCTCTACCTGACTGGACACAAATATAGGGCGAAGCTCCACATCAATTTTTTTTAATTATTTCATGAATTTCCTGAAATAATTAAAAAAAAATTGACGTGGGGCTTCGCACTATATTTGTGTCCAGCCAGGTACAGCAGGCAGGAACGGGCTGCCCCCAACCACCAGCTGCCTATTTGTACCTGGTTGGACACAACAATATAGGGAAGCCCTTTTTTTCTTAATTATTTCATGAATTTCATGAAATAATTAAAAAAAAAAAATACGTGAAGCTTCTCCCTATTTTTGTGTCCAGCCAGGTACAACTAGGCAGCTGGGGGATGGAATCTGCAGCGCAGGGAGGCCCAAGCTTTCTGCCCCCCCCGCTGAAAATTGCAGTCCGCAGCCACCCCGGAAAATGGCGCGTTCATAGAAGCTGGATGCTGTACCTGGCTGACATACAAAAATATGGCGAAGCCCACGTCAAAAGTTTTGGTAAAAACTAATTAAAAAATAAATAATAATTTAGGGACTGCATGTTTATTAACTCCTCAAATGTCATTTAGTGTTAAAATAAAGGATTTATTTAAAAAAAAATTGATGTGGGGCTTCGCCCTATATTTGTGTCCAGCCAGGTACAGCAGGCAGGAACGGGCTGCCCCCAACCACCAGCTGCCTATTTGTACCTGGTTGGACACAACAATATAGGGAAGCCCTTTTTTTCTTAATTATTCCATGAATTTCATGAAATAATTAAAAAAAAAAATGCGTGGGGCTTCGCCCTATTTTTGTGCCCAGCCAGGTACAACTAGGCAGCTGGGGGCTGGAATCCGCAGCGCAGGGAGACCCAAGCTTTCTGGGCCACCCCCGCTGCAAATTGCAGTCCGCAGCCACCCCAGAAAATGGCGCGTCCATAGAAGCGCCATCTTCTGGCGCTGTACCCAACTCATCCAGGGCCCTGGTGCGGTGGCTCACTGGGTAATAAAGGGGTTAAGGCCAGCTTGGCATTATCAGCTGGCCCTAAGCCCGAAATTCATGGGGTCACGCCAATATTAGACATGACCACCATGAATTTCTAGTAAAGTATTTAAAAAAACTCAACACCCAGAATAAAGTCCTTTAATTGAAATAAACACACAATTCTTTATTGCTCTAAATTAAACCATACTTACCATCACGCCCATTCCAGCTGAAGCCAACGATCTCCTGCAATAAAAGTAAAATAATAAAGCAACCTCATCCTTACCTTTCCATGGCTCCCACGACAGCTTCAGCTCTGCTACATCGAGATGACAGGCTGGACCGCAGCAGAACGCTGCCATCCAGCCTGTCATCCCGCAGACACTGAGAAGCGCAGGCAAACTTGCACTCCTCAGTGTCTGGCTGTGACGGCATAAAGATGAGCCGAGATCATGTCCAATGAACTCAGCCCACCTCATGCACGTCACTGACAGCGTGGGAAAATTCTCACGCTGAAGCGCTGAGTGCAGGAGAATTTTCCCACGCTGTCAGTGACGTGCATGAGGTGAGGTCATGTCCAATGAACTCAGCTCACCTCATGCACGTCACTGACAGCGTGGGAAAATTCTCCTGCACTCAGCGCTTTAGAGTGAGAATTTTCCCACGCTGTCAGTGACGTGCATGAGGTGAGCTGAGTTCATTGGACATGACCTCACCTCATGTATGTCACTGACAGCGTGGGAGAATTCTCACGCTGAAGCGCTGAGTGCAGGAGAATTTTCCCACGCTGTCAGTGACGTGCATGAGGTGAGCTGAGTTCATTGGACATGACCTCACCTCATGCACGTCACTGACAGCGTGGGAAAATTCTCCTGCACTCAGCGCTTCAGCGTGAAAATTTTCCCACGCTGTCAGTGACGTGCATGAGGTGAGCTGAGTTCATTGGACATGACCTCACCTCATGTATGTCACTGACAGCGTGGGAGAATTCTCACGCTGAAGCGCTGAGTGCAGGAGAATTTTCCCACGCTGTCAGTGACGTGCATGAGGTGAGCTGAGTTCATTGGACATGAGCTCACCTCATGCACGTCACTGACAGCGTGGGAAAATTCTCCTGCACTCAGCGCTTCAGCGTGAGAATTTTCCCACGCTGTCAGTGACGTGCATGAGGTGAGCTGAGTTCATTGGACATGACCTCACCTTATGTATGTCACTGACAGCGTGGGAGAATTCTCACGCTGAAGCGCTGAGTGCAGGAGAATTTTCCCACACTGTCAGTGACGTGCATGAGGTGAGCTGAGTTCATTGGACATGACCTCGGCTCATCTTTATGCCGTCACAGCCAGACACTGAGGAGCGCAAGCATGCCTGCGCTTCTCAGTGTCCGCGGGATGACAGGCTGGATGGCAGCGTTCTGCTGCGGTCCAGCCTGTCATCTCGATGTAGCAGAGCTGAAGCTGTCGTGGGAACCATGGAAAGGTAAGGATGATGTTGCTTTATTATTTTTCTTTTATTGCAGGAGATCGTTGGCTTCAGCTGGAATGGGCGTGACTGTAAGTATGGTTTAATTTAGAACAATAAAGAATTGTGTGTTTATTTCAATTAAAGGACTTTATTCTGGGTGTTTGTGTTTTTCTTTAACTTTGACTATGGGGTTAGTAATGGGGGTGTCTTATAGACGCCTCTCCATTACTAATCTGGGCTTGATGTCAGCTGGCATTATAAGCTGACATCAACCCCAGCCCTATTACCCCACTGCCACCGCTACAGGGCAGTGGGAAGAGCGAGGCTAAGTGCCAGAATTGGCGCATCCTATGGATGCGCCATTTCTGGGGCGGCTGACGACTGGTGTTTCTAGCCTGGGAGGGGGCCAATATTCATGGCACCCTTACTGGGCTATTAAAATTAGCCCCCAGCTGTCTGCCTAGCCTTTGCTAGCTATTAAATTAGGGGTGACCCCACGTTATTTTTTTGGGGGGGTTCCCCCATTTTAATAGCTAGTAAAGGCTAGGTATTCAGCTGGGGGCTGATATTAGTAGCCTAGGAAGCTCCGTGGGTATTACCCCCTTCCCATTCTTCAAACATTTGCCCCAGCTGTCTGCTTAACCTCCGCTAACACTAAATGACAAGTACAGTAACCAACACTATCACTGTACTTCATATATATGTGACTGACATGTTTCTATGTATCTAATCTATGTGTGAAGCTCTATTCTGTCTGTTATAAATTGTCGGGTACCGCTGCTGAATTGCCGGCCGGCTTTCTTAAAGAGACGGTGCATGAAAACACTATTATTTTTTTAAATAAATCCTTTACACTAAATGACAAGTACAGTAAGCAACACTGTCACTGTACTTCATATATATGTGACTGACATGTTTCTATCTATCTAATCTATGTGTGAAGCTCTATTCTGTCTGTTATAAATTGTCGGGTACAGATGCTGAATTGCCAGCCGGCTTTTTTAAAGAGACGGTGCACGAAAACACTAATATTTTTTTAAATAAATCCTTTACACTAAATGACAAGTTCTGTAAGCAACACTGTCACTGTACTTCATATATATGTGACTGACATGGTTCTATCTATCTAATCTATGTGTGAAGCTCTATTCTTTCTGTTGTAAATTGTCGGGTACCGGTGAATGCCGCTGATGAATTGCCGGCTTTTCATGTCATTCTACATTATTCTTAGTTGTTTTACTTCATGTAGAATTAACCTACAAGGAAAGAAAGGGTTTATTTTCATTCCGATATTTGTGTCCCATTGACTTGCATTGGTTTCCGGTATCGGAATCGGCGATATCCGATACTTTTTGGGTATCGGCCCGATCCAATCCGACACGATATTTCCTGATATCGGAAGGTATCGCTCAACACTATTCATTGGCCGAATCGCTCTGGAACTGAAATCGGAATGCTCACTGACATTCGCCCTATCTGAAAGTCTGATAAACGCTGGAAAATTGACTAAGTCCAAAAAAAAATATTTTTCATCTTTTTTCAATTTTACCCCCGTGGGATATATATTCTACCCACACACATTTGGAACTCTCCTGGGGTACCCTCACACATATTATTCCCTCATTTAGTGGATATTTTCACAGAAAAGTGAGATTTTCAAAAATCCAGAAAATTGGCTGAAAACGACTAAATATCAAGGATTCATTCGGCGAATCGCTCTGGAACTGAAATCGGAATGCTCACTGACATTTCCTCTATCTGAAAGTCTGATAAACGCTGGAAAAATGACTAAGTCCAAAAAAAAATAGTTTTCAACTTTTTTCAATTTTACCCCCGTGGGATATATATTCTACCCACACACATTTGGAACTCTCCTGGGGTACCCTCACACATATTATTCCCTCATTTAGTGGATATTTTCACAGAAAAGTGAGATTTTCAAAAATCCAGAAAATTGGCTGAAAGCGACTAAATATCAAGGACTCATTGGCCGAATCCCTCTGGAACTGAAATCGGAATGCTCACTGACATTCGCCTATCTGAAAGTCTGATAAACGCTGGAAAAATGACTAAGTCCAAAAAAAAATATTTTTCAACTTTTTTTCAATTTTACCCCTGTGGGATATATATTCTACCCACACACATTTGGAACTCTCCTGGGGTACCCTCACACATATTATTCCCTCATTTAGTGGATATTTTCACAGAAAAGTGAGATTTTCAAAAATCCAGACAATTGGCTGAAAACTACTAAATATCAAGGACTCATTGGGCGAACCGCTCTGGAACTGAAATCGGAACGCTCACTGACATTTCCCCTATCTGAAAGTCTGATAAACGCCGGAAAAATGACTAAGTCCAAAAAAAAAATTTTTTCAACTTTTTTCAATTTTACCCCCGTGGGATATATATTCTACCCACAAACATTTGGAACTTTCCTGGGGTACCCTCACACATATTATTCCCACATTTAGTGGATATTTTCACAAAAAAGTGAAATTTTCAAAAATCCAAAATATTGGCTGAAAACGACTAAATATCAAGGATTCATTGGGCGAATCGCTCTGGAACTGAAATCGGAACGCTCACTGACATTTCCTCTATCTGAAAGTCTGATAAACGCTGGAAAAATGACTAAGTCCAAAAAAAAATAGTTTTCAACTTTTTTCAATTTTACAACCGTGGGATATATATTCTACCCACACACATTTGGAACTCTCCTGGGGTACCCTCACACATATTATTCCCTCATTTAGTGGTTATTTTCACAAAAAAGTGAAATTTTCAAAAATCCAAAATATTGGCTGAAAACGACTAAATATCAAGGACTCATTGGGCGAATCGCTCTGGAACTGAAATCGGAACGCTCACTGACATTTCCTCTATCTGAAAGTCTGATAAACGCTGGAAAAATGACTAAGTCCAAAAAAAAATTTTTTTAAACTTTTTTCAATTTTACCCCCGTGGGATATATATTCTACCCACACACATTTGGAACTCTCCTGGGGCACCCTCACACATATTATTCCCTCATTTAGTGGATATTTTCACAGAAAAGTGAGATTTTCAAAAATCCAGAAAATTGGCTGAAAGCGACTAAATATCAAGGACTCATTGGGCGAATCGCTCTGGAACTGAAATCGGAATGCTCACTGACATTCGCCCTATCTGAAAGTCTGATAAAAGTTGGAAAAATGACTAAGTCCAAAAAAAAATATTTTTCAACTTTTTTCAATTTTACAACCGTGGGATATATATTCTACCCACACACATTTGGAACTCTCCTGGGGTACCCTCAAACATATTATTCCCTCATTTAGTGGATATTTACACAAAAAAGTGAAATTTTCAAAAATCCAAAATATTGGCTGAAAACGACTAAATATCAAAGACTCATTGGGTGAATCGCTCTGCAACTGAAATCGGAACGCTCACTGACATTTGCCCTATCTGAAAGTCTGATAAACGCCGGAAAAATGACTAAGTCCAAAAAAAAATTTTTTTTCTACTTTTTTCAATTTTACCCCCGTGGGATATATATTCTACCCACACACATTTGGAACTCTCCTGGGGTACCCTCACACATATTATTCCCTCATTTAGTGGATATTTTCACAGAAAAGTGAGATTTTCAAAAATCCAGAAAATTGGCTGAAAACGACTAAATATCAAGGATTCATTCGGCGAATCGCTCTGGAACTGAAATCGGAATGCTCACTGACATTTCCTCTATCTGAAAGTCTGATAAACGCTGGAAAAATGACTAAGTCCAAAAAAAAATAGTTTTCAACTTTTTTCAATTTTACCCCCGTGGGATATATATTCTACCCACACACATTTGGAACTCTCCTGGGGTACCCTCACACATATTATTCCCTCATTTAGTGGATATTTTCACAGAAAAGTGAGATTTTCAAAAATCCAGAAAATTGGCTGAAAGCGACTAAATATCAAGGACTCATTGGCCGAATCCCTCTGGAACTGAAATCGGAATGCTCACTGACATTCGCCTATCTGAAAGTCTGATAAACGCTGGAAAAATGACTAAGTCCAAAAAAAAATATTTTTCAACTTTTTTTCAATTTTACCCCTGTGGGATATATATTCTACCCACACACATTTGGAACTCTCCTGGGGTACCCTCACACATATTATTCCCTCATTTAGTGGATATTTTCACAGAAAAGTGAGATTTTCAAAAATCCAGACAATTGGCTGAAAACTACTAAATATCAAGGACTCATTGGGCGAACCGCTCTGGAACTGAAATCGGAACGCTCACTGACATTTCCCCTATCTGAAAGTCTGATAAACGCCGGAAAAATGACTAAGTCCAAAAAAAAAATTTTTTCAACTTTTTTCAATTTTACCCCCGTGGGATATATATTCTACCCACAAACATTTGGAACTTTCCTGGGGTACCCTCACACATATTATTCCCACATTTAGTGGATATTTTCACAAAAAAGTGAAATTTTCAAAAATCCAAAATATTGGCTGAAAACGACTAAATATCAAGGATTCATTGGGCGAATCGCTCTGGAACTGAAATCGGAACGCTCACTGACATTTCCTCTATCTGAAAGTCTGATAAACGCTGGAAAAATGACTAAGTCCAAAAAAAAATAGTTTTCAACTTTTTTCAATTTTACAACCGTGGGATATATATTCTACCCACACACATTTGGAACTCTCCTGGGGTACCCTCACACATATTATTCCCTCATTTAGTGGTTATTTTCACAAAAAAGTGAAATTTTCAAAAATCCAAAATATTGGCTGAAAACGACTAAATATCAAGGACTCATTGGGCGAATCGCTCTGGAACTGAAATCGGAACGCTCACTGACATTTCCTCTATCTGAAAGTCTGATAAACGCTGGAAAAATGACTAAGTCCAAAAAAAAATTTTTTTAAACTTTTTTCAATTTTACCCCCGTGGGATATATATTCTACCCACACACATTTGGAACTCTCCTGGGGCACCCTCACACATATTATTCCCTCATTTAGTGGATATTTTCACAGAAAAGTGAGATTTTCAAAAATCCAGAAAATTGGCTGAAAGCGACTAAATATCAAGGACTCATTGGGCGAATCGCTCTGGAACTGAAATCGGAATGCTCACTGACATTCGCCCTATCTGAAAGTCTGATAAAAGTTGGAAAAATGACTAAGTCCAAAAAAAAATATTTTTCAACTTTTTTCAATTTTACAACCGTGGGATATATATTCTACCCACACACATTTGGAACTCTCCTGGGGTACCCTCAAACATATTATTCCCTCATTTAGTGGATATTTACACAAAAAAGTGAAATTTTCAAAAATCCAAAATATTGGC
This sequence comes from Phyllobates terribilis, assembly GCF_046119375.1. Classification (NCBI taxonomy): domain Eukaryota; kingdom Metazoa; phylum Chordata; class Amphibia; order Anura; family Dendrobatidae; genus Phyllobates; species Phyllobates terribilis. The sequence goes on from NW_027363191.1 coordinate 707,753, forward strand.
TGAAAACGACTAAATATCAAAGACTCATTGGGTGAATCGCTCTGCAACTGAAATCGGAACGCTCACTGACATTTGCCCTATCTGAAAGTCTGATAAACGCCGGAAAAATGACTAAGTCCAAAAAAAAATTTTTTTCTACTTTTTTCAATTTTACCCCCGTGGGATATATATTCTACCCACACACATTTGGAACTCTCCTGGGGTACCCTCACACATATTATTTCCTCATTTAGTGGTTATTTTCACAAAAAAGTGAAATTTTCAAAAATCCAGAAAATTGGCTGAAAACGACTAAATATCAAGGACTCATTGGGCGAACCACTCTGGAACTGAAATCGGAACGCTCACTGACATTTCCCCTATCTGAAAGTCTGATAAACGGCGGAAAAATTACTAAGTCCAAAAAAAAAATTTTTTCAACTTTTTTCAATTTTACCCCCGTGGGATATATATTCTACCCACAGGCATTTGGAACACTCCTGGGGTACCCTCACACATATTATTCCCTCATTTAGTGGATATTTTCACAAAAAAGTGAAATTTTCAAAAAGCCAGAAAATTGGCTGAAAACGACTAAATATCAAGGACTCATTGGGCGAACCGCTCTGGAACTGAAATCGGAACGTTCACTGACATTTCCCCTATCTGAAAGTCTGATAAACGGCGGAAAAATTACTAAGTCCAAAAAAAAAATTTTTTCAACTTTTTTCAATTTTACCCCCGTGGGATATATATTCTACCCACAGGCATTTGGAACTCTCCTGGGGTACCCTCACACATATTATTCCCTCATTTAGTGGATATTTTCACAAAAATGTGAAATTTTCACAAATCCAAAATATTGGCTGAAAACGACTAAATATCAAGGACTCATTGGGCGAATCGCTCTGGAACTGAAATCGGATTGCTCACTGACATTCGCCCTATCTGAAAGTCTGATAAAAGTTGGAAAAATGACTAAGTCCAAAAAAAAATATTTTTCAACTTTTTTCAATTTTACAACCGTGGGATATATATTCTACCCACACACATTTGGAACTCTCCTGGGATACCCTCACACATATTATTCCCTCATTTAGTGGATATTTTCACAAAAATGTGAAATTTTCAAAAATCCAGAAAATTGGCTGAAAACGACTAAATATCAAGGACTCATTGGGCAAATCGCTCTGCAACTGAAATCGGAATGCTCACTGACATTTGCCCTATCTGAAAGTCTAATAAACGGCGGAAAAATGACTAAGTCCAAAAAAAAAATTTTTTTCAACTTTTTTCAATTTTACCCCTGTGGGATATATATTCTACCCACACACATTTGGAACTCTCCTGGGGTACCCTCATATATATTATTCCCTCATTTAGTGGATATTTTCACAAAAAAGTGAAATTTTCAAAAAGCCAGAAAATTGGCTGAAAACGACTAAATATCAAGGACTCATCGGGCGAACCGCTCTGGAACTGAAATCGGAACGCTCACTGACATTTGCCCTATCTGAAAGTCTGATAAACACCGGAAAAATGACTAAGTCCAATAAAAAAAATTTTTCTACTTTTTTCAATTTTACCCCCTTGGGATATATATTCTACCCACACACATTTGGAACTCTCCTGGGGTACCCTCACACATATTATTCCCTCATTTAGTGGATATTTTCACAAAAATGTGAAATTTTCAAAAATCCAGAAAATTGGCTGAAAACGACTAAATATCAAGGACTCATTGGGCGAACCACTCTGGAACTGAAATCGGAACGCTCACTGACATTTCCCCTATCTGAAAGTCTGATAAACGGCGGAAAAATGACTAAGTCCAAAAAAAAATTTTTTTCAACTTTTTTCAATTTTACCCCCGTGGGATATATATTCTACTCACACACATTTGGAACTCTCCTGGGGTACCCTCACACATATTATTCACTCATTTAGTGGATATTTTTACAAAAAAGTGAAATTTTCACAAAGCCAGAAAATTGGCTGAAAACGACTAAATATCAAGGACTCATTGGGCGAACCGCTCTGGAACTGAAATCGGAACGCTCACTGACATTTGCCCTATCTGAAAGTCTGATAAACGGCGGAAAAATTACTAAGTCCAAAAAAAAAATTTTTTCAACTTTTTTCAATTTTACCCCCGTGGGATATATATTCTACCCACAGGCATTTGGAACTCTCCTGGGGTACCCTCACACATATTATTCCCTCATTTAGTGGATATTTTCACAAAAATGTGAAATTTTCACAAATCCAAAATATTGGCTGAAAACGACTAAATATCAAGGACTCATTGGGCGAATCGCTCTGGAACTGAAATCGGAACGCTCACTGACATTTGCCCTATCTGAAAGTCTGATAAACGCTGGAAAAATGACTAAGTCCAAAAAAAAAAAATTTTCAACTTTTTTCAATTTCACCCCCGTGGGATATATATTCTACCCACACACATTTGGAACTCTCCTGGGGTACCCTCACACATATTATTCGCTCATTTAGTGGATATTTTCACAAAAAAGTGAAATTTTCAAAAATCCAAAAACTTGGCTGAAAACGACTAAATATCAAGGACTCATTGGGCGAATCGCTCTGGAACTGAAATCGGAACGCTCACTGACATTTCCCCTATCTGAAAGTCTGATAAACGGCGGAAAAATGACTAAGTCCAAAAAAAAATTTTTTTCTACTTTTTTCAATTTTACCCCCGTGTGATACAGTGCCTACAAGTAGTATTCAACCCCCTGCAGATTTAGCTGGTTGACACATGCAGAATTAACTTGGCATTGTGACATTTGTACTGTAGATCAGCCTGGAAGTGGGAAATGCACTGCAGCAAATATTGTTTTTTGTTTTTTTTTTGTTTGTTTCTTTAAAACGTTAAAAGTTAATTTAGAGTGTCATTTATTATTCAACCCCTCAAACCACAAGAATTCTGTTTGGTCCCCCTAAAGTATTAAGAAGTAATTCAGGCACCAAGAATAATGAGCTTCACATGTGTGGATTAAAGATCTCTTTTGCCAGCCTTTTCTGACTATTTAAGACCCTCCCCAAACTTGTGAACAGCACTCAGACATGGTCAACATGGGAAAGACAAAGGAGCATTCCAAGGCCATCAGAGACAAGATCGTGGAGGGTCACAAGGCTGGCAAGGGGTACAAAACCCTTTCCAAGGAGTTGGGCCTAACTGTCTCCACTGTTGGGAGCATGATCCGTAAGTGGAAGGCTTATGGAACTACTGTTAGCCTTCCACGGCCTGGACAGCCTTTGAAAGTGTCCTCCCATGCTGAGGCCAGGCTTGTCCAAAGAGTGAAGGCTAACCCAAGGACAACAAGGAAGGAGCTCCGGGAAGATCTCATGGCAGTGGGGACATTGGTTTCAGTCAATACCATAAGTAACGTACTCCACCGCAATGGTCTCCGTTCCAGACAAGCCCGTAAGGTACCTTTACTTTCAAAGCGTCATGTCAAGGCTCGTCTACAGTTTTCTCATGATCACTTGGAGGACTGTGAGACAGACTAGTTCAAGGTTCTATGGTCTGATGAGACCTAGATCGAGATCTTTGGTGCCAACCACACACGTGACGTTTGGAGACTGGATGGCACTGCATACGACCCCAAGAATACCATCCCTACAGTCAAACACGGTGGTGGCAGCATCATGCTGTGGGGCTGTTTCTCAGCCAAGGGGCCTGGCCATCTGGTCCGCATCCATGGAAAGATGGATAGCACGGCCTACCTGGAGATTTTGGCCAAGAACCTCCGCTCCTCCATCAAGGATCTTAAGATGGGTCGTAATTTCATCTTCCAACAAGACAATGACCAAAAGCACACAGCCAAGAAAACCAAGGCCTGGTTCAAGAGGGAAAAAGTCAAGGTGTTGGAGTGGCCTAGTCAGTCTCCTGACCTTAACCCAATTGAAAACTTGTGTAAGGAGCTCAAGAATAAAGTCCACATGAGACACCCAAAGAACCTAGATAACTTATAGAAGATCTGCATGGAGGAGTGGGCCAAGATAACTCCACAGACCTGTGCCGGCCTGATCAGGTCTTATAAAAGACGATTATTAGCTGTAACTGCAAACAAGGGTTATTCCACAAAATATTAAACATAGGGGTTGAACAATAATTGACCCACACTTTTATGTTTAAAATTCAATAAAATTCAACTGAGCAACACAACTTTTTGGTTTGTATGATTGATACTTCTGTTCATAAATCCTACTCTCGTTTGCAGTTTGAAGGCTCTAACTTATTTGCATCTTATCAAACCAGCTAAATCTGCAAGGGGTTGAATACTACTTGTAGGCACTGTATATATTCTACCCACACACATTTGGAAATCTCCTGGGGTACCCTCACACATTATTCCCTCATTTAGTGGATATTTTCACAAAAAAGTGAAATTTTCAAAAATCCAAAATATTGGCTGAAAACGACTAAATATCAAGGACTCATTGGGCGAATCGCTCTGGAACTGAAATCGGAACGCTCACTGACATTTGCCCTATCTGAAAGTCTGATAAACGCTGGAAAAATGACTAAGTCCAAAAAAAAAAATTTTTCAACTTTTTTCAATTTCACCCCCGTGGGATATATATTCTACCCACACACATTTGGAACTCTCCTGGGGTACCCTCACACATATTATTCCCTCATTTAGTGGATATTTTCACAAAAAAATGAAATTTTCAAAAATCCAAAAAATTGGCTGAAAACGACTAAATATCAAGGACTCATTGGGCGAATCGCTCTGGAACTGAAATCGGAACGCTCACTGACATTTCCCCTATCTGAAAGTCTGATAAACGCTGGAAAAATGACAGTCCAAAAAAATGTTTTTTTCAACTTTTTTCAATTTTACCCCCGTGGGATATATATTCTACCCACACACATTTGGAACTCTCCTGGGGTACCCTCACACATATTATTCCCTCATTTAGTGGATATTTTCACAAAAATGTGAAATTTTCAAAAATCCAGAAAATTGGCTGAAAACGACTAAATATCAAGGACTCATTGGACGAACCGCTCTGGAACTGAAATCGGAACGCACACTGACATTTCCCCTATCTGAAAGTCTGATAAATGGCGGAAAAATGACTAAGTCCAAAAAAAAATTTTTTCAACTTTTTTCAATTTTACCCCCGTGGGATACAGTGCCTACAAGTAGTATTCAACCCCCTGCAGATTTAGCTGGTTGACACATGCGGAATTAACTTGGCATTGTGACATTTGTACTTTAGATCAGCCTGGAAGTGGGAAATGCACTGCAGCAAATATTGTTTTTTTTTTTTTTTTTGTTTGTTTTTTTAAAACGTTAAAAGTTAATTTAGAGTGTCATTTATTATTCAACCCCTCAAACCACAAGAATTCTGTTTGGTCCCCCTAAAGTATTAAGAAGTAGTTCAGGCATCAAGAATAATGAGCTTCACATGTGTGGATTAAAGATCTCTTTTGCCAGCCTTTTCTGACTATTTAAGACCCTCCCCAAACTTGTGAACAGCACTCAGACATGGTCAACATGGGAAAGACAAAGGAGCATTCCAAGGCCATCAGAGACAAGATCGTGGAGGGTCACAAGGCTGGCAAGGGGTACAAAACCCTTTCCAAGGAGTTGGGCCTACCTGTCTCCACTGTTGGGAGCATAATCCGTAAGTGGAAGGCTTATGGAACTACTGTTAGCCTTCCACGGCCTGGACAGCCTTTGAAAGTGTCCTCCCATGCTGAGGCCAAGCTTGTCCGAAGAGTGAAGGCTAACCCAATGACAACAAGGAAGGAGCTCCGGGAAGATCTCATGGCAGTGGGGACATTGGTTTCAGTCAATACCATAAGTAACGTACTCCACCGCAATGGTCTCCGTTCCAGACGAGCCCGTAAGGTACCTTTACTTTCAAAGCGTCATGTCAAGGCTCGTCTACAGTTTTCTCATGATCACTTGGAGGACTCTGAGACAGACTGGTTCAAGGTTCTATGGTCTGATGAGACCAAGATCGAGATCTTTGGTGCCAACCACACACGTGACGTTTGGAGACTGGATGGCACTGCATACGACCCCAAGAATACCATCCCTACAGTCAAGCATGGTGGTGGCAGCATCATGCTGTGGGGCTGTTTCTCAGCCAAGGGGCCTGGCCATCTGGTCCGCATCCATGGAAAGATGGATAGCACGGCCTACCTGGAGATTTTGGCCAAGAACCTCCGCTCCTCCATCAAGGATCTTAAGATGGGTCGTAATTTCATCTTCCAACAAGACAATGACCAAAAGCACCCAGCCAAGAAAACCAAGGCTTGGTTCAAGAGGGAAAAAGTCAAGGTGTTGGAGTGGCCTAGTCAGTCTCCTGACCTTAACCCAATTGAAAACTTGTGGAAGGAGCTCAAGAATAAAGTCCACATGAGACACCCAAAGAACCTAGATAACTTGGAGAAGATCTGCATTGAGGAGTGGGTCAAGATAACTCCACAGACCTGTGCCGGCCTGATCAGGTCTTATAAAAGACGATTATTAGCTGTAATTGCAAACAAGGGTTATTCCACAAAATATTAAACATAAGGGTTAAACAATAATTGACCCACACTTTTATGTTTAAAATGTAATAAAATTCAACTGAGCAACACAACTTTTTGGTTTGTATGATTTATGCTTCTGTTCATAAATCCTACTCTCGTTTGCAGTTTGAAGGCTCTAACTTATTTGCATCTTATCAAACCAGCTAAATCTGCAAGGGGTTGAATACTACTTGTAGGCACTGTATATATTCTACCCACACACATTTGGAACTCTCCTGGGGTCCCCTCACACATATTATTCCCTCATTTAGTGGATATTTTCACAAAAATGTGAGTTTTCAAAAATCCAGAAAATTGGCTGAAAACGACTAAATATCAAGGACTCATTGGGCGAATCGCTCTGGAACTGAAATCGGAACGCTCACTGACATTTCCCTTATCTGAAAGTCTGATAAACGCCGGAAAAATGACTAAGTCCCAAAAAAAATTTTTGTTCAACTTTTTTCAATTTTACTCCCGTGGGATATATATTCTACCCACACACATTTGGAACTCTCCTGGGGTACCCTCACACATATTATTCCCTCATTTAGTGGATATTTTCACAAAAAAGTGAAATTTTCAAAAATCCAAAATATTGGCTAAAAACGACTAAATATCAAGGACTCATTGGGCGAACCGCTCTGGAACTGAAATCGGAACGCTCACTGACATTTTCCCTATCTGAAAGTCTGATAAACGGCGGAAAAATGACTAAGTCCAAAAAAAAATTTTTTCAACTTTTTTCAATTTTACCCCCGTGGGATACAGTGCCTACAAGTCGTATTCAACCCCCTGCAGATTTAGCTGGTTGACACATGCGGAATTAACTTGGCATTGTGACATTTGTACTTTAGATCAGCCTGGAAGTGGGAAATGCACTGCAGCAAATATTGTTTTTTTTTTGTTTGTTTTTTTAAAACATTAAAAGTTAATTTAGAGTGTCATTTATTATTCAACCCCTCAAACCACAAGAATTCTGTTTGGTCCCCCTAAAGTATTAAGAAGTAGTTCAGGCATCAAGAATAATGAGCTTCACATGTGTGGATTAAAGATCTCTTTTGCCAGCCTTTTCTGACTATTTAAGACCCTCCCCAAACTTGTGAACAGCACTCAGACATGGTCAACATGGGAAAGACAAAGGAGCATTCCAAGGCCATCAGAGACAAGATCGTGGAGGGTCACAAGGCTGGCAAGGGGTACAAAACCCTTTCCAAGGAGTTGGGCCTACCTGTCTCCACTGTTGGGAGCATCATCCGTAAGTGGAAGGCTTATGGAACTACTGTTAGCCTTCCACGGCCTGGACAGCCTTTGAAAGTGTCCTCCCATGCTGAGGCCAGGCTTGTCCGAAGAGTGAAGGCTAACCCAAGGACAACAAGGAAGGAGCTCCGGGAAGATCTCATGGCAGTGGGGACATTGGTTTCAGTCAATACCATAAGTAACGTACTCCACCGCAATGGTCTCCGTTCCAGACGAGCCCGTAAGGTACCTTTACTTTCAAAGCGTCATGTCAAGGCTCGTCTCCAGTTTTCTCATGATCACTTGGAGGACTCTGAGACAGACTGGTTCAAGGTTCTATGGTCTGATGAGACCAAGATCGAGATCTTTGGTGCCAACCACACACGTGACGTTTGGAGACTGGATGGCACTGCATACGACCCCAAGAATACCATCCCTACAGTCAAGCATGGTGGTGGCAGCATCATGCTGTGGGGCTGTTTCTCAGCCAAGGGGCCTGGCCATCTGGTCCGCATCCATGGAAAGATGGATAGCACGGCCTACCTGGAGATTTTGGCCAAGAACCTCCGCTCCTCCATCAAGGATCTTAAGATGGGTCGTAATTTCATCTTCCAACAAGACAATGACCAAAAGCACCCAGCCAAGAAAACCAAGGCTTGGTTCAAGAGGGAAAAAGTCAAGGTGTTGGAGTGGCCTAGTCAGTCTCCTGACCTTAACCCAATTGAAAACTTGTGGAAGGAGCTCAAGAATAAAGTCCACATGAGACACCCAAAGAACCTAGATAACTTGGAGAAGATCTGCATTGAGGAGTGGGTCAAGATAACTCCACAGACCTGTGCCGGCCTGATCAGGTCTTATAAAAGACGATTATTAGCTGTAATTGCAAACAAGGGTTATTCCACAAAATATTAAACATAAGGGTTAAACAATAATTGACCCACACTTTTATGTTTAAAATGTAATAAAATTCAACTGAGCAACACAACTTTTTGGTTTGTATGATTTATGCTTCTGTTCATAAATCCTACTCTCGTTTGCAGTTTGAAGGCTCTAACTTATTTGCATCTTATCAAACAAGCTAAATCTGCAAGGGGTTGAATACTACTTGTAAGCACTGTATATATTCTACCCACACACATTTGGAACTCTCCTGGGGTCCCCTCACACATATTATTCCCTCATTTAGTGGATATTTTCACAAAAATGTGTTTTCAAAAATCCAGAAAATTGGCTGAAAACGACTAAATATCAAGGACTCATCGGGCGAACCGCTCTGGAACTGAAATCGGAACGCTCACTGACATTTCCCTTATCTGAAAGTCTGATAAACGCTGGAAAAATGACTAAGTCCAAAAAAAAATTTTTGTTCAAATTTTTTCAATTTTACTCCCGTGGGATATATATTCTACCCACACACATTTGGAACTCTCCTGGGGTACCCTCACACATATTATTCCCTCATTTAGTGGATATTTTCACAAAAAAGTGAAATTTTCAAAAATCCAAAATATTGGCTGAAAACGACTAAATATTGAGGACGCATTGGGCGAATCGCTCTGGAACTGAAATCGGAACGCTCACTGACATTTCCTCTATCTGAAAGTCTGATAAACGCTGGAAAAATGACTAAGTCCAAAAAAAAATATTTTTCAAGTTTTTTCAATTTTACAACCGTGGGATATATATTCTACCCACACACATTTGGAACTCTCCTGGGGTACCATCACACATATTATTCCCTCATTTAGTGGATATTTACACAAAAAAGTGAAATTTTCAAAAATCCAAAATATTGGCTGAAAACGACTACATATCAAGGACTAATTTGGTGAATCGCTCTGCAACTGAAATCGGAACGCTCACTGACATTTGCCCTATCTGAAAGTCAGAAAAACGCCGGAAAAATGACTAAGTCCAAAAAAAAATTTTTTTCTACTTTTTTCAATTTTACCGCCGTGGGATATATATTCTACCCACACACATTTGGAACTCTCCTGGGTTACCCTCACACATATTATTCCCTCATTTAGTGGATATTTTCACAAAAATGTGAAATTTTCAAAAATCCAGAAAATTGGCTGAAAACGACTAAATATCAAGGACTCATTGGGCGAATCGCTCTGGAACAGAAATCGGAATGCTCACTGACATTTGCCTTATCTGAAAGTCTGATAAACGCTGGAAAAATGACTAAGTCCAAAAAAATATTTTTTTCAACTTTTTTCAATTTTACCCCCGTGGGATACATATTCTACCCACACACATTTGGCACTCTCCTGGGGAACCCTCACACATATTATTCCCTCATTTAGTGGATATTTTCACAGAAAAGTGAGATTTTCAAAAATCCAGAAAATTGGCTGAAAGCGACTAAATATCAAGGACTCATTGGGAGAATCGCTCTGGAACTTGAATCGGAATGCTCACTGACATTCGCCCTATCTGAAAGTCTGATAAACGCTGGAAAAATGACTAAGTCCAAAAAAAAATATTTTTCAACTTTTTTCAATTTTACAACCGTGGGATATATATTCTACCCACACACATTTGGAACTCTCCTGGGGTACCCTCACACATATTATTCCCTCATTTAGTGGATATTTACACAAAAAAGTGAAATTTTCAAAAATCCAAAATATTGGCTGAAAACGACTACATATCAAGGACTCATTTGGTGAATCGCTCTGCAACTGAAATCGGAACGCTCACTGACATTTGCCCTATCTGAAAGTCAGATAAATGCCGGAAAAATGACTAAGTCCAAAAAAAAATTTTTTTCAACTTTTTTCAATTTTACCCCCGTGGGATATATATTCTACCCACAGACATTTGTAACTCTCCTGGGGTACCCTCACACATATTATTCCCTCATTTAGTGGACATTTACACAAAAAAGTGAAATTTTCAAAAATCCAAAATATTGGCTGAAAACGACTAAATATCAAGGACTCATTGGGTGAATCGCTCTGCAACTGAAATCGGAACGCTCACTGACATTTGCCCTATCTGAAAGTCTGATAAACGCCGGAAAAATGACTCAGTCCAAAAAAAAAATTTTTTCTACTTTTTTCAATTTTACCCCCGTGGGATATATATTCTACTCACACACATTTGGAACTCTCCTGGGGTACCCTCACACATATTATTCCCTCATTTAGTGGATATTTACACAAAAAAGTGAAATTTTCAAAAATCCAAAATATTGGCTGAAAACGACTAAATATCAAGGACTCATTGGGTGAATCGCTCTGCAACTGAAATCGGAATACTCACTGACATTTCCCCTATCTGAAAGTCTGATAAACGCCGGAAAAATGATTAAGTCCAAAAAAAAATTTTTTTCAACTTTTTTCAATTTTATCCCCGTGGTATATATATTCTACCCACACACATTTGGAACTCTCCTGGGGTACCCTCACACATATTATTCCCTCATTTAGTGGATACTTTCACAAAAAAGTGAAATTTTCAAAAAGCCAGAAAATTGGCTGAAAACGACTAAATATCAAGGACTCATTGGGCGAACCGCTCTGGAACAGAAATCGGAACGCTCATTGACATTTCCCCTATCTGAAAGTCTGATAAACGCCGGAAAAATGACTAAGTCCAAAAAAAAAAATTTTTTCAACTTTTTTCAATTTTACCCCCGTGGGATATATATTCTACCCACACACATTTGGAACTCTCCTGGGGTACCCTCACACATATTATTCCCTCATTTAGTGGATATTTTCACAAAAATGTGAGTTTTCAAAAATCCAGAAAATTGGCTGAAAACGACTAAATATCAAGGACTCATCGGGCGAACCGCTCTGGAACTGAAATCGGAACGCTCACTGACATTTGCCTTATCTGAAAGTCTGATAAACGCTGGAAAAATGACTAAGTCCAAAAAAAAATTTTTGTTCAACTTTTTTCAATTTTACTCCCGTGGGATATATATTCTACCCACACACATTTGGAACTCTCCTGGGGTACCCTCACACATATTATTCCCTCATTTAGTGGATATTTTCACAAAAAAGTGAAATTTTCAAAAATCCAAAATATTGGCTGAAAACGACTAAATATTGAGGACTCATTGGGCGAATCGCTCTGGAACTGAAATCGGAACGCTCACTGACATTTGCCCTATCTGAAAGTCAGAAAAACGCCGGAAAAATGACTAAGTCCAAAAAAATATTTTTTTAAACTTTTTTCAATTTTACCCCCGTGGGATACATATTCTACCCACACACATTTGGCACTCTCCTGGGGAACCCTCACACATATTATTCCCTCATTTAGTGGATATTTTCACAGAAAAGTGAGATTTTCAAAAATCCAGAAAATTGGCTGAAAGCGACTAAATATCAAGGACTCATTGGGCGAATCGCTCTGGAACTTGAATCGGAATGCTCACTGACATTCGCCCTATCTGAAAGTCTGATAAACGCTGGAAAAATGACTAAGTCCAAAAAAAAATATTTTTCAACTTTTTTCAATTTTACAACCGTGGGATATATATTCTACCCACACACATTTGGAACTCTCCTGGGGTACCCTCACACATATTATTCCCTCATTTAGTGGATATTTACACAAAAAAGTGAAATTTTCAAAAATCCAAAATATTGGCTGAAAACGACTAAATATTGAGGACTCATTGGGCGAATCGCTCTGGAACTGAAATCGGAACGCTCACTGACATTTCCTCTATCTGAAAGTCTGATAAACGCTGGAAAAATGACTAAGTCCAAAAAAAAATATTTTTCAAGTTTTTTCAATTTTACAACCGTGGGATATATATTCTACCCACACACATTTGGAACTCTCCTGGGGTACCCTCACACATATTATTCCCTCATTTAGTGGATATTTTCACAAAAATGTGAAATTTTCAAAAATCCAGAAAATTGGCTGAAAACGACTAAATATCAAGGACTCATTGGGCGAATCGCTCTGGAACTGAAATCGGAATGCTCACTGACATTTGCCTTATCTGAAAGTCTGATAAACGCTGGAAAAATGACTAAGGCCAAAAAAATATTTTTTTCAACTTTTTTCAATTTTACCCCCGTGGGATATATATTCTACCCACACACATTTGGAACTCTCCTGGGGTACCCTCACACATATTATTCCCTCATTTAGTGGATATTTTCACAGAAAAGTGAGATTTTCAAAAATCCAGAAAATTGGCTGAAAGCGACTAAATATCAAGGACTCATTGGGCGAATCGCTCTGGAACTAAAATCGGAATGCTCACTCACATACGCCCTATTTGAAAATCTGATAAACGCTGGAAAAATGACTAAGTCCAAAAAAAAATATTTTTCAACTTTTTTCAATTTTACAACCGTGGGATATATATTCTACCCACACACATTTGGAACTCTCCTGGGGTACCCTCACACATATTATTCCCTCATTTAGTGGATATTTACACAAAAAAGTGAAATTTTCAAAAATCTAAAATATTGGCTGAAAACGACTACATATCAAGGACTCATTTGGTGAATCGCTCTGCAACTGAAATCGGAACGCTCACTGACATTTGCCCTATCTGAAAGTCAGATAAATGCCGGAAAAATGACTAAGTCCAAAAAAATATTTTTTTCAACTTTTTTCAATTTTACCCCCGTGGGATACATATTCTACCCACACACATTTGGCACTCTCCTGGGGAACCCTCACACATATTATTCCCTCATTTAGTGGATATTTTCACAGAAAAGTGAGATTTTCAAAAATCCAGAAAATTGGCTGAAAGCGACTAAATATCAAGGACTCATTGGGCGAATCGTTCTGGAACTTGAATCGGAATGCTCACTGACATTCGCCCTATCTGAAAGTCTGATAAACGCTGGAAAAATGACTAAGTCCAAAAAAAAATATTTTTCAACTTTTTTCAATTTTACCCCCGTGGGATATATATTCTACCCACACACATTTGTAACTCTCCTGGGGTACCCTCACACATATTATTCCCTCATTTAGTGGATATTTTCACAGAAAAGTGAGATTTTCAAAAATTCAAAATATTGGCTGAAAACGACTAAATATCAAGGACTCATTGGGCAAATCGCTCTGGAACTGAAATCGGAACGCTCACTGACATTTGCCCTATCTGAAAGTCTGATAAACGCTGGAAAAATTGCTAAGTCCAAAAAAAAAATTTTTTCAACTTTTTTCAATTTTACCCCCGTGGGATATATTTTCTACCCACACACATTTGGAACTCTCCTGGGGTACCCTCACACATATTATTCCCTCATTTAGTGGACATTTACACAAAAAAGTGAAATTTTCAAAAATCCAAAATATTGGCTGAAAACGACTAAATATCAAGGACTCATTGGGTGAATCGCTCTGCAACTGAAATCGGAACGCTCACTGACATTTGCCCTATCTGAAAGTCTGATAAACGCCGGAAAAATGACTAAGTCCAAAAAAAAAATTTTTTCTACTTTTTTCAATTTTACCCCCATGGGATATATATTCTACTCACACACATTTGGAACTCTCCTGGGGTACCCTCACACATATTATTCTCTCATTTAGTGGATATTTTCACAAAAAAGTGAAATTTTCAAAAAGCCAGAAAATTGGCTGAAAACGACTAAATATCAAGGACTCATTGGGCGAACCGCTCTGGAACAGAAATCGGAACGCTCACTGACATTTCCCCTATCTGAAAGTCTGATAAACGCCGGAAAAATGACTAAGTCCAAAAAAAAAAATTTTTTCAACTTTTTTCAATTTTACCCCCGTGGGATATATATTCTACCCACACACATTTGGAACTCTCCTGGGGTACCCTCACACATATTATTCCCTCATTTAGTGGATATTTTCACAAAAAAGTGAAATTTTCAAAAATCCAAAATATTGGCTGAAAACGACTAAATATCGAGGACTCATTGGGCGAATCGCTCTGGAACTGAAATCGGAGCGCTCACTGACATTTCCCCTATCTGAAAGTCTGATAAACACTGGAAAAATGACTAAGTCCAATAAAAAAAAATTTTCAACTTTTTTCAATTTTACCCCCGTGGGATATATATTCTACCCAAACACATTTGGAACTCTCCTGGGGTACCCTCACACATATTATTCCCTCATTTAGTGGATATTTTCACAAAAATGTGAAATTTTCAAAAATCCAGAAAATTGGCTGAAAACGACTAAATATCAAGGACTCATTGGGCGAACCGCTCTGGAACTGAAATCGGAATGCTCACTGACATTTCCCTTATCTGAAAGTCTGATAAACGCCGGAAAAATGACTAAGTCCAAAAAAAAATTTTTTCAACTTTTTTCAATTTTACCCCCGTGGGATATATATTCTACCCACACACATTTGGAACTCTCCTGGGGTACCCTCACACATATTATTCCCTCATTTAGTGGATATTTTCACAAAAAAGTGAAATTTTCAAAAATCCAAAATATTGGCTGAAAACGACTAAATATTGAGGACTCATTGGGCCAATCGCTCTGGAACTGAAATCGGAACGCTCAGTGACATTTCCTCTATCTGAAAGTCTGATAAACGCTGGAAAAATGACTAAGTCCAAAAAAAAATATTTTTCAACTTTTTTCAATTTTACAACCGTGGGATATATATTCTACCCACACACATTTGTAACTCTCTTGGGGTACCCTCACACATATTATTCCCTCATTTAGCGGATATTCTCACAAAAAAGTGAAATTTTCAAAAATCCAGAAAATTGGCTGAAAACGACTAAATATCAAGGACTCATTGGGTGAATTGCTCTGGAACTGAAATCGGAATGCTCACTGACATTTCCCTTATCTGAAAGTCTGATAAACGCCGGAAAAATGACTAAGTCCAAAAAAAAAATTTTTCAACTTTTTTCAATTTTACCCCCGTGGGATATATATTCTACCCACACACATTTGGAACTCTCCTGGGGTACCCTCACACATATTATTCCCTCATTTAGTGGATATTTTCACAAAAAAGTGAAATTTTCAAAAATCCAAAATATTGGCTGAAAACGACTAAATATTGAGGACTCATTGGGCGAATCGCTCTGGAACTGAAATCGGAACGCTCAGTGACATTTCCTCTATCTGAAAGTCTGATAAACGCTGGAAAAATGACTAAGTCCAAAAAAAAATTTTTTTCAACTTTTTTCAATTTTACCCCCGTGGGATATATATTCTACCCACACACATTTGGAACTCTCCTGGGGTACCCTCACACATATTATTCCCTCATTTAGTGGATATTTTCACAGAAAAGTGAGATTTTCAAAAATCCAGAAAATTGGCTGAAAGCGACTAAATATCAAGGACTCATTGGGCGAATCGCTCTGGAACTAAAATCGGAATGCTCACTCACATACGCCCTATTTGAAAATCTGATAAACGCTGGAAAAATGACTAAGTCCAAAAAAAAATATTTTTCAACTTTTTTCAATTTTACAACCGTGGGATATATATTCTACCCACACACATTTGGAACTCTCCTGGGGTACCCTCACACATATTATTCCCTCATTTAGTGGATATTTACACAAAAAAGTGAAATTTTCAAAAATCTAAAATATTGGCTGAAAACGACTATATATCAAGGACTCATTTGGTGAATCGCTCTGCAACTGAAATCGGAACGCTCACTGACATTTGCCCTATCTGAAAGTCAGATAAATGCCGGAAAAATGACTAAGTCCAAAAAAAAATTTTTTTCAACTTTTTTCAATTTTACCCCCGTGGGATATATATTCTACCCACACACATTTGTAACTCTCCTGGGGTACCCTCACACATATTATTCCCTCATTTAGTGGATATTTTCACAGAAAAGTGAGATTTTCAAAAATTCAAAATATTGGCTGAAAACGACTAAATATCAAGGACTCATTGGGCAAATCGCTCTGGAACTGAAATCGGAACGCTCACTGACATTTGCCCTATCTGAAAGTCTGATAAACGCCGGAAAAATGACTAAGTCCAAAAAAAAAATTTTTTCTACTTTTTTCAATTTTACCCCCGTGGGATATATATTCTACCCACACACATTTGGAACTCTCCTGGGGTACCCTCACACATATTATTCCCTCATTTAGTGGATATTTTCACAAAAATGTGAAATTTTCAAAAATCCAGAAAATTGGCTGAAAACGACTAAATATCAAGGACTCATTGGGCGAACCGCTCTGGAACTGAAATCGGAATACTCACTGACATTTCCCCTATCTGAAAGTCTGATAAACGCCGGAAAAATGACTAAGTCCAAAAAAAAATTTTTTTCAACTTTTTTCAATTTTACCCCCGTGGGATATATATTCTACCCAAACACATTTGGAACTCTCCTGGGGTACCCTCACACATATTATTCCCTCATTTAGTGGATATTTTCACAAAAATGTGAAATTTTCAAAAATCCAGAAAATTGGCTGAAAACGACTAAATATCAAGGACTCATTGGGCGAACCGCTCTGGAACTGAAATCGGAATGCTCACTGACATTTCCCTTATCTGAAAGTCTGATAAACGCCGGAAAAATGACTAAGTCCAAAAAAAAATTTTTTCAACTTTTTTCAATTTTACCCCCGTGGGATATATATTCTACCCACACACATTTGGAACTCTCCTGGGGTACCCTCACACATATTATTCCCTCATTTAGTGGATATTTTCACAAAAAAGTGAAATTTTCAAAAATCCAAAATATTGGCTGAAAACGACTAAATATTGAGGACTCATTGGGCCAATCGCTCTGGAACTGAAATCGGAACGCTCAGTGACATTTCCTCTATCTGAAAGTCTGATAAACGCTGGAAAAATGACTAAGTCCAAAAAAAAATATTTTTCAACTTTTTTCAATTTTACAACCGTGGGATATATATTCTACCCACACACATTTGGAACTCTCCTGTGGTACCCTCACACATATTATTCCCTCATTTAGTGGATATTTTCACAAAAAAGTGAAATTTTCAAAAAGCCAGAAAATTGGCTGAAAACGACTAAATATCAAGGACTCATTGGGCGAACCGCTCTGGAACTGAAATCGGAACGCTCACTGACATTTCCCCTATCTGAAAGTCTGATAAACGCTAGAAAAATGACTAAGTCCAAAAAAAATTTTTTTTCAACTTTTTTCAATTTTACACCCGTGGGATATATATTCTACCCACACACATTTTGAACTCTCCTGGGGTACCCTCACACATATTATTCCCTCATTTAGTGGATATTTTCACAAAAAAGTGACATTTTCAAAAATCCAGAAAATTGGCTGAAAATGACTAAATATCAAGGACTCATTGGGCGAATCGCTCTGGAACTGAAATCGGAACGCTCACTGACATTTGCCCTATCTGAAAGTCTGATAAACGCCGGAAAAATGACTAAGTCCAAAAAAAAAATTTTTTCTACTTTTTTCAATTTTACCCCCATGGGATATATATTCTACTCACACACATTTGGAACTCTCCTGGGGTACCCTCACACATATTATTCCCTCATTTAGTGGATATTTTCACAAAAATGTGAAATTTTCAAAAATCCAGAAAATTGGCTGAAAACGACTAAATATCAAGGACTCATTGGGTGAATTGCTCTGGAACTGAAATCGGAATGCTCACTGACATTTCCCTTATCTGAAAGTCTGATAAACGCCGGAAAAATGACTAAGTCCAAAAAAAAATTTTTTCAACTTTTTTCAATTTTACCCCCGTGGGATATATATTCTACCCACACACATTTGGAACTCTCCTGGGGTCCCCTCACACATATTATTCCCTCATTTAGTGGATATTTTCACAAAAAAGTGAAATTTTCAAAAATCCAAAATATTGGCTGAAAACGACTAAATATTGAGGACTCATTGGGCCAATCGCTCTGGAACTGAAATCGGAACGCTCAGTGACATTTCCTCTATCTGAAAGTCTGATAAACGCTGGAAAAATGACTAAGTCCAAAAAAAAATATTTTTCAACTTTTTTCAATTTTACAACCGTGGGATATATATTCTACCCACACACATTTGGAACTCTCCTGTGGTACCCTCACACATATTATTCCCTCATTTAGTGGATATTTTCACAAAAAAGTGAAATTTTCAAAAAGCCAGAAAATTGGCTGAAAACGACTAAATATCAAGGACTCATTGGGCGAACCGCTCTGGAACTGAAATCGGAACGCTCACTGACATTTCCCCTATCTGAAAGTCTGATAAACGCTAGAAAAATGACTAAGTTCAAAAAAAATTTTTTTTCAACTTTTTTCAATTTTACACCCGTGGGATATATATTCTACCCACACACATTTTGAACTCTCCTGGGGTACCCTCACACATATTATTCCCTCATTTAGTGGATATTTTCACAAAAAAAGTGACATTTTCAAAAATCCAGAAAATTGGCTGAAAATGACTAAATATCAAGGACTCATTGGGCGAATCGCTCTGGAACTGAAATCGGAATGCTCACTGACATTTGCCTTATCCGAAAGTCTGATAAACGCTGGAAAAATAACTAAGTCCAAAAAAAAAATTTTTTCAACTTTTTTCAATTTTACCCCCGTGGGATATGTATTCTACCCACACACATTTGGAACTCTCCTGGGGTACCCTCACACATATTATTCCCTCATTTAGTGGATATTTTCACAAAAAAGTGAAATTTTCAAAAATCCAAAATATTGGCTGAAAACGACTAAATATTGAGGACTCATTGGGCGAATCGCTCTGGAACTGAAATCGGAACGCTCAGTGACATTTCCTCTATCTGAAAGTCTGATAAACGCTGGAAAAATGACTAAGTCCAAAAAAAAATATTTTTCAACTTTTTTCAATTTTACCCCCGTGGGATATATATTCTACCCACACACATTTGGAACTCTCCTGGGGTACCCTCACACATATTATTCCCTCATTTAGTGGATATTTTCACAAAAATGTGAAATTTTAAAAAATCCAGAAAATTGGCTGAAAACGACTAAATATCAAGGACTCATTGGGCGAACCGCTCTGGAACTGAAATCGGAACGCTCACTGACATTTCCCCTATCTGAAAGTCTGATAAACGGCGGAAAAATGACTAAGTCGAAAAAAAAAATTTTTTCAACTTTTTGCAATTTTACCCCCGTGGGATATATATTCTACCCACACACATTTGGAACACTCCTGGGGTACCCTCACACATATTATTCCCTCATTTAGTGGATATTTTCACAAAAAAGTGAAATTTTCAAAAAGCCAGAAAATTGGCTGAAAATGACTAAATATCAAGGACTCATTGGGCGAACCGCTCTGGAACTGAAATCGGAACGCTCACTGACATTTCCCCTATCTGAAAGTCTGATGAACGCCGGAAAAATGACTAAGTCCGAAAAAAAAAATGTTCAACTTTTTTCAATTTTACCCCCGTGGGATACATATTCTACCCACACACATTTGGAACTCTCCTGGGGTACCCTCACATATATTATTCCCTCATTTAGTGGATATTTTCACAAAAAAGTGAAATTTTCAAAAATCCAAAATATTGGCTGAAAACGACTAAATATCAAGGACTCATTGGGCGAATCGCTCTGGAACTGAAATCGGAACGCTCACTGACATTTCCCCTATCTGAAAGTCTGATAAACGCTAGAAAAATGACTAAGTCCAAAAAAAATTTTTTTTCAACTTTTTTCAATTTTACACCCGTGGGATATATATTCTACCCACACACATTTGGAACTCTCCTGGGGTACCCTCACACATATTATTCCCTCATTTAGTGGATATTTTCACAAAAAAGTGAAATTTTCAAAAATACAGAAAATTGGCTGAAAATGACTAAATATCAAGGACTCATTGGGCGAACCGCTCTGGAACTGAAATCGGAACGCTCATTGACATTTCCCCTATCTGAATGTCTGATAAACGCCGGAAAAAATGACTAAGTCAAAGAAAAAAATGTTTTCAACTTTTTTCAATTTTACCCCCGTGGGATATATATTCTACCCACACACATTTGGAACTCTCCTGGGGTACCCTCACACATATTATTCCCTCATTTAGTGGATATTTTCACAAAAAAGTGAAATTTTCAAAAATCCAAAATATTGGCTGAAAACGACTAAATATCAAGGACTCATTGGGCGAATCGCTCTGGAACTGAAATCGGAATGCTCACTGACATTCACCCCATCTGAAAGTCTGATAAACGCTGGAAAAATGACTAAGTCCAAAAAAAAATATTTTTCAACTTTTTTCAATTTTACAACCGTGGGATATATATTCTACCCACACACATTTGGAACTCTCCTGGGGTACCCTCACACATATTATTCCCTCATTTAGTGGATATTTTCACAAAAAAGTGAAATTTTCAAAAATCCAAAATATTGGCTGAAAACGACTAAATATCAAGGACTCATTGGGCGAATCGCTCTGGAACTGAAATCGGAGCGCTCACTGACATTTCCCCTATCTGAAAGTCTGATAAACACTGGAAAAATGACTAAGTCCAAAAAAAAAATTTTTTAAACTTTTTTCAATTTTACCCCCGTGGGATATATATTCTACCCACACACATTTGGAACTCTCCTCGGGTACCCTCACACATATTATTCCCTCATTTAGTGGATATTTTCACAAAAAAGTGAAATTTTCAAAAATCCAGAAAATTGGCTGAAAATGACTAAATATCAAGGACTCGTTGGGCGAACCGCTCTGGAACTGAAATCGGAACTCTCACTGACATTTCCCCTATCTGAATGTCTGATAAACGCAGGAAAAAATGACTAAGTCCAAAAAAATATATTTTCAACTTTTTTCAATTTTACAACCGTGGGATATATATTCTACCCACACACATTTGGAACTTTCCTGGGGTACCCTCACACATATTATTCCCTCATTTAGTGGATATTTTCACAAAAAAGTGAAATTTTCAAAAATCCAAAATATTGGCTGAAAACGACTAAATATCAAGGACTCATTGGGCGAATCGCTCTGGAACTGAAATCGGAATGCTCACTGACATTTCCCCTATCTAAAAGTCTGATAAACGCCGGAAAAATGACTAAGTAAAAAAAAAAAATGTTTTCAACTTTTTTCAATTTTACCCCCGTGGGATATATATTCTACCCACACACATTTGGAACTCTCCTGGGGTACCCTCACACATATTATTCCCTCATTTAGTGGATATTTTCACAAAAAAGTGAAATTTTCAAAAATCCAAAATATTGGCTGAAAACGACTAAATATCAAGGTCTCATTGGGCGAATCGCTCTGGAACTGAAATCGGAATGCTCACTGACATTCACCCCATCTGAAAGTCTGATAAACGCTGGAAAAATGACTAAGTCCAAAAAAAAATATTTTTCAACTTTTTTCAATTTTATAACCGTGGGATATATATTCTACCCACACACATTTGGAACTCTCCTGGGGTACCCTCACACATATTATTCCCTCATTTAGTGGATATTTTCACAAAAAAGTGAAATTTTCAAAAATCCAAAATATTGGCTGAAAACGACTAAATATGAAGGACTCATTGGGCAAATCGCTCTGGAACTAAAATCGGAATGCTCACTGACATTTCCCCTATCTGAAAGTCTGATAAACGCTGGAAAAATGACTAAGTCCAAAAAAAATTTTTTTTCAACATTTTTCGATTTTACCCCCGTGGGATATATATTCTACCCACACACATTTGGAACTCTCCTGGGGTACCCTCACACATATTATTCCCTCATTTAGTGGATATTTTCAGAAAAATGTGAAATTTTCAAAAATCCAGAAAATTGGCTGAAAACGACTAAATATCAAGGACTCATTGGGCGAATCGTTCTGGATCTGAAATCGGAACGCTCACTGACATTTGCCCCATCTGAAAGTCTGATAAACGCTGGAAAAATGACTAAGTCCAAAACAAAAATTTTTTCAACTTTTGTCAATTTTACCCCCGTGGGATATACATTCTACCCACACATATTTGGAACTGTCCTGGGGTACCCTCACACATATTATTCCCTCATTTAGTGGAACGCTCACTGACATTTCCCCTATCTGAAAGTCTGTTAAATAGTGTTGAGCATTCCGATACTGAAATATCGGGTATCGGCCGATATTCGCGGTATCGGAATTCCGATACTTAATTCCGATACTTTTACAATATCGAATACCGGAATCGGAAGTTCCCATAATGCCTGCGCTCTGCAGTGTCTCTGAAGGATGACAAGCTGGATGGCAGCGCTCAGCTGAGATCCATCCTGTCATCAGAATGCCATCCCAGCGTGGGAGAATTCTCCTGATTGTTTAAAAGACGGCGGGCGGTAAAAAGCCGCCGGCTTTTAAACAATCACACAGTCCCATACTGCTTCCCCGCAGCCTCCCACCCCGATCCTCCGCTCCCCTCGCCACCTCCCATCCCGATCGTAAGTTAGGACCGGGCGGGGAGCGCAGCACCAAGGAGCGAAGGACCCGGGCGGGGAAGCCGGCAGTGAAAAGACTTCACCGCCAGCTTTCCCGTTCTGTGCTGCGCTTTCCCGCCGGTTATTTCAAATGAACAGCTGAGGTATCAGGTGATGCCGATCAGCTGTTCATTTGAAGTAGCCGCGGTGCCCTCAGAGGGTTCATGTGAGTTCATGCTTGACTGCATTGCATGAACTCACATGAACTTTCCCACGGCCGCACAGGTCAGCCTCACCTCCCAGACCATCAGACCGGTCATGATTAGTGTGTGTGCGCGTGTGTGTGCGGGGTGTGTGCGGGGTGTGTGTGCGATGTCTGCGTGTGTGTGCGGGGTGTCTGTGCGATGTTTGTGGGTATGTGCGGGTGTGCGCGGTGTCTGTGCGATGTGTGCGGGTGTGTGCGATGTCTGCGATGTGTGCGGGTGTGCGCGGTGTCTGTCCGATGTGTGCGGGTGTGTACGATGTCTGCGATGTGTGCGGGTGTGCGCGGTGTCTGTGCGATGTGTGCGGGTGTGTGCGATGTCTGCGAGTGTGTGCGGTGTGTGCGCGGTGTGTGCGCGGTGTTTGCGCGGTGTGTGCGGTGTATGTGCGATGTGTGCGGGTGTGTGCGGTGTCTGCGGGTGTGTGCGCGGTGTCTGCGATGTGTGCGGGTGTGCGCGCGGTGTCTGTGCGATGTCTGCGAGTGTGTGCGGTGTCTGTGCGATGTGTGCGGGTCTGTGCGTGCAGGCAGACATAGGCCGATGTGACACTACTACTCCCATCGGCCTATGTCTGTCCCCCGTCCACTCGTGCCAGCAGGATCAGCTCGATGGGAGCAGTAGTTCCCATCAGCCTGATCCTGCTATTTAAATTGCTCTACTGTGTCCCCAATAAATTTTAAATACATGTCATTAGTGGCCAGTGGTTACCTACAATAAATTAGTTCATACATTACCTGTCCCCGCCGATCGCCACCTAAAATAAAGTAAAAAATAAAAAACTACACCTATACTCACCTAGACACCTAATTCCCCGAAGCCATCGATCTCCTGTAATAAAATATAAAATAATAAACCACAACCTTATCCTTACCCCTCCGTAGTAGTCCACGAGTGTCCCACGAAGATCTCCAGTTCAGAGAAGCCACATAGAATGTGACCGCTCTGAACCGCTGCCGCCGCTAGAATGACGGGGCCGTAAGGGTTCACCGGAGTTCAGGCAGCGCTGCTCCGGTTAGCTCCTTTACGGCCCTGCTGTATCGTGAGAAATTCCCACGGTACAGCACTGCCGTAAAGGAGGTCTCCGGAGCAGCGCTGACTGAATGCACTCCGGTGACCTCAGTCAGTGGCTCCCGCTGCCGGGAGCGGACGTGTTCCCGGCAGTGTGAGCTTACATCAGCCATGCACAGCTATCACCATCTCCAGATGTGACAGCTGAGTATGGGAGATCAGCGCAGGAACGTGGACAGGTAACTATTATTTTTAGTAAACTAAGAATTAAATAAAATGGTCTCTTTTATTTCAAATAAATTATTTTTTTCTGGGTGTAGTGTGTTTTTTCTTTTTAACACTTTGTAGGTTAGTAATGGGGGTGTCTTATAGACGCCCATCATTACTAACCTGGGCTTCATGGCAGCTGGCGCTGACATGAACCCCACCACTATTACCCCCTGCCACCGCACCAGGGCAGCGTGGAAGAGCGAGGCTAAGTGCCAGAATTGGCGCATCATATGGATGCGCCATTTCTGGGGCGGCTGATGGCTGGTGTTTCTAGCCTGGGAGGGGGCCATTATTCATGGCACCCTTCCTGGTCTATTAATATCAGCCCCCAGCTGTCTGCCTAGCCTTTGCTAGCTATTAAAATAGGGGTGACCCCACGTCATTTTTTTTGGGGGGGTCCCCCATTTTAATAGCTATTAAAGGCTAGGTATTCAGCTGGGGGCTGATATTAGTAGCCTGGGAAGCTCCGTGGGTTTTACCCCCTTCCCAGGCTTCAAACATCTGCCCCAGTCGTCTGCTTAACCTCCGCTAGAGACTAAAATTATGGGGGATCCCACGCCATTTTTTTTTTTAAATAAATCCTTTATTTTAACACTAAATGACATTTGAGGAGTTAATAAAGATGCAGTCCCTAAATTATTATTTATTTTTTAATTAATTTTTCCCAAAACTTTTGACGTGGGCTTCGCCATATTTTTGTATGCCAGCCAGGTACAGCATCCAGCTTCTATGAACGCGCCATTTTCCGGGGCGGCTGCGGACTGCAATTTTCAGCGGGGGGGCAGAAAGCTTGGGCCTCCCTGCGCTGTAGATTCCATCCCCCAGCTGCCTAGTTGTACCTGGCTGGACACACAAATAGGGAGAAGCCCCACGTTTTTTTTTTTTTTAATTATTTCATGAAATTCATGGAATAATTAAGAAAAAAAGGGCTTCCCTATATTGTTGTGTCCAACCAGGTACAAATAGGCAGCTGGTGATTGGGGGCAGCCCGTTCCTGCCTGCTGTACCTGGCTGGACACAAATATAGTGCAAAGCCCCACGTCAATTTTTTTTAAATTATTTCAGGAAATTCATGAAATAATTTTAAAAAATTGATGTGGGGCTTCGCCCTATATTTGTGTCCAGTCAGGTACAGTAGGCAGGAACGGGCTGCGCCCAACCACCAGCTGCCTATTTGTACCTAGCCGGACACAACAATATAGGGAAGCCCTTTTTTTCTTAATTATTCCATGAATTTCATGAAATAATTTAAAAAAAAAATATGTGGTGCTTCGCCCTATTTTTGTGTCCAGCCAGGTACAACTAGGCAGCTGGGGGCTGGAATCTGCAGCGCAGGGAGGCCCAAGTTTTCTGGGCCCCACCCGCTGCAAATTGCAGTCCGCAGCCGCCCCGGAAAATGGCGCGTTCATAGAAGCGCCATCTTCTGGCGCTGTACCCAACTCATCCAGGGCCCTGGTGCGGTGGCTCACTGGGTAATAAAGGGGTTAAGGCCAGCTTGGCATTATCAGCTGGCCCTAAGCCCGAAATTCATGGGGTCACGCCAATATTAGACATGACCGCCATGAATTTCTAGTAAAGTATTTAAAAAAAACACAAACACCCAGAAAAAAGTCCTTTAATTGAAATAAAGACACAATTCTTTATTGTTCTAAATTAAACCATACTTACCGTCACGCCCATTCCAGCTGAAGCCAACGATCTCCTGCAATAAAAGAAAAATAATAAAGCAACCTCATCCTTACCTTTCCATGGTTCCCAGGACAGCTTCAGCTCTGCTACATCGAGATGACTGGCTGGACCGCAGCAGAACGCTGCCATCCAGTCTGTCATCCCGCGGACACTGAGAAGCGCAGGCATGCTTGCGCTCCTCAGTGTCTGGCTGTGACGGCATCCCGATGAGCCGACAATGAACTCGGCTCACCTCATGCACGTCACTGACAGCGTGGGAAAATTCTCCTGCACTCAGCGCTTCAGCGTGAGAATTCTCCCACACTGTCAGTGACATACATGAGGTGAGGTCATGTCCAATGAACTCAGCTCACCTCATGCACGTCACTGACAGCGTGGGAAAATTCTCCTGCACTCAGCGCTTCAGCGTGAGAATTCTCCCACGCTGTCAGTGACGTGCATGAGGTGCGCCGAGTTCATTGGACATGACCTCGGCTCATCTGGATGCCGTCACAGCCAGACACTAAGTAGCGCAAGCAAGCCTGTGCTTCTCAGTGTCTGCGGGATGACAGGCTGGATGGCAGCGTTCTGCTGCGGTCCAGCCTGTCATCTCGATGTAGCAGAGCTGAAGCTGTCGTGGGAGCCATGGAAAGGTAAGGATGATGTTGTTATGTTCTGCTACCAAAGCTAAGGAAAGAGAGGAGATCTGTCCCTACTATAAGACTCAGCTGAATCCCTACGATGTAACAGGGAACCTGATCCTGCGATCAGACCTGCTAAAGTCCTAATCTAGTCTGTACGGAGACCTATAGACTTGGGGAGGGAATCCCCACAAGCACCAAGGACTGGGAGGAACATGGGACACCTCCCAACAGAAACAGTAGCAGACAGACGAACAAACAAAATAGATAGAACCTAGAGGTCCGTAGACCAAGCAAACTAACAGAGTTAGATACAGAGCACAGGCTAGCTAGAAAGTAAATATACAATGAAGTCCAGCAAAGCCAGAAGGGCGGAGCAGGATTAAATAGGCCAACAAGGTCATGTGACCAGCAAAGGAAAAAAAACCTAA
Source organism: Phyllobates terribilis (assembly GCF_046119375.1). Classification (NCBI taxonomy): domain Eukaryota; kingdom Metazoa; phylum Chordata; class Amphibia; order Anura; family Dendrobatidae; genus Phyllobates; species Phyllobates terribilis. The sequence continues at coordinate 735,177 of NW_027363191.1, forward strand.
CAGCAAGGTTCTAACAGTACCCCCCCTTCTAAGAGGATCCTCCGGATCCCCTAGGACCAGGCTTATCAGGAAATCTCCTGTGAAACGCTCTGATAAGTCTGGACGCGGAAACATCATCTGACCTCACCCAAGAGTTATCCTCGGGTCCGAAACCTTTCCAGGCCACAAGATACTGCAAACTACCTCTATACCGTCTAGAGTCAAGGATGCGAGAAATTTCATATTCCCCGTCCTCCACCACCGGAGGAACAGAGGCAGAGGCGTCACCATCCGACACAACAGCTTTTTTTAACAGAGAGACATGAAAGACCGGATTAATTCTCCAGGAGGTAGGAACCTCCAACCTAACAGCAGATTGGTTGACAACCTGAAGCACCTTAAAGGGCCCTACAAACTTGGGACCCAATTTCTTAGAAGGAATCCTCAACCGCAGATTCCTAGAGGACAACCAAACCATGTCACCAACAGCGAACAAAACCTCCTGTCGTTTCCTATCAAAGTAGTCTTTAGATTTTCTGTTGGCCTCCTGAAGATTACCACGCACATCCGTCCAAACTCTTTCCAAATCACCGGAAAAATTCTCCTCCTCAGGCACGGCAGATCCCAACTTGGAGAACGACCCAAACGACGGATGTCTCCCAGAACAACAAAAAAAAGGCGAACAACCAGCAGAAGAAGATGTATGATTGTTCAGAGCAAATTCGGCAAGTGGCAGAAACTCAGACCACCCCTCTTGATTGTCTGCCACAAAACAACGCAAGAACTGCTCAACATCCTGGTTTTTCCTTTCTGTCTGGCCATTAGATTCAGGATGATATCCGGACGAAAACGATAAATGAATTCCCAACCTGTCACAAAAGGCACGCCAAAAACGAGCCACGAACTGAGGACCCCTATCAGAAACAATGTCAGTAGGAACGCCATGAAGTCTGACAATTTCCTTGACAAAGGCCTTAGCGAGAGTTTTAGCGCAGGGCAGTTTGACGAAGGGAACCAAGTGACACATCTTGCTAAAACGGTCCACGACCACCCAGATGACAGTAAAACCCTCAGAGGGGGGAAGGTCAGTTATAAAGTCCATAGCCAAATGTGTCCAAGGAGCACTGGGGACCTCCAAAGGACAAAGCAACCCCGCAGCAGGAGTATGTGAGGACTTAGATCTAGCACATATAGTACATTGGCGCACCCACTTAATGACTTCCTTCTGCCATCCAGGCCACCAAAAACTGCGACCCACCAGTCTCTTGGTCTCAGAGATTCCGGGATGACCTGCCAACCGAGATTCGTGACACTCAACAAACAAATCTCTCCTAAAGGTCCCAGGCACAAACAACCTCCCATGAGGAGTGTTAGATGGGGCATTCTCCTGAGCTTTAAGAATCTCATCTTCCAAAACGGAGTCTAAAGCAGCTATCACAACACCTTCTTGTAAAATGTTTTCCTCTTTCTCAGCACCGACTATGGGAGAAAAACTGCGAGACAAGGCATCCGCCTTAACATTCTTAGTACCAGGGATGTAAGTAACGGAGAAATTAAACCGCGAGAAAAACAGTGCCCACCTAGCCTGACGGGCATTCAGGCGCTTGGCAGCGTCAAGATATATCAGATTTTTATGATCCGTAAGAACCTGAACGGGAAATTCCGCACCTTCCAAGAAGTGGCGCCAGTGTTCAAATGCGAGTTTAATAGCCAATAATTCCCGATTACCAATATCGTAATTCAATTCAGTCTCCGAAAATTTTTTTTGAAAAAAATGCACAGGGATGTAATCCATCCCCGTTATCCTGAGACAATACTGCGCCAACCCCCACAGAGGAAGCATCAACCTCAACCAAAAACGGCCTAGTAACATCAGGCTGCATAAGGATGGGAGCAGAGGTGAACCTCTCCTTGAGATACACAAAAGCTTCAATGGCCTCAGAAGACCACTGAACCGCATCAGCACCTTTCCTGGTGAGATCAGTCAGAGGTTTGACAATACTAGAAAAATTTTTTATGAATTTTCTATAGTAATTGGCGAAACCCAAAAACCTCTGTATTGATTTCAAACCAATAGGCCTAGGCCATTCCTGCACAGCCTGAACCTTAACCGGATCCATCTCAAAACCTTTGCTGGAGATAATGTAGCCCAAAAAACTAATTCTCTGTACAGCGAACTCACATTTCTCCAGCTTAGCAAAAAGCAAATTGTCCATTAATAACTGTAATACCTCACGCACGCTCCGCCAATGAGACTCCAGATCTGGCGAATAAATCAAAATGTCATCCAAATACACAACCACATTTTTACCGATCAAAGGTCTAAGGATGTCATTAATCAGATTCTGAAAAAATGCAGGAGCATTAGTAAGACCAAAAGGCATAACCAGATTCTCAAAATGACCCACAGGAGTGTTAAAAGCAGTCTTCCATTCATCACCCTCCTTCATGCGCAACAGATTGTATGCCCCCTTAAGGTCAATTTTAGAGAACCACTTGGCCCCCAATAACTGGTTAAACAGATCAGGAATCAATGGCAGTGGGTAAGGATTGCGTACCGTAATTTTGTTAATCTCACGAAAATCCAGACAAGGACGTAAACCGCCGTCCTTTTTTTTTACAAAAAAAAATCCAACCGCCACAGGAGACTTAGAGGGCCTAATGTGACCGGCGGCCAAACTTGTCTGTATGTATTCCTCCAAAGCCTTCCTCTCAGGAATAGTAAGGTTAAATAAACGACTTTTAGGAAGAGTCGCTCCAGGGACAAATTCAATAGAACAATCATAGTCTCTATGGGGAGGCAAAACCTGCGACTCTTTCTCAGAAAAAACTCTCCAAAAATCCTGAATAGGAACAGGCAATTCTCCCCTATCCAAAGCTGCAATACGCCCGTTACAACACTTGTCATAACATTTATGGCTCCAGGATTTAATTTCACTGGTAGACCAATCCAGTACAGGATTGTGAAATTTTAACCAGGGCAAACCCAATATTACTGGAGAAGGCAAGTTATTCAACACTACCAAATCCAATTTCTCATGGTGAACACCATTAATAGTGAGAGGAAATTCACTGACCTTGAGAGTAATATTCTTCAAAGGGGAGCCATCCACAGAAACCACAGCAATGGGGGATGATAAAGGTTCAGGTTTTAAATTGAGTTTTTCCACGAATCCCCCATCAATTACATTCAGTGTAGACCCGCAATCAACAAACACCCGAAATTCCATTAATTTTTCCTGAGCAATCGTGGAAGCAGCTAAAAATATACCCTTGGAATTTAAACAGGCAATACGGGCGTGACTGACCATTTTTTTTTCTTTCTTCATACGAAGCTCACAGCCTTTAATCAAATGACCAGATTTCCCGCAATAGAAACACAAGCCTTCTGAAAAACGACAGTGTTTTTCTTGAGAGCGAGGTGCCACCGATCCAATCTCCATCGGTTCACCACTGTTAGTACACACATTATCATAACCAGAAACTGACATAGCAGAGGATTTGCTCTCATTAACCCTAGCACGCAGTCTTCTGTCCACCCGTATAGCTAATTGCATAGCCTGTTGCAAATCCTCAGGTGTAGGATAAGCAATTAGCAGGTCTTTAACCTTTTCACTGAGCCCAGCAAGAAATAGACTTTTCAGAGCAGAATCGTTCCACCCTGTTTGAGTGGACCAACGACGAAAATGTGTACAATATTTTTCCATATTACCTGATCCTTGTTTTAAACGTCTCAACTCAGTCTCAGCTGATGCCACACGGTCAGGATCATCATATAATAGTCCTAAAGCAGAAAAAAAACTATCCACTGATCTGAAGCATGTATCACTAGGTTGCAAAGAAAAGGCCCACTCCTGAGGCTCTTTGCGCAAAAGTGACATTATGAACCCTACGCGCTGGGATTCATCCCCAGAGGACTTGGGTCTCAAACGAAAATACAATAAGCAAGCATTTTTAAATGAAAAAAATTCTCGATGTTCACCAAAAAATAAATCCGGCAAACATACCTTAGGCTCCAAGAAATATGCTCCAGGACAGTTACTCACGTGCTGACGGAGCTCGGCAACTTCCAGAGAGAGTCCCTGCAGGTGTTTAGCCAAATCCTGAACCGACACCATGATGGAACAAAAAAAAATCTTTCCTTAGAGAATTTACAGGCTGGACTTACTGTTATGTTCTGCTACCAAAGCTAAGGAAAGAGAGGAGATCTGTCCCTACTATAAGACTCAGCTGAATCCCTACGATGTAACAGGGAACCTGATCCTGCGATCAGACCTGCTAAAGTCCTAATCTAGTCTGTACGGAGACCTATAGACTTGGGGAGGGAATCCCCACAAGCACCAAGGACTGGGAGGAACATGGGACACCTCCCAACAGAAACAGTAGCAGACAGACGAACAAACAAAATAGATAGAACCTAGAGGTCCGTAGACCAAGCAAACTAACAGAGTTAGATACAGAGCACAGGCTAGCTAGAAAGTAAATATACAATGAAGTCCAGCAAAGCCAGAAGGGCGGAGCAGGATTAAATAGGCCAACAAGGTCATGTGACCAGCAAAGGAAAAAAAACCTAACAGCAAGGTTCTAACAGATGTTGCTTTATTATTTTACTTTTATTGCAGGAGATCGTTGGCTTCAGCTGGAATGGGCGTGACGGTAAGTATGGTTTAATTTAGAACAATAAAGAATTGTGTCTTTATTTCAATTAAAGGACTTTTTTCTGGGTGTTTGTGTTTTTTTTAAATACTTTACTAGAAATTCATGGTGGTCATGTCTAATATTGGCGTGACCCCATGAATTTCGGGCTTAGGGCCAGCTGATAATGCCAAGCTGGCCTTAACCCCTTTATTACCCAGTGAGCCACCGCACCAGGGCCCTGGATGAGTTGGGTACAGCGCCAGAAGATGGCGCTTCTATGAACGCGCCATTTTCCGGGGCGGCTGCGGACTGCAATTTGCAGCGGGTGGGGCCCAGAAAACTTGGGCCTCCCTGCGCTGCAGATTCCAGCCCCCAGCTGCCTAGTTGTACCTGGCTGGACACAAAAATAGGGCGAAGCTCCACGTATTTTTTTTTTAAATTCATGAAATTCATGGAATAATTAAGAAAAAAGGGCTTCCCTATATTGTTGTGCCCAACCAGGTACAAATAGGCAGCTGGTGGTTGGGCGCAGCCCGTTCCTGCCTGCTGTACCTGACTGGACACAAATATAGGGCGAAGCCCCACATCAATTTTTTTTAATTATTTTATGAATTTCCTGAAATAATTAAAAAAAAATTGACGTGGGGCTTCGCACTATATTTGTGTCAAGCCAAGTACAGTAGGCAGGAACGGGCTGCCCCCAACCACCAGCTGCCTATTTGTACCTGGTTGGACACAACAATATAGGGAAGCCCTTTTTTTCTTAATTATTTCATGAATTTCATGAAATAATTAAAAAAAAAAATACGTGAAGCTTCTCCCTATTTTTGTGTCCAGCCAGGTACAACTAGGCAGCTGGGGGCTGGAATCTGCAGCGCAGGGAGGCCCATGATTTCTGCCCCCCCCCCGCTGAAAATTGCAGTCAGCAGCCACCCCGGAAAATGGCGCGTTCATAGAAGCTGGATGCTGTACCTGGCTGGCATACAAAAATATGGCAAAGCCCACGTCAAAATTTTTGGGAAAAATTAATTAAAAAATAAATAATAATTTAGGGACTGCATCTTTATTAACTCCTCAAATGTCATTTACTGTTAAAATAAAGGATTTATTTAAAAAAAAAATTGGCGTAGGATCCCACATAATTTTAGTCTCTAGCGGAGGTTAAGCAGACGGCTGGGGCAGATGTTTGAAGCCTGGGAAGGGGGTAATACCCACGGAGCTTCCCAGACTACTAATATCAGCCCCCAGCTGAATACCTAGCCTTTACTAGCTATTAAAATGGGGGAACCCCCAAAAAAATGACGTGGGGTCCCCCCTATTTTAATAGCTAGCAAAGGCTAGGCAGACAGCTGGGGGCTGATATTAATAGCCCAGGAAGGGTGCCATGAATATTGGCCCCCTCCCAGGCTAGAAACACCAGCCGTCAGTCGCCCCAGAAATGGCGCATCCATAGGATGTGCCAACTCTGGCACTTAGACTCGCTCTTCCACGCTGCCCTGGTGCGGTGGCAGCGGGTAATAGGGCTGGGGTTCATGTCAGTGCCAGCTGCCATGAAGCCCAAGTTAGTAATGATGGGCTTCTATAAGACACCCCCATTACTAACCTACAAAGTGTTAAAAAGAAAAAACACACTACACCCAGAAAAAAAATAATTTATTTGAAATAAAACACACCATTTTATTTAATTCTTTGTTTATTAAAAAAAAATAGTTACCTGTCCACGTTCCTGCACTGATCTCCCATGCACAGCTGTCACATCTGGAGATGGTGACAGCTGTGCATGGCTGCTGTAAGCTCACGCTGCCGGGAACACGTCCGCTCCCGGCAGCGGGAGCCATTGACTGAGGTCACCGGAGTGCATTCAGGCAGCGCAGCTCCGGAGACCTCCTTTACGGCAGTGCTGTACCGTGGGAATTTCTCACGATACAGCAGGGCCGTAAAGCAGCTAACCGGAGCAGCGCTGCCTGAACTCCGGCGAACCCGCTTATACAATGACGGGGCTGCTTTACAGCCCCGTCATTCTAGCGGCGGCAGCGGTTCAGAGCGGTCACATTCTATGTGGCTACTCTGAACTGGAGAACTTCGTGGGACACTCGTGGACTATTACGGAGGGGTAAGGATAAGGTTATGGTTTATTATTTTATATTTTATTACAGGAGATCGATGGCTTTGGGGAATTAGGTGTCTAGGTGAGTATAGGTGTAGTTTTTTATTTTTTACTTTATTTTAGGTGGCGATCGGCGGGGACAGGTAATGTATGAACTAATTTATTGTAGGTAACCACTGGCCACCAATGACATGTATTTAAAATTTATTGGGGACACAGTAGGGCAATTTAAATAGCAGGATCAGGCTGATGGGAACTACTGCTCCCATCGAGCTGATCCTGCTGGCACGAGTGGACGGGGGACAGACATAGGCCGATGGGAGTAGTAGTGTCACATCGGCCTATGTCTGCCTGCACGCACACACCCGTAGACATCGCACAGACACCGCACACACCCGCAGACATCGCACAGACACCGCACACACCCCCAGACATCGCACAGACACCGCACACACCCGCAGACATCGCACAGACACCGCACACACTCGCAGACATCACACAGACAGCGCACACACCCGCAGACATCGCACAGACACCCCACACACACTCGCAGACACACGCACAGACACCCGCACATACCAATCATGACGGGCTGATGGTCTGGGAGGTGAGGCTGACCTGTGCGGCCGTGGGAAAGTTCATGTGAGTTCATGCAATGCAGTCAAGCATGAACTCACATGAACCCTCCGAGGGCACCGCAGCGACTTCAAATGAACAGCTGATCGGCATCACCTGATACCTCAGCTGTTCATTTGAAATAACCGGCGGGAAAGCGCAGCACAGAACGGGAAAGCCGGCGGTGAAGTCTTTTCACTGCCGGCTTCCCCGCCCAGGTCCTTCGCTCCCCGCTCCTTGGTGCTGCGCTCCCCGCCCGGTCCTAACTTACGATCGGGATGGGAGGAGGCGAGGGGAGCGGAGGCGAGGGGTGGGAGGCTGCGGGGAAGCAGTATGGGGCTGTGTGATTGTTTAAAAGCCGGCGGCTTTTTACCGCGCACCGGCTTTTAAACAATCAGGAGAATTCTCTCACACTGGGATGGCATTCTGATGACAGGCTGCCACCCAGCTTGTCATCCTTCAGAGACACTGCAGAGCGCAGGCATTATGGGAACTTCCGATTCCGGTATTCGATATTGTAAAAGTATCGGAATTAAGTATCGGAATTCCGATACCGCGAATATCGGCCGATACCCGGTATTTCAGTATCGGATTGCTCAACACTAGTTAGGACCACTAGAGTTAGTGCTAGGACGACTAGGGTCAGCGCCAGGATGAGTAGGGTTAGCGTTAGTGTAACTGGTCTGGGAGGTGGAATCTCTGAGCAACTATACAAAGGGGCAGTCCTTGTAAGGAAGCGGGTAGCTCCCAGGGAAGGCGAGCAGGCAGTCACGGCTAGTGACGGGGACAGCCTCTGGGTAGGAGGGCAGGAGGTCACGGCAAGTGACGGGGAAAGTCTCTTGACAGGCGGGTGGTCACGGTAAGTGACGGGGACAGTCTCTTGACAGGCGGGTGGTCACGGCAAGTGACGGCTAAGCCTCCAGGTAGGCTAGCAGGCAGGTAGCAGGCGGACGCTCCCAGGTGAGCGGGCAGGAGTCTCTGGACAGGCAGGTGATCACAGCAAGTGATAGCTGAGCCACCAGGTAGGCTAACAGGCAGGTAGCAGGTGGACGCTCCCTGGTGAGCGGGCAAGAGTCTCTGGATGGGCAGGTAGTCACAGCACGTGACGGCAGAGCCTCCAGGTAGGCTAGCAGGCAGGTAGCAGGTGAGCGCTCCCAGTTGAGCGGGTAAGAGTCTCTGGACAGGCAGGTGGTCACAGCACGTGATGGCAGAGCCTCCAGGTAGGCTAGCGGGCAGGTAGCAGGTGAGCGCTCCCAGGTGAGCGGGCAGACGGATCCATAGACAGACTGACAGGGCTGGTAGGCAGACTGTCGGACTACAGGAATGTCAGCAGATAGACACGTATCAGTCAGGTATCAAGCAGGAAACTGGCAGGTAACTGGCAGGTAACTGGCAGGTATCTGGTAACGGGACCTGAGGGCTGAAGCAGAGTGATAGGCTATGCAACAACATTGCTCGGGCACCTCCATTTTGGAGGAGGTGCCTTATATATGGAGAGATCCTCCGGCCATTGGCCAGGGACTCCTTAGGACGGCGCGCGCGGCCCCTTTAAGAGAGGGGGAGCGCGCGCGCGCCCTAAGCACAGTGGCCGGGAAGGAGCGCGCGCTGCCAGCAGAGCGGGAGGAAGACGCCGGGCACGGAGCGGAGAGGTGAGGGGAACAGCGTCCCTGCCTGGCAGGAGGCAGGGAAGCCAACGCTACAGTTAGGATGACTAGGGTTAGCGTTAGGACGACTAGGGTTAGCGCTAGGACAACTAGGGATAGGGTTAGGATGACCATAGTTAGCGTTAGGACGACTAGGGTTAGCGCTAGGATGACTACGGTTAGCGCTAGGACGACTAGGGTTAGCTCTAGGGTGACTAGGGTTAGTGGCAGTATGACTAGGGTTAGAGTTAGGACCATTAGGGTTATCGGTAGGACGATTAGGGTTAGCGCTAGGACGACGAGGATTAGCATTAGGACGACTAGTGTTAGCGCTAGAATGACTAGGGTTAGTGCTAGAACAATTAGGGTTAGCGCTAAAACGATTAGTGATAGCGCTAGGACTTCCAGGGTCAGCGTTAGGAAGACTAGGGTTAGCACTTAGTCTTCTACGGTTAGTCTTAGGACGACTAGGGTTAGTGCTAGAACAACTAGGGTTATCGCTAAAACGATTAGTGTTAGCGCTAGGACTTCCAGGGTCAGCGTTAGGACTACTAGGGTTACCGTTAGGACTACTAGGGTTAGCTCTAGGATGACTAGGGTTAGTGTTAGGATGACTAGGTATAGCGCTAGGATGACTAAGGTTAGCGCTAGGGCAACTAGGGTTAGCGTTAGGATGACTAGGGTTAGAGTTAGGATGACTCCAATTAGCTCTAGGACAACTAGTGTTAGCGTTAGGACGACTAAGATTAGCGCTAGGACCACTAGGGTTAGTGTTAGGATGACTAGGGTTAGCGTTAGAACGACTAAGGTTAAAGTTAGGACGACTAGGGTTAGCGTTAGGACGACTAGGGTTAGCATTAAAATGACTAGGGTTAGCGCTAGAACAACTAGGGTTAGCGCTAGGACTTCTAGGGTTAACGTTAGGACAACTAGCGCTAGGAAAACTAGGGTTAGCGCTAGAACGACCAGAGTTGGCGCTAGAATGACTAGTGTTAGCGTTTGGACGACTATGGGTAGCGTTAGGACGACTAGGGTTAGCACTAGGAATTCCAGGGACAGCATTAGCACGACTATGGTTAGCTCTAGGATGGCTAGGGTTAGCATTAGGACGACTAGGGTTAGCGCTAGGACGACTACGGTAAGAGATAGAACCACTAGAGTTAGCGCTAGGAAGACTAGGGTCAGCCCTAGGATGACTAGGGTTAGCGTTAGGATGACTAGGGTTAGCGTTAGGATGACTAGGTTTAGCACTAGCATGACTAGGGTTAGGATCAGGATGACCAGAGTTAGCATTAGGACGACTAGGGAAAGTGCTAGGATGACTTGGATTAGCGCTAGGACGACTAGGGTTAGCATTAGGATGACTAGGGTTAGCGCTAGGAAAACTAGAGTTAGCGCTTGAACGACTAGGGTTAGCGTTGGGACAATTAGGGTTAGCGTTAAGACTACTATGGTTAGCGCTAGGAATTCCAGGGTCAGCGTTAGGACGACTAGAGTTAGCGCTAGGATGACTAGTGTTAGCGTTAGGACGACTAGGGTTAGAGCTAGGATGACTAGGGTAAGCGCTAGGATGACTAGGATTAGCGTTAGGATGACTAGGTTTAGCATTAGGACGACTAGGGTTACCACTAGGACGACTAGGGTTAGGGTTAGGACGACCAGAGTTAGCGCTAGGACGACTAGGGTTAGCATTAGGACGACTAGGGTTAGCATTAGGACGACTAGGGTTAGCATTAGGACGACTAGGGTTAGCATTAGGTCAACCAGGGTTAGCTATATGACGACTAGGGTTAGCGTTAGGATGACTAGTAGTGTTGAGCATTCCGATACTGAAATATCGGGTATCGGCCGATATTCGCAGTTTCGGAATTACGATATTTAAGTCCGATACTTTTGCAATATCGTATACCGGAATCGGAAGTTCTCAGAATGCAATGAGCCTGTTTCATTTTATTAAGCCAATGAGGATCCTAAGAAGTGTGGGAACATCCTGTTAGGCATGTAGGCATCTTAACTAATGTCGTGGCTGTGATTGGCTGCTGAAATGATGTCATGATGCACTATAAAAGCCGCCGCCGCCATTTTGAGCTCACTCTGCTGTGAATTCAGTTAGGGATAGGACGCTGTTGTTCTGAGGGACAGTTTTAGCTACCTATTTGGTCTATTCTGCTTTACCCAAGCTACTTTATAAATCGCTGTGCCTTGCAGCGCTAGTGCACAGTTCTCTGTGCTGTTCACCGCTGTCAGCAAGGTCTGTGTGTGTGAGAGCAGCACACTCTGTAGTGTGTGCTTCAGCCACGTCTGGTTGTAGTGCACTCAGTGTGTGTCACTGCCTCATGCATTGTCCTTTTTTTACAATTCATAATTTTTCCTGATATCTCCTATTAGTGTGGTGGTTCCATCCGTATTCAGCTAAATTGGTTCCAAACACACTATATAGGACTAGATAGAGAATTTTTTTTTGGTCTTTCAGCGCTAGTGCACAGTGCTCTGCATCTGCACTGTTCACCGCTGTCTGCAAGGTCTGTGTGTGTGAGTGCAGCTCACCCTGTAGTGTGTGCTTCAGCCACGTCTGGTTGTAGTGCCCTCAGTGTGTGTCACGGCCTCATACATTGTCCTTTTTTGCCAATTCATAAGTTTTCCTGATTTCTCCTATTAGTGTGGTGGTTCCATCTGTATTCAGCTAAATTGGTTCCAAACACACTATATAGGAGTAGTTAGTGGAGCCTTTCTGCAGCATTGTGCCCTGGAGCCCCATCCAGAATAGTATTTGCCTATTTTTGTAGCCTCATCTATTGCATTGTAGGTTACCTTCCTACATTGTAATAGCTACAAAAAGTTTGTGATACTATCGGTATTACATCTTTGGGCACATCCAGTGTCTTTTTGTGACAAAAAAACCCAAAATAAAGTTCACCAAACACTCCACTTTACAGTTCTGTTGGCCACATTAGCTCATATTAAAGTCTAGTCCACACTTTATAAAATTAGTGTTTCTTATACCTGTTAGCAGCTCTTCAGGAATAAGCACACTAAGCCCTTAGTACTTTTCTGCCTATCTTTATCAGTCTACCAAGATGAAGAAGGCAGGGAGTAAGGCATGTGGTCATGATCGTGGTCGTGGAGTTTCTGCAGGGAGAGGACGTGAGGATTCTGTGCCTGCAGGGAGAGGACGTGGGGATTCTGTGCCTGTTGCGGGCACCAGTGACTCAGCATCCCCCAGTTTTACCAGGGAACAGTCCTTTATGTGCAGCTTTGTAGGAGCTAGCCGTACCCCACTGCTGTGGGAGGACCAAATTGAAGCCGTTGTCGAATGGATGGCAGCTAACGCATCGACTTCAATTAGTTCCAGATCCTCTCAAGTCCTGAGCACTGAAGAGCACCCATCTGTCTCTTCACCACCTGCCAAATTGCCCAGGCAGTCAGAGAGCCCTGGACAGGAGCCCTCTCTACTTCTGTTCTCTGAATCTCTTGGCTTGGAAAGAGGGGGCCAGCCAAGCAGAATTCGAGAATTTGAAAAGAGGTAGCATGCAGTGATGCGCAACTGTTTTGTCTCTCTGAATCTGAAGAGGCGGGTGGGCCAGTGCCTATGGTCAGCAGCACACCTCAGTACGCATCTGATGATGAGACTCAGGTGCCACTTTCTGGTGCATACTGTGCTGTCGAGACTACCCAGGAGAAGTAGTTGTTTGAAGAGGGTGGTGTAGATGATGAGGTCCTTGACCCATCATGGCGTGAGGGACAGGAAGGTGGTGGGAGCAGCTCTGAGGAAGAGATTCCCCAAACGGCCCAAAAAGGAGGGAGAGGGAGGGGGCAGGGTTGCCTGTAGCCTCCACTTCGGCACCCATTAGGAGCATGGCTCTTCCAAAATTCAAAGCGGGCGCTCCCAAGACTTGCAGTGCCTGGTCCTTTTTTGACACAGTTGCAGATGCCAATTGCTTTGTAAAATGCAAGCTGTGTAAGGTGAAAAGAGGGAACAGTGTCAGCAACCTCAATACCACAAATATGTGGAAATATGTGCGGACCAAGCATGTGATGGAGTTACAAAAACACACTGAAGACCTAGGCCAACCTACAACGCCACCTACCACCTCTTCAGCTCGTGTTTTAGCCTCTTCCTCCAGCTCACACACAGCTGGTTCGGCTTCCTCACAGGAAGAATCTCTGGCACTGTTGTACAGAGACACCGTGTAATTCCACGCACAGCACCACTTTCCCTGTCATCCTCACACTTCCAGGCCAGTCTACAGCCATCGTTAGCACAGGCATGGGAGAAAAGGCGCCCATACTCGGCAAACCACCCCCAAGCACAGGCTCTGAATGCTGGCATTGCTAAACTACTGGCCCTTGAAATGCTATCATTCAGGCTGGTGGAGACTGACACCTTCCGTAACTTTATGGCATTGGCAGTCCCACAATACAATGTGCCCAGCTGCTTTTATTTCTGCAGGCAAGCCGTCCCTGCCCTGCAACAGCATGTGGAGGGAAAAATTAAACATGCGCTACAAAATGCCGTCAGTAGCAAGGTCCACCTGACCACCTATGCGTGGACCAGTAAGCATGGACAGGGACGATACCTTTCCCTCACTGCCTATTGGGTAAATGTTGTGGAGCCAGGTACAGATCTTGAGAGTGGTGCTGTATGTGTTCTGCCAACTCCAAGGATTGCAGGAATCCAGTCTGTACACATTGACTCCTCCTCATACTCCAGTTCCTCTGAATCAGCGCTGCAGGAGCCGTCACGGTCTATCTCCACATCGACCCGTGAACGGTTACCTGTTATGATGACCGATATGAGCACAGCCGTGGCCAATCGTCAACACGCCGTATTAAAATTAATTTCTTTGGGGAATCGAAGCCACACAGTGAAGGAGCTCTGGAATGCCATCAAGCAGCAGAGCGACGTGTGGTTTGTGCCAGCGCATCTCCAGCCAGGCATGGTAGTGTGTGACAATGGCCGAAATCTGGTGGCAGCTCTGGGCCTAGGCAACCTCACTCACATCCCATGTCTGGCACATGTGCTCAACTTGGTCGTGCAGAGTTTTTTGAGGGACTATCCGGATCTTGATGCACTGCTTCACAAGGTCCGCATAGAGTGTGCTCACTTGCGGTGTTCCAGCAACGCAAGATCGCGCATTGCAGCTCTGCAGCGCCGATTACGCATTCCGGAACATCGCATTATATGTGACCTACCCACTAGGTGGAATTCAACGTTACATATGTTGGAGAGGTTGTGTGAGCAGCAGGCAGCAGTAATGGAGTACCAGCTGCAGCAGGCGCAAACAAGTCGCAGTACACGCCGTTCACACTTCACCACCACTGAGTGGGCCTCTATGAAGGACATTTGCCACGTTTTGCGTGCCTTCGATTATTCCACGTGGAAGGCGAGTGCAGATGATGCACTAGTCAGCATGACTATCCCCCTTATCTGCCTGCATGAAAAAACACTGCAAGCACTAAGGGATGAGGTTTTGGAAGAGGCGGAGGATGAGGAGTCACAAATGCCATCTGCTTCTCTACAGTCTGCGCAACGTGGTTCCTCACAAAGGCCTAGGCAGGGGCACTTTGTGAGGAGGATGAGGAGGAGTCAATGGAGTAGGAAGACATCTGTCCAGAGGAGGGAGATACACAATGCTCTAGTAGTCAGTATCTAGAGCGAGGGTGGGGTGATGCAGAGCAGGCAGAGATCACGCCTCAAGCAGGGGACAGCGTTTCTTGGCCAGTTGGCAGTCTGCAGCACATGGTTGATTTCATGCTGCAGTGCCTGAGAAACGACCGCCGCATCGCCCACATTCTCATCACGGCTGATTATTGGGTGTTCACCCTCCTAGATCCTCGCTACCGGGACAACTTACAAAGCCTCATAACACCATTGAACCGGGAGCGTAAAATGCGGGAGTACCAAGACGCACTGGTGCATTCCATCATGTTCTCCAATCCAACCGAAAGCAGTGCTGCTAGTGCTTTACAAAGCAGCTCAGTGCGTCGAGGCAGTGGAGGAAGCTCTGCACAAAGAGGGAGCAGAAGCAGCGCCTCAGCACAAGGCAAGACCAGTATGGCCGAAATGTGGCAAAGTTTTGTGTTCCCGCCGCCACAAATGTCTACACCATCACAGACGGCTCCAGTAAGCAGGAGGCAATGTTTCCGTCAGATGGTGACAGACTACATGTCTTGCCCTCTCAGTGTACTCCCAGACGGCTCTTCTCCCTTCAAGTTTTGGGTCTGTAAGCTGGATACATGGCCAGAGCTTAGCCAGTATGCATTGGAGGTGCTAGCTTGCCCTGCTGCTAGTGTATAATTGGAACGCGTCTTTAGTGCCGCAGGTGGTGTACTAACAGACCGTCGCATGCGACTATCCTCCGATAACGTTGACCGGCTTACTTTTCTCAAAATGAACAAGGCCTGGATCTCTCATGAATTTGCCAGTCCTCTTCCAGAATAAATAATTGATTGGCAACAGTATCCAGGTCTCCTGTTGTGTTCATGTTTCTACCACCTGAACTGTAATCCCTGAGCTCCAACACCGCCAGTTGGTGCTCAGAAGTGCTGTCTGCACAGTCAACACTTGCTGCCGTGTTATTGGGGTTCAGTAACGTCAGCTGTTCCCCTGCTGTGCGGACGGCAATTTCTCATGCTCTGTCCACATTCACACTACTACAGATTTTAAAGTTGCTCCAATTACACCTCTGGCTCCTCTGTTTTTAGTATTATCCCTGAGCTCTAACACCGCCAGTTGGCACTTGGAAGTGCCGTTTGCACAGTCAACACTTTCTGGCGTCTTATTGGGGTTCAGTAACGTCAGCTGTTCCCCTGTTGTGCGGACGGCAATTTCTCTTGCTCTGTACACATTCACACTATTACAGATTTTAAAGTTGCTCCAATTACACCTCTGGCTCCTCTGTTTTTAGTATTATCCCTGAGCTCCAACACCGCCAGTTGGCGCTCGGAAGTGCCGTTTGCACAGTCAACACTTGCTGGCGTGTTATTGGGGTTCAGTAACGTCAGCTGTTCCCCTGCTGTGCAGACGGCAATTTCTCTTTCTCTGTCCACATTCACACTACTACAGATTTTAAAGTTGCTCCAATTACACCTCTGGCTCCTCTGTTTTTAGTATTATCCCTGAGCTCCAGTGTTATTGGGGTTCAGTAACGTCAGCTGATCCCCTGCTGTGTGTCCGGCAAATTCTCCTGCTTTGTCCACATCCACTGTACTGCTGATTTAAAACTTGCTCCAATTACACCTCTGGCTCCACTCTGTTTTTAGAATTTACCCTGGGCTCCAGCACTGCCAGCTGATTCCCAGCAGTGTCTTTGGCACGGGTACTCCCTCCTGCCCAGCCTGGTTCCATCACGTCAGCTGTTTCCGGGTAGTGTCAACGTCACTTTGCCTCCAATGCGTTGTCCTGTCGTGTTGCGGTCGGGTTAGCCGACTCTATGGTGCCTGCAGTTTAGGTGACTCCTATGTGGGCTGCGGGATCTGGCAATGAAGGCTGGTTCCATAGTGCCAATAGGACAAGCACCCCCTGTAGGACTGTGGGTTTTGGTAACTGCGGCCGGCTCGCGGCCTTGCAACTTTTTTTTACATGGGTACCTTCTGCTACCCATCCAGGTTCCAGTACCATCAGCTGGTTCTCGGCAGTGCCTTTGGCTTAGGTGCCTCCTTCTCGGTATCCAAGTTACACCAACGTCTGCTGGTCTTTGGTAGTGCTTTCTGGCACAGGTACCTCCTGCTCATTGACCGAGTTCCAGTAACGTCAGCTGGTCCTCGGTAGTTCCATTTGCTCTTGTACCTTCTGCTACTTATCCGGGTTCCAGTACCGTCAGCTGGTCCTCGGTAGTTCCATTTGCTCTTGTACCTTCTACTACCCATCTGGGTTCCAGTACCGTCAGCTGGTTCTTGGCATTGCCTTTGGCTTAGGTGCCTCCTTCTCGGTATCCAAGTTCCACCAACATCTGCTGGTCTTTGGTAGTGCTTTCTGGCACAGGTACCTCCTGCTTAGTAACCGAGTTCCAGTACCGTCAGCTGGTACTCGGTCGTTCCATTGGCTCTTGTACCTTCTGCTACCCATCCGGGTTCCAGTACCATCAGCTGCGTCTCGGCAGTTCCTCAGCCTTCTTGTACCTTCTGCTACATTTCCAAGTTCAAGCTTTTTGAAATGGTTCTTGGTAATCACTCTGGATCTCCCTGATGAGGACCCTGAAGACGAGGACCCTGAAGACCACCCCGAAGAAGACAAGGACCGCGAAGATGAGGACCCTGAAGACTAGGACCCTGAAGACGAACCCGAAGAAGACGAGGACGCCGAAGACGAGGACCCTGAAGACGAGGACCCTGAAGACGAGGACCCTGAAGACGAGGACCCTGAAAACGAGGACCCTGAAAACGAGGACCCTAAAGACGACCCCGAAGACAACCCCGAAGAAGACGAGGACCCCGACGACGACGACCCTGAACATGAGGACCCTGAAGACCACCCCGAAGAAGACGAGGACCCCGAAGACTACGACCCCGATGACGACGACCCTGAAGACGACGACCCAGAAGACCACCCCGAAGAAGATCAAGAAGATGACCCTGAAGAAGTTGACCAAGAGGACAAAGAAGAAGAAGTCAACCACCAAGATACAGAAGAACAAGAGACAGAAAACCAAGAAGCAGAAGTACAAAAAGCTGCAGAACAAAAAGCGGAAGAACATTTAGCATAAGACTAAAAATCAGAGGAAAAGATAATATCTAAATTATAAGCAGAAGATGACTAAGCAGTGTATGGGGGTGAGTCCGTTCCTCCTCGTGGTGCCCCTGGAAAAGACCTGCTGCTGCAGGCCAAACTGAACGCGGACAAATCCTGTTGTAAATCTTTTGTGACGGGCAGAACGAAAGGTGTGATGTTCAAACTTTTATAGATAACAACTGCAGGAATGCCTGTCACAAATAAGAATATGATGAAGAAGAAGAATATGAAGAAGATGAAGAAGTAGAATATGAAGAAGAATAATAGTTGAATAAGAAGAATATGAAGAATGTAAAAAAAAAGAATAATATGAAGAAAGTGAAGAAGAAGAAGATGAAGAAGGTGAAGAAAAAGTTGATGAAAAAGATGCTGATGCTGAGGATGATGAAGGAGAAAGTGTGGGAGAAGTAAAAAAGAAGGTGAAGAGCATGGAAGTAGTGAAACATAAATATCTGACAAAATCTAAAAATACTTAACATAGTCAATATTTCCGTAACTCAGAACGTCTTAAAAAATTATTAATTCCTGCTATTCCATATGATTGGGCTAAACCTCTATGCCTTTATTGTCTCCCCCACCTCCCACAATACATTCTACATTATTGTTAGTTATTTTCCTTCATGTAGAATTAACCTACAAGGAAAGAAATGGTTTATTTTCATTCCGATATTTCTGTCCCATTGACTTGCATTGGTTTCAGGTATCGGAATCGGCGATATCCGATACTTTTTGGGCATCGGTCCGATCCAATCCGATCCGATATTTCCCAATATTGGAAGGTATCGCTCAACACTAATGACTAGGTTTAGTGCTAGGACGACTAAGGTTAGCGCTAGGATGACTAGGGTTAGCGTTAGGATGACTAGGTTAGCGCTAGGGCGACTAGGGTTAGCATTAGGATGACTAGTGTTAGCGCTAGAACGACTAGGGTTAGCTCTAGGGCGACTAGGGTTAGCGGCAGGAAGACTAGGGTTATAATTAGGATGACTAGGGTTATCGTTAGGACGACTAGGGTTAGCGCTATAACGACTAAGGTTAGCATTAGGATGACTAGGGTTAGCACTAGGATGACAAGGGCTAGTGCTAGGAAAACTAGGGTTAGCGCTAAAACGATTAGTGTTAGAGCTAGGACTTCCAGGGTCAGCTTTAGGACTACTAGGGTTAGCATTAGGACGACTAGGGTTAGCTCAAGGATGACTAGGGTTAGTGTTAGGATGAATAGGTATAGCGCTAGGATGACTAAGGTTAGCGCTAGGATGACTAAGGTTAGCGTTAGGATGACTAGGGTTAGCGCTAGAGCGACTAGGGTTAGTGTGAGGACGATTAGGGTTAGAGTTAGGACGACTATGGTTAACGCTAGGATGGCTAGGGTTAGCGCTAGGGTGACTAGGGTTAGAGTTAGGATGACTACAGTTAGCGCTAGGACGACTAGGGTTAGCGCTAAGATGACTAGTGTTAGCGTTAGGACGACTAAGATTAGCGCTAGGACCACTAGGGTTAGTGTTAGGATGACTAAGGTTAGCGCTAGGACAACTAGGGTTAGCGTTAGGACGACTAGGGTTAGCATTAGGATGACTAGGGTTAACGTTGAGATGACTAGGGTTAGCGCTAGAACAACTAGGGTTAGCGCTAGGACTTCTAGGGTTAACGTTAGGACGACTAGGGTTAGCGCTAGAACGACCTGAGTTGACGCTAGGACGACTAGGGTTAGCGTTAAGATGACTAGGGTTAGCGCTAGGAATTCCAGGTACAGCGTTAGGACGACTAGGGTTAGCGCTAGGATGACTAGGATTAGCGTTAGGACGACTAGGGTTAGAGCTAGGACGACTAGGATTAGAGTTAGGATGTCTAGGGTTTGGGGTAGGATGACTAGAGTAAGCTCTAGGACGACTAGGGTTAGAGTTGGGACAACTGGGGTTAGCGTTAGGACAACTAGGGTTAGCGCTAGGAATTCCAGGGTCAGCGTTACAACGCCTAGGTTTAGCTCTAGGATGACTAGGTTTAGCGCTAGGACGACTAGGGTTAGAGCTAGAACCACTAGGGTTAGTGCTAGGAAGACTAGGGTCATCCCTAGGACGACTATGGTTAGCGTTAGGATGACTAGGGTTAGCGTTAGGACAACTAGGTTTAGCGCTAGGACGACTAGGGTTAGGGTCAGGACGACCAGAGTTAGTGCTAGGACGACTAGGGTTAGCTCTAGGGCGATAGGGTTAGCAGCATGACGACTAGGGTTAGAGTTAGGGCGACTAGGGTTATCGTTGGGACGACTAGGGTAAGAGTTAGGACGACTAGGGTTAGAGCTAGAACAACTAGGGTTAGCGCTAGGACTTCTACGGTTAGCCTTAGGACGACTAGGGTTAGCTCTACGACGACTAGGGTTAGCACTAGAACGACTAGGGCTAGCGTTAGTACGACTAGGGTTAAAGTTAGGACGACTAGGGTTAGAGCTAGGATGACTAGGGTTAATGCTAGAACAACTAGGGTTAGCGCTAGAGCTTCTAAGGTAAGCCTTAGGACGACTAGGGTTAAAGTTGAGACGACTAGGGTTAGAGCTAGGACAACTAGCATTAGCTCTAGGACGACTAGGGTTAGCGTTGGGACGACTAGTGTTAGTGCTAGGACTTCCAGGGTTAGCGTTAGGACGACTAGGGTTAGCATTAGGACGGCTAGGGTTAGCTCTAGGACGACTAGGGTTAGCGCTAGGGCGACTAGGGTTAGAGTTAGGATGACTAGGGTTAGCGCTAGTAAATTCCAGGGTCAGCGTTTGGACGGTTAGGGTTAGCGCTAGGATAACTAGGGTTAATGTTAGGATGACTAGGGTTAGAGCTAGGACGACTATGGTAAGCGCTAGGATGACTAGGGTTAGAGCTATGACCACTAGGGTTAGCGCTAGGATGACTAGGGTCAGCTCTAGCATGACTAGGGTTAGTTTTAGGATGACTAGGGTTAGCATTAGAACAACTAGGGTTAGCGCTTGAACGACTAGGATTAGGGTCAGGACGACCAGAGTTAGCGTTAGGACGACTAGGGAAAGCACTAGGATGACTAGGGTTAGCGCTTGGACATCTAGGGTTAGAGTTAGGATGACTGGGTTATCGTTAGAACCACTAGGGTTAGCGATAGGACGACTAGGGTTAGAATTAGGACAACTAGGGTTAGCGCTAGGGTGACTAGGGTTAGCACTAGAACGACTAGGGTTAGCATTAGGATGACTAGGGTTAAAGTTAGGATGACTAGGGTTAGAGCTAGGATGACTAGGTTTAGTGCTAGAACAACTAGGGTTAGCGCTTTGACTTCTAAGGTAAGCCTTAGGACGACTAGTGTTAGCACTAGGAAAACTAAGGTTAGCGCTTAAACGACTAGGGTTAACTCTAGGACGACTAGGGTTAGCGTTGGGACGACTAGGGTTAGCGCTAGGATGGCTAGGGTTAGCGCTAGGATGACTAGGGTAAGCGTTAGGGCGACTAGGGTTAGCATTAGGACAACTAGTGTTAGCACTAGGACGACTAGGGTTAGCTGTAGGGCGACCAGTGTTAGCGCTAGGACTTCCAGGGTTAGCATTAGGACGACTAGGGTTAGCGCTAGGATGACTAGTGTTAGCATTAGGGCGACTAGGGTTAGCGCTAGGACAACTAGTGGTAGCGTTAGGACGACTAGGGTTAGCGTTAGAACGACTAGGGTTAGCGTTAGAACTACTAGGGTTAGCGTTAGAACGACTAGGGTTAGCGTTAGAATGACTAGGGTTAGCGTTAGAACGACTAGGGTTAGCGTTAGAATGACTAGGGTTAGCGCTTGGACGACCAGAGTTAGCGTTAGGATGACTAGGGTTAGAGCTAGTACGACTAGGGTTAGCGCTAGGACGACTAGGGTTAGAGCTAGGACGACTAGGGTTAGAGCTAGGACCTCTAAGATTAGTGCTAGGACGACTAGAGTCGGCCCTAGGACGACTAGGGTTAGCGTAAGGACGACTAGGGTTAGCGTTAGGACAACTAGGGTTAGCCCTAGGACGACTAGGGTCAGCGCTAGGACGACTAGGGTTAGCACTAGGAAGAGTAGGGTTAGCTCTAGGGCGATAGGGTTAGCAACAGGACGACTAGGGTTATCGTTAGGATGACTAGGGTTAGAGCTAGGACAACTAGGGTTAGCGCTAGAACAACTAGGGTTAGCGCTAGGACTTCTACAGTTAGCCTTAGGACGACTAGGGTTAGCCCTAGGACGGCTAGGGTTAGCGTTAGGATGACTAGGTATAGCGCTAGGACGACTAAGGTTAGCACTAGGACGACTAGGGTTAGCGTTTGGATGACTAGGGTTAGAGTTAGGACGACTATGGTTAGCGCTAGGATGACTAGGGTTAGAGCTATGGCGACTAGTGTTAGAGATAGGATGACTACGGTTAGCGTTATGGCGACTAGGGTTAGCAATAGGACAACTAGTGTTAGCGCTAAGACAACTAGGTTTAGCTCTAGGACGACTAGAGTTAGAGCTAGGACTTCCAGGGTATGCGTTAGGACGACTAGGGTTAGCGCTAGGATGACTAGGGTTAGTGATAGAATGACTAGGGATAGCACTAGGACGACTAGGGTTAGTGATAGAATCACTAGGGTTAGCACTAGGACGACTAGTGTTAGCGCTAGGGCGACTAGGGTTAGAGTTAGGATGACTACAGTTAGCGTTAGAACGACTAGGGTTAGCGCTAGGACTTGTAGGGTTAGCATTAGGACGTCTAGGGTTAGCGCTAAGAAAACTAGGGTTAGCGCTAGAATGACTAGAGTTAGCGCTAGGAAGACTAGGGTTAGCGTTGGGACAACCAGGGTTAGCGTTAGGATGACTAGAGTTAGCGCTAGGAATTCCAGGGTCATCGTTAGGACAACTAGGTTTAGCGCTAGGATGACTAGGGTTAGCGCTAGGATGACTAGGGTTAACGCTAGGACAAGTAGTGTTAGCTCTAGGGCTATAGGGTTAGCAGCAGGACGACTAGGGTTAGAGTTTGGGCGACTAGGGTTATCGTCACAACGACTAGGGTTAGAACTTAGACGACTAGGGTTAGTGCTAGAACAACTACAGTTAGCGCTAGGACTTCAACGGTAAGCCTTAGGACGACTAGGGTTAGCTCTAGGACGTCTAGAGTAAGCATTAGGATGACTAGGTAAAGCGGTAGGACGACTAGGGTTAGCGTTAGGATGACTAGGGTTAGTGCTAGGGCGTCTAGGGTTAGAGTTAGGACGACTATGGTTAGCGCTAGGACGACTAGGGTTAGCGCTATGGCGACTAGGTTTTGAGTTAGGATGACTACGGTTAGTGCTAGGACGACTAGGGTTAGCGCTAGGACGACTAGTATTAATGTTAGGATGACTAAGATTAGCGCTAGGACCACAAGTGTTAGTGTTAGGACGAATAGGGTATGCGTTAGGACGACTAAGCTTAGTGTTAGGACTAGTGTTGAGCCACCCCCGTAGAGTTCGAGTTCGGTTCGGTTCGTCGAACACCTTCGAACACCGTTAAAACCAATGGCAGGCAAACAAAAACATATAGAAACACATAGAAAACACCTTCAAAGGTGTCCAAAAGCTGACAAACTGCTCAGAAGACACAACTAACACATGGAAAAGTGACAAGTACATATAGTCATGCGAAAAGAAAAGAGGTGGAGGAGTAAAAGGAGGGGGAGACACAGATATAGGCATGTCATGCCCTTCTAAAATCCAAAAAGTGAGAAGCCGACACGTTCAGTCCGCTCCTGCCCGCGCCACCTCCGCGTCGCCGGGTTTGTGCCAGAGCCGCGGTGAACCCTGATGGCCAGCCCCCCTCTCCCAATACTGGTGCCTGTCCGCTGGTGGGTCGAGCGAGCCCCCCTGTGGTGGAGGCAGCTCTAAGCTTTTTAATTTAAATTGTCTCTCTAATTTGAATGAATACACTTTAAATCCATTTACAAGGATCTATTGGAGGGCAAGTCTCATGCCAGCAGCCGCGTAATTCCAGCTCCAGTAGCGTCCACTAAAGCTGCTGCAGTTAAAAAGCTTTTATAAGGATCGAGCTCGGCTGTCCACCGCAAGGCATCCTACTGCCAGTCCCAGCCCCTATGCCTTGGGGTGCCTCCTGATGCTCTTCACTGAGTATCCCGTGGTCCCGAAGCATTTCCTTTGAAAAAATTAAGTGTCCAAACTACAGGTGGTGTAGCTTGCTTAACAGCCGGGATAATCCGCTGACTAGCAGACACTGCTACTAGGCACAAAGTATTTCCTGGGCTAGATGCAGTTAAAAATTTGTAATTAGATACTCTCGTTGGATGCTGAGAAAGCATTCCATAGAGTCTCCTGGCACGCCATATATGATTCTCTTAAAAAGCTTGGGGTAGGGGTCTTTTATAGCTAAAATCACGGCCCTGTATCGCAATACGTCACCTAGGCTGAAGATAAATGGAACTGTAGCACCCTGAGGGCTCGGTTGCTACAGAGGTATTGCACCTCACCCAGAGGTGTGATATCTCACTCTCAGGTAAGGATGTAGTGTGGATCAGGACCCGACACCTGCATGCATTACACCACATTGCCGTGGGGCAGGGCGACCAATATGCCCCTGAGATGGGCACGACAGTCCCTGTCCCTGGCTGGAGTGGGGGGAGGGAACACTGAGGAAGGGGAACCCTGT
Organism: Phyllobates terribilis; assembly: GCF_046119375.1. Classification (NCBI taxonomy): domain Eukaryota; kingdom Metazoa; phylum Chordata; class Amphibia; order Anura; family Dendrobatidae; genus Phyllobates; species Phyllobates terribilis. The sequence goes on from NW_027363191.1 coordinate 759,538, forward strand.
AGTGCAGGAGCAGGGAGGAAGCAGTTCCTGGGTGCATTGAGAAGGGAGTATAAAAGGTGGGCACCATCTTAGTTCAGTGCAGAGAAGTCTGAGCAGAAGTGGCAGGGAGCAGGGGCTCTGCATGAGCTCTGCTCCGGAGGCGGGCCTAGTAACAGAGGCCCAGGCCTGGAAGAGGGAGAAGGAAGAGGAGCAAAGAAGGCTCCAGGAACGAGGAACGAAGGGATCCCAGGGGTGCGGACGGGCGAGTCGCCACCGCACGCCCGAATCCACCTGCGTGGAGGGGTCAGGCCAAAGGGGGAGACCGGTCCCCGAAACTAGTGGAGGCAGGAAACGACCCTCAGCTAGAAACAGGAGGCTGTGACATTTTATGTGGCGCAGCCCCTCGCTACACCCGCTAGGAAGGCACCACATAGGGTCAGGGAAACTGTCGCCAAGTTTACCAAGAGGAGGCCCGAGGCAGCCGGACAGAAGGGGTGGTAAGAAAGGCCAGACAAAGGACACACAAAGGGGGTCCTGTGAAGCGCTCCAAAGTTATCTGGGAGTTGTCTGAGCCCCTCACCTGGTGAGCACAGTACGACGTGGGCAGCCATTACCTGCAGACGAGGTCTGGATAATAAGAACTGTGAGTAAAGGCCCTGGACTGAATCACTGACTCCGTGTCATTACTGCTGCTGCCCTGCACCATCACCCCCATCCTCCGCATACACTGCCCTGAGGCTATACTCCTCCCGTGGGGAGTTATGCTACGCTCTGCTGCACCCACAACACCAGCCTCAGCGGTCTGCCCTGGAGCGGCGGTTCACTCTGACCGCAATCCACGGGTGGCGTAGTCGGACATTTAAACATCAAAACCACATTCATAGTTCCGCCACTGGTTTGACCGCCCTGAGCCACGGAACCGGGTCGCCGCCACGGAGACTACAACCACCAGCATCCACCAAAAAGGGTCCGGCTCCGGGTGTCCCAAGGCCCAGGGGGCGCGTCAGAACATTTTCATCACCTTTCACAGTCACCAATGGGACAAGGCAGGGATGTTCTCTGTCCCCTCTCTTATACATCCTAGTGACAGAGCACCTGCTCTCATCAATTCGCCATAACCCCAATATTAGGTGGATTGAGGTGGGAGGCACCGAGTACAAGTGCTCTCTATTTGCTGATGATGTCCTAGTATATATCACTCAATCACATATATCCATCCATGCTGTTATGGCTGAAATAGATCACTTTGTTACATGGTCAAATTTTAAAATCAATGCAGTGAAGTCTGAGGCCCTCGATGTCTCCCTCCCCAAATCCATATAGGATTCCATCCAGTCGAACTTTCCCTTTGCCTGGCCCTCACAGGGTATCAAATACTTAGGAATTCCTATTCATAGAGACCTCTCCCATCTATGTTATCTTAATTTTGGGCCCTTTATTGAACAACTCCATACAGACCACGGTTGGCAAGTTAGAACTGTAAGATTCACTACGTGAACCACTGGTGTTTTGTGGAAAAGCACATGTACACTGTGTTCCAAATTATTATGCAAAAAGTGTTTAGGAGTGATAAGGGAAGAATTTGTTTGTTTGTCAGTTAAACTCATTGATGGTGATGTGTGTCAGGACTCTTTATATCACTGTAAGCAATTGCAGACACCTGTGCTAATTAGTTTGGCAGGTGTGTCCAATGAAAGGCAAGACTACTTAAGAAGGCTGTCTCACATTATTAAGCAGCCTACATTTTCTTCCAAAATGGGAAAGAAAAAGGATGTGTCGGCTGCTGAGAAGCAACAAATTGTGGAGTGTTTAGGTCAAGGCATGACTACAATCAACATTGTGCGATGATCAGGATGAAGTGTCTTGGCAATCAAGAAGCATGTAGCTGATTCACAGTACACACGTGTGCGTGCTGATAAGGGCAAATTGAGGACTCTTTCCTGCAGGCAATTACGTCAGGTTGAAAGAGCAGCGGCAAAAAAGCCTCGTCATAGCAGCAGACAAGTTTTTGAAGCTGCTGGTGCCTCCAACGTCCCCCAAACAACAAGATGCAGGGTCCTTCAGAGGTTTGCAGCTGTGCATACGCCGTCCTGTCGACCTCCTCTATCCACTTCACACAAGCAGAAACGGCTCCAGTGGGCCAAACATTACATGAAGACTGATTTCAAAACTGTTTTGTTCACGGATGAGTGCCGTGCAGCGCTCGATGGTCCAGATGGATGGAGTGGAGGATGGCTGGTTGATGGACACCCCACGCAAACACGGCTACAGCGCCAACAAGGAGGAGGTGGAGTAATGTTTTGGGCTGGAATCATGGGGAGAGAGATTGTCGGCCCCTTTAGGATCCCTGAAGGCGCTAAAGATGAACTCCATAATGTATGTGGATTTTCTCAAACAGCACTTCCTGCCATGGTTCAAGAAGAAGAACCGTGTATTTCACAGCAAGATCATTTTTTTGCATGATAATGCACCATCTCATGCTGCACATAAAACATCTGCATCTCTGGCTGATATGGGCATAAAAGGGGACAAACTTATGGTGTGACCCCCATGCTCCCCTGACCTCTACCCCATTCAGTACCTTTGGAGCATCATTAAAAGGAGTGTCTATGATGGCGGGAGGCAGTTCACATCTAAGCAACAGCTCTGGGAGGGTATTCTGTCCTCATGCAAAACAATTGAAGCAGAAACCATCCAAAACCTGACAATTTCAATGGACGAGAGAGTTCAGAAGCTCCTTTCGAACAAGGGGTCCTATGTGAAAATGTAACATCACCTAGAATAAAGTTTTGAGTTGAAAACTGTTTGATTTCAGTTTCTAACAACCTGCTAATGCTTATAATTTCAAAAATGACCATTTTTTTGGTCTTTATTAAAATGAAAAGGTTGATCGAAAAGTTTGGGGGATCTAAGAGTGTGGCAACCCAGTAGTCATGATTACTTCGAATTCTGAAAATATGAGGGTCATGCTGCAGGTAGTGCAGCAAGAAGGCACTTATGTGTCTTGCGCATCTCGGAGCCCCAAAATTATTTTCCGGGCTAGATGCAGCTAAAAATTATTATTAATTTTAAATCTGGTGAAGCTTTAGTATAGATGGCCTAATAGGATCAGTGCTGCACACTGCTTCAAAGCCCAAATTATTTTCCAGCCAAGATACAGATAAACATGATTAGTAATTTGAAAGCTTAAAACGGTTGGTAGGGTGATTTTAACCAATCATCAAGCTTTTACTCTCCCCAGGATGACACAGGGGTAGAAAAGTCGTTTCGGATCCATGATTTGTTCATCTTTATGAACGTGAGTCTGTCTACATTATCAGTGGAGAGCCGCGTGCGCTTATCTGTCAGCACACCACCAGCAGCGCTGAACACACGTTCAGACAGAACGCTGGCTGCGGGGCATGACAAGATCTCCAAGGCGTAAGTGGCTAGCTCCGGCCATTTATCCAGATTGGAAGCCCAAAAAGAGCAAGGGTCCAGTGACACAGTCATGGCTTCAATGTTTACTTGGAGATACTCCTGTACCATCGTCTCTAGGCGTTGACTATGTGTCAGACTTCTTGTCTCCTGTGGCCTTGCAAAGGATGGGCTAAAAAAGTGGTGAAATGATTCCGCAAAATTGATGTTACCAGCAGATACTGTGGTTCTGTTACGGTTTGAGTGCTGAACACTTGACGGTCCCACGGTTGGCAAGTTGGAACTGTGAGATTCACTACGTGCACCACTGGTATTTTGTGGAAAAGCACATGTAAGATTCTGCAACAGTCTCTGCTGATACTCCTGCATGCGTGCATCCCTTTCTATGGCAGGAATAATTTCTGCAAATTTACTTTTGTACCGGGGATCTAACAGTGTGGCAACCCAGTAGTCAGGATTATTTCTAATTCTCACAATTCGAGGGTCATGTTGCAGGTAGTGCAGCAAGAAGGCACTCATGTGTGTTGCGCATCCAGGAGCACCAAGTCCCTGTTGTGTTGGTGGCGAGGTAACAATCATGCTTCCTTCCTCTGTCCTCTCCCCCCAACCTCGCACAACAGAAATGTGATCAAGGTCTCCCTCATCTGATGAGTCTTCCATCAGTTCGTCCTCCACTTCTTCCTGGGCTCCTGCACCTTCCTCACTAGTTTGGCTGCTACCATGCGCCCTGGTAAAACCATCTCCCCCACCCTCACATGCCTGCCGCCTTGGTGCTGCCGACCGTCTGGACCTTGCAGATGTTAGCCCTTCCGCATACAACTCCTCCTCCTCTACTTCCTCCACCTCCTCTTGTGCCACCACCTGACTCTGAATTCTGTTTAACATGTGCTCCAGCATGTAAATCACCGGAATAGTCATGCTGATAATGGCATCGTCAGCACTAAACATCTTCGTCGCCATTTCAAAACTGTGCAGAAGGGTGCATAGGTCCCTGATCTGAGACCACTCCTCCAGCGTGATTTGCCCCACCTCTGGATCTCGTTGGCCCAGGCTATACGTCAGAACGTATTGCACCAGGGCTTGTCGGTGCTGCCACAGTCGCTGCAACATGTGCAGAGTTGAATTCCACCGGGTAGGCACATCGCATTTTAGCCGGTGAAGTGGCAGGCCCAACGACTTCTGTAGAGATGTAAGTCGCTGAGCTGTGGGATGCTTACGGCGGTAGTGAGCACACAGCGACCGTGCCCTCTGCAGAAGGCCATCTAGTCTGGGATAGTGGGCTAAAAATTGCTGGACAACCAGGTTCAACACGTGAGCCATACAAGGCACGTGTGTGACATTGCCCCGGCGAAGGGCCGCACCCAGGTTTGCAGCATTGTCGCACACGGCCTTCCCTGGTTTCAGGTCCAGTGGAGACAACCATTCATGAAATTGGTTCTCCAGAGCTGACCACAACTCCTCAGCTGTGTGACTCACATTTCCCAGACATTTCAATGTAAAAACCGCCTGATGACGTTGAGCCCTACTGCCAGCATAGTAAGGAGGTGTGCAGGATCCCTTCTGCGCAGTTAGAAAGCTTGTGGCATGACCAGACAGGCTTTGGGTGCAGGTGGAAGACCGAGAGGAGGTTGAGGAGGCAGAAGCAGTGGAGGAACTTTGACATAAAGAGGATTGACGCACAACTCGTGGGGACGGCAAGACTTGGACAGTAGCCCCTTGTCCTGCTGTCACCATAGTTACCCAGTGCCCAGTCAGCGACATGTAACGCCCCTGTCCATGCCTACTCGTCCAAGTGTCTGTGGTGAAATGCACCCTGTCACACACAGAGTTTCTCAAAGAAGCGGTGATGTTGTGTGCGACATGCTGGTGGAGCGCAGGCACACCTTTCTTTGAGAAGTAGTGCCGACTGGGCATCTGGTACTGGGGCACTGCGACGGACATAAGGTCTCGAAAATCCTCTGTGTCCACCAGGCGGAAAGGCAGCATTTCTGTAGCTAAGAGCTTGCAGATGGTGAAATTAAACCTCTTAGCTTTCTCATGGCTAGGAGGAAATGGTCTTTTACTTGTCCACATCTGAGGGACCGAGGGCTGGCTATTGTGCTTAGACGGGGTTGATAAGGGTGTCCCCGGCAAACTGCCGGTCTGTGAGGAAGATGCAGGCGGACATGTTAGGTTGCCTTGATCCAAAGGTGGTGCTATCGATGTCGGACAGCGCTCAACACCAGCTGGTGTTACCACCTCCAAAGAAAATGATGACCTGCCAATCACGCTGGCTGTTGCGGGTAAAGAGGTGGCAGGTCTGCGTCCCAAAACAGGTGTGACTGCTGTCCCCCCAGTCACAGAGGATGAAGAGGCCGCGGATGCACAAGATATGGCAGACGGTGGTTGGCCCGGCCGGCTAGGCCGCATTGTAGCACACTGAGCTTCCCACTGCAACTTATGCTTCATGTCCATGTGCCGGTTCATGCATGAAGTACTCAAACTATGTATTTTTTGGCCTCTACTTAGCTTTTGCTGACAAATGTTACAGATAACACGAGCTGGGTCATCTTTATCGATCTGAAAAAATGCCCAGGCTATGCAAGGCTTAGCACCCATGCGACCTGAAGAGCCACCACGACTTGTGGTGAGAGGCAGAGTTGTGTTTGAGGATGCAGTTGTTGACGTGCTTCCAGTACTACGTCTCTGTCCAGGAAGGCGCAACCTGACCTCGTCGTCACTAGCATCTTCCTCCACCTCCTCTGCTGACCTCATCTCTTGGCTGACTGTGGGTTGACAGTAAGTGGGATCTCCAACCTCATCATCATCACCCTGTGCGTTATCACACCCGTCGTCCTCAGAGCCAACCTGTTCCTGCCCTGACAAAAAACTAAAGTTGTCGCTCCAATCAGGTATTTGAGTCTTATCATCGTCTTCCTCATTGTCTCCACCAACAGGAGTTACAGTTTGGGAATGATTGTCTACATTATGGTCAGAACCTTCTGCGTCTGGTCCTGGATCCGACTCATAAAGATTCTGGGCATCAGTGCAGATCATTTCCTCGTCTGGATTCACAGAAGCGCTGGAGTTGACTTCTGATTCCCAGGCTATAGTATGAGTAAACAGCTCTGCAGACTCAATCATCTGTTCTACCTCATACTCAGACGGGCAGCTGGAGATTTGGGAGCTGTGAGGAAGCAAGTGCGATTGGGGTGACACCTTTGAGGACTGGAGTATTTGTGATGTTGAAGTTGATGTGGAGGAGAGCCCACTTAAAGGAGTACTTGATATCCGTTGAAGCACCTGCTGTTTTTGTGCCTCATCTGGAATTTGTAGCGATTGGCGTGGCCGTAAGAAAGGGATCTTATCACATTGTCCGCTTAAAGAAGTAGACATTTTAGATTGGCTGGAAGATGGTCTTTCTTCTGCAGATGTTACTGTTGCTTTAACACCTACCCCACGGACACAACCTTTTTTCCCCTTCCCAACACGCCTATTCCCCTTTCCACCAGCAGCAGGCCTTTTTCCACTCATTTTGGTGGTTAACTAATTCACAACTCTGGAGTTGTTTGCACAAAAAAACAATGGATGGGAACCGAGCAGAGCTGAGTGGCCAAACTGTGGTATTAGGCCAAAACTATTGGCTGGCTTAGATGCAGAAAAAAATTATATTCAATTTGCAACCTGATGGAGGTCAGTATAGATGGACTAATAGAACAAGTCCCACACACAGCTAGAAGCCCAAATATTTTTTCAGAGGTAGATGCAGAAAAATTTTTTATTCAGTTTGAAACCTGATGGAGGTCTGTATAGATGGATTAATAGAACAAGTCCCAAACACAGCTACAAGCCCAATATTTTTTCAGAGGTAGATGCAGAAAAAAAATATATTCAGTTTGCAACCTGATGGAGGTCAGTATAGATGGACTAACACACACTGCTAGAAGGAAAGTCCCACACACTGCTAGAAGGCCAAATATTTTTTCAGAGCTAGATGCAGAAAAAAATTATATTCAGTTTGCAACCTGATGGAGGTCTGTATAGATGGATTAATAGAACAAGTCCCACACACAGCTAGAAGCCCAAATATTTTTTCAGAGGTAGATGCAGATAAAAATTATTTTTAATTTGCAACCTGATGGAGGTCAGTATAGATGGACTAATAGAGAAAGTCCCACACACTGCTAGAAGGCCAAATATTTTTTCAGAGCTAGATGCAGATAAAAAATATTTTAATTTGCAACCTGATGGAGGTCAGTATAGATGGACTAATAGAGAAAGTCCCACACACTGCTAGAAAGCCAAATATTTTTTCAGAGCTAGATGCAGATAAAAATTATATTCAATTTGCAACCTGATGGAGGTCAGTATAGATGGACTAATAGAACAAGTCCCACACACAGCTAGAAGCCCAAATATTTTTTCAGAGGTACTGTAGATGCAGATAAAAATTATTTTTAATTTGCAACCTGATGGAGGTCAGTATAGATTGACTAATAGAGAAAGTCCCACACACTGATAGAAGGCCAAATATTTTTTCAGAGCTAGATGCAGATAAAAATTATATTCAATTTGCAACCTGATGGAGGTCAGTATAGATGGACTAATAGAACAAGTCCCACACACAGCTAGAAGCCCAAATATTTTTTCAGAGGTACTGTAGATGCAGATAAAAATTATTTTTAATTTGCAACCTGATGGAGGTCAGTATAGATGGACTAATACAACAAGTCCCACACACAGCTAGAAGCCCAATATTTTTTCAGAGGTAGATGCAGATAAAAATTATTTTTAATTTGCAACCTGATGGAGGTCAGTATAGATGGACTAATAGAGAAAGTCCCACACACTGCTAGAAGGCCAAATATTTTTTCAGAGCTAGATGCAGATAAAAATTATATTCAATTTGCAACCTGATGGAGGTCAGTATAGATGGACTAATAGAACAAGTCCCACACACAGCTAGAAGCCCAAATATTTTTTCAGAGGTACTGTAGATGCAGATTAAAATTATTTTTAATTTGCAACCTGATGGAGGTCAGTATAGATGGACTAATAGAGAAAGTCCCACACACTGCTAGAAGGCCAAATATTTTTTCAGAGCTAGATGCAGATAAAAATTATTTTTAATTTGCAACTTGATGGAGGTCAGTATAGATGGACTAATAGAGAAAGTCCCACACACTGCTAGAAGGCCAAATATTTTTTCAGAGCTAGATGCAGATAAAAATTATATTCAATTTGCAACCTGATGGAGGTCATTATAGATGGACTAATAGAACAAGTCCCACACACAGCTAGAAGCCCAAATATTTTTTCAGAGGTACTGTAGATGCAGAAAAAAATTATATTCAGTTTGCAACCTGATGGAGGTCAGTATAGATGGACTAATAGAGAAAGTCCCACACACTGCTAGAAGGCCACATATTTTTTCTGAGGTAGATGCAGAAAATAATATATTCAGTTTGCAACCTGATGGAGGTCTGTATAGATGGATTAATAGAACAAGTCCCACACACAGCTAGAAGCCCAATATTTTTTCAGAGGTAGATGCAGAAAAAAATATATTCAGTTTGCAACCTGATGGAGGTCAGTATAGATGGACTAATACAACAAGTCCCACACACAGCTAGAAGCCCAATATTTTTTCAGAGGTAGATGCAGAAAAAAATATATTCAGTTTGCAACCTGATGGAGGTCTGTATAGATGGATTAATAGAACAAGTCCCACACACAGCTAGAAGCCCAATATTTTTTCAGAGGTAGATGCAGAAAAAAATATATTCAGTTTGCAACCTGATGGAGGTCAGTATAGATGGATTAATACAACAAGTCCCACACACAGCTAGAAGCCCAATATTTTTTCCGAGGTAGATGCAGAAAAAAATATATTCAGTTTGCAACCTGATGGAGGTCTGTATAGATGGATTAATAGAACAAGTCCCACACACAGCTAGAAGCCCAATATTTTTTCAGAGGTAGATGCAGAAAAAAATATATTCAGTTTGCAACCTGATGGAGGTCAGTATAGATGGACTAATACAACAAGTCCCACACACAGCTAGAAGCCCAATATTTTTTCAGAGCTAGATGCAGAAAAAAATTATATTCAATTTGCAACCTGATGGAGGTCAGTATAGATGGACTAATAGAATGATGCTATGCCCAAAAGATTTTACTTCACTAGGTGCAGTAAAAAAATTGGTATTCTATACACAGGTGGTATATCTTGCAACACAGATAGGCTACTCCACTGACTAACACACTCTGCAATAGGCCAAAAAGGATTAGCTTTGCTAGATTCAGCCAAATGCTGTGAAAAAAACTTGCACAGCACTGGCACAGACCTGCCTGGCAAAAACTGATAGGTACTGATGTAACCTAGTCCTGAAAAGGACTCCAATTACAATTAGTCTTTACTCCCACAATCTATCTATTTAAGAGCACAGACCTGCCTGATAAAAGTCGTAGGAAATGCTGTAACCTAGTCCTTAAAAGGACTGCAATCACAACTATTCCCTACTCCCAAGCTATCTGTAGATTTGTGCGAAAATTGGCTTGAAATTAACAAGGTATAGCGCACACAGCAACAGCGGTGCCGTCTAACACGCAGCTGCAGCAGTGAGAAAATGGTGGCGACGGGGAAAATGGCTTGGTCTTATAGGGCAAGGACATGTGACATACACTGCCAATGACACATGCCCTTGCTTGTGTGAAAAAAAGCACTTCGCTCCGTGTGTGCGCTGCTGATAGGCTGACAGATTGCACCTCCCCACTGTAAATGCGGGAAAGAGAAAAAAAAAATGGAGCTCTTCATTGTTCCTGCAGAGATCCATCCCCTGCCCCTCCCCCCACCCCGCTGTACACTCAAACTGCGTATTAACATTAATTTTCATCATTACTGAGAAAAAATCCAGTTATGATTTTGGTGCACGAACAGTTATCGAACATAACCTCGAACAGCTGAATTTTTCTCAAATTGTTCGTGTTCGCCGAACGGCTCGAACACCGCCCAAAACAGCTCGAATTTGAGATTGGCGAACAGTTCGAGTAGAACAACGCTCATCTCTAGTTAGGACGTCTAGTGTTATCGCTAGAACAACTAGGTTTAGTGCTAGGACCACTAGGGTTAGCGCCAGGATGACTAGGGTTAGTGTTAGGACGACTAGGTTTAGAGCTAGGACGACTAGGGTTAGCGTTAGGATGACTAGGGTCAGCGTTAGGACGACTAGGGTCAGCGTTAGGACGACTAGGGTCAGCGTTAGGACGACTAGGGTTAGCGTTAGGACGACTAGGGTTAGCGTTAGGATGACTAGGGTTAGCGTTAGGATGACTAGGGTTAGCGTTAGGATGACTAGGGTTAGCGTTAGGATGACTAGGGCTAGCATTAGGATGACTAGGGTTAGCGTTAGGATGACTAGGGTTAGCGTTAGGATGACTAGGGTTAGCGTTAGGATGACTAGGGTTAGCGTTAGGATGACTAGGGTTAGCGTTAGGACGACTAGGGTTAGCGTTAGGATGACTAGGGTTAGCGTTAGGATGACTAGGGTTAGCACTAGGACAACTAGGGTTAGCACTAGGACAACTAGGCTTAGGGTTAGGACAACCATAGTTAGCATTAAGATGACTAGAGTTAGCGCTAGGACGATTAGGGTTAGCTCCCGGGCGACTAGGGATAGTGGCAGGACGACTAGGGTTTATAGTTAGGACGATTAGGGTTATCGGTAGTACGATTAGGGTTAGCGCTAGGATGACTAGAGTTAGCATTATGACGACTAGGGTTAGCGCTAGGATGACTAGGGTTAGGGCTAGAACGACTAGGGTTAGGGCTAGAACGACTAGGGTTGAAGTTAGGATGACTAGGGTTAGAGTTAGGACGACTAGGGTTAGTGCTAGAACAACTAGGGTTAGCTCTAAAGCGATTAGTGTTAGCGATAGGACTTCCAGGGTCAGAGTGAGGACGACTAGGGTTAGCGCCTTGTCTTGTACGGTTAGTCTTAGGACGACTAGGTTTAACCCTAGGAAAACTAGGGTTAGCGCTAAAACGATTAGTGTTAGCGCTAGGACCTCCAGGGTCAGCGTTAGGACGACTAGGGTTAGCGTTAGGACGACTAGGGTTAGCATTAGGACAACTAGGGTTAGGGTTAGGACGACCATAGTTAGCATTAGGACGAGTAGGCTTAGCGCTAGGATGACTAGGGTTAGCACTAGGACGACTAGGGTTAGCTCTAGGGCGACTAGGGTTAGCGGCAGGATGACTAGGGTTAGCGGCAGGACGGTTAGGGTTATCGGTAGGACGAATAGGGTTAGCGCTAGGACGAATAGGGTTACATTAGGACGACTAGAGTTAGCGCTAGGATGACTAGGGTTAGGGCTAGAATGACTAGGGTTAGCGATAGGATGACTAGGGTTGAAGTTAGGATGACTAGGGTTAGAGGTAGCAAGACTAGGGTCAGTGCTAGAACAACTAGGGTTAGCGCTAAAACAATTAGAGTTAGCGCTAGGACTATCAGGGTCAGCGTTAGGATGACTAGGGTTAGCGCTAGGATGACTAGGGTTAGCTCTGGGACGACTAGGGTTAGTGTTAGGATGACTAGGTGTAGCGCTAGGACAACTAAGGTTAGCGCTAGGACGACTAGGGTTAACGCTAGGACGAGTAGGGTTAGCTCTAGGGCGATAGGGTTAGCAGCAGGACGATTAGGGTTAGAGTTAGGATGACTAGGGTTATCATTAGGACAACTAGGGTTAGAGCTAGGACGACTATGGTTAGTGCTAATCAACTAGGGTTAGCGCTAGGACTTCTACGGTTAGCCTTAGGACGACTAGGGTTAGCTCTAGGACGACTAGGGTTGGCGTTAGGATGACTAGGTATAGCGCTAGTACGATTAAGGTTAGCGCTAGGATGACTAGGGTTAGCGCTAGGGCGACTAGGGTCAGAGTTAGGACGACTGTGGTTAGCGCTAGGACGACTAGGGTTAGCGCTGTTGTGACTAGGATTGGAGTTAGGATGACTACGGTTAGAGCTAGGACGCTAGGACGCCTAGTGTTAGTGTTTGGATGACTAACATTAGCGCTAGAACCACTAGGGTTAGTGTTAGGACGACTAGGGTAAGCGTTAGGACGAGTAAGGTTAGCGTTACGATGACTAGGGTTAGCGCTAGAACAACTAGGGTTAGCGCTAGGACTTCTAGGGTTAGCATTAGGATGACTAGGGTTAGTGCTAGGAAAACTAGGTTTAGCGCTAGAACTACTAGAGTTGGCGCTAGGGCGACTAGGGTTAGCACTAGGAATTCCAGGGTCAGTGTTAGGACGACTAGGCTTAGCGCTAGGATCACTAGGGTTAGCGTCAGGATGACTAAGGTTAGAGCTAGGACGACTAGGGTTAGCACTAGGACGACTAGGGTTAGAGTTAGGACCACTAGGGTTAGCGCTAGGACGACTAGAGTCAGCCCTAGGATGACTAGGGTTAGCATGAGGATGACTAGGGTTAGCCTCAGAACGACTAGGGTTAGCACTAGGAAAGCTAGGGTTAGGGTTAGGAAGACCATAGTTAGCATTAGGATGACTAGGGTTAGCGCTAGGATGACTAGGGTTAGCGCTAGGACGACAAGGGTTAGCGCTAGGACGACTAGGGTTTGCGGCAGGACGACTAGGGTTAGAGTTAGGACGATTAGGGATATCGGTAGGACGATTAGGGTTATCGGTAGGACGACTAGGGTTAGCATTAGAATGACTAGGGTTAGCATTAGGATGACTAGGGTTAGCTCTAGAACGACTAGGGTTAGGGCTAGAACGACTAGGGTTAGGGCTAGAACGACTAGGGTTAGGGCTAGAACGACTAGGGTTGAAGTTAGGGCGACTAGGGTTATCGGTAGGACGATTAGGGTTAGCGTTAGGACGACTAGGGTCAGCATTAGGATGGCTAGGGTTAGCGCTAGGTTGACTAGGGTTAGGGCTAGAACGACTAGGGTTAGCGTTAGGACGACTAGGGTTAGCACTAGGAAAGCTAGGGTTAGGATGACCATAGTTAGCATTAGGACGACTAGGGTTAGCGCTAGGACGACTAGGGTTAGCTCTAGGGCGACTAGGGTGTGCGGCAGGACGACTAGGGTTAGAGTTAGGACGATTAGGGTTAGCGTTAAGACGACTAGGGTTAGCATTACTATGACTAGGGTTAGCTCTAGAACGACTAGGGTTAGCTCTAGGGCGACTAGGGTTTGCGGCAGGACGACTAGGGTTAGAGTTAGGACGACTAGGGTTAGAGTTAGGACGACTAGGGTTAGAGTTAGGACGATTAGGGTTAGGACGCCTAGTGTTAGTGTTTGGATGACTAACATTAACGCTAGAACCACTAGGGTTAGTGTTAGGACGACTAGGGTAAGCGTTAGGACGAGTAAGGTTAGCGTTACGACGACTAGGGTTAGCGCTAGAACAACTAGGGTTAGCGCTAGGACTTCTAGGGTTAGCATTAGGATGACTAGGGTTAGTGCTAGGAAAACTAGGTTTAGCGCTAGAACTACTAGAGTTGGCGCTAGGGCGACTAGGGTTAGCACTAGGAATTCCAGGGTCAGTGTTAGGACGACTAGGCTTAGCGCTAGGATCACTAGGGTTAGCGTCAGGATGACTAAGGTTAGAGCTAGGACGACTAGGGTTAGCGCTAGGACGACTAGGGTTAGAGTTAGGACCACTAGGGTTAGCGCTAGGACGACTAGAGTCAGCCCTAGGATGACTAGGGTTAGCATGAGGATGACTAGGGTTAGCCTCAGAACGACTAGGGTTAGCACTAGGAAAGCTAGGGTTAGGGTTAGGAAGACCATAGTTAGCATTAGGATGACTAGGGTTAGCGCTAGGATGACTAGGGTTAGCGCTAGGACGACTAGAGTTAGCGCTAGGACGACTAGGGTTAGCGCTAGGACGACTAGGGTTAGCGCTAGGACGACTAGGGTTTGCGGCAGGACGACTAGGGTTAGAGTTAGGACGATTAGGGTTATCGGTAGGACGATTAGGGTTATCGGTAGGACGACTAGGGTTAGCATTAGAATGACTAGGGTTAGCATTAGGATGACTAGGGTTAGCTTTAGAACGACTAGGGTTAGGGCTAGAACGACTAGGGTTAGGGCTAGAACGACTAGGGTTAGGGCTAGAATGACTAGGGTTAGGGCTAGAACGACTAGGGTTGAAGTTAGGGCGACTAGGGTTATCGGTAGGACGATTAGGGTTAGCGTTAGGACGACTAGGGTCAGCATTAGGATGGCTAGGGTTAGCGCTAGGTTGACTAGGGTTAGGGCTAGAACGACTAGGGTTAGCGTTAGGACGACTAGGGTTAGCACTAGGAAAGCTAGGGTTAGGATGACCATAGTTAGCATTAGGATGACTAGGGTTAGCGCTAGGATGACTAGGGTTAGCGCTAGGACGACTAGGGTTAGCATTAGTATGACTAGGGTTAGCTCTAGAACGACTAGGGTTAGCTCTAGGGCGACTAGGGTTTGCGGCAGGACGACTAGGGTTAGAGTTAGGACGACTAGGGTTAGAGTTAGGACGACTAGGGTTAGAGTTAGGACGATTAGGGTTAGGATGCCTAGTGTTAGTGTTTGGATGACTAACATAAGCGCTAGAACCACTAGGGTTAGTGTTAGGACGACTAGGGTAAGCGTTAGGACGAGTAAGGTTAGCGTTACGACGACTAGGGTTAGCGCTAGAACAACTAGGGTTAGCACTAGGACTTCTAGGGTTAGCATTAGGATGACTAGGGTTAGTGCTAGGAAAACTAGGTTTAGCGCTAGAACTACTAGAGTTGGCGCTAGGGCGACTAGGGTTAGCACTAGGAATTCCAGGGTCAGTGTTAGGACGACTAGGCTTAGCGCTAGGATCACTAGGGTTAGCGTCAGGATGACTAAGGTTAGAGCTAGGACGACTAGGGTTAGCGCTAGGACGACTAGGGTTAGAGTTAGGACCACTAGGTTTAGCGCTAGGACGACTAGAGTCAGCCCTAGGATGACTAGGGTTAGCATGAGGATGACTAGGGTTAGCCTCAGAACGACTAGGGTTAGCACTAGGAAAGCTAGGGTTAGGGTTAGGAAGACCATAGTTAGCATTAGGATGACTAGGGTTAGCGCTAGGATGACTAGGGTTAGCGCTAGGACGACTAGGGTTAGCGCTAGGACGACTAGGGTTAGCGCTAGGACGACTAGGGTTAGCTCTAGGGCGACTAGGGTGTGCGGCAGGACGACTAGGGTTAGAGTTAGGACGATTAGGGTTAGCGTTAAGACGACTAGGGTTAGCATTAGTATGACTAGGGTTAGCTCTAGAACGACTAGGGTTAGCTCTAGGGCGACTAGGGTTTGCGGCAGGACGACTAGGGTTAGAGTTAGGACGACTAGGGTTAGAGTTAGGACGACTAGGGTTAGAGTTAGGACGATTAGGGTTATCGATAGGACGACTAGGGTTAGCATTAGGATGACTAGGGTTAGCTCTAGAACGACTAGGGTTAGGGCTAGAACGACTAGGGTTAGGGCTAGAACGACTAGGGTTAGGGCTAGAACGACTAGGGTTGAAGTTAGGATGACTAGGGTTATGGCTAGGGCGAAAAGGGTTAGCGTTAGGACGACTAGAGTTAGCGTTAGAACGATTAGGGTTATCGGTAGGATGATTACGGTTAGCGTTAGGACAACTAGGGTTAGCATTAGGATGACTAGGGTTAGCATTAGGATGACTAGGGTTAGGGCTAGAACGACTAGGGTTAGGGCTAGAACGACTAGGGTTAGCGTTAGGACGACTAGGGTTGAAGTTAGGACGACTAGGGTTAGCGCTAGGATGACTAGGGTTAGCGCTAGGATGACTAGGGTTAGAGTTAGGACCACTAGGGTTAGCGCTAGGATGACTAGAGTCAGCCCAAGGATGACTAGGGTTAGCATGAGGATGACTAGGGTTAGCCTCAGAACGACTAGGGTTAGCACTAGGAAAGCTAGGGTTAGGATGACCATAGTTAGCATTAGGATGACTAGGGTTAGCGCTAGGACGACTAGGGTTAGCGCTAGGACGACTAGGGTTAGCGCTAGGACGACTAGGGTTAGCGCTAGGACGACTAGGGTTAGCTCTAGGGCGACTAGGGTGTGCGGCAGGACGACTAGGGTTAGAGTTAGGACGATTAGGGTTAGCGTTAAGACGACTAGGGTTAGCATTAGTATGACTAGGGTTAGCTCTAGAACGACTAGGGTTAGCTCTAGGGCGACTAGGGTTTGCGGCAGGACGACTAGGGTTAGAGTTAGGACGACTAGGGTTAGAGTTAGGACGACTAGGGTTAGAGTTAGGACGATTAGGGTTATCGGTAGGACGACTAGGGTTAGCATTAGGATGACTAGGGTTAGCTCTAGAACGACTAGGGTTAGGGCTAGAATGACTAGGGTTAGGGCTAGAACGACTAGGGTTGAAGTTAGGATGACTAGGGTTATGGCTAGGGCGAAAAGGGTTAGCGTTAGGACGACTAGGGTTAGCGTTAGAACGATTAGGGTTATCGGTAGGATGATTACGGTTAGCGTTAGGACGACTAGGGTTAGCATTAGGATGACTAGGGTTAGCATTAGGATGACTAGGGTTAGGGCTAGAACGACTAGGGTTAGGGCTAGAACGACTAGGGTTAGCGTTAGGACGACTAGGGTTGAAGTTAGGACGACTAGGGTTAGCGCTAGGATGACTAGGGTTAGCGCTAGGATGACTAGGGTTAGAGTTAGGACCACTAGGGTTAGCGCTAGGATGACTAGAGTGAGCCCAAGGATGACTAGGGTTAGCATGAGGATGACTAGGGTTAGCCTCAGAACGACTAGGGTTAGCACTAGGAAAGCTAGGGTTAGGATGACCATAGTTAGCATTAGGATGACTAGGGTTAGCGCTAGGATGACTAGGGTTAGCGCTAGGACGACTAGGGTTAGCGCTAGGACGACTAGGGTTAGCTCTAGGGCGACTAGGGTGTGCGGCAGGACGACTAGGGTTAGAGTTAGGACGATTAGGGTTATCGGTAGGACGATTAGGGTTAGCGTTAGGACGACTAGGGTTAGCATTAGTATGACTAGGGTTAGCTCTAGAACGACTAGGGTTAGGGCTAGACCGACTAGGGTTAGCGTTAGGACGACTAGGGTTGAAGTTAGGACGACTAGGGCTATGGCTTGGGCGACTAGGGTTAGCGTTAGGATGACTAGGGTTAGCGTTAGAACGATTAAGGTTATCGGTAGGATGATTAGGGTTATCGGTAGGATAATTAGGGTTAGCGTTAGGACGACTAGGGTTAGCATTAGTATGACTAGGGTTAGCGCTAGGTTGACTAGGGTTAGGGCTAGAACGACTAGGGTTAGCATTAGGACGACTAGGGTTGAAGTTCGGATGACTAGGGTTAGAGTTAGGACGACTAGGGTTAGCGCTAGGATGACTAGGGTTAGCGCTAGGATGACTAGGGTTAGCGCTAGGGCGACTAGGGTTAGAGTTAGGAAAACAAGGGTTAGCGCTAAAACGATTAGTGTTAGCGATAGGACTTCCAGGGTCAGCATTAGGACGACTAGGGTTAGCTCTAGGACTTCCAGGGTCAGCATTAGGACGACTAATGTTAGCGTTAGGACGACTAGGGTTAGCTCTAGGATGACTAGGGTTAGCGTTAGGATGACTAGGGTTAGCGCTAGAGCAACTAGGGTTAGCGTTAGGATGACTAGGGTTAGAGTTAGGACGACTATGGTTAGCGCTAGGACGACTAGGGTTCGCGCTAGGGCGACTAGGGTTAGAGTTAGGATGAATACGGTTAGCGCTAGGACGACTAGGGTTAGCACTAGGACGACTAGTGTTAGCGTTAGTACAACTAAGATTAGCGCTAGGTCCACTAGGATTAGTGCTAGGATGACTAGGGTTAGCGTTAGGATGACTAAGGTTAGCGTTAGGACGACTAGAGTTAGCGTTGGCATGACTAGGGTTAGCGCTAGAACAACTAGGGTTAGCGCTAGGACTTCTAGGGTTAACGTTAGGACGACTAGGGTTAGCGCTAGGAAAACTAGGGTTAGCGCTAGAACGACCTGAGTTTACGCTAGGACGACTAGGGTTAGCGTTAAGATGACTAGGGTTAGCGCTAGGAATTCCAGGTTCAGTGTTAGGACGATTAGGGTTAGCGCTAGGATGACTAGGATTTGCGTTAGGATGACTAGGGTTAGAGCTAGGACGACTAGGGTTTGAGTTAGGACATCTAGGGTTTGGGGTAGGATGACTAGGGTAAGCCCTAGGACGACTAGGGGTAGCGTTAGGATGACCAGGGTTAGCGTTAGGACAACTAGGGTTAGCACTAGGACGACTAGGGTTAGGGTCAGGACGACCGGAGTTAGCATTAGGACGACTAGGGAAAGCGCTAGTGTGACGGGGTATGCGGCAGAGGAAGAAGAGACCACCGTACTAATAACGATCCAATGGGATTTATTAAGGCAGGCAGCATACCAAATCAAAAATCCATGTTATTCCTAAGGTTCATAATAAGCCCACAATCACCGACGGGCGTGAGGTCTTGCCGCAGCTAAGAGCCCCCACACTTCTTCCTCCAGAGATCTCCCAACACAACACTTGTCACGCATAAGTTCTTTGTCTTGGGCTACCGGGAACAGCCCAAGTGTAGGGGAGGAGAGGTTTCCCCCCTCCTAGTCGCTGGTTTAGTCCATGGCATGGCTCCGATGTGTCTATAAAGATGTGTACTGTGAGTTCTCCCCCTGCTTAAGAGACCAATGGGGAGTCCTCTAGCGGTGTTGACACAAGCCGAAGTTAAATTATGGTTGAGGAACAAAGATCTGGGAAAGAGCATGGGTATTTACATCACATCATGACATTTTATACAGAAATGCAGGACAGGGAAAGCGATGTACCATGACAATTCCTTCCCCTCCAATTTTGTGTACGTACGAGGGACCTCTACAGGTCACTTGTTAAGTACACACAGGTAGGGCTGACCGGACTCAGGGCTCCTCCTGCCTGGACAGTTCATCTGCATTTTGGTGTTGGCTGCCTCTTCTATACTGTACTGTAAAGTTATAGGGTTGCAGAGCCAGGCTCCATCGTAGTAAGCGTCCATTGTCCCCAGAGGCTCTGTTCAGCCAAGTGAGGGGATTGTGATCAGTAACCACAGTGAATTCTCGTCCATACAGATACGGCTTTAGTTTCCGGAGGGCCCACACTATAGCCAGACATTCTTTTTCCACAGTTGCATAGGCCACTTCCCGGTCCAGCAATTTCCTGCTGAGGTAGGTGACAGGGTGCTCGTCCCCCGCTGCATTCACCTGGCTGAGTACAGCTCCCAATCCATAAGCAGAGGCGTCCGTCTGCACAATGAATCGCCTCTTGTAGTCCGGAGCAGCCAGAACAGGGTCACAAACCAGGGCGTCCTTCAGCCGGTTAAAAGCCTCCTCACAGGCTGGAGTCCAGAATACCAGCCTGGGCATCGTTTTCTTGGTCAGATCGGTAAGAGGCTTGGCCACAGTGCTAAAATGAGAAACAAATTTTCGGTAGTAGCTAGCAGTGCCCAAAAAAGCCATAACTTGTTTCTTAGTTTGGGGTACAGGCCAGTCTCTAATAGCCTGGATTTTTGCAGGTTCTGGACAGAGCTTCTCTCCCCCTACTCTATGCCCTAGGTACTGGACTTCACCCATCCCCAATTGACATTTATCGGGTCGAATGGTTAGGCCGGCTGCAAGAATCAGGTCAAGAATAATGGCTACATGATTCAGATGTTCCTCCCACGTCTGGCTGAAGACGGCGATATCATCTAAGAAGGCACAAGCAAAGTCCCCACATCCCCGGAGGATCTGATCTACCATTCTCTGGAAGGTTGCCGGGGCATTTTTCATTCCAAAAGGCATGCTTAGAAATTCATACAGACCAAAGGGGGTTATAAAAGCGGACCGTCCTCTCCCTTCCTTCGTCAGAGGAATTTGCTAGTATCCCTTTCTGAGATCTAAGGTAGTTACATATCGGGATCCAGCCATTCGGTCTAGAAGTTCGTCAATACGGGGCATTGGGTAAGGATCACTGACAGTATGGTTATTAAGTCGTCTGTAGTCCACACAAAATCGAGTACTCCCATCTTTCTTTGGTACTAACACCACAGGAGAGGCCCAAGGGCTATGAGAGGCCTGGATTACCCCCAGCTGTAACATCTCCTCTAGTTCGTGCTGCATGGTATGTCAAACTGATTCAGGTACCCGGTAAGGAGCCTGTTGTATGGGACGGATACCCTGAGTGTCTACATGATGTTGGGTGGTTCGACCTGGTTGAGATGAGAAAGCAGCCCGTCTCTGTTGAAGCACTCCCAGCATCTGGTCTTTCTGTAAGGGGTCCAGGTGATCTCCCAGAGGAACCTGTTCCACAGTGGACGGGGCTCTCGTGGCTTCCACAAGATCCGGTAGGGAGTCCTCTTCCTCGGGTCCGTCTTCTGAAGCTAGCCGACAGCTTGCTATCATTGGAAGGTTCCGGTCGTGGTATTCCTTAATCATATTCACATGGACAGTCTTTTGTCTTAGTCCCTGATCATCTAGAGCAAGAAGGTAATTGGTGTCATTTAGTTTCTTGAGAACCCGGAAGGGACCCTCCCACGTGGTCTGCAATTTTTTTTGTGGATGGGGAATAATCATTACGACCGGTTGTCCTTCTACAAACTCCCGATAGCGTGCTTTACGGTCATACCAGGTCTTCTGTCGGGTTTGAGCCATATGCACATGACTCTGGGCGAAACTAGCAAGATGAGCCAGGGTTTCTCGCAGCTTTAGGACATAAGGGACAACAGGGGCTCCTGTATCTTCAACTTGCCCCGCCCAGTATTCATTGAGCAGAGTTAAGGGTCCTCGGACCTTTCTTCCATAGAGGAGTTCAAAGGGGGAAAACCCGGTGGACTCCTGAGGAACTTCCCGATAGGCAAACAAGAGATGGGGTAGGTACTTCTCCCAGTCTGAATCTCTGTCCGTGAAGGCCCTCAGCATATTCTTCAGAGTGCCGTTAAATTGTTCACAAAGTCCATTTGTTTGTGGATGATACGGTGTAGTTCGAATCGCTCGTACTCCACAGGTGCGCCACAGACACTGGACTAGTTCTGACATGGACTGGGAGCCTTGGTCCGACAAGATCTCACTGGGAAATCCTACTCTGGTGAAAATGGTAACCGGGGCCTCAGCCATCTTGGCTGCAGAAATACTGGACAAGGCCACAGATTCCGGATATCGGGTGGCGTAGTCCACAACAGTGAGAATGTACTGCTTTCCTGATCTAATTGGCTTAGCTAGAGGCCCAATGATATCGACAGCTACTCTTTGAAATGGCTCTTCTATGATAGGGAGTGGTTGCAGAGGGGCCTTTGGGTGATCTCCGGGTCGCCCTCTATGCTGACATATATCGCAAGTTCGGCAGAAATGCGCCACTGCCTGAGAAATCCCTGGCCAATAGAAGGTTTGAGTCAATCGTCTCTCGGTGCGTGTTTTGCCTTGATGGCCAGCAGTAGAGATATCATGAGAAAGGTGTAGTAGGGGAATCCTGTATTTCTGAGGAACAATCATCTGTTTGTTACAAGTCCAGGGCTTATCTGGGGAGGCAGCATTGTTAACCCTATACAAAAGTCCATTTTCTCGGATAATCCTTTCCCTGTTCTCCCCTAACTGCCCTGTCTCAGCTTGTGCTCTAAAACTAGCTAGGGTGGGGTCAGTATCGACCTCTTGTCGAAACTGAACTCTATCCCAGGTATCACTCACATTGTCCCCACAAGAAGAATCATTCACCGGCGGTGTCGGGGGTTCTGGTGGCCTCATTTCCATGGATGAGTTGTATGCATCCTGCTGCTTTCTTGGCTTGACTTCTGGTTACCGCACCAACGAAGTGGCAATGCAGATGTCGCACTTCATTTACTAAAAGAACGTCTGCGGGGAGGCCGCTCATGACACCGACCACGCATTTTTTGGCCCCAAAGCCATAATCCAGGGTCACCCTCGCTCTTGGAATATATCTCTGGGTGCCTCCAGCCAATTCAATGGCAATTCCTGGTCCCTTTTGAATTGCTTCTGGCTGAAGTACGCGGGGATCGGCTATGGTGAGAAAAGCCCCAGTGTCACGGAAGCCTACAACCTTTTGGCCATCCAGCACGACCTCCTGTAGATGTTTGTGCTGACGGTCAGAAGAACAGGTGGCTGGGGCTCGCACCCCATAGACTCCTGGTATGGGAGCCCGGGTATCGGAGTCACTTGGCAAGTCGTCAGGGACTGAATCCAGCTCTTCTCCTGGTGAGGGTGTCTGTAGATAATGAACCGGCAAAGACGGTCTGTAGCTGTCCTGCCTCCGAACACCTGGACATTGGAATTGCAGATTCCCAGACTGCCCACTTCTATAACATCTGCGCTCTGGGACTCTTCCTCCACGTCGTAGTCCCGAAGGCGGAGCAGGAGTAATGCGAGGCACAGTCACACGAAGGTCACCATCAGTGGATGGTCAATTGGGATGGTGAGTATGGGAGGCCGAAGGACCAGGGGCCGCCATCGTCGGGGGGCTGGTAATTCTTTTCTCACTGAGTAGTAATTTTTTCCATTGAGGCTTGATGGTGAGAGCCTCATCCGCTAGAGCTGCAGCTTCCTCCACCGTGGCTGGTCTCCTTTCACGCACCCATTCTCGGATCTCAGCGGGACACTTGAAGTAAAACTGCTCTTTCAAGATGACCTGGAGGAAGGCCCCCCAAGTTAAGGCCTCCTCTCCCTCCAGCCAGCGATGACATATTTGTTTGAGTCTGTGGGCATACATCTTGAAGGACACCTCCTCATCACAGGCCAAAGTACGAAACTGGGTCCTATAAGTGTCTGCGGTCACAGCGTAGTGTTCCAGAATAGTCCGTTTAACGTCTGCATACTCACAGTCCCCCCGAGGGTCCATAGCTCTATAGGCTGTGGCAGCTCCACCCTCTAAGAGCCCCACCAGATGCCGGACTCGCTCCCTTTCTGGGACTTCCATTAATCAACACTGAAGCTCAAAGTCCTGGAAGAAGCCCTCAATGTCACCTGCAGCCTCCTTGAATGGCTTGAAATCTTTGCGGGACACTCTGGGGAGTTCCCTCATGGTGGGTGCTTGGGTTACAGTCTGTCTGGTGCTTCTAGCTGCTTCCAAAGCTATCTGCCTCTCCAGCAATGCCATCTCCTTAGCTCCTCGCATGACCTCCATCTTATAGTCTATGGCGACCTCCTCTCCCATTATTGTCATCTCCTCCTCGTACCACACAGCCCACTGACATTTTTGGGTATTTACCTCTGCCTGTCGCCTTTCCTCCATTGGCAGTGGAGGTGCTTCCTCAGCGTCCTCTTGCAGGTGAACTCCTTCCAAAGCCTCAGTTAGCTGCTCCTTTGAGAGGCCCTTGTAGCTGACCCCCAGTTCACGGGCCTTTGTTTGTAAGCTCACCACAGTCCAGTTCTTGTACTCTGAGGCTCTGGTTCCAGCAGTTGATGGGCCGTTGTCCTCCATTCCTTCTGCTCTGATCCCACCGCTGCCAACCAGTTTGTGATGGGGTATGCGGCAGAGCAAGAAGAGACCACCGGACTAAGAAAAATCCAATGGGATTTATTAAGGCAGGCAGCATACCAAATCAAAAATCCATGTTATTCCTAAGGTTCATAATAAGTCCACAATCACCGACGGGCGTGAGATCTTGCCGCAGCTAAGAGCCGTGACAACTTCTTCCTCCAGAGATCTCCCAACACAACACTGGTCACGCATAAGTCCATTGTCTTGGGCTACCGGGAACAGCCCAAGGGTAGGGGAGGAGAGGTTTCCCCCCTCCTAGTCGATGGTTTAGTCAATGGCATGGCTCCGATGTGTCTATAAAGATGTGTACTGTGAGTTCTCCCCCTGCTTAAGAGAACAATGGGGAGTCCTCTAACGGTGTTGACACAAGCCCAATTTAAATTATGGTTGAGGAACAAAGATCTGGGAAAGAGCATGGGTATTGACATCACATCATGACATTTTATACAGAAATGCAGGACAGGGAAAACGATGTACCATTACAGCTAGGACGACTAGGGTTAGCGTCAGGACAACTAGGGTTAGCGTCAGGACGACTAGGGTTAGCGTCAGGACGACTAGGGTTAGCGCCAGGACGACTAGGGTTAGCGTCAGGACGACTAGGGTTAGCGTCAGGACGACTAGGGTTAGCGTCAGGACGACTAGGGTTAGCGTCAGGACAACTAGGGTTAGCGTCAGGACAACTAGGGTTAGAGTCAGGACAACTAGGGTTAGCGTCAGGACAACTAGGGTTAGCGTCAGGACAACTAGGGTTAGCGTCAGGACAACTAGGGTTAGCGTCAGGACAACTAGGGTTAGCGTCAGGACAACTAGGGTTAGCGTCAGGACAACTAGGGTTAGCGTCACGACAACTAGGGTTAGCGTCAGGACAACTAGGGTTAGCGTCAGGACAACTAGGGTTAGCGTCAGGACAACTAGGGTTAGCGTCAGGACAACTAGGGTTAGCGTCAGGACAACTAGGGTTAGCGTCAGGACAAATAGGGTTAGCGTCAGGACAACTAGGGTTAGCGTCAGGACAACTAGGGTTAGCCTCAGGACAACTAGGGTTAGCGTCAGGACAACTCGGGTTAGCGTCAGGACAACTAGGGTTAGCGTCAGGACAACTCGGGTTAGCGTCAGGACAACTAGGGTTAGCGTCAGGACAACTAGGGTTAGCGTCAGGATAACTAGGGCTAGCGTCAGGACAACTAGGGCTAGCGTCAGGACAACTAGGGTTAGCGTCAGGACAACTAGGGTTAGCGTCAGGACAACTAGGGTTAGCGTCAGGACAATTAGGGTTAGCGTCAGGACAACTAGGGTTAGCATCAGGACAACTAGGGTTAGCGCCTGGACAACTAGGGTTAGCGTCAGGACAACTAGGGTTAGCGTCAGGACAACTATGGTTAGCGCCAGGACAACTAGGGTTAGCGCCAGGACAACTAGGATTAGCGTCAGGACAACTAGGGTTAGCGCCAGGACAACTAGGGTTAGCGTCAGGACAACTAGGGTTAGCGCCAGGACAACTAGGGTTAGCGTAAGGACAACTAGGGATAGCGTCAGGACAACTAGGGTTAGCGTCAGGACAACTAGGGTTAGCGCCAGGACCACTAGGGTTAGCGTCAGGACAACTAGGGTTAGCGTCAGGACAACTAGGGTTAGCGTCAGGACAACTAGGGTTAGCGTCAGGACACCTAGGGTTAGCGTCAGGACAACTAGGGTTAGCGTCAGGACACCTAGGGTTAGCGTCAGGACAACTAGGGTTAGCGTCAGGACAACTAGGGTTAGCGTCAGGACAACTAGGGTTAGCGCCAGGACAACTAGGGTTAGCGTCAGGACAACTAGGGTTAGCGTCAGGACAACTAGGGTTAGCGCCAGGACAACTAGGGTTAGCGTCAGGACAACTAGGGTTAGCATCATGACAACTAGGGTTAGCGTCAGGACAACTAGGGTTAGCGTCAGGACAACTAGGGTTAGCGCCAGGACAACTAGGGTTAGCGTCAGGACAACTAGGGTTAGCGTCAGGACAACTAGGGTTAGCGTCAGGACAACTAGGGTTAGCTTCAGGACAACTAGGGTTAGCGTCAGGACAACTAGGGTTAGCGTCAGGACAACTAGGGTTAGCGCCAGGACAACTAGGGTTAGCATCAGGACAACTAGGGTTAGCGTCAGGACAACTAGGGTTAGCGTCAGGACAACTAGGGTTAGCGCCAGGACAACTAGGGTTAGCATCAGGACAACTAGGGTTAGCGTCAGGACAACTAGGGTTAGCGTCAGGACAACTAGGGCTAGCGTCAGGACAACTAGGGCTAGCGTCAGGACAACTAGGGTTAGCGTCAGGACAACTAGGGTTAGCGCCAGGACAACTAGGGTTAGCGTCAGGACAACTAGGGTTAGCGTCAGGACAACTAGGGTTAGCGTCAGGACAACTAGGGTTAGCGCCAGGACAACTAGGGTTAGCGTCAGGACAAATAGGGTTAGCATCAGGACAACTAGGGTTAGCGTCAGGACAACTAGGGTTAGCGTCAGGACAACTAGGGTTAGCGCCAGGACAACTAGGGTTAGCGTCAGGACAACTAGGGTTAGCGTCAGGACAACTAGGGTTAGCGTCAGGACAACTAGGGTTAGCTTCAGGACAACTAGGGTTAGCGTCAGGACAACTAGGGTTAGCGTCAGGACAACTAGGGTTAGCGTCAGGACAACTAGGGTTAGCGCCAGGACAACTAGGGTTAGCATCAGGACAACTAGGGTTAACGTCAGGACAACTAGGGTTAGCGTCAGGACAACTAGGGTTAGCGCCAGGACAACTAGGGTTAGCGTCAGGACAACTAGGGTTAGCGTCAGGACAACTAGGGTTAGCGTCAGGACAACTAGGGTTAGCGTCAGGACAACTAGGGTTAGCGTCAGGACAACTCGGGTTAGCGTCAGGACAACTAGGGCTAGCGTCAGGACAACTAGGGCTAGCGTCAGGACAACTAGGGTTAGCGTCAGGACAACTAGGGTTAGCGTCAGGACAATTAGGGTTAGCGTCAGGACAACTAGGGTTAGCATCAGGACAACTAGGGTTAGCGCCAGGACAACTAGGGTTAGCGTTAGGACAACTAGGGTTAGCGTCAGGACAACTAGGGTTAGCGCCAGGACAACTAGGGTTAGCGCCAGGACAACTAGGATTAGCGTCAGGACAACTAGGGTTAGCGTCAGGACAACTAGGGTTAGCGCCAGGACAACTAGGGTTAGCGTCAGGACAACTAGGGTTAGCGCCAGGACAACTAGGGTTAGCATCAGGACAACTAGGGTTAACGTCAGGACAACTAGGGTTAGCGTCAGGACAACTAGGGTTAGCGCCAGGACAACTAGGGTTAGCGTCAGGACAACTAGGGTTAGCGTCAGGACAACTAGGGTTAGCGTCAGGACAACTAGGGTTAGCGTCAGGACAACTAGGGTTAGCGTCAGGACAACTCGGGTTAGCGTCAGGACAACTAGGGCTAGCGTCAGGACAACTAGGGCTAGCGTCAGGACAACTAGGGTTAGCGTCAGGACAACTAGGGTTAGCGTCAGGACAATTAGGGTTAGCGTCAGGACAACTAGGGTTAGCATCAGGACAACTAGGGTTAGCGCCAGGACAACTAGGGTTAGCGTCAGGACAACTAGGGTTAGCGCCAGGACAACTAAGGTTAGCGCCAGGACAACTAGGATTAGCGTCAGGACAACTAGGGTTAGCGTCAGGACAACTAGGGTTAGCGCCAGGACAACTAGGGTTAGCGTCAGGACAACTAGGGTTAGCGCCAGGACAACTAGGGTTAGCGTCAGGACAACTAGGGTTAGCGTCAGGACAACTAGGGTTAGCGCCAGGACAACTAGGGTTAGCGTCAGGACAACTAGGGTTAGCGTCAGGACAACTAGGGTTAGCGTCAGGACAACTAGGGTTAGCGTCAGGACAACTAGGGTTAGCGTCAGGACAGCTAGGGTTAGCGTCAGGACACCTAGGGTTATCGTCAGGACAACTAGGGTTAGCGTCAGGTCAACTAGGGTTAGCGTCAGGACAACTAGGGTTAGCGTCAGGACAACTAGGGTTAGCGTCAGGACAACTCGGGTTAGCGTCAGGACAACTCGGGTTAGCATCAGGACAACTCGGGTTAGCGTCAGGACAACTCGGGTTAGCGTCAGGACAACTAGGGTTAGCGTCAGGACAACTAGGGTTAGCGTCAGGACAACTCGGGTTAGCGTCAGGACAACTAGGGTTAGCGTCAGGACAACTAGGGTTAGCGCCAGGATAACTAGGGTTAGCGCCAGGATAACTAGTGTTAGCGCCAGGACAACTAGGGTTAGCGTCAGGACAACTAGGGTTAGCGCCAGGACAACTAGGGTTAGCGCCAGGACAACTAGGGTTAGCGTCAGGACAACTAGGGTTAGCGTCAGGACAATTAGGGTTAGCGTCAGGACAAGTAGGGTTAGCGTCAGGACAAGTAGGGTTAGCGTCAGGACAACTAGGGTTAGCGTCAGGACAACTAGGGTTAGCATAAGGACAACTAGGGTTAGCGTCAGGACAACTAGGGTTAGCGTCAGGACAAGTAGGGTTAGCGTCAGGACAAGTAGGGTTAGCTTCAGGACAAGTAGGGTTAGTGTCAGGACAACTAGGGTTAGCGCCAGGACAACTAGGGTTAGCGCCAGGAAAACTAGGGTTAGCGCCAGGACAACTAGGGTTAGCGCCAGGACAACTAGGGTTAGCGTCAGGACAAGTAGGGTTAGCGTCAGGACAACTAGGGTTAGCGTCAGGACAACTAGGGTTAGCGTCAGGACAACTAGGGTTAGCGTCAGCACAACTAGGGTTAGCGTCAGGACAACTAGTGTTAGCGTCAGGACAACTAGGGTTAGCTTCAGGACAACTAGGGTTAGCGTCAGGACAACTAGGGTTAGCGTCAGGACAAGTAGGGTTAGCGTCAGGACAACTAGGGTTAGCGTCAGGACAACTAGGGTTAGCGTCAGGACAAGTAGGGTTAGCGTCAGGACAACTCGGGTTAGCGTCAGGACAACTCGGTTTAGCGTCAGGACAACTCGGGTTAGCATCAGGACAACTCGGGTTAGCGTCAGGACAACTCGGGTTAGCGTCAGGACAACTCGGGTTAGCGTCAGGACAACTAGGGTTAGCGTCAGGACAACTAGGGTTAGCGTCAGGACAACTAGGGTTAGCGTCAGGCCAACTAGGGCTAGCGTCAGGACAACTAGGGCTAGCATCAGGACAACTAGGGTTAGCGTCAGGACAAATAGGGTTAGCGTCAGGACAACTAGGGTTAGCGTCAGGACAACTAGGGTTAGCGTCAGGACAACTAAGGTTAGCGCCAGGACAACTAGGGTTAGCGTCAGGACAACTAGGGTTTGCGCCAGGACAACTAGGGTTGGCGCCAGGACAACTAGGATTAGCGTCAGGACAACTAGGGTTAGCGTCAGGACAACTAGGGTGAGCGCCAGGACAACTAGGGTTAGCGCCAGGACAACTAGGGTTAGCATCAGGACAACTAGGGTTAGCGTCAGGACAACTAGGGTTAGCGTCAGGACAACTAGGGTTAGCGCCAGGACAACTAGGGTTAGCGTCAGGACAACTAGGGTTAGCGTCAGGACAACTAGGGTTAGCGTCAGGACAACTAGGGTTAGCGTCAGGACACCTAGGGTTAGCGTCAGGACACCTAGGGTTAGCGTCAGGACAACTAGGGTTAGCGTCAGGACAACTAGGGTTAGCGTCAGGACAACTCGGGTTAGCGTCAGGACAACTCGGGTTAGCGTCAGGACAACTAGGGTTAGCGTCAGGACAACTCGGGTTAGCGTCAGGACAACTCGGGTTAGCGTCAGGACAACTAGGGTTAGCGTCAGGACAACTAGGGTTAGCGTCAGGACAACTAGAGTTAGCGTCAGGACAACTAGGGTTAGCGTCAGGACAACTAGGGTTAGCATCGGGACAACTAGGGTTAGCGTCAGGACAACTAGGGTTAGCGTCAGGACAACTAGGGTTAGCGTCAGGACAACTAGGGTTAGCGTCAGGCCAACTAGGGCTAGCGTCAGGACAACTAGGGCTAGCATCAGGACAACTAGGGTTAGCGTCAGGACAACTAGGGTTAGCGTCAGGACAACTAGGGTTAGCGTCAGGACAACTAGGGTTAGCGTCAGGACAACTAAGGTTAGCGCCAGGACAACTAGGGTTAGCGTCAGGACAACTAGGGTTTGCGCCAGGACAACTAGGGTTAGCGCCAGGACAACTAGGATTAGCGTCAGGACAACTAGGGTTAGCGTCAGGACAACTAGGGTGAGCGCCAGGACAACTAGGGTTAGCGCCAGGACAACTAGGGTTAGCATCAGGACAACTAGGGTTAGCGTCAGGACAACTAGGGTTAGCGTCAGGACAACTAGGGTTAGCGCCAGGACAACTAGGGTTAGCGTCAGGACAACTAGGGTTAGCGTCAGGACAACTAGGGTTAGCGTCAGGACAACTAGGGTTAGCGTCAGGACAACTAGGGTTAGCGTCAGGACACCTAGGGTTAGCGTCAGGACACCTAGGGTTAGCGTCAGGACAACTAGGGTTAGCGTCAGGACAACTAGGGTTAGCGTCAGGACAACTAGGGTTAGCGTCAGGACAACTAGGGTTAGCGCCAGGACAACTAGGGTTAGCGTCAGGACAACTAGGGTTAGCGTCAGGACAACTAGGGTTAGCGCCAGGACAACTAGGGTTAGCGCCAGGACAACTAGGGTTAGCGTCAGGACAACTATGGTTAGTGTCAGGACAACTAGGGTTAGCGTCAGGACAACTAGGGTTAGCGTCAGGACAACTAGGGTAAGCGTCAGGACAACTAGGGTTAGCGTCAGGACAACTAGGGTTAGCGTCAGGATAACTAGGGTTAGCGTCAGGACAACTAGGGCTAGCGTCAGGACAACTAGGGTTAGCGTCAGGAGAACTAGGGTTAGCGTCAGGAGAACTAGGGTTAGCATCAGGACAACTAGGGTTAGCGTCAGGACAACTAGGGTTAGCGTCAGGACAACTAGGGTTAGCGTCAGGACAACTAGGGTTAGCGTCAGGACAACTCGGGTTAGCGTCAGGACAACTCGGGTTAGCGTCAGGACAACTCGGGTTAGCGTCAGGACAACTAGGGTTAGCGTCAGGACAACCCGGGTTAGCGTCAGGACAACCTGGGTTAGCGTCAGGACAACTAGGGTTAGCGTCAGGACAACTAGGGTTAGCGCCAGGACAACTAGGGTTAGCGCCAGGACAACTAGGGTTAGCGTCAGGACAACTAGGGTTAGCGCCAGGACAACTAGGGTTAGCGTCAGGACAACTAGGGTTAGCGTCAGGACAAGTAGGGTTAGCGTCAGGACAAGTAGGGTTAGCGTCAGGACAGCTAGGGTTAGCGTCAGGACAACTAGGGTTAGCGTCAGGACAAGCAGGGTTAGCGTCAGGACAAGTAGGGTTAGCGTCAGGACAACTAGGGTTAGCGCCAGGACAACTAGGGTTAGCGCCAGGACAACTAGGGTTAGCGCCAGGAAAA
Source organism: Phyllobates terribilis (assembly GCF_046119375.1). Classification (NCBI taxonomy): domain Eukaryota; kingdom Metazoa; phylum Chordata; class Amphibia; order Anura; family Dendrobatidae; genus Phyllobates; species Phyllobates terribilis. Next base: position 790,980 of record NW_027363191.1, read on the forward strand.
CTAGGGTTAGCGTCAGGACAAGTAGGGTTAGCGTCAGGACAACTAGGGTTAGCGTCAGGACAACTAGGGTTAGCGTCAGGACAACTAGGGTTAGCGTCAGGACAAGTAGGGTTAGCGTCAGGACAACTCGTTTTAGCGTCAGGACAACTCGGGTTAGCGTCAGGACAACTAGGGTTAGCGTCAGGACAACTCGGGTTTGCGTCAGGACAACTCGGGTTAGTGTCAGGACAACTCGGGTTAGCGTCAGGACAACTAGGGTTAGCGTCAGGACAACTCGGGTTAGCGTCAGGACAACTCGGGTTAGCGTCAGGACAACTCGGGTTAGCGTCAGGACAACTAGGGTTAGCGTCAGGACAACTAGGGTTAGCGTCAGGACAACTCGGGTTAGCGTCAGGACAACTCGGGTTAGCGTCAGGACAACTAGGGTTAGCGTCAGGACAACTAGGGTTAGCGTCAGGACAACTAGGGTTAGCATCAGGACAACTAGGGTTAGCGTCAGGACAACTCAGGTTAGCGTCAGGACAACTCGGGTTAGCGTCAGGACAACTAGGGTTAGCGTCAGGACAACTAGGGTTAGCGCCAGGAAAACTAGGGTTAGCGCCAGGACAACTAGGGTTAGGGCCAGGACAACTAGGGTTAGCGCCAGGACAACTAGGGTTAGCGTCAGGACAACTAGGGTTAGCGCCAGGAGAACTCGGGTTAGCGCCCGGACAACTAGGGTTATCGCCAGGACAACTATGGTTAGCTCCAGTACAACTAGGGTTAGCGCCAGGACAACTAGGATTAGCGCCAGGACAACTAGGGATAGCGCCAGGACAACTAGGGTTAGCACCAGGACAACTAGGGTTAGCGTCAGGACAACTAAGGTTAGCGTCAGGACAACTAGGGTTAGCGTCAGGACAACTAGGCTTAGCGTCAGGACAAGTAGGGTTAGCGTCAGGACAAGTAGGGTTAGCGTCAGGACAACTAGGGTTAGCGTCAGGACAACTAGGGTTAGCGTCAGGACAACTAGGGTTAGCATCAGGACAAGTAGGGTTAGCGTCAGGACAACTAGGGTTAGCGTCAGGACAAGTAGGGTTAGCGTCAGGACAACTAGGGTTAGCGTCAGGACAACTAGGGTTAGCATCAGGACAAGTAGGGTTAGCGTCAGGACAACTAGGGTTAGCATCAGGACAACTAGGGTTAGCGTCAGGACAAGTAGGTTTAGCGTCAGGACAAATAGGGTTAGCGTCAGGACAACTAGGGTTAGCGTCAGGACAACTAGGGTTAGCATCAGGACAAGTAGGGTTAGCGTCAGGACAACCAGGGTTAGCGTCAGGACAACTAGGGTTAGCGTCAGGACAACTAGGGTTAGCGTCAGGACAACTAGGGTTAGCGTCAGGACAACTAGGGTTAGCATCAGGACAACTAGGGTTAGCGTCAGGACAAGTAGGTTTAGCGTCAGGACAAATAGGGTTAGCGTCAGGACAACTAGGGTTAGCGTCAGGACAAGTAGGGTTAGCGTCAGGACAAGTAGGGTTAGCGTCAGGACAACTAGGGTTAGCATCAGGACAACTAGGGTTAGCGTCAGGACAACTAGGGTTAGCATCAGGACAACTAGGGTTAGCGTTAGGACAACTAGGGTTAGCGTCAGGACAACTCGGGTTAGCGTCAGGACAACTCAGGTTAGCGTCAGGACAACTCAGGTTAGCGTCAGGACAACTCGGGTTAGCGTCAGGACAACTAGGGTTAGCGTCAGGACAACTCGGGTTAGCGTCAGTACAACTCGGGTTAGCGTCAGGACAACTAGGGTTAGCGTCAGGACAACTAGGGTTAGCGTCAGGACAACTAGGGTTAGCGTCAGGACAACTCGGGTTAGCGTCAGGACAACTCGGGTTAGCGTCAGTACAACTCGGGTTAGCGTCAGGACAACTAGGGTTAGCGTCAGGACAACTAGGGTTAGCGTCAGGACAACTAGGGTTAGCGTCAGGACAACTAGGGTTAGCGTCAGGACAACTAGGGTTAGCGTCAGGACAAATAGGGTTAGCGCCAGGACAACTAGGGTTAGCGCCAGGACAACTAGGGTTAGCGTCAGGACAACTAGGGTTAGCGTCAGGACAACTAGGGTTAGCGTCAGGACAACTAGGGTTAGCGTCAGGACAACTCGGGTTAGCGTCAGGACAACTCGGGTTAGCGTCAGGAAAACTCGGGTTAGCGTCAGGACAACTAGGGTTAGCGTCAGGACAACTAGGGTTAGCATCAGGACAAGTAGGGTTAGCATCAGGACAACTAGGGTTAGCGTCAGGACAAGTAGGGTTAGCGTCAGGACAACTAGGGTTAGCGTCAGGACAACTAGGGTTAGCATCAGGACAAGTAGGGTTAGCGTCAGGACAACTAGGGTTAGCGTCAGGACAACTAGGGTTAGCGTCAGGACAAGTAGGTTTAGCGTCAGGACAAATAGGGTTAGCGTCAGGACAACTAGGGTTAGCGTCAGGACAACTAGGGTTAGCGTCAGGACAAGTAGGTTTAGCGTCAGGACAAATAGGGTTAGCGTCAGGACAACTAGGGTTAGCGTCAGGACAACTAGGGTTAGCGCCAGGACAACTAGGGTTAGCACCAGGACAACTAGGGTTAGCGTCAGGACAACTAGGGTTAGCGTCAGGACAACTAGGGTTAGCGTCAGGACAACTAGGCTTAGCGTCAGGACAAGTAGGGTTAGCGTCAGGACAAGTAGGGTTAGCGTCAGGACAACTAGGGTTAGCGTCAGGACAACTAGGGTTAGCGTCAGGACAACTAGGGTTAGCGTCAGGACAACTAGGGTTAGCATCAGGACAAGTAGGGTTAGCGTCAGGACAACTAGGGTTAGCGTCAGGACAAGTAGGGTTAGCGTCAGGACAACTAGGGTTAGCGTCAGGACAACTAGGGTTAGCATCAGGACAAGTAGGGTTAGCGTCAGGACAACTAGGGTTAGCGTCAGGACAACTAGGGTTAGCGTCAGGACAAGTAGGTTTAGCGTCAGGACAAATAGGGTTAGCGTCAGGACAACTAGGGTTAGCATCAGGACAACTAGGGTTAGCGTCAGGACAACTAGGATTAGCGTCAGGACAACTAGGGTTAGCGTCAGGACAACTAGGGTTAGCGTCAGGACAAATAGGGTTAGCGCCAGGACAACTAGTGTTAGCGCCAGGACAACTAGGGTTAGCGTCAGGACAACTAGGGTTAGCGTCAGGACAACTAGGGTTAGCGTCAGGACAACTCGGGTTAGCGTCAGGACAAGTAGGGTTAGCGTCAGGACAACTAGGGTTAGCATCAGGACAAGTAGGGTTAGCGTCAGGACAACTAGGGTTAGCGTCAGGACAATTAGGGTTAGCATCAGGACAACTAGGGTTAGCATCAGGACAACTAGGGTTAGCGTCAGGACAAGTAGGTTTAGCGTCAGGACAAATAGGGTTAGCGTCAGGACAACTAGGGTTAGCGTCAGGACAACTAGGGTTAGCATCAGGACAAGTAGGGTTAGCGTCAGGACAACCAGGGTTAGCGTCAGGACAACTAGGGTTAGCGTCAGGACAACTAGGGTTAGCGTCAGGACAACTAGGGTTAGCGTCAGGACAACTAGGGTTAGCATCAGGACAACTAGGGTTAGCGTCAGGACAAGTAGGTTTAGCGTCAGGACAAATAGGGTTAGCGTCAGGACAACTAGGGTTAGCGTCAGGACAAGTAGGGTTAGCGTCAGGACAAGTAGGGTTAGCGTCAGGACAACTAGGGTTAGCATCAGGACAACTAGGGTTAGCGTCAGGACAACTAGGGTTAGCATCAGGACAACTAGGGTTAGCGTTAGGACAACTAGGGTTAGCGTCAGGACAACTCGGGTTAGCGTCAGGACAACTCAGGTTAGCGTCAGGACAACTCAGGTTAGCGTCAGGACAACTCGGGTTAGCGTCAGGACAACTAGGGTTAGCGTCAGGACAACTCGGGTTAGCGTCAGTACAACTCGGGTTAGCGTCAGGACAACTAGGGTTAGCGTCAGGACAACTAGGGTTAGCGTCAGGACAACTAGGGTTAGCGTCAGGACAACTCGGGTTAGCGTCAGGACAACTCGGGTTAGCGTCAGTACAACTCGGGTTAGCGTCAGGACAACTAGGGTTAGCGTCAGGACAACTAGGGTTAGCGTCAGGACAACTAGGGTTAGCGTCAGGACAACTAGGGTTAGCGTCAGGACAACTAGGGTTAGCGTCAGGACAAATAGGGTTAGCGCCAGGACAACTAGGGTTAGCGCCAGGACAACTAGGGTTAGCGTCAGGACAACTAGGGTTAGCGTCAGGACAACTAGGGTTAGCGTCAGGACAACTAGGGTTAGCGTCAGGACAACTCGGGTTAGCGTCAGGACAACTCGGGTTAGCGTCAGGAAAACTCGGGTTAGCGTCAGGACAACTAGGGTTAGCGTCAGGACAACTAGGGTTAGCATCAGGACAAGTAGGGTTAGCATCAGGACAACTAGGGTTAGCGTCAGGACAAGTAGGGTTAGCGTCAGGACAACTAGGGTTAGCGTCAGGACAACTAGGGTTAGCATCAGGACAAGTAGGGTTAGCGTCAGGACAACTAGGGTTAGCGTCAGGACAACTAGGGTTAGCGTCAGGACAAGTAGGTTTAGCGTCAGGACAAATAGGGTTAGCGTCAGGACAACTAGGGTTAGCGTCAGGACAACTAGGGTTAGCGTCAGGACAAGTAGGTTTAGCGTCAGGACAAATAGGGTTAGCGTCAGGACAACTAGGGTTAGCGTCAGGACAACTAGGGTTAGCGCCAGGACAACTAGGGTTAGCACCAGGACAACTAGGGTTAGCGTCAGGACAACTAGGGTTAGCGTCAGGACAACTAGGGTTAGCGTCAGGACAACTAGGCTTAGCGTCAGGACAAGTAGGGTTAGCGTCAGGACAAGTAGGGTTAGCGTCAGGACAACTAGGGTTAGCGTCAGGACAACTAGGGTTAGCGTCAGGACAACTAGGGTTAGCGTCAGGACAACTAGGGTTAGCATCAGGACAAGTAGGGTTAGCGTCAGGACAACTAGGGTTAGCGTCAGGACAAGTAGGGTTAGCGTCAGGACAACTAGGGTTAGCGTCAGGACAACTAGGGTTAGCATCAGGACAAGTAGGGTTAGCGTCAGGACAACTAGGGTTAGCGTCAGGACAACTAGGGTTAGCGTCAGGACAAGTAGGTTTAGCGTCAGGACAAATAGGGTTAGCGTCAGGACAACTAGGGTTAGCATCAGGACAACTAGGGTTAGCGTCAGGACAACTAGGATTAGCGTCAGGACAACTAGGGTTAGCGTCAGGACAACTAGGGTTAGCGTCAGGACAAATAGGGTTAGCGCCAGGACAACTAGTGTTAGCGCCAGGACAACTAGGGTTAGCGTCAGGACAACTAGGGTTAGCGTCAGGACAACTAGGGTTAGCGTCAGGACAACTCGGGTTAGCGTCAGGACAAGTAGGGTTAGCGTCAGGACAACTAGGGTTAGCATCAGGACAAGTAGGGTTAGCGTCAGGACAACTAGGGTTAGCGTCAGGACAATTAGGGTTAGCATCAGGACAACTAGGGTTAGCGTCAGGACAACTAGGGTTAGCATCAGGACAAGTAGGGTTAGCGTCAGGACAACTAGGGTTAGCGTCAGGACAACTAGGGTTAGCGTCAGGACAAGTAGGTTTAGCGTCAGGACAAATAGGGTTAGCGTCAGGACAACTAGGGTTAGCGTCAGGACAACTAGGGTTAGCGTCAGGACAAGTAGGTTTAGCGTCAGGACAAATAGGGTTAGCGTCAGGACAACTAGGGTTAGCGTCAGGACAACTAGGGTTAGCGCCAGGACAACTAGGGTTAGCACCAGGACAACTAGGGTTAGCGTCAGGACAACTAGGGTTAGCGTCAGGACAACTAGGCTTAGCGTCAGGACAAGTAGGGTTAGCGTCAGGACAAGTAGGGTTAGCGTCAGGACAACTAGGTTTAGCGTCAGGACAACTAGGGTTAGCGTCAGGACAACTAGGGTTAGCGTCAGGACAACTAGGGTTAGCATCAGGACAAGTAGGGTTAGCGTCAGGACAACTATGGGTTAGCGTCAGGACAAGTAGGGTTAGCGTCAGGACAACTAGGGTTAGCGTCAGGACAACTCGGGTTAGCGTCAGGACAACTCAGGTTAGCGTCAGTACAACTCGGGTTAGCGTCAGGACAACTAGGGTTAGCGTCAGGACAACTAGGGTTAGCGTCAGGACAACTAGGGTTAGCGTCAGGACAACTAGGGTTAGCGTCAGGACAACTAGGGTTAGCGTCAGGACAAATAGGGTTAGCGCCAGGACAACTAGGGTTAGCGCCAGGACAACTAGGGTTAGCGTCAGGACAACTAGGGTTAGCGTCAGGACAACTAGGGTTAGCGTCAGGACAACTAGGGTTAGCGTCAGGACAACTCGGGTTAGCGTCAGGACAACTCGGGTTAGCGTCAGGAAAACTCGGGTTAGCGTCAGGACAACTAGGGTTAGCGTCAGGACAACTAGGGTTAGCATCAGGACAAGTAGGGTTAGCATCAGGACAACTAGGGTTAGCGTCAGGACAAGTAGGGTTAGCGTCAGGACAACTAGGGTTAGCGTCAGGACAACTAGGGTTAGCATCAGGACAAGTAGGGTTAGCGTCAGGACAACTAGGGTTAGCGTCAGGACAACTAGGGTTAGCGTCAGGACAAGTAGGTTTAGCGTCAGGACAAATAGGGTTAGCGTCAGGACAACTAGGGTTAGCGTCAGGACAACTAGGGTTAGCGTCAGGACAAGTAGGTTTAGCGTCAGGACAAATAGGGTTAGCGTCAGGACAACTAGGGTTAGCGTCAGGACAACTAGGGTTAGCGCCAGGACAACTAGGGTTAGCACCAGGACAACTAGGGTTAGCGTCAGGACAACTAGGGTTAGCGTCAGGACAACTAGGGTTAGCGTCAGGACAACTAGGCTTAGCGTCAGGACAAGTAGGGTTAGCGTCAGGACAAGTAGGGTTAGCGTCAGGACAACTAGGGTTAGCGTCAGGACAACTAGGGTTAGCGTCAGGACAACTAGGGTTAGCATCAGGACAAGTAGGGTTAGCGTCAGGACAACTAGGGTTAGCGTCAGGACAAGTAGGGTTAGCGTCAGGACAACTAGGGTTAGCGTCAGGACAACTAGGGTTAGCATCAGGACAAGTAGGGTTAGCGTCAGGACAACTAGGGTTAGCGTCAGGACAACTAGGGTTAGCGTCAGGACAAGTAGGTTTAGCGTCAGGACAAATAGGGTTAGCGTCAGGACAACTAGGGTTAGCGTCAGGACAACTAGGGTTAGCGTCAGGACAACTAGGATTAGCGTCAGGACAACTAGGGTTAGCGTCAGGACAACTAGGGTTAGCGTCAGGACAAATAGGGTTAGCGCCAGGACAACTAGTGTTAGCGCCAGGACAACTAGGGTTAGCGTCAGGACAACTAGGGTTAGCGTCAGGACAACTAGGGTTAGCGTCAGGACAACTCGGGTTAGCGTCAGGACAAGTAGGGTTAGCGTCAGGACAACTAGGGTTAGCATCAGGACAAGTAGGGTTAGCGTCAGGACAACTAGGGTTAGCGTCAGGACAATTAGGGTTAGCATCAGGACAACTAGGGTTAGCGTCAGGACAACTAGGGTTAGCATCAGGACAAGTAGGGTTAGCGTCAGGACAACTAGGGTTAGCGTCAGGACAACTAGGGTTAGCGTCAGGACAAGTAGGTTTAGCGTCAGGACAAATAGGGTTAGCGTCAGGACAACTAGGGTTAGCGTCAGGACAACTAGGGTTAGCGTCAGGACAACTAGGGTTAGCGTCAGGACAAGTAGGTTTAGCGTCAGGACAAATAGGGTTAGCGTCAGGACAACTAGGGTTAGCGTCAGGACAACTAGGGTTAGCGCCAGGACAACTAGGGTTAGCACCAGGACAACTAGGGTTAGCGTCAGGACAACTAGGGTTAGCGTCAGGACAACTAGGCTTAGCGTCAGGACAAGTAGGGTTAGCGTCAGGACAAGTAGGGTTAGCGTCAGGACAACTAGGTTTAGCGTCAGGACAACTAGGGTTAGCGTCAGGACAACTAGGGTTAGCGTCAGGACAACTAGGGTTAGCATCAGGACAAGTAGGGTTAGCGTCAGGACAACTAGGGTTAGCGTCAGGACAAGTAGGGTTAGCGTCAGGACAACTAGGGTTAGCGTCAGGACAAGTAGGGTTAGCATCAGGACAAGTAGGGTTAGCGTCAGGACAACTAGGGTTAGCGTCAGGACAACTAGGGTTAGCGTCAGAACAAGTAGGTTTAGCGTCAGGACAAATAGGGTTAGCGTCAGGACAACTAGGGTTAGCGTCAGGACAACTAGGGTTAGCATCAGGACAAGTAGGGTTAGCGTCAGGACAACCAGGGTTAGCGTCAGGACAACTAGGGTTAGCGTCAGGACAACTAGGGTTAGCGTCAGGACAACTAGGGTTAGCGTCAGGACAACTAGGGTTAGCGTCAGGACAAGTAGGTTTAGAGTCAGGACAAATAGGGTTAGCGTCAGGACAACTAGGGTTAGCGTCAGGACAAGTAGGGTTAGCGTCAGGACAAGTAGGGTTAGCGTCAGGACAACTAGGGTTAGCATCAGGACAACTAGGGTGAGCGTCAGGACAACTAGGGTTAGCATCAGGACAACTAGGGTTAGCGTTAGGACAACTAGGGTTAGCGTCAGGACAACTCGGGTTAGCGTCAGGACAACTCGGGTTAGCGTCAGGACAACTCGGGTTAGCGTCAGGACAACTCAGGTTAGCGTCAGGACAACTCGGGTTAGCGTCAGGACAACTAGGGTTAGCGTCAGGACAACTCGGGTTAGCGTCAGGACAACTCGGGTTAGCGTCAGTACAACTCGGGTTAGCGTCAGGACAACTAGGGTTAGCGTCAGGACAACTAGGGTTAGCGTCAGGACAACTAGGGTTAGCGTCAGGACAAATAGGGTTAGCGCCAGGACAACTAGGGTTAGCGTCAGGACAACTAGGGTTAGCGTCAGGACAACTAGGGTTAGCGTCAGGACAACTAGGGTTAGCGTCAGGACAACTAGGGTTAGCGTCAGGACAACTCGGGTTAGCGTCAGGACAACTCGGGTTAGCTTCAGGACAACTCGGGTTAGAGTCAGGACAACTAGGGTTAGCGTCAGGACAACTAGGGTTAGCGTCAGGACAACTCGGGTTAGCGTCAGGACAACTCGGGTTAGCGTCAGGACAACTCGGGTTAGCGTCAGGACAACTAGGGTTAGCGTCAGGACAACTAGGGTTAGCGTCAGGACAACTCGGGTTAGCGTCAGGACAACTAGGGTTAGCGTCAGGACAACTAGGGTTAGCATCAGGACAACTAGGGTTAGCGTCAGGACAAATAGGGTTAGCGTCAGGACAACTAGGGTTAGCACCAGGACAACTAGGGTTAGCGCAAGGACAAGTAGGGTTAGCGCCAGGAAAACTAGGGTTAGCACCAGGACAACTAGGGTTAGCGTCAGGACAACTAGGGTTAGCGCCAGGACAACTCGGGTTAGCGCCAGGACAACTAGGGTTAGCGCCAGGACAACTAGGGTTAGCGCCAGGACAACTAGGGTTAGCGCCAGGACAACTAGGGTTAGCGTCAGGACAACTAGGGTTAGCGTCAGGACAACTAGGGTTAGCGTCAGGACAACTAGGGTTAGCGTCAGGACAAGTAGGGTTAGCGTCAGGACAACTAGGGTTAGCGTCAGGACAACTAGGGTTAGCGTCAGGACAACTAGGGTTAGCATCAGGACAACTAGGGTTAGCGTCAGGACAAGCAGGGTTAGCGTCAGGACAACTAGGGTTAGCGTCAGGACAACTAGGGTTAGCGTCAGGACAAGCAGGGTTAGCGTCAGGACAAGTAGGTTTAGCGTCAGAACAAATAGGGTTAGCGTCAGGACAACTAGGGTTAGCGTCAGGACAACTAGGGTTAGCGCCAGGACAACTAGGGTTAGCGTCAGGACAACTAGGGTTAGCGTCAGGACAACTCGGGTTAGCGTCAGGACAACTCGGGTTAGCGTCAGGACAACTAGGGTTAGCGTCAGGACAACTAAGGTTAGCGTCAGGACAAATAGGGTTAGCGTCAGGACAACTAGGGTTAGCACCAGGACAACTAGGGTTAGCGCCAGGACAACTAGGGTTAGCGCCAGGACAACTCGGGTTAGCGTCAGGACAACTAGGTTTAGCGTCAGGACAACTCGGGTTAGCGTCAGGACAAGTCGGGTTAGCGTCAGGACAACTCGGGTTAGTGTCAGGACAACTCGGGTTAGCGTCAGGACAACTAGGGTTAGCGTCAGGACAACTCGGGTTAGCGTCAGGACAACTCGGGTTAGCATCAGGACAACTAGGGTTAGCATCAGGACAACTAGGGTTAGTGTCAGGACAACTAGGGTTAGCGTCAGGACAACTAGGGTTAGCGTCAGGACAACTAGGGTTAGCGCCAGGACAACTAGGGTTAGCGCCAGAACAACTAGGGTTAGGGCCAGGACAACTAGGGTTAGCGCCAGGACAACTAGGGTTAGCGTCAGGACAACTAGGGTTAGCGCCAGGACAACTCGGGTTAGCGCCAGGACAACTAGGGTTAGCGTCAGGACAACTCGGGTTAGCGTCAGGACAACTAGGGTTAGCGTCAGGACAACTCGGGTTAGCGTCAGGATAACTCGGGTTAGTGTCAGGACAACTCGGGTTAGCGTCAGGACAACTAGGGTTAGCGTCAGGACAACTCGGGTTAGCGTCAGGACAACTCGGGTTAGCGTCAGGACAACTCGGGTTAGCGTCAGGACAACTAGGGTTAGCATCAGGACAACTAGGGTTAGCGTCAGGACAACTCAGGTTAGCGTCAGGACAACTCGGGTTAGCGTCAGGACAACTAGGGTTAGCGCCAGGAAAACTAGGGTTAGCGCCAGGACAACTAGGGTTAGGGCCAGGACAACTAGGGTTAGCGCCAGGACAACTAGGGTTAGCGTCAGGACAACTAGGGTTAGCGCCAGGACAACTCGGGTTAGCGCCAGGACAACTAGGGTTAGCGCCAGGACAACTAGGGTTAGCTCCAGGACAACTAGGGTTAGCGCCAGGACAACTAGGGTTAGCGCCAGGACAACTAGGGTTAGCGCCAGGACAACTAGGGTTAGCACCAGGACAACTAGGGTTAGCGTCAGGACAACTAGGGTTAGCGTCAGGACAACTAGGGTTAGCGTCAGGACAACTAGGCTTAGCGTCAGGACAAGTAGGGTTAGCGTCAGGACAACTAGGGTTAGCGTCAGGACAACTAGGGTTAGCATCAGGACAAGTAGGGTTAGCGTCAGGACAACTAGGGTTAGCGTCAGGACAACTAGGGTTAGCATCAGGACAAGTAGGGTTAGCGTCAGGACAACTAGGGTTAGCGTCAGGACAACTAGGGTTAGCGTCAGGACAAGTAGGTTTAGCGTCAGGACAAATAGGGTTAGCGTCAGGACAACTAGGGTTAGCGTCAGGACAACTAGGGTTAGCATCAGGACAAGTAGGGTTAGCGTCAGGACAACCAGGGTTAGCGTCAGGACAACTAGGGTTAGCATCAGGACAACTAGGGTTAGCGTCAGGACAACTAGGGTTAGCGTCAGGACAACTAGGGTTAGCGTCAGGACAAGTAGGTTTAGCGTCAGGACAAATAGGGTTAGCGTCAGGACAACTAGGGTTAGCGTCAGGACAACTAGGGTTAGCGTCAGGACAAGTAGGGTTAGCGTCAGGACAAGTAGGGTTAGCGTCAGGACAACTAGGGTTAGCATCAGGACAACTAGGGTTAGCGTCAGGACAACTAGGGTTAGCGTTAGGACAACTAGGGTTAGCGTCAGGACAACTCAGGTTAGCGTCAGGACAACTCGGGTTAGCGTCAGGACAACTCGGGTTAGCGTCAGGACAACTCGGGTTAGCGTCAGGACAACTAGGGTTAGCGTCAGGACAACTCGGGTTAGCGTCAGGACAACTCGGGTTAGCGTCAGGACAACTAGGGTTAGCGTCAGGACAACTAGGGTTAGCGTCAGGACAACTAGGGTTAGCGTCAGGACAACTAGGGTTAGCGTCAGGACAAATAGGGTTAGCGCCAGGACAACTAGGGTTAGCGCCAGGACAACTAGGGTTAGCGTCAGGACAACTAGGGTTAGCGTCAGGACAACTAGGGTTAGCGTCAGGACAACTAGGGTTAGCGTCAGGACAACTCGGGTTAGCGTCAGGACAACTCGGGTTAGCGTCAGGACAACTCGGGTTAGCATCAGGACAACTAGGGTTAGCGTCAGGACAACTAGGGTTAGCGTCAGGACAACTCGGGTTAGCGTCAGGACAACTCGGGTTAGCGTCAGGACAACTCGGGTTAGCGTCAGGACAACTAGGGTTAGCGTCAGGACAACTAGGGTTAGCGTCAGGACAACTAGGGTTAGCGTCAGGACAACTAGGGTAAGCATCAGGACAACTAGGGTTAGCGTCAGGACAAATAGGGTTAGCGTCAGGACAACTAGGGTTAGCACCAGGACAACTAGGGTTAGCGCCAGAACAACTAGGGTTAGCGCCAGGACAACTAGGGTTAGCGCCAGGACAACTAGGGTTAGCGTCAGGACAACTTGGGTTAGCGCCAGGACAACTCGGGTTAGCGCCATTACAACTAGGGTTAGCGCCAGGACAACTAGGGTTAGCGCCAGGACAACTAGGGTTAGCGTCAGGACAACTAGGGTTAGCGTCAGGACAACTAGGGTTAGCGTCAGGACAAGTAGGGTTAGCGTCAGGACATGTAGGGTTAGCGTCAGGACAACTAGGGTTAGCGTCAGGACAAATAGGGTTAGCGTCAGGACAACTAGGGTTAGCATCAGGACAACTAGGGTTAGCGTCAGGACAAGTAGGGTTAGCGTCAGGACAACTAGGGTTAGCGTCAGGACAACTAGGGTTAGCGTCAGGACAAGTAGGGTTAGCGTCAGGACAAGTAGGTTTAGCGTCAGAACAAATAGGGTTAGCGTCAGGACAACTAGGGTTAGCGCCAGGACAACTAGGGTTAGCGTCAGGACAACTAGGGTTAGCGTCAGGACAACACGGGTTAGCGTCAGGACAACTCGGGTTAGCGTCAGGACAACTAGGGTTAGCGTCAGGACAACTCTGGTTAGCGTCAGGACAACTCGGGTTAGCGTCAGGACAACTAGGGTTAGCGTCAGGACAACTAGGGTTAGCGTCAGGACAAATAGGGTTAGCGTCAGGACAACTAGGGTTAGCACCAGGACAACTAGGGTTAGCGTCAGGACAACTAGGGTTAGCACCAGGACAACTAGGGTTAGCGCCAGGACAACTAGGGTTAGCGTCAGGACAACTCGGGTTAGCGTCAGGACAACTAGGGTTAGCGTCAGGACAACTAGGGTTAGCGTCAGGACAACTCGGGTTAGCGTCAGGACAACTCGGGTTAGCGTCAGGACAACTCGGGTTAGCGTCAGGACAACTAGGGTTAGCGTCAGGACAACTAGGGTTAGCGTCAGGACAACTCGGGTTAGCGTCAGGACAACTCGGGTTAGCGTCAGGACAACTAGGGTTAGCGTCAGGACAACTAGGGTTAGCGTCAGGACAACTAGGGTTAGCGTCAGGACAACTAGGGTAAGCATCAGGACAACTAGGGTTAGCGTCAGGACAAATAGGGTTAGCGTCAGGACAACTAGGGTTAGCACCAGGACAACTAGGGTTAGCGCCAGGACAACTAGGGTTAGCGCCAGGACAACTAGGGTTAGCGCCAGGACAACTAGGGTTAGCGTCAGGACAACTTGGGTTAGCGCCAGGACAACTCGGGTTAGCGCCATTACAACTAGGGTTAGCGCCAGGACAACTAGGGTTAGCGCCAGGACAACTAGGGTTAGCGCCAGGACAACTAGGGTTAGCGTCAGGACAACTAGGGTTAGCGTCAGGACAACTAGGGTTAGCGTCAGGACAAGTAGGGTTAGCGTCAGGACATGTAGGGTTAGCGTCAGGACAACTAGGGTTAGCGTCAGGACAAATAGGGTTAGCGTCAGGACAACTAGGGTTAGCATCAGGACAACTAGGGTTAGCGTCAGGACAAGTAGGGTTAGCGTCAGGACAACTAGGGTTAGCGTCAGGACAACTAGGGTTAGCGTCAGGACAAGTAGGGTTAGCGTCAGGACAAGTAGGTTTAGCGTCAGAACAAATAGGGTTAGCGTCAGGACAACTAGGGTTAGCGCCAGGACAACTAGGGTTAGCGTCAGGACAACTAGGGTTAGCGTCAGGACAACACGGGTTAGCGTCAGGACAACTCGGGTTAGCGTCAGGACAACTAGGGTTAGCGTCAGGACAACTCGGGTTAGCATCAGGACAACTCGGGTTAGCGTCAGGACAACTAGGGTTAGCGTCAGGACAACTAGGGTTAGCGTCAGGACAAATAGGGTTAGCGTCAGGACAACTAGGGTTAGCACCAGGACAACTAGGGTTAGCGTCAGGACAACTAGGGTTAGCACCAGGACAACTAGGGTTAGCGCCAGGACAACTAGGGTTAGCGTCAGGACAACTCGGGTTAGCGTCAGGACAACTAGGGTTAGCGTCAGGACAACTCGGGTTAGCGTCAGGACAACTCGGGTTAGCGTCAGGACAACTCGGGTTAGCGTCAGGACAACTAGGGTTAGCGTCAGGACAACTAGGGTTAGCGTCAGGACAACTAGGGTAAGCATCAGGACAACTAGGGTTAGCGTCAGGACAAATAGGGTTAGCGTCAGGACAACTAGGGTTAGCACCAGGACAACTAGGGTTAGCACCAGGACAACTAGGGTTAGCGCCAGGACAACTAGGGTTAGCGCCAGGACAACTAGGGTTAGCGTCAGGACAACTTGGGTTAGCGCCAGGACAACTCGGGTTAGCGCCATTACAACTAGGGTTAGCGCCAGGACAACTAGGGTTAGCGCCAGGACAACTAGGGTTAGCGCCAGGACAACTAGGGTTAGCGTCAGGACAACTAGGGTTAGCGTCAGGACAACTAGGGTTAGCGTCAGGACAAGTAGGGTTAGCGTCAGGACATGTAGGGTTAGCGTCAGGACAACTAGGGTTAGCGTCAGGACAAATAGGGTTAGCGTCAGGACAACTAGGGTTAGCATCAGGACAACTAGGGTTAGCGTCAGGACAAGTAGGGTTAGCGTCAGGACAACTAGGGTTAGCGTCAGGACAACTAGGGTTAGCGTCAGGACAAGTAGGGTTAGCGTCAGGACAAGTAGGTTTAGCGTCAGAACAAATAGGGTTAGCGTCAGGACAACTAGGGTTAGCGCCAGGACAACTAGGGTTAGCGTCAGGACAACTAGGGTTAGCGTCAGGACAACACGGGTTAGCGTCAGGACAACTCGGGTTAGCGTCAGGACAACTAGGGTTAGCGTCAGGACAACTCGGGTTAGCGTCAGGACATCTCGGGTTAGCGTCAGGACAACTAGGGTTAGCGTCAGGACAACTAGGGTTAGCGTCAGGACAAATAGGGTTAGCGTCAGGACAACTAGGGTTAGCACCAGGACAACTAGGGTTAGCGCCAGGACAACTAGGGTTAGCGCCAGGACAACTAGGGTTAGCGCCAGGACAACTAGGGTTAGCGTCAGGACAACTAGGGTTAGCGCCAGGACAACTCGGGTTAGCGCCAGGACAACTAGGGTTAGCGCCAGGACAACTAGGGTTAGCGCCAGGACAACTAGGGTTAGCGCCAGGACAACTAGGGTTAGCGTCAGGACAACTAGGGTTAGCGTCAGGACAACTAGGGTTAGCGTCAGGACAACTAGGGTTAGCGTCAGGACAACTAGGGTTAGCGTCAGGACAACTAGCGTTAGCGTCAGGACAACTAGGGTTAGCGTCAGGACAAGTAGGGTTAGCGTCAGGACAAGTAGGGTTATCGTCAGGACAAGTAGGGTTAGCGTCAGGACAACTAGGGTTAGCGTCAGGACAACTAGGGTTAGCGTCAGGACAACTAGGGTTAGCATCAGGACAACTAGGGTTAGCGTCAGGACAAGTAGGGTTAGCGTCAGGACAACTAGGGTTAGCGTCAGGACAACTAGGGTTAGCGTCGGGACAAGTAGGCTTAGCGTCAGGACAACTAGGGTTAGCGTCAGGACAAGTAGGTTTAGCGTCAGGAAAAATAGGGTTAGCGTCAGGACAACTAGGGTTAGCGTCAGGACAACTAGCGTTAGCGTCAGGACAACTAGGGTTAGCGTCAGGACAAGTAGGGTTAGCGTCAGGACAAGTAGGGTTAGCGTCAGGACAACTAGGGTTAGCGTCAGGACAACTAGGGTTAGCGTCAGGACAAGTAGGTTTAGCGTCAGGACAAATAGGGTTAGCGTCAGGACAACTAGGGTTAGCGACAGGACAACTAGGGTTAGCGTCAAGACAAGTAGGGTTAGCGTCAGGACAAGTAGGGTTAGCGTCAGGACAACTAGGGTTAGCATCAGGACAACTAGGGTTAGCGTCAGGACAACTAGGGTTAGCGTCAGGACAACTAGGGTTAGCGTCAGGACAGCTAGGGTTAGCGTCAGGACAACTCGGGTTAGCGTCAGGACAACTCGGGTTAGCGTCAGGACAACTCGGGTTAGCGTCAGGACAACTCGGGTTAGCATCAGGACAACTCGGGTTAGCGTCAGGACAACTAGGGTTAGCGTCAGGTCAACTAGGGTTAGCGCCAGGACAACTAGGCTTAGCGCCAGGACAACTAGGGTTAGCGTCAGGACAACTAGGGTTAGCGCCAGGACAACTAGGGTTAGCGTCAGGACAACTAGGGTTAGCGTCAGGACAACTAGGGTTAGCGTCAGGACAAATAGGGTTAGCGTCAGGACAACTAGGGTTAGCGCCAGGACAACTAGGGTTAGCGCCAGGACAACTAGGGTTAGCATCAGGACAACTAGGGTTAGCGTCAGGACAACTCGGGTTAGCGTCAGGACAACTCGGGTTAGCGTCAGGACAACTCGGGTTAGCGTCAGGACAACTAGGGTTAGCGTCAGGACAACTAGGGTTAGCGTCAGGACAACTCGGGTTAGCGTCAGGATAACTCGGGTTAGCGTCAGCACAACTAGGGTTAGCGTCAGGACAACTAGGGTTAGCGTCAGGACAACTAGGGTTAGCGTCAGGACAAATAGGGTTAGCGTCAGGACAACTAGGGTTAGCGCCAGGACAACTAGCGTTAGCGCCAGGACAACTAGGGTTAGCGCCAGGACAACTAGGGTTAGCGCCAGGACAACTAGGGTTAGCGTCAGGACAACTAGGGTTAGCGCCAGGACAACTCCTGTTAGCGCCAGGACAACTAGGGTTAGCACCAGGACAACTAGGGTTAGCGCCAGGACAACTAGGGTTAGCGCCAGGACAACTAGGGTTAGCGCCAGGACAACTAGGGTTAGCGTCAGGACAACTAGGGTTAGCGTCAGGACAACTAGGGTTAGCGTCAGGACAACTAGGGTTAGCGTCAGGACAAGTAGGGTTAGCGTCAGGACAACTAGGGTTAGCGTCAGGACAACTAGGGTTAGCGTCAGTACAACTAGGGTTAGCGTCAGGACAACTAGGGTTACCGTCAGGACAACTAGGGTTAGCGTCAGGACAAGTAGGGTTAGCGTCAGGACAACTAGGGTTAGCGTCAGGACAACTAGGGTTAGCGTCAGGACAAGTAGGGTTAGCGTCAGGACAACTAGGGTTAGCGTCAGGACAAGTAGGTTTAGCGTCAGGACAAATAGGGTTAGCGTCAGGACAACTAGGGTTAGCGTCAGGACAAGTAGGGTTAGCGTCAGGACAAGTAGGGTTAGCGTCAGGACAACTAGGGTTAGCATCACGACAACTAGGGTTAGCGTCAGGACAACTAGGGTTAGCGTCAGGACAACTAGGGTTAGCATCAGGACAACTAGGGTTAGCGTCAGGACAAGTAGGTTTAGCGTCAGGACAAATAGGGTTAGCGTCAGGACAACTAGGGTTAGTGTCAGGACAACTAGGGTTAGCGTCAGGACAACTAGGGTTAGCGTCAGGACAAGTAGGGTTAGCGTCAGGACAAGTAGGGTTAGCGTCAGGACAACTAGGATTAGCGTCAGGACAACTAGGGTTAGCGTCAGGACAACTAGGATTAGCGTCAGGACAACTAGGGTTAGCGTCAGGACAACTAGGGTTAGCGTCAGGACAACAAGGGTTAGCGTCAGGACAGCTAGGGTTAGCGTCAGGACAACTCGGGTTAGCGTCAGGACAACTCGGGTTAGCGTCAGGACAACTCGGGTTAGCGTCAGGACAACTCGGGTTAGCGTCAGGACAACTAGGGTTAGCGTCAGGACAACTCGGGTTAGCGTCAGGACAACTAGGGTTAGCGTCAGGACAAGTAGGTTTAGCGTCAGGACAAATAGGGTTAGCGTCAGGACAACTAGGGTTAGCGTCAGGACAAGTAGGGTTAGCGTCAGGACAAGTAGGGTTAGCGTCAGGACAACTAGGGTTAGCATCAGGACAACTAGGGTTAGCATCAGGACAACTAGGGTTAGCGTCAGGACAACTAGGGTTAGCATCAGGACAACTAGGGTTAGCGTCAGGACAAGAAGGTTTAGCGTCAGGACAAATAGGGTTAGCGTCAGGACAACTAGGGTTAGCGTCAGGACAACTAGGGTTAGCGTCAGGACAACTAGGGTTAGCGTCAGGACAAGTAGGGTTAGCGTCAGGACAAGTAGGGTTAGCGTCAGGACAAGTAGGGTTAGCGTCAGGACAACTAGGGTTAGCGTCAGGACAACTAGGATTAGCGTCAGGACAACTAGGGTTAGCGTCAGGACAACTAGGGTTAGCGTCAGGACAACAAGGGTTAGCGTCAGGACAGCTAGGGTTAGCGTCAGGACAACTCGGGTTAGTGTCAGGACAACTCGGGTTAGCGTCAGGACAACTCGGGTTAGCGTCAGGACAACTCGGGTTAGCGTCAGGACAACTAGGGTTAGCGTCAGGACAACTCGGGTTAGCGTCAGGACAACTAGGGTTAGCGTCAGGACAACTAGGGTTAGCGTCAGGACAACTCGGGTTAGCGTCAGGACAACTCGGGTTAGCGTCAGGACAACTAGGGTTAGCGTCAGGACAACTCGGGTTAGCGTCAGGACAACTCGGGTTAGCGTCAGGACAACTAGGGTTAGCGTAAGGACAACTAGGGTTAGCGTCAGGACAACTCGGGTTAGCGTCAGGACAAGTCGGGTTAGCGTCAGGACAAGTCGGGTTAGCGTCAGGACAACTCGGGTTAGCGTCAGGACAACTCGGGTTAGCGTCAGGACAACTAGGGTTAGCGTCAGGACAACTAGGGTTAGCGTCAGGACAACTAGGGTTAGCGTCAGGACAACCAGGGTTAGCGTCAGGACAACCAGGTTAGCGTCAGGACAACTAGGGTTAGCGCCAGGACAACTAGGGTTAGCGCCAGGACAACTAGGGTTAGCGCCAGGACAACTAGGGTTAGCGTCAGGACAACTAGGGTTAGCGCCAGGACAACTCGGGTTAGCGCCAGGACAACTAGGGTTAGCGCCAGGACAACTAGGGTTAGCGCCAGGACAACTAGGGTTAACGTCAGGACAACTAGGGTTAGCGTCAGGACAACTAGGGTTAGCGTCAGGACAACTATGGTTAGCGTCAGGACAACTAGGGTTAGCATCAGGACAACTAGGGTTAGCGCCAGGACAACTAGGGTTAGCACCAGAACAAATAGGGTTAGCGTCAGGACAACTAGGGTTAGCGCCAGGATAACTAGGGTTAGCGCGAGGACAACTAGGGTTAGCGCCAGGACAACTAGGGTTAGCATCAGGACAACTAGGGTTAGCGTCAGAACAACTAGGGTTAGCGTCAGGACAACTACGGTTAACATCAGGACAACTAGGGTTAGCGTCAGGACAAGTAGGGTTAGCGTCAGGACAACTCGGGTTAGCGTCAGGACAACTCGGTTTAGCGTCAGGACAACTCGGGTTAGCGTCAGGACAACTAGGGTTAGCGTCAGGACAACTCGGGTTAGCGTCAGGACAACTCGGGTTAGCGTCAGGACAACTCGGGTTAGCGTCAGGACAACTCGGGTTAGCGTCAGGACAACTCGGGTTAGCGTCAGGACAACTAGGGTTAGCATCAGGACAACTAGGGTTAGCGTCAGGACAACTAGGGTTAGCGTCAGGACTACTAGGGTTAGCGTCAGGACAACTAGAGTTAGCGTCAGGACAAGTAGGTTTAGCGTCAGGACAAATAGGGTTAGCGTCAGGACAACTAGGGTTAGCGTCAGGACAACTAGGGTTAGCATCAGGACAAGTAGGGTTAGCGTCAGGACAAGTAGGGTTAGCGTCAGGACAACTAGGGTTAGCGTCAGGACAACTAGGGTTAGCGTCAGGACAACTAGAGTTAGCGTAAGGACAACTAGGGTTCGCGTCAGGACAAGTAGGGTTAGCGTCAGGACAAGTAGGGTTAGCGTCAGGACAACTAGGGTTAGCATCAGGACAACTAGGGTTAGCGTCAGGACAACTAGGGTTAGCGTTAGGACAACTAGGGTTAGCGTCAGGACAAGTAGGGTTAGCATCAGGACAACTAGGGTTAGCGTCAGGACAAATAGGGTTAGCGTCAGGACATGTAGGGTTAGCTTCAGGACAACTAGGGTTAGCGTCAGGACAACTAGGGCTAGCGTCAGGACATCTAGGGTTAGCGTCAGGACAACTAGGGTTAGCTTCAGGACAAGTAGGGTTAGCGTCAGGACAACTAGGGTTAGCGTCAGGACAAGTAGGGTTAGCGTCAGGACAACTATGGTTAGCGTCAGGACAAGTAGGGTTCGCGTCAGGACAAGTAGGGTTAGCATCAGGACAACTAGGGTTAGCGTCAGGACAACTAGGGTTAGCGTCAGGACAACTAGGGTTAGCGTCAGGACAACTAGGGTTAGCGTCAGGACAAGTAGGGTTAGCGTCAGGACAACTAGGGTTAGCGTCAGGACAACTAGGGTTAGCGTCAGGACATGTAGGGTTAGCTTCAGGACAACTAGGGTTAGCGTCAGGACAACTAGGGCTAGCGTCAGGACAACTAGGGTTAGCGTCAGGACAACTAGGGTTAGCTTCAGGACAAGTAGGGTTAGCGTCAGGACAACTAGGGTTAGCGTCAGGACAAGTAGGGTTAGCGTCAGGACAACTATGGTTAGCGTCAGGACAAGTAGGGTTAGCGTCAGGACAACTAGGGTTAGCGTCAGGACAACTAGGGTTAGCGTCAGGACAACTAGGGTTAGCGTCAGGACAACTAGGGTTAGCGTCAGGACAAGTAGGGTTAGCGTCAGGACAACTAGGGTTAGCGTCAGGACAAGTAGGGTTAGCGTCAGGACAACTAGGGTTAGCGTCAGGACAACTAGGGTTAGCGTCAGGACAACTAGGGTTAGCGTCAGGACAAGTAGGGTTAGCGTCAGGACAACTAGGGTTAGCGTCAGGACAACTAGGGTTAGCATCAGGACAAGTAGGGTTAGCGTCAGGACAGCTAGGGTTAGCGTCAGGACAACTAGGGTTAGCGTCAGGACAATTAGGGTTAGCGTCAGGACAACTAGGGTTAGCGTCAGGATAAGTAGGGTTAGCGTCAGGACAACTAGGGTTAGCGTCAGGACAACTAGGGTTAGCGTCAGGATAAGTAGGGTTAGCGTCAAGACAACTAGGGTTAGCGTCAGGACAACTAGGGTTAGCGTCAGGACAAGTAGGGTTAGCGTCAGGACAAGTAGGGTTAGAGTCAGGACAACTAGGGTTAGCGTCAGGACAACTAGGGTTAGCGTCAGGACAAGTAGGGTTAGCGTCAGGACAACTAGGGTTAGCGTCAGGACAAGTAGGGTTAGCGTCAGGACAACTAGGGTTAGCGTCAGGACAAGTAGGGTTAGCGTCAGGACAACTAGGGTTAGCATCAGGACAACTAGGGTTAGAGTCAGGACAACTAGGGTTAGCGTCAGGACAACTAGTGTTAGCGTCAGGACAAGTAGGGTTAGCGTCAGGACAAGTAGGGTTAGCGTTAGGACAAGTAGGGTTAGCGCCAGGACAAGTAGGGTTAGCGTCAGGACAACTAGGGTTAGCGTCAGGACAACTAGGGATAGCGTCAGGACAACTAGGGTTAGCGTAAGGACAACTAGGGTTAGCGCCAGGACAACTAGGGTTAGCGTCAGGACAACTAGGGTTAGCGTCAGGACAAGTAGGGTTAGCGTCAGGACATGTAGGGTTAACGTCAGGACAAGTAGGGTTAGCATCAGGACAAGTAGGGTTAGCGTCAGGACAACTAGGGTTAGCGTCAGGACAACTAGGGTTAGCGTCAGGACAAGTAGGGTTAGCGTCAGGACAAGTAGGGTTAGCGTCAGGACAACTAGGGTTAGCATCAGGACAACTAGGGTTAGCGCCAGGACAACTAGGGTTAGCGCCAGGACAACTAGGGTTAGCGCCAGGACAACTAGGGTTAGCGTCAGGACAACTACGGTTAGCGTCAGGACAAGTAGGGTTAGCGTCAGGACAAGTAGGGTTAGCGTCAGGACAACTCGGGTTAGCGTCAGGACAACTCGGTTTAGAGTCAGGACAACTCGGGTTAGCGTCAGGACAACTAGGGTTAGCGTCAGGACAACTCGGGTTAGCGTCAGGACAACTCGGGTTAGCGTCAGGACAACTCGGGTTAGCGTCAGGACAACTAGGGTTAGCGTCAGGACAACTCGGGTTAGCGTCAGGACAACTCGGGTTAGCGTCAGGACAACTCAGGTTAGCGTCAGGACAACTCGGGTTAGCGTCAGGACAACTCGGGTTAGCGTCAGGACAACTAGGGTTAGCGTCAGGACAACTAGGGTTAGAGTCAGGACAACTAGGGTTAGCGTCAGGACAACTAGGGTTAGCGTCAGGACAACTAGAGTTAGCGTCAGGACAAGTAGGTTTAGCGTCAGGACAAATAGGGTTAGCGTCAGGACAACTAGGGTTAGCGTCAGGACAACTAGGGTTAGCGTCAGGACAAGTAGGGTTAGCGTCAGGACAAGTAGGGTTAGCGTCAGGACAACTAGGGTTAGCGTCAGGACAACTAGGGTTAGCGTCAGGACAACTAGGGTTAGCGTCAGGACAACTAGGGTTAGCGTAAGGACAACTAGGGTTCGCGTCAGGACAAGTAGGGTTAGCGTCAGGACAAGTAGGGTTAGCGTCAGGACAAGTAGGGTTAGCGTCAGGACAACTAGGGTTAGCGTCGGGACAACTAGGGTTACCGTCAGGACAACTAGGGTTAGCGTCAGGACAAGTATGGTTAGCGTCAGGACAACTAGGGTTAGCGTCAGGACAACTAGGGTTAGCGTCAGGACAAGTAGAGTTAGCGTCAGGACAACTAGGGTTAGCATCAGGACAACTAGGGTTAGCGTCAGGACAAGTAGGGTTAGCGTCAGGACAAGTAGGGTTAGCGTTAGGACAAGTAGGGTTAGCGCCAGGACAAGTAGGGTTAGCGTCAGGACAACTAGGGTTAGCGTCAGGACAACTAGGGTTAGCGTCAGGACAACTAGGGTTAGCGTCAGGACAACTAGGGTTAGCGCCAGGACAACTAGGGTTAGAGTCAGGACAACTAGGGTTAGCGTCAGGACAAGTAGGGTTAGCGTCAGGACATGTAGGGTTAACGTCAGGACAAGTAGGGTTAGCATCAGGACAAGTAGGGTTAGCGTCAGGACAACTAGGGTTAGCGTCAGGACAACTAGGGTTAGCGTCAGGACAAGTAGGGTTAGCGTCAGGACAAGTAGGGTTAGCGTCAGGACAACTAGGGTTAGCATCAGGACAACTAGGGTTAGCGCCAGGACAACTAGGGTTAGCGCCAGGACAACTAGGGTTAGCGTCAGGACAACTAGGGTTAGCGTCAGGACAACTAGGGTTAGCGTCAGGACAACTACGGTTAGCGTCAGGACAAGTAGGGTTAGCGTCAGGACAAGTAGGGTTAGCGTCAGGACAACTCGGGTTAGCGTCAGGACAACTCGGTTTAGCGTCAGGACAACTCGGGTTAGCGTCAGGACAACTAGGGTTAGCGTCAGGACAACTCGGGTTAGCGTCAGGACAACTCGGGTTAGCGTCAGGACAACTCGGGTTAGCGTCAGGACAACTAGGGTTAGCGTCAGGACAACTCGGGTTAGCGTCAGGACAACTCGGGTTAGCGTCAGGACAACTCGGGTTAGCGTCAGGACAACTCGGGTTAGCGTCAGGACAACTAGGGTTAGCGTCAGGACAACTAGGGTTAGAGTCAGGACAACTAGGGTTAGCGTCAGGACAACTAGGGTTAGCGTCAGGACAACTAGAGTTAGCGTCAGGACAAGTAGGTTTAGCGTCAGGACAAATAGGGTTAGCGTCAGGACAACTAGGGTTAGCGTCAGGACAACTAGGGTTAGCGTCAGGACAACTAGGGTTAGCGTCAGGACAACTAGGGTTAGCGTCAGGACAAGTAGGGTTAGCGTCAGGACAACTAGGGTTAGCGTCAGGACAACTAGGGTTAGCGTCAGGACATGTAGGGTTAGCTTCAGGACAACTAGGGTTAGCGTCAGGACAACTAGGGCTAGCGTCAGGACAACTAGGGTTAGCGTCAGGACAACTAGGGTTAGCTTCAGGACAAGTAGGGTTAGCGTCAGGACAACTAGGGTTAGCGTCAGGACAAGTAGGGTTAGCGTCAGGACAACTATGGTTAGCGTCAGGACAAGTAGGGTTAGCGTCAGGACAACTAGGGTTAGCGTCAGGACAACTAGGGTTAGCGTCAGGACAACTAGGGTTAGCGTCAGGACAACTAGGGTTAGCGTCAGGACAAGTAGGGTTAGCGTCAGGACAACTAGGGTTAGCGTCAGGACAAGTAGGGTTAGCGTCAGGACAACTAGGGTTAGCGTCAGGACAACTAGGGTTAGCGTCAGGACAACTAGGGTTAGCGTCAGGACAAGTAGGGTTAGCGTCAGGACAACTAGGGTTAGCGTCAGGACAACTAGGGTTAGCATCAGGACAAGTAGGGTTAGCGTCAGGACAGCTAGGGTTAGCGTCAGGACAACTAGGGTTAGCGTCAGGACAACTAGGGTTAGCGTCAGGACAACTAGGGTTAGCGTCAGGATAAGTAGGGTTAGCGTCAGGACAACTAGGGTTAGCGTCAGGACAACTAGGGTTAGCGTCAGGATAAGTAGGGTTAGCGTCAAGACAACTAGGGTTAGCGTCAGGACAACTAGGGTTAGCGTCAGGACAAGTAGGGTTAGCGTCAGGACAAGTAGGGTTAGAGTCAGGACAACTAGGGTTAGCGTCAGGACAACTAGGGTTAGCGTCAGGACAAGTAGGGTTAGCGTCAGGACAACTAGGGTTAGCGTCAGGACAAGTAGGGTTAGCGTCAGGACAACTAGGGTTAGCGTCAGGACAAGTAGGGTTAGCGTCAGGACAACTAGGGTTAGCATCAGGACAACTAGGGTTAGAGTCAGGACAACTAGGTTTAGCGTCAGGACAACTAGTGTTAGCGTCAGGACAAGTAGGGTTAGCGTCAGGACAAGTAGGGTTAGCGTTAGGACAAGTAGGGTTAGCGCCAGGACAAGTAGGGTTAGCGTCAGGACAACTAGGGTTAGCGTCAGGACAACTAGGGTTAGCGTCAGGACAACTAGGGTTAGCGTCAGGACAACTAGGGTTAGCGCCAGGACAACTAGGGTTAGCGTCAGGACAACTAGGGTTAGCGTCAGGACAAGTAGGGTTAGCGTCAGGACATGTAGGGTTAACGTCAGGACAAGTAGGGTTAGCATCAGGACAAGTAGGGTTAGCGTCAGGACAACTAGGGTTAGCGTCAGGACAACTAGGGTTAGCGTCAGGACAAGTAGGGTTAGCGTCAGGACAAGTAGGGTTAGCGTCAGGACAACTAGGGTTAGCATCAGGACAACTAGGGTTAGCGCCAGGACAACTAGGGTTAGCGCCAGGACAACTAGGGTTAGCGCCAGGACAACTAGGGTTAGCGTCAGGACAACTACGGTTAGCGTCAGGACAAGTAGGGTTAGCGTCAGGACAAGTAGGGTTAGCGTCAGGACAACTCGGGTTAGCGTCAGGACAACTCGGTTTAGAGTCAGGACAACTCGGGTTAGCGTCAGGACAACTAGGGTTAGCGTCAGGACAACTCGGGTTAGCGTCAGGACAACTCGGGTTAGCGTCAGGACAACTCGGGTTAGCGTCAGGACAACTAGGGTTAGCGTCAGGACAACTCGGGTTAGCGTCAGGACAACTCGGGTTAGCGTCAGGACAACTCAGGTTAGCGTCAGGACAACTCGGGTTAGCGTCAGGACAACTCGGGTTAGCGTCAGGACAACTAGGGTTAGCGTCAGGACAACTAGGGTTAGAGTCAGGACAACTAGGGTTAGCGTCAGGACAACTAGGGTTAGCGTCAGGACAACTAGAGTTAGCGTCAGGACAAGTAGGTTTAGCGTCAGGACAAATAGGGTTAGCGTCAGGACAACTAGGGTTAGCGTCAGGACAACTAGGGTTAGCGTCAGGACAAGTAGGGTTAGCGTCAGGACAAGTAGGGTTAGCGTCAGGACAACTAGGGTTAGCGTCAGGACAACTAGGGTTAGCGTCAGGACAACTAGGGTTAGCGTCAGGACAACTAGGGTTAGCGTAAGGACAACTAGGGTTCGCGTCAGGACAAGTAGGGTTAGCGTCAGGACAAGTAGGGTTAGCGTCAGGACAAGTAGGGTTAGCGTCAGGACAACTAGGGTTAGCGTCAGGACAACTAGGGTTACCGTCAGGACAACTAGGGTTAGCGTCAGGACAAGTATGGTTAGCGTCAGGACAACTAGGGTTAGCGTCAGGACAACTAGGGTTAGCGTCAGGACAAGTAGAGTTAGCGTCAGGACAACTAGGGTTAGCATCAGGACAACTAGGGTTAGCGTCAGGACAAGTAGGGTTAGCGTCAGGACAAGTAGGGTTAGCGTTAGGACAAGTAGGGTTAGTGCCAGGACAAGTAGGGTTAGCGTCAGGACAACTAGGGTTAGCGTCAGAACAACTAGGGTTAGCGTCAGGACAACTAGGGTTAGCGTCAGGACAACTAGGGTTAGCGCCAGTACAACTAGGGTTAGCGTCAGGACAACTAGGGTTAGCGTCAGGACAAGTAGGGTTAGCGTCAGGACATGTAGGGTTAACGTCAGGACAAGTAGGGTTAGCATCAGGACAAGTAGGGTTAGCGTCAGGACAACTAGGGTTAGCGTCAGGACAACTAGGGTTAGCGTCAGGACAAGTAGGGTTAGCGTCAGGACAAGTAGGGTTAGCGTCAGGACAACTAGGGTTAGCATCAGGACAACTAGGGTTAGCGCCAGGACAACTAGGGTTAGCGCCAGGACAACTAGGGTTAGCGTCAGGACAACTAGGGTTAGCGTCAGGACAACTAGGGTTAGCGTCAGGACAACTACGGTTAGCGTCAGGACAAGTAGGGTTAGCGTCAGGACAAGTAGGGTTAGCGTCAGGACAACTCGGGTTAGCGTCAGGACAACTCGGTTTAGCGTCAGGACAACTCGGGTTAGCGTCAGGACAACTAGGGTTAGCGTCAGGACAACTCGGGTTAGCGTCAGGACAACTCGGGTTAGCGTCAGGACAACTCGGGTTAGCGTCAGGACAACTAGGGTTAGCGTCAGGACAACTCGGGTTAGCGTCAGGACAACTCGGGTTAGCGTCAGGACAACTCGGGTTAGCGTCAGGACAACTCGGGTTAGCGTCAGGACAACTAGGGTTAGCGTCAGGACAACTAGGGTTAGAGTCAGGACAACTAGGGTTAGCGTCAGGACAACTAGGGTTAGCGTCAGGACAACTAGAGTTAGCGTCAGGACAAGTAGGTTTAGCGTCAGGACAAATAGGGTTAGCGTCAGGACAACTAGGGTTAGCGTCAGGACAACTAGGGTTAGCGTCAGGACAAGTAGGGTTAGCGTCAGGACAAGTAGGGTTAGCGTCAGGACAACTAGGGTTAGCGTCAGGACAACTAGGGTTAGCGTCAGGACAACTAGGGTTAGCGTCAGGACAACTAGGGTGTTAGCGTAAGGACAACTAGGGTTCGCGTCAGGACAAGTAGGGTTAGCGTCAGGACAAGTAGGGTTAGCGTCAGGACAAGTAGGGTTAGCGTCAGGACAACTAGGGTTAGCGTCAGGACAACTAGGGTTACCGTCAGGACAACTAGGGTTAGCGTCAGGACAAGTAGGGTTAGCGTCAGGACAACTAGGGTTAGCGTCAGGACAACTAGGGTTAGCGTCAGGACATGTAGAGTTAGCGTCAGGACAACTAGGGTTAGCATCAGGACAACTAGGGTTAGCGTCAGGACAACTAGGGTTAGCGTCAGGACAAGTAGGGTTAGCGTCAGGACAACTAGGGTTAGCGTCAGGACAAATAGGGTTAGCGTCAGGACAAGTAGGGTTAGCGTCAGGACAACTAGGGTTAGCATCAGGACAACTAGGGTTAGCGTCAGGACAACTAGGGTTAGCGTCAGGACAACTAGGGTTAGCGTCAGGACAAGTAGGGTTAGCGTCAGGACAACTAGGGTTAGCGTCAGGACAACTAGGGTTAGCGTCAGGACATGTAGGGTTAGCTTCAGGACAACTAGGGTTAGCGTCAGGACAACTAGGGCAAGCGTCAGGACAACTAGGGTTAGCGTCAGGACATCTAGGGTTAGCTTCAGGACAAGTAGGGTTAGCGTCAGGACAACTAGGGTTAGCATCAGGACAAGTAGGGTTAGCGTCAGGACAAGTAGGGTTAGCGTCAGGACAACTATGGTTAGCGTCAGGACAAGTAGGGTTAGCGTCAGGACAACTAGGGTTAGCGTCAGGACAACTAGGGTTAGCGTCAGGACAACTAGGGTTAGCGTCAGGACAAGTAGGGTTAGCGTCAGGACAACTAGGGTTAGCGTCAGGACAAGTAGGGTTAGCATCAGGACAACTAGGGTTAGCGTCAGGACAACTAGGGTTAGCGTCAGGACAACTAGGGTTAGCGTCAGGACAAGTAGGGTTAGCGTCAGGACAACTAGGGTTAGCGTCAGGACAACTAGGGTTAGCATCAGGACAAGTAGGGTTAGCGTCAGGACAGCTAGGGTTAGCGTCAGGACAACTAGGGTTAGCGTCAGGACAACTAGGGTTAGCGTCAGGACAACTAGGGTTAGCGTCAGGACAAGTAGGGTTAGCGTCAGGACAACTACGGTTAGCGTCAGGACAACTAGGGTTAGCGTCAGGACAAGTAGGGTTAGCGTCAAGACAACTAGGGTTAGCGTCAGGACAACTAGGGTTAGCGTCAGGACAAGTAGGGTTAGCGTCAGGACAAGTAGGGTTAGAGTCAGGACAACTAGGGTTAGCGTCAGGACAACTAGGGTTAGCGTCAGGACAAGTAGGGTTAGCGTCAGGACAACTAGGGTTAGCGTCAAGACAAGTAGGGTTAGCGTCAGGACAACTAGGGTTAGCGTCAGGACAAGTAGGGTTAGCGTCAGGACAACTAGGGTTAGCATCAGGACAGCTAGGGTTAGAGTCAGGACAACTAGGGTTAGCGTCAGGACAACTAGTGTTAGCGTCAGGACAAGTAGGGTTAGCGTCAGGACAAGTAGGGTTAGCGTTAGGACAAGTAGGGTTAGCGCCAGGACAAGTAGGGTTAGCGTCAGGACAACTAGGGTTAGCGTCAGGACAACTAGGGTTAGCGTCAGGACAACTAGGGTTAGCGTCAGGACAACTAGGGTTAGCGCCAGGACAACTAGGGTTAGCGTCAGGACAACTAGGGTTAGCGTCAGGACAAGTAGGGTTAGCGTCAGGACATGTAGGGTTAACGTCAGGACAAGTAGGGTTAGCATCAGGACAAGTAGGGTTAGCCTCAGGACAACTAGGGTTAGCGTCAGGATAACTAGGGTTAGCGTCAGGACAAGTAGGGTTAGCGTCAGGACAAGTAGGGTTAGCGTCAGGACAACTAGGGTTAGCATCAGGACAACTAGGGTTAGCGCCAGGACAACTAGGGTTAGCGCCAGGACAACTAGGGTTAGCGCCAGGACAACTAGGGTTAGCGTCAGGACAACTAGGGTTAGCGTCAGGACAACTAGGGTTAGCGTCAGGACAACTACGGTTAGCGTCAGGACAAGTAGGGTTAGCGTCAGGACAAGTAGGGTTAGCGTCAGGACAACTGGGGATAGCGTCAGGACAACTCGGTTTAGCGTCAGGACAACTCGGGTTAGCGTCAGGACAACTAGGGTTAGCGTCAGGACAACTCGGGTTAGCGTCAGGACAACTCGGGTTAGCGTCAGGACAACTCGGGTTAGCGTCAGGACAACTAGGGTTAGCGTCAGGACAACTCGGGTTAGCGTCAGGACAACTCGGGTTAGCGTCAGGACAACTCGGGTTAGCGTCAGGACAACTCGGGTTAGCGTCAGGACAACTAGGGTTAGCGTCAGAACAACTCGGGTTAGCGTCAGGACAACTCGGGTTAGCGTCAGGACAACTCGGGTTAGCGTCAGGACAACTAGGGTTAGCGTCAGGACAACTAGGGTTAGCGTCAGGACAACTAGGGTTAGCGTCAGGACAAGTAGGTTTAGCGTCAGGACAACTAGGGTTAGAGTCAGGACAACTAGGGTTAGCGTCAGGACAACTAGGGTTAGCGTCAGGACAAGTAGGGTTAGCGTCAGGATGAGTAGGGTTAACGTCAGGACAACTAGGGTTAGCGTCAGGACAACTAGGGTTAGCGTCAGGACAACTCGGGTTAGCGTCAGGACAACTCGGGTTAGCGTCAGGACAACTAGGGTTAGCGTCAGGACAACTCGGGTTAGCGTCAGGACAACTCGCGTTAGCGTCAGGACAACTCGGGTTAGCGTCAGGACAACTAGGGTTAGCGTCAGGACAACTCGGCTTATCGTCAGGACAACTCGGGTTAGCGTCAGGACAACTCGGGTTAGCGTCAGGACAACTAGGGTTAGCGTCAGGACAACTAGGGTTAGCATCAGGACAACTAGGGTTAGCGTCAGGACAAGTAGGTTTAGCGTCAGGACAAGTAGGTTTAGCGTCAGGACAAATAGGGTTAGCGTCAGGACAACTAGGGTTAGCGTCAGGACAACTAGGTTTGCGTCAGGACAAGTAGGGTTAGCGTCAGGACACGTAGGGTTAGCGTCAGGACAACTAGGGTTAGCGTCAGGACAACTAGGGTTAGCGTCAGGACAACTAGGGTTAGCGTCAGGACAACTAGGGTTAGCGTCAGGACAAGTAGGGTTAGCGTCAGGACAAGTAGGGTTAGCGTCAGGACAACTAGGGTTAGCGTCAGGACAAGTAGAGTTAGCGTCAGGACAACTAGGGTTAGCATCAGGACAACTAGGGTTAGCGTCAGGACAACTAGGGTTAGCATCAGGACAACTACGGTTAGCGTCAGGACAAGTAGGGTTAGCGTCAGGACAACTAGGGTTAGCGTCAGGACAACTAGGGTTAGCGTCAGGACAAGTAGGGTTAGCGTCAGGACAACTAGGGTTAGCGTCAGGACAACTAGGGTTAGCGTCAGGACAACTAGGGTTAGCGTCAGGACAAGTAGGGTTAGCGTCAGGACAACTAGGGTTAGCGTCAGGACAAGTAGGGTTAGCTTCAGGACAACTAGGGTTAGCGTCAGGACAACTGGGGTTAGCGTCAGGACAACTAGGGTTAGCGTCAGGACAACTAGGGTTAGCGTCAGGACAACTAGGGTTAGCTTCAGGACAAGTAGGGTTAGCGTCAGGACAACTAGGGTTAGCGTCAGGACAAGTAGGGTTAGCGTCAGGACAAGTAGGGTTAGCATCAGGACAACTAGGGTTAGCGTCAGGACAAGTAGGGTTAGCGTCAGGACAACTAGGGTTAGCGTCAGGACAACTAGGGTTAGCGTCAGGACAAGTAGGGTTAGCGTCAGGACAACTAGGGTTAGAGTCAGGACAACTAGGGTTAGCGTCAGGACAACTAGGGTTAGCGTCAGGACAAGTAGGGTTAGCGTCAGGACAAGTAGGGTTAACGTCAGGACAACTAGGGTTAGCGTCAGGACAACTAGGGTTAGCGTCAGGACAACTAGGGTTAGCGTCAGGACAAGTAGGTTTAGCGTCAGGACAACTAGGGTTAGAGTCAGGACAACTAGGGTTAGCGTCAGGACAACTAGGGTTAGCGTCAGGACAAGTAGGGTTAGCGTCAGGACAAGTAGGGTTAACGTCAGGACAACTAGGGTTAGCGTCAGGACAACTAGGGTTAGCGTCAGGACAACTAGGGTTAGCGTCAGGACAACTAGGGTTAGCGTCAGGACAACTCGGGTTAGCGTCAGGACAACTCGGGTTAGCGTCAGGACAACTAGGGTTAGCGTCAGGACAACTCGGGTTAGCGTCAGGACAACTCGCGTTAGCGTCAGGACAACTCGGGTTAGCGTCAGGACAACTAGGGTTAGCGTCAGGACAACTCGGGTTATCGTCAGGACAACTCGGGTTAGCGTCAGGACAACTCGGGTTAGCGTCAGGACAACTAGGGTTAGCGTCAGGACAACTAGGGTTAGCATCAGGACAACTAGGGTTAGCGTCAGGACAAGTAGGTTTAGCGTCAGGACAAATAGGGTTAGCGTCAGGACAACTAGGGTTAGCGTCAGGACAACTAGGTTTGCGTCAGGACAAGTAGGGTTAGCGTCAGGACACGTAGGGTTAGCGTCAGGACAACTAGGGTTAGCGTCAGGACAACTAGGGTTAGCGTCAGGACAACTAGGGTTAGCGTCAGGACAACTAGGGTTAGCGTCAGGACAACTCGGGTTAGCGTCAGGACAACTCGGGTTAGCGTCAGGACAACTAGGGTTAGCGTCAGGACAACTCGGGTTAGCGTCAGGACAACTCGCGTTAGCGTCAGGACAACTCGGGTTAGCGTCAGGACAACTAGGGTTAGCGTCAGGACAACTCGGGTTATCGTCAGGACAACTCGGGTTAGCGTCAGGACAACTCGGGTTAGCGTCAGGACAACTAGGGTTAGCGTCAGGACAACTAGGGTTAGCATCAGGACAACTAGGGTTAGCGTCAGGACAAGTAGGTTTAGCGTCAGGACAAATAGGGTTAGCGTCAGGACAACTAGGGTTAGCGTCAGGACAACTAGGTTTGCGTCAGGACAAGTAGGGTTAGCGTCAGGACACGTAGGGTTAGCGTCAGGACAACTAGGGTTAGCGTCAGGACAACTAGGGTTAGCGTCAGGACAAATAGGGTTAGCGTCAGGACAACTAGGGTTAGCGTCAGGACAAGTAGGGTTAGCGTCAGGACAACTAGGGTTAGCGTCAGGACAAGTAGAGTTAGCGTCAGGACAACTAGGGTTAGCATCAGGACAACTAGGGTTAGCGTCAGGACAACTAGGGTTAGCATCAGGACAACTACGGTTAGCGTCAGGACAAGTAGGGTTAGCGTCAGGACAACTAGGGTTAGCGTCAGGACAACTAGGGTTAGCGTCAGGACAAGTAGGGTTAGCGTCAGGACAACTAGGGTTAGCGTCAGGACAACTAGGGTTAGCGTCAGGACAACTAGGGTTAGCGTCAGGACAACTAGGGTTAGCGTCAGGACAAGTAGGGTTAGCGTCAGGACAACTAGGGTTAGCGTCAGGACAAGTAGGGTTAGCTTCAGGACAACTAGGGTTAGCGTCAGGACAACTGGGGTTAGCGTCAGGACAACTAGGGTTAGCGTCAGGACAACTAGGGTTAGCGTCAGGACAACTAGGGTTAGCTTCAGGACAAGTAGGGTTAGCGTCAGGACAACTAGGGTTAGCTTCAGGACAAGTAGGGTTAGCGTCAGGACAAGTAGGGTTAGCATCAGGACAACTAGGGTTAGCGTCAGGACAAGTAGGGTTAGCGTCAGGACAACTAGGGTTAGCGTCAGGACAACTAGGGTTAGCGTCAGGACAAGTAGGGTTAGCGTCAGGACAAGTAGGGTTAGCGTCAGGACAACTAGGGTTAGCGTCAGGACAAGTAGGGTTAGCGTCAGGACAACTAGGGTTAGCGTCAGGACAACTAGGGTTAGCGTCAGGACATGTAGGGTTAGCTTCAGGACAACTAGGGTTAGCGTCAGGACAACTAGGGCTAGCGTCAGGACAACTAGGGTTAGCGTCAGGACAACTAGGGTTAGCTTCAGGACAAGTAGGGTTAGCGTCAGGACAACTAGGGTTAGCGTCAGGACAAGTAGGGTTAGCGTCAGGACAAGTAGGGTTAGCGTCAGGACAACTATGGTTAGCGTCAGGACAAGTAGGGTTAGCGTCAGGACAACTAGGGTTAGCGTTAGGACAACTAGGGTTAGCGTCAGGACAACTAGGGTTAGCGTCAGGACAAGTAGGGTTAGCGTCAGGACAACTAGGGTTAGCGTCAGGACAAGTAGGGTTAGCATCAGGACAACTAGGGTTAGCGTCAGGACAACTAGGGTTAGCGTCAGGACAACTAGGGTTAGCGTCAGGACAAGTAGGGTTAGCGTCAGGACAACTAGGGTTAGCGTCAGGACAACTAGGGTTAGCATCAGGACAAGTAGGGTTAGCGTCAGGACAGCTAGGGTTAGCGTCAGGACAACTAGGGTTAGCGTCAGGACAACTAGGGTTAGCGTCAGGACAACTAGGGTTAGCGTCAGGACAAGTAGGGTTAGCGTCAGGACAACTAGGGTTAGCGTCAGGACAACTAGGGTTAGCGTCAGGACAAGTAGAGTTAGCGTCAAGACAACTAGGGTTAGCGTCAGGACAACTAGGGTTAGCGTCAGGACAAGTAGGGTTAGCGTCAGGACAAGTAGGGTTAGAGTCAGGACAACTAGGGTTAGCGTCAGGACAACTAGGGTTAGCGTCAGGACAAGTAGGGTTAGCGTCAGGACAACTAGGGTTAGCGTCAGGACAAGTAGGGTTAGCGTCAGGACAACTAGGGTTAGCGTCAGGACAAGTAGGGTTAGCGTCAGGACAACTAGGGTTAGCATCAGGACAACTAGGGTTAGAGTCAGGACAACTAGGGTTAGCGTCAGGACAACTAGTGTTAGCGTCAGGACAAGTAGGATTGGGCGTCAGGACAAGTAGGGTTAGCGTTAGGACAAGTAGGGTTAGCGCCAGGACAAGTAGGGTTAGCGTCAGGACAACTAGGGTTAGCGTCAGGACAACTAGGGTTAGCGTCAGGACAACTAGGGTTAGCATCAGGACAACTAGGGTTAGCGCCAGGACAACTAGGGTTAGCGTCAGGACAACTAGGGTTAGCGTCAGGACAAGTAGGGTTAGCGTCAGGACATGTAGGGTTAACGTCAGGACAAGTAGGTTTAGCATCAGGACAAGTAGGGTTAGCGTCAGGACAACTAGGGTTAGCGTCAGGACAAGTAGGGTTAGCGTCAGGACAAGTAGGGTTAGCGTCAGGACAACTAGGGTTAGCATCAGGACAACTAGGGTTAGCGCCAGGACAACTAGGGTTAGCGCCAGGACAACTAGGGTTAGCGCCAGGACAACTAGGGTTAGCGTCAGGACAACTAGGGTTAGCGTCAGGACAACTAGGGTTAGCGTCAGGACAACTACGGTTAGCGTCAGGACAAGTAGGGTTAGCGTCAGGACAAGTAGGGTTAGCGTCAGGACAACTCGGGTTAGCGTCAGGACAACTCGGTTTAGCGTCAGGACAACTCGGGTTAGCGGCAGGACAACTAGGGTTAGCGTCAGGACAACTCGGGTTAGCGTCAGGACGGGTTAGCGTCAGACAACTCGGGGTTAGCGTCAGGACAACTAGGGTTAGCGTCAGGACAACTCGGGTTAGCGTCAGGACAACTCGGGTTAGCGTCAGGACAACTCGGGTTAGCGTCAGGACAACTAGGGTTAGCGTCAGGAACAACTCGGGTTAGCGTCAGGACAACTCGGGTTAGCGTCAGGACAACTCGGGTTAGCGTCAGGACAACTAGGGTATGTTAAGCGTCAGGACAACTAGGGTTAGCGTCAGGACAACTAGGGTTAGCGTCAGGACAACTAGGGTTAGCGTCAGGACAACTAGGGTTAGCGTCAGGACAACTAGGGTTAGCGTCAGGACAACTAGGGTTAGCGTCAGGACAACTAGGGTTAGAGTCAGGACAACTAGGGTTAGCGTCAGGACAACTAGGGTTAGCGTCAGGACAATAGGGTTAGCGTCAGGACAAGTAGGGTTAGCGTCAGGACAACTAGGGTTAGCGTCAGGACAACTAGGGTTAGCGTCAGGACAACTAGGGTTAGCGTCAGGACAACTCGGGTTAGCGTCAGGACAACTCGGGTTAGCGTCAGGACAACTAGGGTTAGCGTCAGGACAACTCGGGTTAGCGTCAGGACAACTCGCGTTAGCGTC
The DNA here is from genome assembly GCF_046119375.1 of Phyllobates terribilis. NCBI lineage: Eukaryota > Metazoa > Chordata > Amphibia > Anura > Dendrobatidae > Phyllobates > Phyllobates terribilis. The sequence continues at coordinate 827,240 of NW_027363191.1, forward strand.
AGGACAACTCAGGTTAGCGTCAGGACAACTAGGGTTAGCGTCAGGACAACTCGGGTTAGCGTCAGGACAACTCGGGTTAGCGTCAGGACAACTAGGGTTAGCGTCAGGACAACTAGGGTTAGCGTCAGGACAACTAGGGTTAGCGTCAGGACAACTAGGGTTAGCGTCAGGACAAATAGGGTTAGCGTCAGGACAACTAGGGTTAGCGTCAGGACAACTAGGTTTGCGTCAGGACAAGTAGGGTTAGCGTCAGGACACGTAGGGTTAGCGTCAGGACAACTAGGGTTAGAGTCAGGAAAACTAGGGTTAGCGTCAGGACAACTAGGGTTAGAGTCAGGACAACTAGGGTTAGCGTCAGGACAACTAGGGTTAGCGTCAGGACAAGTAGGGTTAGCGTCAGGACAAGTAGGGTTAACGTCAGGACAACTAGGGTTAGCGTCAGGACAACTAGGGTTAGCGTCAGGACAACTAGGGTTAGCGTCAGGACAACTCGGGTTAGCGTCAGGACAACTCGGGTTAGCGTCAGGACAACTAGGGTTAGCGTCAGGACAACTCGGGTTAGCGTCAGGACAACTCGCGTTAGCGTCAGGACAACTCGGGTTAGCGTCAGGACAACTAGGGTTAGCGTCAGGACAACTCGGGTTATTGTCAGGACAACTCGGGTTAGCGTCAGGACAACTCGGGTTAGCGTCAGGACAACTCGGGTTAGCGTCAGGACAACTCGGGTTAGCGTCAGGACAACTCGGGTTAGCGTCAGGACAACTAGGGTTAGCGTCAGGACAACTAGGGTTAGAGTCAGGACAACTAGGGTTAGCGTCAGGACAACTAGGGTTAGCGTCAGGACAACTAGAGTTAGCGTCAGGACAAGTAGGTTTAGCGTCAGGACAAATAGGGTTAGCGTCAGGACAACTAGGGTTAGCGTCAGGACAACTAGGGTTAGCGTCAGGACAAGTAGGGTTAGCGTCAGGACAAGTAGGGTTAGCGTCAGGACAACTAGGGTTAGCGTCAGGACAACTAGGGTTAGCGTCAGGACAACTAGGGTTAGCGTCAGGACAACTAGGTTTAGCGTAAGGACAACTAGGGTTCGCGTCAGGACAAGTAGGGTTAGCGTCAGGACAAGTAGGGTTAGCGTCAGGACAACTAGGGTTAGCGTCAGGACAACTAGGGTTACCGTCAGGACAACTAGGGTTAGCGTCAGGACAAGTATGGTTAGCGTCAGGACAACTAGGGTTAGCGTCAGGACAACTAGGGTTAGCGTCAGGACAAGTAGAGTTAGCGTCAGGACAACTAGGGTTAGCATCAGGACAACTAGGGTTAGCGTCAGGACAAGTAGGGTTAGCGTCAGGACAAGTAGGGTTAGCGTTAGGACAAGTAGGGTTAGCGCCAGGACAAGTAGGGTTAGCGTCAGGACAACTAGGGTTAGCGTCAGGACAACTAGGGTTAGCGTCAGGACAACTAGGGTTAGCGCCAGGACAACTAGGGTTAGCGTCAGGACAACTAGGGTTAGCGTCAGGACAAGTAGGGTTAGCGTCAGGACATGTAGGGTTAACGTCAGGACAAGTAGGGTTAGCATCAGGACAAGTAGGGTTAGCGTCAGGACAACTAGGGTTAGCGTCAGGACAACTAGGGTTAGCGTCAGGACAAGTAGGGTTAGCGTCAGGACAAGTAGGGTTAGCGTCAGGACAACTAGGGTTAGCATCAGGACAACTAGGGTTAGCGCCAGGACAACTAGGGTTAGCGCCAGGACAACTAGGGTTAGCGCCAGGACAACTAGGGTTAGCGTCAGGACAACTAGGGTTAGCGTCAGGACAACTAGGGTTAGCGTCAGGACAACTACGGTTAGCGTCAGGACAAGTAGGGTTAGCGTCAGGACAAGTAGGGTTAGCGTCAGGACAACTCGGGTTAGCGTCAGGACAACTCGGTTTAGCGTCAGGACAACTCGGGTTAGCGTCAGGACAACTAGGGTTAGCGTCAGGACAACTCGGGTTAGCGTCAGGACAACTCGGGTTAGCGTCAGGACAACTCGGGTTAGCGTCAGGACAACTAGGGTTAGCGTCAGGACAACTCGGGTTAGCGTCAGGACAACTCGGTTTAGCGTCAGGACAACTCGGGTTAGCGTCAGGACAACTCGGGTTAGCGTCAGGACAACTCGGGTTAGCGTCAGGACAACTAGGGTTAGCGTCAGGACAACTAGGGTTAGAGTCAGGACAACTAGGGTTAGCGTCAGTACAACTAGGGTTAGCGTCAGGACAACTAGAGTTAGCGTCAGGACAAGTAGGTTTAGCGTCAGGACAAATAGGGTTAGCGTCAGGACAACTAGGGTTAGCGTCAGGACAACTAGGGTTAGCGTCAGGACAAGTAGGGTTAGCGTCAGGACAAGTAGGGTTAGCGTCAGGACAACTAGGGTTAGCGTCAGGACAACTAGGGTTAGCGTCAGGACAACTAGGGTTAGCGTCAGGACAACTAGGGTGTTAGCGTAAGTACAACTAGGGTTCGCGTCAGGACAAGTAGGGTTAGCGCCAGGACAAGTAGGGTTAGCGTCAGGACAAGTAGGGTTAGCGTCAGGACAACTAGGGTTAGCGTCAGGACAACTAGGGTTACCGTCAGGACAACTAGGGTTAGCGTCAGGACAAGTAGGGTTAGCGTCAGGACAACTAGGGTTAGCGTCAGGACAACTAGGGTTAGCGTCAGGACAAGTAGAGTTAGCGTCAGGACAACTAGGGTTAGCATCAGTACAACTAGGGTTAGCGTCAGGACAACTAGGGTTAGCGTCAGGACAACTAGGGTTAGCGTCAGGACAAGTAGGGTTAGCGTCAGGACAACTAGGGTTAGCGTCAGGACAAATAGGGTTAGCGTCAGGACAAGTAGGGTTAGCGTCAGGACAACTAGGGTTAGCGTCAGGACAACTAGGGTTAGCGTCAGGACAACTAGGGTTAGCGTCAGGACAACTAGGGTTAGCGTCAGGACAAGTAGGGTTAGCGTCAGGACAAGTAGGGTTAGCGTCAGGACAACTAGGGTTAGCGTCAGGACATGTAGGGTTAGCTTCAGGACAACTAGGGTTAGCGTCAGGACAACTAGGGCTAGCGTCAGGACAACTAGGGTTAGCGTCAGGACAACTAGGGTTTGCTTCAGGACAAGTAGGGTTAGCGTCAGGACAACTAGGGTTAGCATCAGGACAAGTAGGGTTAGCGTCAGGACAAGTAGGGTTAGGGTCAGGACAACTATGGTTAGCGTCAGGACAAGTAGGGTTAGCATCAGGACAACTAGGGTTAGCGTCAGGACAACTAGGGTTAGCGTCAGGACAACTAGGGTTAGCGTCAGGACAAGTAGGGTTAGCGTCAGGACAACTAGGGTTAGCGTCAAGACAAGTAGGGTTAGCATCAGGACAACTAGGGTTAGCGTCAGGACAACTAGGGTTAGCGTCAGGACAACTAGGGTTAGCGTCAGGACAAGTAGGGTTAGCGTCAGGACAACTAGGGTTAGCGTCAGGACAACTAGGGTTAGCATCAGGACAAGTAGGGTTAGCGTCAGGACAGCTAGGGTTAGCGTCAGGACAACTAGGGTTAGCGTCAGGACAACTAGGGTTAGCGTCAGGACAACTAGGGTTAGCGTCAGGACAAGTAGGGTTAGCGTCAGGACAACTACGGTTAGCGTCACGACAACTAGGGTTAGCGTCAGGACAAGTAGGGTTAGCGTCAAGACAACTAGGGTTAGCGTCAGGACAACTAGGGTTAGCGTCAGGACAAGTAGGGTTAGCGTCAGGACAAGTAGGGTTAGAGTCAGGACAACTAGGGTTAGCGTCAGGACAACTAGGGTTAGCGTCAGGACAAGTAGGGTTAGCGTCAGGACAACTAGGGTTAGCGTCAGGACAAGTAGGGTTAGCGTCAGGACAACTAGGGTTAGCGTCAGGACAAGTAGGGTTAGCGTCAGGACAACTAGGGTTAGCATCAGGACAACTAGGGTTAGAGTCAGGACAACTAGGGTTAGCGTCAGGACAACTAGTGTTAGCGTCAGGACAAGTAGGGTTAGCGTCAGGACAAGTAGGGTTAGCGTTAGGACAAGTAGGGTTAGCGCCAGGACAAAAAGGGTTAGCGTCAGGACAACTAGGGTTAGCGTCAGGACAACTAGGGTTAGCGTCAGGACAACTAGGGTTAGCGTCAGGACAACTAGGGTTAGCGTCAGGACAACTAGGGTTAGCGCCAGGACAACTAGGGTTAGCGTCAGGACAACTAGGGTTAGCGTCAGGACAAGTAGGGTTAGCGTCAGGACATGTAGGGTTAACGTCAGAACAAGTAGGGTTAGCATCAGGACAAGTAGGGTTAGCGTCAGGACAACTAGGGTTAGCGTCAGGACAACTAGGGTTAGCGTCAGGACAAGTAGGGTTAGCGTCAGGACAAGTAGGGTTAGCGTCAGGACAACTAGGGTTAGCATCAGGACAACTAGGGTTAGCGCCAGGACAACTAGGGTTAGCGCCAGGACAACTAGGGTTAGCGCCAGGACAACTAGGGTTAGCGTCAGGACAACTAGGGTTAGCGTCAGGACAACTAGGGTTAGCGTCAGGACAACTACGGTTAGCGTCAGGACAAGTAGGGTTAGCGTCAGGACAAGTAGGGTTAGCGTCAGGACAACTGGGGATAGCGTCAGGACAACTCGGTTTAGCGTCAGGACAACTCGGGTTAGCGTCAGGACAACTAGGGTTAGCGTCAGGACAACTCGGGTTAGCGTCAGGACAACTCGGGTTAGCGTCAGGACAACTCGGGTTAGCGTCAGGACAACTAGGGTTAGCGTCAGGACAACTCGGGTTAGCGTCAGGACAACTCGGGTTAGCGTCAGGACAACTCGGGTTAGCGTCAGGACAACTAGGGTTAGCGTGAGAACAACTCGGGTTAGCGTCAGGACAACTCGGGTTAGCGTCAGGACAACTCGGGTTAGCGTCAGGACAACTAGGGTTTGCGTCAGGACAACTAGGGTTAGCGTCAGGACAACTAGGGTTAGCGTCAGGACAACTAGGGTTAGCGTCAGGACAAGTAGGTTTAGCGTCAGGACAACTAGGGTTAGAGTCAGGACAACTAGGGTTAGCGTCAGGACAACTAGGGTTAGCGTCAGGACAAGTAGGGTTAGCGTCAGGACAAGTAGGGTTAACGTCAGGACAACTAGGGTTAGCGTCAGGACAACTAGGGTTAGCGTCAGGACAACTAGGGTTAGCGTCAGGACAACTAGGGTTAGCGTCAGGACAACTCGGGTTAGCGTCAGGACAACTCGGGTTAGCGTCAGGACAACTAGGGTTAGCGTCAGGACAACTCGGGTTAGCGTCAGGACAACTCGCGTTAGCGTCAGGACAACTCGGGTTAGCGTCAGGACAACTAGGGTTAGCGTCAGGACAACTCGGGTTATCGTCAGGACAACTCGGGTTAGCGTCAGGACAACTCGGGTTAGCGTCAGGACAACTAGGGTTAGCGTCAGGACAACTAGGGTTAGCATCAGGACAACTAGGGTTAGCGTCAGGACAAGTAGGTTTAGCGTCAGGACAAATAGGGTTAGCGTCAGGACAACTAGGGTTAGCGTCAGGACAACTAGGTTTGCGTCAGGACAAGTAGGGTTAGCGTCAGGACACGTAGGGTTAGCGTCAGGACAACTAGGGTTAGCGTCAGGACAACTAGGGTTAGCGTCAGGACAACTAGGGTTAGCGTCAGGACAAGTAGGGTTAGCGTCAGGACAAGTAGGGTTAGCGTCAGGACAACTAGGGTTAGCGTCAGGACAAGTAGAGTTAGCGTCAGGACAACTAGGGTTAGCATCAGGACAACTAGGGTTAGCGTCAGGACAACTAGGGTTAGCATCAGGACAACTACGGTTAGCGTCAGGACAAGTAGGGTTAGCGTCAGGACAACTAGGGTTAGCGTCAGGACAACTAGGGTTAGCGTCAGGACAAGTAGGGTTAGCGTCAGGACAACTAGGGTTAGCGTCAGGACAACTAGGGTTAGCGTCAGGACAACTAGGGTTAGCTTCAGGACAAGTAGGGTTAGCGTCAGGACAACTAGGGTTAGCGTCAGGACAAGTAGGGTTAGCGTCAGGACAAGTAGGGTTAGTATCAGGACAACTAGGGTTAGCGTCAGGACAAGTAGGGTTAGCGTCAGGACAACTAGGGTTAGCGTCAGGACAACTAGGGTTAGCGTCAGGACAAGTAGGGTTAGCGTCAGGACAACTAGGGTTAGAGTCAGGACAACTAGGGTTAGCGTCAGGACAACTAGGGTTAGCGTCAGGACAAGTAGGGTTAGCGTCAGGACAAGTAGGGTTAACGTCAGGACAACTAGGGTTAGCGTCAGGACAACTAGGGTTAGCGTCAGGACAACTAGGGTTAGCGTCAGGACAAGTAGGTTTAGCGTCAGGACAACTAGGGTTAGAGTCAGGACAACTAGGGTTAGCGTCAGGACAACTAGGGTTAGCGTCAGGACAAGTAGGGTTAGCGTCAGGACAAGTAGGGTTAACGTCAGGACAACTAGGGTTAGCGTCAGGACAACTAGGGTTAGCGTCAGGACAACTAGGGTTAGCGTCAGGACAACTCGGGTTAGCGTCAGGACAACTCGGGTTAGCGTCAGGACAACTAGGGTTAGCGTCAGGACAACTCGGGTTAGCGTCAGGACAACTCGCGTTAGCGTCAGGACAACTCGGGTTAGCGTCAGGACAACTAGGGTTAGCGTCAGGACAACTCGGGTTATCGTCAGGACAACTCGGGTTAGCGTCAGGACAACTCGGGTTAGCGTCAGGACAACTAGGGTTAGCGTCAGGACAACTAGGGTTAGCATCAGGACAACTAGGGTTAGCGTCAGGACAAGTAGGTTTAGCGTCAGGACAAATAGGGTTAGCGTCAGGACAACTAGGGTTAGCGTCAGGACAACTAGGTTTGCGTCAGGACAAGTAGGGTTAGCGTCAGGACACGTAGGGTTAGCGTCAGGACAACTAGGGTTAGCGTCAGGACAACTAGGGTTAGCGTCAGGACAACTAGGGTTAGCGTCAGGACAACTAGGGTTAGCGTCAGGACAAGTAGGGTTAGCGTCAGGACAAGTAGGGTTAGCGTCAGGACAACTAGGGTTAGCGTCAGGACAAGTAGAGTTAGCGTCAGGACAACTAGGGTTAGCATCAGGACAACTAGGGTTAGCGTCAGGACAACTAGGGTTAGCATCAGGACAACTACGGTTAGCGTCAGGACAAGTAGGGTTAGCGTCAGGACAACTAGGGTTAGCGTCAGGACAACTAGGGTTAGCGTCAGGACAAGTAGGGTTAGCGTCAGGACAACTAGGGTTAGCGTCAGGACAACTAGGGTTAGCGTCAGGACAACTAGGGTTAGCGTCAGGACAAGTAGGGTTAGCGTCAGGACAACTAGGGTTAGCGTCAGGACAAGTAGGGTTAGCTTCAGGACAACTAGGGTTAGCGTCAGGACAACTGGGGTTAGCGTCAGGACAACTAGGGTTAGCGTCAGGACAACTAGGGTTAGCGTCAGGACAACTAGGGTTAGCTTCAGGACAAGTAGGGTTAGCGTCAGGACAACTAGGGTTAGCGTCAGGACAAGTAGGGTTAGCGTCAGGACAACTAGGGTTAGCGTCAGGACAACTAGGGTTAGCGTCAGGACATGTAGGGTTAGCTTCAGGACAACTAGGGTTAGCGTCAGGACAACTAGGGCTAGCGTCAGGACAACTAGGGTTAGCGTCAGGACAACTAGGGTTAGCTTCAGGACAAGTAGGGTTAGCGTCAGGACAACTAGGGTTAGCGTCAGGACAAGTAGGGTTAGCGTCAGGACAAGTAGGGTTAGCGTCAGGACAACTATGGTTAGCGTCAGGACAAGTAGGGTTAGCGTCAGGACAACTAGGGTTAGCGTCAGGACAACTAGGGTTAGCGTCAGGACAACTACGGTTAGCGTCCGGACAAGTAGGGTTAGCGTCAGGACAACTAGGGTTAGCGTCAGGACAAGTAGGGTTAGCGTCAGGACAAGTAGGGTTAGCGTCAGGACAACTATGGTTAGCGTCAGGACAAGTAGGGTTAGCGTCAGGACAACTAGGGTTAGCGTCAGGACAACTAGGGTTAGCGTCAGGACAACTAGGGTTAGCGTCCGGACAAGTAGGGTTAGCGTCAGGACAACTAGGGTTAGCGTCAGGACAACTAGGGTTAGCGTCAGGACAACTAGGGTTAGCGTCAGGACAAGTAGGGTTAGCGTCAGGACAACTAGGGTTAGCGTCAGGACAACTAGGGTTAGCATCAGGACAAGTAGGGTTAGCGTCAGGACAGCTAGGGTTAGCGTCAGGACAACTAGGGTTAGCGTCAGGACAACTAGGGTTAGCGTCAGGACAACTAGGGTTAGCGTCAGGACAAGTAGGGTTAGCGTCAGGACAACTAGGGTTAGCGTCAGGACAACTAGGGTTAGCGTCAGGACAAGTAGAGTTAGCGTCAAGACAACTAGGGTTAGCGTCAGGACAACTAGGGTTAGCGTCAGGACAAGTAGGGTTAGCGTCAGGACAAGTAGGGTTAGAGTCAGGACAACTAGGGTTAGCGTCAGGACAACTAGGGTTAGCGTCAGGACAAGTAGGGTTAGCGTCAGGACAACTAGGGTTAGCGTCAGGACAAGTAGGGTTAGCGTCAGGACAACTAGGGTTAGCGTCAGGACAAGTAGGGTTAGCGTCAGGACAACTAGGGTTAGCATCAGGACAACTAGGGTTAGAGTCAGGACAACTAGGGTTAGCGTCAGGACAACTAGTGTTAGCGTCAGGACAAGTAGGGTTAGCGTCAGGACAAGTAGGGTTAGCGTTAGGACAAGTAGGGTTAGCGCCAGGACAAGTAGGGTTAGCGTCAGGACAACTAGGGTTAGCGTCAGGACAACTAGGGTTAGCGTCAGGACAACTAGGGTTAGCGTCAGGACAACTAGGGTTAGCGTCAGGACAACTAGGGTTAGCGCCAGGACAACTAGGGTTAGCGTCAGGACAACTAGGGTTAGCGTCAGGACAAGTAGGGTTAGCGTCAGGACATGTAGGGTTAACGTCAGGACAAGTAGGTTTAGCATCAGGACAAGTAGGGTTAGCGTCAGGACAACTAGGGTTAGCGTCAGGACAAGTAGGGTTAGCGTCAGGACAAGTAGGGTTAGCGTCAGGACAACTAGGGTTAGCATCAGGACAACTAGGGTTAGCGCCAGGACAACTAGAGTTAGCGCCAGGACAACTAGGGTTAGCGCCAGGACAACTAGGGTTAGCGTCAGGACAACTAGGGTTGGCGTCAGGACAACTAGGGTTAGCGTCAGGACAACTACGGTTAGCGTCAGGACAAGTAGGGTTAGCGTCAGGACAAGTAGGGTTAGCGTCAGGACAACTCGTGTTAGCGTCAGGACAACTCGGTTTAGCGTCAGGACAACTCGGTTTAGCGTCAGGACAACTCGGGTTAGCGGCAGGACAACTAGGGTTAGCGTCAGGACAACTTGGGTTAGCGTCAGGACAACTCGGGTTAGCGTCAGGACAACTCGGGTTAGCGTCAGGACAACTAGGGTTAGCGTCAGGACAACTCGGGTTAGCGTCAGGACAACTCGGATTAGCGTCAGGACAACTCGGGTTAGCGTCAGGACAACTCGGGTTAGCGTCAGGACAACTCGGGTTAGCGTCAGGACAACTAGGGTTAGCGTCAGAACAACTCGGGTTAGCGTCAGGACAACTCGGGTTAGCGTCAGGACAACTCGGGTTAGCGTCAGGACAACTAGGGTTTGCGTCAGGACAACTAGGGTTAGCGTCAGGACAACTAGGGTTAGCGTCAGGACAACTAGGGTTAGCGTCAGGACAACTAGGGTTAGCGTCAGGACAAGTAGGTTTAGCGTCAGGACAACTAGGGTTAGAGTCAGGACAACTAGGGTTAGCGTCAGGACAACTAGGGTTAGCGTCAGGACAACTAGGGTTAGCGTCAGGACAACTAGGGTTAGCGTCAGGACAACTCGGGTTAGCGTCAGGACAACTAGGGTTTGCGTCAGGACAACTAGGGTTAGCGTCAGGACAACTAGGGTTAGCGTCAGGACAACTAGGGTTAGCGTCAGGACAACTAGGGTTAGCGTCAGGACAACTAGGGTTAGCGTCAGGACAAGTAGGTTTAGCGTCAGGACAACTAGGGTTAGAGTCAGGACAACTAGGGTTAGCGTCAGGACAACTAGGGTTAGCGTCAGGACAACTAGGGTTAGCGTCAGGACAACTAGGGTTAGCGTCAGGACAACTCGGGTTAGCGTCAGGACAACTCGGGTTAGCGTCAGGACAACTAGGGTTAGCGTCAGGACAACTCGGGTTAGCGTCAGGACAACTCGCGTTAGCGTCAGGACAACTCGGGTTAGCGTCAGGACAACTAGGGTTAGCGTCAGGACAACTCGGGTTAGCGTCAGGACAACTCGGGTTAGCGTCAGGACAACTAGGGTTAGCGTCAGGACAACTAGGGTTAGCGTCAGGACAACTAGGGTTAGCGTCAGGACAACTAGGGTTAGCGTCAGGACAAATAGGGTTAGCGTCAGGACAACTAGGGTTAGCGTCAGGACAACTAGGTTTGCGTCAGGACAAGTAGGGTTAGCGTCAGGACACGTAGGGTTAGCGTCAGGACAACTAGGGTTAGCGTCAGGACAACTAGGGTTAGCGTCAGGACAACTAGGGTTAGCATCAGGACAACTAGGGTTAGCGTCAGGACAACTAGGGTTAGCGTCAGGACAACTAGGGTTAGCGTCAGGACAAGTAGGGTTAGCGTCAGGACAAGTAGGGTTAGCGTCAGGACAACTAGGGTTAGCGTCAGGACAAGTATAGTTAGCGTCAGGACAACTAGGGTTAGCATCAGGACAACTAGGGTTATCGTCAGGACAACTAGGGTTAGCATCAGGACAACTACGGTTAGCGTCAGGACAAGTAGGGTTAGCGTCAGGACAACTAGGGTTAGCGTCAGGACAAGTAGGGTTAGCGTCAGGACAAGTAGGGTTAGCGTCGGGACAACTAGGGTTAGCGTCAGGACAACTAGGGTTAGCGTCAGGACAACTAGGGTTAGCGTCAGGACAACTAGGGTTAGCGTCAGGACAAGTAGGGTTAGCGTCAGGACAACTAGGGTTAGCGTCAGGACAAGTAGGGTTAGCTTCAGGACAACTAGGGTTAGCGTCAGGACAACTGGGGTTAGCGTCAGGAGAACTAGGGTTAGCGTCAGGACAACTAGGGTTAGCGTCAGGACAACTAGGGTTAGCTTCAGGACAAGTAGGGTTAGCGTCAGGACAACTAGGGTTAGCGTCAGGACAAGTAGGGTTAGCGTCAGGACAAGTAGGGTTAGCATCAGGACAACTAGGGTTAGCGTCAGGACAAGTAGGGTTAGCATCAGGACAACTAGGGTTAGCGTCAGGACAACTAGGGTTAGCGTCAGGACAAGTAGGGTTAGCGTCAGGACAAGTAGGGTTAGCGTCAGGACAACTAGGGTTAGCGTCAGGACAAGTAGGGTTAGCGTCAGGACAACTAGGGTTAGCGTCAGGACAACTAGGGTTAGCGTCAGGACAAGTAGGGTTAGCGTCAGGACAAGTAGGGTTAGCATCAGGACAACTAGGGTTAGCGTCAGGACAAGTAGGGTTAGCGTCAGGACAACTAGGGTTAGCGTCAGGACAACTAGGGTTAGCGTCAGGACAACTAGGGTTAGCGTCAGGACAACTAGGGTTAGCATCAGGACAACTAGGGTTAGCGTCAGGACAAGTAGGGTTAGCGTCAGGACAACTAGGGTTAGCGTCAGGACAACTAGGGTTAGCATCAGGACAAGTAGGGTTAGCGTCAGGACAGCTAGGGTTAGCGTCAGGACAACTAGGGTTAGCGTCAGGACAACTAGGGTTAGCGTCAGGACAACTAGGGTTAGCGTCAGTACAAATAGGGTTAGCGTCAGGACAACTATGGTTAGCGTCAGGACAACTAGGGTTAGCGTCAGGACAACTAGGGTTAGCTTCAGGACAAGTAGGGTTAGCGTCAGGACAACTATGGTTAGCGTCAGGACAACTAGGGTTAGCGTCAGGACAAGTAGGGTTAGCGTCAGGACAACTAGGGTTAGCGTCAGGACAACTAGGGTTAGCGTCAGGACAAGTAGGGTTAGCGTCAGGACAAGTAGGGTTAGCGTCAGGACAACTAGGGTTAGCGTCAGGACAAGTAGGGTTAGCGTCAGGACAACTAGGGTTAGCGTCAGGACAACTAGGGTTAGCGTCAGGACAACTAGGGTTAGCGTCAGGACAAGTAGGGTTAGCGTCAGGACAACTAGGGTTAGCGTCAGGACAACTAGGGTTAGCATCAGGACAAGTAGGGTTAGCGTCAGGACAGCTAGGGTTAGCGTCAGGACAACTAGGGTTAGCGTCAGGACAACTAGGGTTAGCGTCAGTACAAATAGGGTTAGCGTCAGGACAACTAGGGTTAGCATTCAGGACAACTAGGGTTAGCGTCAGGACAAGTAGGGTTAGCGTCAGGACAAGTAGGGTTAGTGTCAGGACAAGTAGGGTTAGCGTCAGGACAACTAGGGTTAGCGTCAGGACAACTAGGGTTAGCGTCAGGACAACTAGGGTTAGCATCAGGACAACTAGGGTTAGCGTCAGGACAAGTAGGGTTAGCTTCAGGACAAGTAGGGTTAGCGTCAGGACAACTAGGGTTAGCGTCAGGACAAGTAGAGTTAGCGTCAGGACAACTAGGGTTAGCGTCAGGACAACTAGGGTTAGCATCAGGACAACTAGGATTAGCGTCAGGACAACTAGGGTTAGCGTCAGGACAAGTAGGGTTAGCGTCAGGACAACTAGGGTTAGCGTCAGGACAACTAGGGTTAGCATCAGGACAAGTAGGGTTAGCATCAGGACAGCTAGGGTTAGCGTCAGGACAACTAGGGTTAGCGTCAGGACAACTAGGGTTAGCGTCAGGACAAGTAGGGTTAGCGTCAGGACAAGTAGGGTTAGCGTCAGGAGAACTAGGGTTAGCGTCAGGACAAGTAGGTTTAGCGTCAAGACAACTAGGGTTAGCGTCAGGACAACTAGGGTTAGCGTCAGGAAAACTAGGGTTAGCATCAGGACAACTAGGGTTAGCGTCAGGACAACTAGGGTTAGCGTCAGGACAAGTAGGGTTAGCGTCAGGACAACTAGGGTTAGCGTCAGGACAAGTAGGGTTAGCGTCAGGACAACTAGGGTTAGCGTCAGGACAACTACGGTTAGCGTCAGGACAAGTAGGGTTAGCGTCAGGACAAGTAGGGTTAGAGTCAGGACAACTAGGGTTAGCGTCAGGACAAGTGGGGTTAGCGTCAGGACAACTAGGGCTAGCGTCAGGACAACTAGGGTTAGCGTCAGGACAACTAGGGTTAGCGTCAGGACAACTAGGGTTAGCATCAAGACAACTAGGGTTAGCATCAGGACAACTAGGGTTAGCGTCAGGACAACTAGGGTTAGCGTCAGGACAACTAGGGTTAGCGTCAGGACAACGAGGGTTAGCGTCAGGACAAGTAGGGTTAGCGTCAGGACAAGTAGGGTTAGCATCAGGACAACTAGGGTTAGCGTCAGGACAACTAGGGTTAGCGTCAGGACAACTAGGGTTAGCGTCAGGACAAGTAGGGTTAGCGTCAGGACAACTAGGGTTAGCGTCAGGACAAGTAGGGTTAGCGTCAGGACAAGTAGGGTTAGAGTCAGGACAACTAGGGTTAGCGTCAGGACAACTAGGGTTAGCGTCAGGACAACTAGGGTTAGCGTCAGGACAACTAGGGTTAGCGTCAGGACAAGTAGGGTTTGCGTCAGGACAACTAGGGTTAGCGTCAGGACAAGTAGGGTTAGCGTCAGGACAACTAGGGTTAGCATCAGGACAACTAGGGGTAGAGTCAGGACAACTAGGGTTAGCGTCAGGACAACTAGGGTTAGCGTCAGGACAACTCGGGTTAGCGTCAGGACAACTCGGGTTAGCGTCAGGACAACTAGGGTTAGCGTCAGGACAACTAGGGTTAGCGTCAGGACAACTAGGGTTAGCGTCAGGACAACTAGGGTTAGCGTCAGGACAACTAGGGTTAGCGTCAGAACAAGTAGGTTTAGCGTCAGGACAAATAGGGTTAGCGTCAGGACAAATAGGGTTAGCGTCAGGACAACTAGGGTTAGCGTCAGGACAAGTAGGGTTAGCGTCAGGACAAGTAGGGTTAGCGTCAGGACAACTAGGGTTAGCGTCAGGACAACTAGGGTTAGCGTCAGGACAACTAGGGTTAGCAGCAGGACAACTAGTTTTAGCGTCAGGACAACTAGGGTTAGCGTCAGGACAACTAGGGTTAGCGTCAGGACAACTAGGGTTAGCGTCAGGACAACTAGGGTTAGCATCAGGACAAGTAGGGTTAGCGTCAGGACAGCTAGGGTTAGCGTCAGGACAACTAGGGTTAGCGTCAGGACAACTAGGGTTAGCGTCAGGACAACTAGGGTTAGCGTCAGTACAAATAGGGTTAGCGTCAGGACAACTAGGGTTAGCATCAGGACAACTAGGGTTAGCGTCAGGACAACTAGGGTTAGCTTGAGGACAAGTAGGGTTAGCGTCAGGACAACTAGGGTTAGCGTCAGGACAAGTAGGGTTAGCGTCAGGACAAGTAGGGTTAGCGTCAGGACAACTAGGGTTAGCGTCAGGACAAGTAGGGTTAGCGTCAGGACAACTAGGGTTAGCGTCAGGACAACTAGGGTTAGCGTCAGGACAAGTAGGGTTAGCGTCAGGACAAGTAGGGTTAGCGTCAGGACAACTAGGGTTAGCGTCAGGACAAGTAGGGTTAGCGTCAGGACAACTAGGGTTAGCGTCAGGACAACTAGGGTTAGCGTCAGGACAACTAGGGTTAGCATCAGGACAACTAGGGTTAGCGTCAGGACAAGTAGGGTTAGCGTCAGGACAACTAGGGTTAGCGTCAGGACAACTAGGGTTAGCATCAGGACAAGTAGGGTTAGCGTCAGGACAGCTAGGGTTAGCGTCAGGACAACTAGGGTTAGCGTCAGGACAACTAGGGTTAGCATCAGTACAAATAGGGTTAGCGTCAGGACAACTAGGGTTAGCGTCAGGACAACTAGGGTTAGCGTCAGGACAAGTAGGGTTAGCGTCAGGACAAGTAGGGTTAGTGTCAGGACAAGTAGGGTTAGCGTCAGGACAACTAGGGTTAGCGTCAGGACAACTAGGGTTAGCGTCAGGACAACTAGGGTTAGCATCAGGACAACTAGGGTTAGCGTCAGGACAAGTAGGGTTAGCATCAGGACAAGTAGGGTTAGCGTCAGGACAACTAGGGTTAGCGTCAGGACAAGTAGAGTTAGCGTCAGGACAACTAGGGTTAGCATCAGGACAACTAGGGTTAGCGTCAGGACAACTAGGATTAGCGTCAGGACAACTAGGGTTAGCGTCAGGACAAGTAGGGTTAGCGTCAGGACAACTAGGGTTAGCGTCAGGACAACTAGGGTTAGCGTCAGGACAACTAGGGTTAGCGTCAGGACAACTAGGGTTAGCGTCAGGACAAGTAGGGTTAGCGTCAGGACAACTAGGGTTAGCGTCAGGACAAGTAGGGTTAGCGTCAGGACAACTAGGGTTAGCGTCAGGACAACTAGGGTTAGCGTCAGGACAAGTAGGGTTAGCTTCAGGACAACTAGGGTTAGCGTCAGGACAACTAGGGTTAGCGTCAGGACAACTAGGGTTAGCGTCAGGACAACTAGGGTTAGCTTCAGGACAAGTAGGGTTAGCGTCAGGACAACTAGGGTTAGCGTCAGGACAAGTAGGGTTAGCGTCAGGACAAGTAGGGTTAGCGTCAGGACAACTAGGGTTAGCGTCAGGACAAGTAGGGTTAGCGCCAGGACAACTAGGGTTAGCGTCAGGACAACTAGGGTTAGCGTCAGGACAACTAGGGTTAGCGTCAGGACAAGTAGGGTTAGCGTCAGGACAACTAGGGTTAGCGTCAGGACAAGTAGGGTTAGCTTCAGGACAACTAGGGTTAGCGTCAGGACAACTAGGGTTAGCGTCAGGACAACTAGGGTTAGCGTCAGGACAACTAGGGTTAGCGTCAGGACAAGTAGGGTTAGCGTCAGGACAACTAGGGTTAGCGTCAGGACAACTAGGGTTAGCATCAGGACAAGTAGGGTTAGCATCAGGACAGCTAGGGTTAGCGTCAGGACAACTAGGGTTAGCGTCAGGACAACTAGGGTTAGCGTCAGGACAAGTAGGGTTAGCGTCAGGACAAGTAGGGTTAGCGTCAGGACAACTAGGGTTAGCGTCAGGACAAGTAGGTTTAGCGTCAAGACAACTAGGGTTAGCGTCAGGACAACTAGGGTTAGCGTCAGGAAAACTAGGGTTAGCGTCAGGACAACTAGGGTTAGCGTCAGGACAACTAGGGTTAGCGTCAGGACAAGTAGGGTTAGCGTCAGGACAACTAGGGTTAGCGTCAGGACAAGTAGGGTTAGCGTCAGGACAACTAGGGTTAGCGTCAGGACAACTACGGTTAGCGTCAGGACAAGTAGGGTTAGAGTCAGGACAACTAGGGTTAGCGTCAGGACAAGTGGGGTTAGCGTCAGGACAACTAGGGTTAGCGTCAGGACAACTAGGGTTAGCGTCAGGACAACTAGGGTTAGCGTCAGGACAACTAGGGTTAGCATCAAGACAACTAGGGTTAGCATCAGGACAACTAGGGTTAGCGTCAGGACAACTAGGGTTAGCGTCAGGACAACTAGGGTTAGCGTCAGGACAACGAGGGTTAGTGTCAGGACAAGTAGGGTTAGCGTCAGGACAAGTAGGGTTAGCATCAGGACAACTAGGGTTAGCGTCAGGACAACTAGGGTTAGCGTCAGGACAACTAGGGTTAGCGTCAGGACAAGTAGGGTTAGCGTCAGGACAACTAGGGTTAGCGTCAGGACAAGTAGGGTTAGCGTCAGGACAAGTAGGGTTAGAGTCAGGACAACTAGGGTTAGCGTCAGGACAACTAGGGTTAGCGTCAGGACAACTAGGGTTAGCGTCAGGACAACTAGGGTTAGCGTCAGGACAAGTAGGGTTAGCGTCAGGACAACTAGGGTTAGCGTCAGGACAAGTAGGGTTAGCGTCAGGACAACTAGGGTTAGCGTCAGGACAAGTAGGGTTAGCGTCAGGACAACTAGGGTTAGCATCAGGACAACTAGGGGTAGAGTCAGGACAACTAGGGTTAGCGTCAGGACAACTGTGGTTAGCGTCAGGACAACTCGGGTTAGCGTCAGGACAACTCGGGTTAGCGTCAGGACAACTAGGGTTAGCGTCAGGACAACTAGGGTTAGCGTCAGGACAACTAGGGTTAGCGTCAGGACAACTAGGGTTAGCGTCAGAACAAGTAGGTTTAGCGTCAGGACAAATAGGGTTAGCATCAGGACAACTAGGGTTAGCGTCAGGACAACTAGGGTTAGCGTCAGGACAAGTAGGGTTAGCGTCAGGACAAGTAGGGTTAGCGTCAGGACAACTAGGGTTAGCGTCAGGACAACTAGGGTTAGCGTCAGGACAACTAGGGTTAGCATCAGGACAACTAGGGTTAGCGTCAGGAGAACTAGGGTTAGCGTCAGGACAACTAGGGTTAGCGTCAGGACAACTAGGGTTAGCGTCAGGACAACGAGGGTTAGCGTCAGGACAAGTAGGGTTAGCATCAGGACAAGTAGGGTTAGCATCAGGACAACTAGGGTTAGCGTCAGGACAACTAGGGTTAGCGTCAGGACAAGTAGGGTTAGCGTCAGGACAACTAGGGTTAGCGTCAGGACAAGTAGGGTTAGCGTCAGGACAACTAGGGTTAGCGTCAGGACAAGTAGGGTTAGCGTCAGGACAACTAGGGTTAGCATCAGGACAACTAGGGGTAGAGTCAGGACATCTAGGGTTAGCGTCAGGACAACTAGGGTTAGCGTCAGGACAACTAGGGTTAGCGTCAGGACAACTAGGGTTAGCGTCAGGACAACTAGGGTTAGCGTCAGGACAACGAGGGTTAGCGTCAGGACAAGTAGGGTTAGCATCAGGACAAGTAGGGTTAGCATCAGGACAACTAGGGTTAGCGTCAGGACAACTAGGTTTAGCGTCAGGACAACTAGGGTTAGCGTCAGGACAAGTAGGGTTAGCGTCAGGACAACTAGGGTTAGCGTCAGGACAAGTAGGGTTAGCGTCAGGACAACTAGGGTTAGCGTCAGGACAAGTAGGGTTAGCGTCAGGACAACTAGGGTTAGCATCAGGACAACTAGGGGTAGAGTCAGGACAACTAGGGTTAGCGTCAGGACAACTCGGGTTAGCGTCAGGACAACTCGGGTTAGCGTCAGGACAACTAGGGTTAGCGTCAGGACAACTAGGGTTAGCGTCAGGACAACTAGGGTTAGCGTCAGAACAAGTAGGTTTAGTGTCAGGACAAATAGGGTTAGCGTCAGGACAACTAGGGTTAGCGTCAGGACAACTAGGGTTAGCGTCAGGACAAGTAGGGTTAGCATCAGGACAAGTAGGGTTAGCGTCAGGACAACTAGGGTGAGCGTCAGGACAACTAGGGTTAGCGTCAGGACAACTAGGGTTAGCGTCAGGACAACTAGGGTTAGCGTCAGGACAACTAGGGTTAGCGTCAGGACAAGTAATGTTAGCGTCAGGACAAGTAGGGTTAGCGTCAGGACAACTAGGGTTAGCGTCAGGACAAGTAGAGTTAGCGTCAGGACAACTAGGGTTAGCATCAGGACAACTAGGGTTAGCGTCAGGACAACTAGGGTTAGCGTCAGGACAACTAGGGTTAGCGTCAGGACAAGTAGGGTTAGCGTCAGGACAACTAGGGTTAGCGTCAGGACAACTAGGGTTAGCGTCAGGACAACTAGGGTTAGCGTCAGGACAACTAGGGTTAGCGTCAGGACAAGTAGGGTTAGTGTCAGGACAACTAGGGTTAGCGTCAGGACAACTAGGGTTAGCGTCAGGACAAGTAGGGTTAGCTTCAGGACAACTAGGGTTACCGTCAGGACAACTAGGGTTAGCGTCAGGACAACTAGGGTTAGCGTCAGGACAACTAGGGTTAGCGTCAGGACAACTAGGGGTAGCTTTAGGACAAGTAGGGTTAGCGTCAGGACAACTAGGGTTAGCGTCAGGACAAGTAGGGTTAGCGTCAGGACAAGTAGGGTTAGCGTCAGGACAACTAGGGTTAGCATCAGGACAAGTAGGGTTAGCGTCAGGACAACTAGGGTTAGCGTCAGGACAACTAGGGTTAGCGTCAGGACAACTAGGGTTAGCGTCAGGACAACTAGGGTTAGCATCAGGACAACTAGGGTTAGCGTCAGGACAAGTAGGGTTAGCGTCAGGACAACTAGGGTTAGCGTCAGGACAACTAGGGTTAGCATCAGGACAAGTAGGGTTAGCGTCAGGACAGCTAGGGTTAGCGTCAGGACAACTAGGGTTAGCATCAGGACAATTAGGGTTAGCGTCAGGACAACTAGGGTTAGCATCAGGACAACTAGGGTTAGCGTCAGGACAACTAGGGTTAGCGTCAGGACAATTAGGGTTAGCGTCAGGACAACTAGGGTTAACGTCAGGACAAGTAGGGTTAGCGTCAAGACAACTAGGGTTAGCGTCAGGACAACTAGGGTTAGCGTCAGGAAAACTAGGGTTAGCGTCAGGACAACTAGGGTTAGCGTCAGGACAACTAGGGTTAGCGTCAGGACAAGTAGGGTTAGCGTCAGGACAACTAGGGTTAGCGTCAGGACAAGTAGGGTTAGCGTCAGGACAACTAGGGTTAGCGTCAGGACAACTACGGTTAGCATCAGGACAAGTAGGGTTAGCGTCAGGACAACTAGGGTTAGCGTCAGGACAAGTGGGGTTAGCGTCAGGACAACTAGGGTTAGCGTCAGGACAACTAGGGTTAGCGTCAGGACAACTAGGGTTAGCATCAGGACAACTAGGGTTAGCGTCAGGACAACTAGGGTTAGCGTCAGGACAAGTAGGGTTAGCGTCAGGACAACTAGGGTTAGCGTCAGGACAAGTAGGGTTAGCGTCAGGACAACTAGGGTTAGCGTCAGGACAAGTAGGGTTAGCGTCAGGACAACTAGGGTTAGCATCAGGACAACTAGGGGTAGAGTCAGGACAACTAGGGTTAGCGTCAGGACAACTAGGGTTAGCGTCAGGACAACTCGGGTTAGCGTCAGGACAACTCGGGTTAGCATCAGGACAACTAGGGTTAGCGTCAGGACAACTAGGGTTAGCGTCAGGACAACTAGGGTTAGCGTCAGGACAACTAGGGTTAGCGTCAGGACAAGTAGGTTTAGCGTCAGGATAAATAGGGTTAGCGTCAGGACAACTAGGGTTAGCGTCAGGACAACTAGGGTTAGCGTCAGGACAACTAGGGTTAGCGTCAGGACAACTAGGGTTAGCGTCAGGACAACGAGGGTTAGCGTCAGGACAAGTAGGGTTAGCATCAGGACAAGTAGGGTTAGCATCAGGACAACTAGGGTTAGCGTCAGGACAACTAGGGTTAGCGTCAGGACAACTAGGGTTAGCGTCAGGACAAGTAGGGTTAGCGTCAGGACAACTAGGGTTAGCGTCAGGACAAGTAGGGTTAGCGTCAGGACAACTAGGGTTAGCGTCAGGAGAAGTAGGGTTAGCGTCAGGACAACTAGGGTTAGCATCAGGACAACTAGGGGTAGAGTCAGGACATCTAGGGTTAGCGTCAGGACAACTAGGGTTAGCGTCAGGACAACTAGGGTTAGCGTCAGGACAACTAGGGTTAGCGTCAGGACAACTAGGGTTAGCGTCAGGACAACGAGGGTTAGCGTCAGGACAAGTAGGGTTAGCATCAGGACAAGTAGGGTTAGCATCAGGACAACTAGGGTTAGCGTCAGGACAACTAGGTTTAGCGTCAGGACAACTAGGGTTAGCGTCAGGACAAGTAGGGTTAGCGTCAGGACAACTAGGGTTAGCGTCAGGACAAGTAGGGTTAGCGTCAGGACAACTAGGGTTAGCGTCAGGACAAGTAGGGTTAGCGTCAGGACAACTAGGGTTAGCATCAGGACAACTAGGGGTAGAGTCAGGACAACTAGGGTTAGCGTCAGGACAACTCGGGTTAGCGTCAGGACAACTCGGGTTAGCGTCAGGACAACTAGGGTTAGCGTCAGGACAACTAGGGTTAGCGTCAGGACAACTAGGGTTAGCGTCAGGACAACTAGGGTTAGCGTCAGAACAAGTAGGTTTAGCGTCAGGACAAATAGGGTTAGCGTCAGGACAACTAGGGTTAGCGTCAGGACAACTAGGGTTAGCGTCAGGACAAGTAGGGTTAGCATCAGGACAAGTAGGGTTAGCGTCAGGACAACTAGGGTGAGCGTCAGGACAACTAGGGTTAGCGTCAGGACAACTAGGGTTAGCGTCAGGACAACTAGGGTTAGCGTCAGGACAACTAGGGTTAGCGTCAGGACAAGTAATGTTAGCGTCAGGACAAGTAGGGTTAGCGTCAGGACAACTAGGGTTAGCGTCAGGACAAGTAGAGTTAGCGTCAGGACAACTAGGGTTAGCGTCAGGACAACTAGGGTTAGCGTCAGGACAAGTAGGGTTAGCGTCAGGACAACTAGGGTTAGCGTCAGGACAAGTAGGGTTAGCGTCAGGACAACTAGGGTTAGCGTCAGGACAAGTAGGGTTAGCTTCAGGACAACTAGGGTTAGCATCAGGACAACTAGGGGTAGAGTCAGGACAACTAGGGTTAGCGTCAGGACAACTAGGGTTAGCGTCAGGACAACTCGGGTTAGCGTCAGGACAACTCGGGTTAGCGTCAGGACAACTAGGGTTAGCGTCAGGACAACTAGGGTTAGCGTCAGGACAACTAGGGTTAGCGTCAGGACAACTAGGGTTAGCGTCAGGACAAGTAGGTTTAGCGTCAGGATAAATAGGGTTAGCGTCAGGACAACTAGGGTTAGCGTCAGGACAACTAGGGTTAGCGTCAGGACAACTAGGGTTAGCGTCAGGACAACTAGGGTTAGCGTCAGGACAACGAGGGTTAGCGTCAGGACAACTAGGGTTAGCGTCAGGACAAGTAGGGTTAGCGTCAGGACAACTAGGGTTAGCGTCAGGACAAATAGGGTTAGCGTCAGGACAACTAGGGTTAGCATCAGGACAACTAGGGGTAGAGTCAGGACAACTAGGGTTAGCGTCAGGACAACTAGGGTTAGCGTCAGGACAACTCGGGTTAGCGTCAGGACAACTCGGGTTAGCATCAGGACACTAGGGTTAGCGTCAGGACAACTAGGGTTAGCGTCAGGACAACTAGGGTTAGCGTCAGGACAACTAGGGTTAGCGTCAGGACAAGTAGGTTTAGCGTCAGGATAAATAGGGTTAGCGTCAGGACAACTAGGGTTAGCGTCAGGACAACTAGGGTTAGCGTCAGGACAACTAGGGTTAGCGTCAGGACAACTAGGGTTAGCGTCAGGACAACGAGGGTTAGCGTCAGGACAAGTAGGGTTAGCATCAGGACAAGTAGGGTTAGCTTCAGGACAACTAGGGTTAGCGTCAGAACAACTAGGGTTAGCGTCAGGACAACTAGGGTTAGCGTCAGGACAAGTAGGGTTAGCGTCAGGACAACTAGGGTTAGCGTCAGGACAAGTAGGGTTAGCGTCAGGACAACTAGGGTTAGCGTCAGGACAAGTAGGGTTAGCGTCAGGACAACTAGGGTTAGCATAAGGACAACTAGGGGTAGAGTCAGGACATCTAGGGTTAGCGTCAGGACAACTAGGGTTAGCGTCAGGACAACTAGGGTTAGCGTCAGGACAACTAGGGTTAGCGTCAGGACAACTAGGGTTAGCGTCAGGACAACGAGGGTTAGCGTCAGGACAAGTAGGGTTAGCATCAGGACAAGTAGGGTTAGCATCAGGACAACTAGGGTTAGCGTCAGGACAACTAGGTTTAGCGTCAGGACAACTAGGGTTAGCGTCAGGACAAGTAGGGTTAGCGTCAGTACAACTAGGGTTAGCGTCAGGACAAGTAGGGTTAGCGTCAGGACAACTAGGGTTAGCGTCAGGACAAGTAGGGTTAGCGTCAGGACAACTAGGGTTAGCATCAGGACAACTAGGGGTAGAGTCAGGACAACTAGGGTTAGCGTCAGGACAACTCGGGTTAGCGTCAGGACAACTCGGGTTAGCGTCAGGACAACTAGGGTTAGCGTCAGGACAACTAGGGTTAGCGTCAGGACAACTAGGGTTAGCGTCAGGACAACTAGGGTTAGCGTCAGAACAAGTAGGTTTAGCGTCAGGACAAATAGGGTTAGCGTCAGGACAACTAGGGTTAGCGTCAGGACAACTAGGGTTAGCGTCAGGACAAGTAGGGTTAGCATCAGGACAAGTAGGGTTAGCGTCAGGACAACTAGGGTGAGCGTCAGGACAACTAGGGTTAGCGTCAGGACAACTAGGGTTAGCGTCAGGACAACTAGGGTTAGCGTCAGGACAACTAGGGTTAGCGTCAGGACAAGTAATGTTAGCGTCAGGACAAGTAGGGTTAGCGTCAGGACAACTAGGGTTAGCGTCAGGACAAGTAGAGTTAGCGTCAGGACAACTAGGGTTAGCGTCAGGACAACTAGGGTTAGCGTCAGGACAAGTAGGGTTAGCGTCAGGACAACTAGGGTTAGCGTCAGGACAAGTAGGGTTAGCGTCAGGACAACTAGGGTTAGCGTCAGGACAAGTAGGGTTAGCTTCAGGACAACTAGGGTTAGCATCAGGACAACTAGGGGTAGAGTCAGGACAACTAGGGTTAGCGTCAGGACAACTAGGGTTAGCGTCAGGACAACTCGGGTTAGCGTCAGGACAACTCGGGTTAGCGTCAGGACAACTAGGGTTAGCGTCAGGACAACTAGGGTTAGCGTCAGGACAACTAGGGTTAGCGTCAGGACAACTAGGGTTAGCGTCAGGACAAGTAGGTTTAGCGTCAGGATAAATAGGGTTAGCGTCAGGACAACTAGGGTTAGCGTCAGGACAACTAGGGTTAGCGTCAGGACAACTAGGGTTAGCGTCAGGACAACTAGGGTTAGCGTCAGGACAACGAGGGTTAGCGTCAGGACAAGTAGGGTTAGCATCAGGACAAGTAGGGTTAGCGTCAGGACAACTAGGGTTAGCGTCAGGACAACTAGGGTTAGCGTCAGGACAACTAGGGTTAGCGTCAGGACAAGTAGGGTTAGCGTCAGGACAACTAGGGTTAGCGTCAGGACAAGTAGGGTTAGCGTCAGGACAACTAGGGTTAGCGTCAGGACAAGTAGGGTTAGCGTCAGGACAACTAGGGTTAGCATCAGGACAACTAAGGGTAGAGTCAGGACATCTAGGGTTAGCGTCAGGACAACTAGGGTTAGCGTCAGGACAACTAGGGTTAGCGTCAGGACAACTAGGGTTAGCGTCAGGACAACTAGGGTTAGCGTCAGGACAACGAGGGTTAGCGTCAGGACAAGTAGGGTTAGCATCAGGACAAGTAGGGTTAGCATCAGGACAACTAGGGTTAGCGTCAGGACAACTAGGTTTAGCGTCAGGACAACTAGGGTTAGCGTCAGGACAAGTAGGGTTAGCGTCAGGACAACTAGGGTTAGCGTCAGGACAAGTAGGGTTAGCGTCAGGACAACTAGGGTTAGCGTCAGGACAAGTAGGGTTAGCGTCAGGACAACTAGGGTTAGCATCAGGACAACTAGGGGTAGAGTCAGGACAACTAGGGTTAGCGTCAGGACAACTCGGGTTAGCGTCAGGACAACTCGGGTTAGCGTCAGGACAACTAGGGTTAGCGTCAGGACAACTAGGGTTAGCGTCAGGACAACTAGGGTTAGCGTCAGGACAACTAGGGTTAGCGTCAGAACAAGTAGGTTTAGCGTCAGGACAAATAGGGTTAGCGTCAGGACAACTAGGGTTAGCGTCAGGACAACTAGGGTTAGCGTCAGGACAAGTAGGGTTAGCATCAGGACAAGTAGGGTTAGCGTCAGGACAACTAGGGTGAGCGTCAGGACAACTAGGGTTAGCGTCAGGACAACTAGGGTTAGCGTCAGGACAACTAGGGTTAGCGTCAGGACAAGTAATGTTAGCGTCAGGACAAGTAGGGTTAGCGTCAGGACAACTAGGGTTAGCGTCAGGACAAGTAGAGTTAGCGTCAGAACAACTAGGGTTAGCATCAGGACAACTAGGGTTAGCGTCAGGACAACTAGGGTTAGCGTCAGGACAACTAGGGTTAGCTTCAGGACAAGTAGGGTTAGCGTCAGGACAACTAGGGTTAGCGTCAGGACAACTAGGGTTAGCGTCAGGACAACTAGGGTTAGCGTCAGGACAACTAGGGTTAGCGTCAGGACAAGTAGGGTTAGTGTCAGGACAACTAGGGTTAGCGTCAGGACAACTAGGGTTAGCGTCAGGACAAGTAGGGTTAGCTTCAGGACAACTAGGGTTACCGTCAGGTCAACTAGGGTTAGCGTCAGGACAACTAGGGTTAGCGTCAGGACAAGTAGGGTTAGCGTCAGGACAACTAGGGTTAGCTTTAGGACAAGTAGGGTTAGCGTCAGGACAACTAGGGTTAGTGTCAGGACAAGTAGGGTTAGCGTCAGGACAAGTAGGGTTAGCGTCAGGACAACTAGGGTTAGCATCAGGACAAGTAGGGTTAGCGTCAGGACAACTAGGGTTAGCGTCAGGACAACTAGGGTTAGCGTCAGGACAACTAGGGTTAGCATCAGGACAACTAGGGTTAGCGTCAGGACAAGTAGGGTTAGCGTCAGGACAACTAGGGTTAGCGTCAGGACAACTAGGGTTAGCATCAGGACAACTAGGGTTAGCGTCAGGACAAGTAGGGTTAGCGTCAGGACAACTAGGGTTAGCGTCAGGACAACTAGGGTTAGCATCAGGACAAGTAGGGTTAGCGTCAGGACAGCTAGGGTTAGCGTCAGGACAACTAGGGTTAGCATCAGGACAACTAGGGTTAGCGTCAGGACAACTAGGGTTAGCGTCAGGACAAGTAGGGTTAGCGTCAGGACAATTAGGGTTAGCGTCAGGACAACTAGGGTTAACGTCAGGACAAGTAGGGTTAGCGTCAAGACAACTAGGGTTAGCGTCAGGACAACTAGGGTTAGCGTCAGGAAAACTAGGGTTAGCGTCAGGACAACTAGGGTTAGCGTCAGGACAACTAGGGTTAGCGTCAGGACAAGTAGGGTTAGCGTCAGGACAACTAGGGTTAGCGTCAGGACAAGTAGGGTTAGCGTCAGGACAACTAGGGTTAGCGTCAGGACAACTACGGTTAGCATCAGGACAAGTAGGGTTAGCGTCAGGACAACTAGGGTTAGCGTCAGGACAAGTGGGGTTAGCATCAGGACAACTAGGGTTAGCGTCAGGACAACTAGGGTTAGCGTCAGGACAAGTAGGGTTAGCGTCAGGACAACTAGGGTTAGCGTCAGGACAAGTAGGGTTAGCGTCAGGACAACTAGGGTTAGCGTCAGGACAAGTAGGGTTAGCGTCAGGACAACTAGGGTTAGCATCAGGACAACTAGGGGTAGAGTCAGGACAACTAGGGTTAGCGTCAGGACAACTAGGGTTAGCGTCAGGACAACTCGGGTTAGCGTCAGGACAACTCGGGTTAGCGTCAGGACAACTAGGGTTAGCGTCAGGACAACTAGGGTTAGCGTCAGGACAACTAGGGTTAGCGTCAGGACAACTAGGGTTAGCGTCAGAACAAGTAGGTTTAGCGTCAGGACAAATAGGGTTAGCGTCAGGACAACTAGGGTTAGCGTCAGGACAACTAGGGTTAGCGTCAGGACAAGTAGGGTTAGCGTCAGGACAAGTAGGGTTAGCGTCAGGACAACTAGGGTTAGCGTCAGGACAACTAGGGTTAGCGTCAGGACAACTAGGGTTAGCGTCAGGACAACTAGGGTTAGCGTCAGGACAAGTAGGGTTAGCGTCAGGACAAGTAGGGTTAGCGTCAGGACAACTAGGGTTAGCGTCAGGACAAGTAGAGTTAGCGTCAGGACAACTAGGGTTAGCATCAGGACAACTAGGGTTAGCGTCAGGACAACTAGGGTTAGCGTCAGGACAACTAGGGTTAGCGTCAGGACAAGTAGGGTTAGCGTCAGGACAACTAGGGTTAGCGTCAGGACAACTAGGGTTAGCGTCAGGACAAGTAGGGTTAGCATCAGGACAACTAGGTTTAGCGTCAGGACAACTAGGGTTAGCGTCAGGACAACTAGGGTTAGCGTCAGGACAAGTAGGGTTAGTGTCAGGACAACTAGGGTTAGCGTCAGGACAACTAGGGTTAGCGTCAGGACAAGTAGGGTTAGCTTCAGGACAACTAGGGTTACCGTCAGGACAACTAGGGTTAGCGTCAGGACAACTAGGGTTAGCGTCAGGACAACTAGGGTTAGCGTCAGGACAACTAGGGTTAGCTTCAGGACAAGTAGGGTTAGCGTCAGGACAACTAGGGTTAGCGTCAGGACAAGAAGGGTTAGCGTCAGGACAAGTAGGGTTAGCGTCAGGACAACTAGGGTTAGCATCAGGACAAGTAGGGTTAGCGTCAGGACAACTAGGGTTAGCGTCAGGACAACTAGGGTTAGCGTCAGGACAAATAGGGTTAGCGTCAGGACAACTAGGGTTAGCATCAGGACAACTAGGGTTAGCGTCAGGACAAGTAGGGTTAGCGTCAGGACAACTAGGGTTAGCGTCAGGACAACTAGGGTTAGCATCAGGACAAGTAGGGTTAGCGTCAGGAAAGCTAGGGTTAGCGTCAGGACAACTAGGGTTAGCATCAGGACAACTAGGGTTAGCGTCAGGACAACTAGGGTTAGCGTCAGGACAAGTAGGGTTAGCGTCAGGACAATTAGGGTTAGCGTCAGGACAACTAGGGTTAACGTCAGGACAAGTAGGGTTAGCGTCAAGACAACTAGGGTTAGCGTCAGGACAACTAGGGTTAGCGTCAGGAAAACTAGGGTTAGCGTCAGGACAACTAGGGTTAGCGTCAGGACAACTAGGGTTAGCGTCAGGACAAGTAGGGTTAGCGTCAGGACAACTAGGGTTAGCGTCAGGACAAGTAGGGTTAGCGTCAGGACAACTAGGGTTAGCGTCAGGACAACTACGGTTAGCGTCAGGACAAGTAGGGTTAGCGTCAGGACAACTAGGGTTAGCGTCAGGACAAGTAGGGTTAGCGTCAGGACAAGTAGGGTTAGCGTCAGGACAACTAGGGTTAGCATCAGGACAACTAGGGTTAGCGTCAGGACAACTAGGGTTAGCGTCAGGACAACTAGGGTTAGCGTCAGGACAACTAGGGTTAGCGTCAGGACAAGTAGGGTTAGCGTCAGGACAACTAGGGTTAGCGTCAGGACAAGTAGAGTTAGAGTCAGGACAACTAGGGTTAGCATCAGGACAACTAGGGTTAGCGTCAGGACAACTAGGGTTAGCGTCAGGACAACTAGGGTTAGCGTCAGGACAAGTAGGGTTAGCGTCAGGACAACTAGGGTTAGCGTCAGGACAACTAGGGTTAGCGTCAGGACAAGTAGGGTTAGCATCAGGACAACTAGGGTTAGCGTCAGGACAACTAGGGTTAGCGTCAGGACAACTAGGGTTAGCGTCAGGACAAGTAGGGTTAGTTTCAGGACAACTAGGGTTAGCGTCAGGACAACTAGGGTTAGCGTCAGGACAAGTAGGGTTAGCTTCAGGACAACTAGGGTTACCGTCAGGACAATTAGGGTTAGCGTCAGGACAACTAGGGTTAGCGTCAGGACAACTAGGGTTAGCTTCAGGACAAGTAGGGTTAGCGTCAGGACAAGTAGGGTTAGCGTCAGGACAAGTAGGGTTAGCGTCAGGACAACTAGGGTTAGCATCAGGACAAGTAGGGTTAGCGTCAGGACAACTAGGGTTAGCATCAGGACAACTAGGGTTAGCGTCAGGACAACTAGGGTTAGCGTCAGGACAAGTAGGGTTAGCGTCAGGACAAGTAGGGTTAGCGTCAGGACAACTAGGGTTAGCGTCAGGACAAGTAGGGTTAGCGTCAGGACAACTAGGGTTAGCGTCAGGACAACTAGGGTTAGCATCAGGACAACTAGGGTTAGCGTCAGGACAACTAGGGTTAGCATCAGGACAACTAGGGTTAGCGTCAGGACAAGTAGGGTTAGCGTCAGGACAACTAGGGTTAGCGTCAGGACAACTAGGGTTAGCATCAGGACAAGTAGGGTTAGCGTCAGGACAGCTAGGGTTAGCGTCAGGACAACTAGGGTTAGCATCAGGACAACTAGGGTTAGCGTCAGGACAACTAGGGTTAGCGTCAGGACAAGTAGGGTTAGCGTCAGGACAATTAGGGTTAGCGTCAGGACAACTAGGGTTAACGTCAGGACAAGTAGGGTTAGCGTCAAGACAACTAGGGTTAGCGTCAGGACAACTAGGGTTAGCGTCAGGAAAACTAGGGTTAGCGTCAGGACAACTAGGGTTAGCGTCAGGACAACTAGGGTTAGCGTCAGGACAAGTAGGGTTAGCGTCAGGACAACTAGGGTTAGCGTCAGGACAAGTAGGGTTAGCGTCAGGACAACTAGGGTTAGCATCAGGACAACTACGGTTAGCGTCAGGACAAGTAGGGTTAGCGTCAGGACAACTAGGGTTAGCGTCAGGACAAGTGGGGTTAGCGTCAGGACAACTAGGGTTAGCGTCAGGACAACTAGGGTTAGCGTCAGGACAACTAGGGTTAGCATCAAGACAACTAGGGTTAGCGTCAGGACAACTAGGGTTAGCGTCAGGACAACTAGGGTTAGCGTCAGGACAACTAGGGTTAGCGTCAGGACAACGAGGGTTAGCGTCAGGACAAGTAGGGTTAGCGTCAGGACAAGTAGGGTTAGCATCAGGACAACTAGGGTTAGCGTCAGGACAACTAGGGTTAGCGTCAGGACAACTAGGGTTAGCGTCAGGACAAGTAGGGTTAGCGTCAGGACAACTAGGGTTAGCGTCAGGACAAGTAGGATTAGCGTCAGGACAAGTAGGGTTAGAGTCAGGACAACTAGGGTTAGCGTCAGGACAACTAGGGTTAGCGTCAGGACAAGTAGGGTTAGCGTCAGGACAACTAGGGTTAGCGTCAGGACAAGTAGGGTTAGCGTCAGGACAAGTAGGGTTAGCGTCAGGACAACTAGGGTTAGCATCAGGACAACTAGGGTTAGAGTCAGGACAACTAGGGTTAGCGTCAGGACAACTAGGGTTAGCGTCAGGACAACTAGGGTTAGCGTCAGGACAACTAGGGTTAGAGTCAGGACAACTAGGGTTAGCGTCAGGACAACTAGTGTTAGCGTCAGGACAAGTAGGGTTAGCGTCAGGACAAGTAGGGTTAGCGTTAGGACAAGTAGGGTTAGCGCCAGGACAAGTAGGGTTAGCGTCAGGACAACTAGGGTTAGCGTCAGGACAACTAGGGTTAGCGTCAGGACAACTAGGGTTAGCGTCAGGACAACTAAGGTTAGCGTCAGGACAACTAGGGTTAGCGTCAGGACAACTACGGTTAGCGTCAGGACAACTAGGGTTAGCGTCAGTAAAACTAGGGTTAGCGTCAGGACAACTAGGGTTAGCGTCAGGACAAGTAGGTTTAGCGTCAGGACAAGTAGGGTTAGCGTCAGGACAAGTAGGGTTAGCGTCAGGACAAGTAGGGTTAGCGTCAGGACAACTAGGGTTAGCGTCAGGACAACTAGGGTTAGCGTCAGGACAACTAGGGTTAGCGTCAGGACAAGTAGGGTTAGCGTCAGGACAACTAGGGTTAGCGTCAGGACAAGTAGGGTTAGCGTCAGGACAAGTAGGGTTAGAGTCAGGATAACTAGGGTTAGCGTCAGGACAACTAGGGTTAGCGTCAGGACAACTAGGGTTAGCGTCAGGACAACTAGGGTTAGCGTCAGGACAAGTAGGGTTAGCGTCAGGACAACTAGGGTTAGCGTCAGGACAAGTAGGGTTAGCATCAGGACAACTAGGGTTAGCGTCCGGACAACTAGGGTTAGCGTCAGGACAACTAGGGTTAGAGTCAGGACAACTAGGGTTAGCGTCAGGACAACTAGTGTTAGCGTCAGGACAAGTAGGGTTAGCGTCAGGACAAGTAGGGTTAGCGTTAGGACAAGTAGGGTTAGCGCCAGGACAAGTAGGGTTAGCGTCAGGACAACTAGGGTTAGCGTCAGGACAACTAGGGTTAGCGTCAGGACAACTAAGGTTAGCGTCAGGACAACTAGGGTTAGCGTCAGGACAACTACGGTTAGCGTCAGGACAACTAGGGTTAGCGTCAGGACAACTAGGGTTAGTGTCAGGACAACTAGGGTTAGCGTCAGGACAAGTAGGGTTAGCGTCAGTACAAGTAGGGTTAGCGTCAGGACAACTGGGGTTAGCGTCAGGACAACTAGGGTTAGCGTCAGGACAACTAGGGTTAGCGTCAGGACAACTAGGGTTAGCGTCAGGACAAGTAGGGTTAGCGTCAGGACAACTAGGGTTAGCGTCAGGACAACTAGGGTTAGCGTCAGGACAACTAGGGTTAGCGTCAGGACAAGTAGGGTTAGCGTCAGGACAACTAGGGTTAGCGTCAGGACAACTAGGGTTAGTGTCAGGACAAGTAGGGTTAGCATCAGGACAACTAGGGTTAGCGTCAGGACAATTAGGGCTAGCATCAGGACAACTAGGGTTAGCGTCAGGACAACTAGGGTTAGCGTCAGGACAACTAGGGTCAGCGTCAGGACAACTAGGGTTAGCGTCAGGACAACTAGGGTTAGCGTAAGGACAACTAGGGTTAGCGTCAGGACAACTAGGGTTAGTGTCAGGACAACTAGGGTTAGCGTCAGGACAAGTAGGGTTAGCGTCAGGACAAGTAGGGTTAGCGTCAGGACAACTGGGGTTAGCATCAGGACAACTAGGGTTAGCGTCAGGACAACTAGGGTTAGCGTCAGGACAACTAGGGTTAGCGTCAGGACAAGTAGGGTTAGCGTCAGGACAACTAGGGTTAGCGTCAGGACAACTAGGGTTAGCGTCAGGACAACTAGGGTTAGCGTCAGGACAAGTAGGGTTAGCGTCAGGACAACTAGGGTTAGCGTCAGCACAAGTAGGGTTAGTGTCAGGACAAGTAGGGTTAGCATCAGGACAACTAGGGTTAGCGTCAGGACAACTAGGGTTAGCGTCAGGACAACTAGGGTTAGCGTCAGGACAAGTAGGGTTAGCGTCAGGACAACTAGGGTTAGCGTCAGGACAAGTAGGGTTAGCGTCAGGACAACTAGGGTTAGCGTCAGGACAAGTAGGGTTAGCATCAGGACAACTAGGGTTAGCTTCAGGACAAGTAGGGTTAGCGTCAGGACAAGTAGGGTTAGCGTCAGGACAAGTAGGGTTAGCGTCAGGACAACTAGGGTTAGCGTCAGGACAACTAGGGTTAGCGTCAGGACAACTAGGGTTAGCGTCAGGACAAGTAGGGTTAGCGTCAGGACAACTAGGGTTAGCGTCAGGACAAGTAGGGTTAGCGTCAGGACAAGTAGGGTTAGAGTCAGGATAACTAGGGTTAGCGTCAGGACAACTAGGGTTAGCGTCAGGACAACTAGGGTTAGCGTCAGGACAAGTAGGGTTAGCGTCAGGACAAGTAGGGTTAGCGTCAGGACAACTAGGGTTAGCGTCAGGACAAGTAGGGTTAGCGTCAGGACAACTAGGGTTAGCGTCAGGACAACTAGGGTTAGCATCAGGACAACTAGGGTTAGCGTCAGGACAACTAGGGTTAGCATCAGGACAACTAGGGTTAGCGTCAGGACAAGTAGGGTTAGCGTCAGGACAACTAGGGTTAGCGTCAGGACAACTAGGGTTAGCATCAGGACAAGTAGGGTTAGCGTCAGGACAGCTAGGGTTAGCGTCAGGACAACTAGGGTTAGCATCAGGACAACTAGGGTTAGCGTCAGGACAACTAGGGTTAGCGTCAGGACAAGTAGGGTTAGCGTCAGGACAATTAGGGTTAGCGTCAGGACAACTAGGGTTAACGTCAGGACAAGTAGGGTTAGCGTCAAGACAACTAGGGTTAGCGTCAGGACAACTAGGGTTAGCGTCAGGAAAACTAGGGTTAGCGTCAGGACAACTAGGGTTAGCGTCAGGACAACTAGGGTTAGCGTCAGGACAAGTAGGGTTAGCGTCAGGACAACTAGGGTTAGCGTCAGGACAAGTAGGGTTAGCGTCAGGACAACTAGGGTTAGCATCAGGACAACTACGGTTAGCGTCAGGACAAGTAGGGTTAGCGTCAGGACAACTAGGGTTAGCGTCAGGACAAGTGGGGTTAGCGTCAGGACAACTAGGGTTAGCGTCAGGACAACTAGGGTTAGCGTCAGGACAACTAGGGTTAGCATCAAGACAACTAGGGTTAGCGTCAGGACAACTAGGGTTAGCGTCAGGACAACTAGGGTTAGCGTCAGGACAACTAGGGTTAGCGTCAGGACAACGAGGGTTAGCGTCAGGACAAGTAGGGTTAGCGTCAGGACAAGTAGGGTTAGCATCAGGACAACTAGGGTTAGCGTCAGGACAACTAGGGTTAGCGTCAGGACAACTAGGGTTAGCGTCAGGACAAGTAGGGTTAGCGTCAGGACAACTAGGGTTAGCGTCAGGACAAGTAGGATTAGCGTCAGGACAAGTAGGGTTAGAGTCAGGACAACTAGGGTTAGCGTCAGGACAACTAGGGTTAGCGTCAGGACAAGTAGGGTTAGCGTCAGGACAACTAGGGTTAGCGTCAGGACAAGTAGGGTTAGCGTCAGGACAAGTAGGGTTAGCGTCAGGACAACTAGGGTTAGCATCAGGACAACTAGGGTTAGAGTCAGGACAACTAGGGTTAGCGTCAGGACAACTAGGGTTAGCGTCAGGACAACTAGGGTTAGCGTCAGGACAACTAGGGTTAGAGTCAGGACAACTAGGGTTAGCGTCAGGACAACTAGTGTTAGCGTCAGGACAAGTAGGGTTAGCGTCAGGACAAGTAGGGTTAGCGTTAGGACAAGTAGGGTTAGCGCCAGGACAAGTAGGGTTAGCGTCAGGACAACTAGGGTTAGCGTCAGGACAACTAGGGTTAGCGTCAGGACAACTAGGGTTAGCGTCAGGACAACTAAGGTTAGCGTCAGGACAACTAGGGTTAGCGTCAGGACAACTACGGTTAGCGTCAGGACAACTAGGGTTAGCGTCAGTAAAACTAGGGTTAGCGTCAGGACAACTAGGGTTAGCGTCAGGACAAGTAGGTTTAGCGTCAGGACAAGTAGGGTTAGCGTCAGGACAAGTAGGGTTAGCGTCAGGACAAGTAGGGTTAGCGTCAGGACAACTAGGGTTAGCGTCAGGACAACTAGGGTTAGCGTCAGGACAACTAGGGTTAGCGTCAGGACAAGTAGGGTTAGCGTCAGGACAACTAGGGTTAGCGTCAGGACAAGTAGGGTTAGCGTCAGGACAAGTAGGGTTAGAGTCAGGATAACTAGGGTTAGCGTCAGGACAACTAGGGTTAGCGTCAGGACAACTAGGGTTAGCGTCAGGACAACTAGGGTTAGCGTCAGGACAAGTAGGGTTAGCGTCAGGACAACTAGGGTTAGCGTCAGGACAAGTAGGGTTAGCATCAGGACAACTAGGGTTAGCGTCCGGACAACTAGGGTTAGCGTCAGGACAACTAGGGTTAGAGTCAGGACAACTAGGGTTAGCGTCAGGACAACTAGTGTTAGCGTCAGGACAAGTAGGGTTAGCGTCAGGACAAGTAGGGTTAGCGTTAGGACAAGTAGGGTTAGCGCCAGGACAAGTAGGGTTAGCGTCAGGACAACTAGGGTTAGCGTCAGGACAACTAGGGTTAGCGTCAGGACAACTAAGGTTAGCGTCAGGACAACTAGGGTTAGCGTCAGGACAACTACGGTTAGCGTCAGGACAACTAGGGTTAGCGTCAGGACAACTAGGGTTAGTGTCAGGACAACTAGGGTTAGCGTCAGGACAAGTAGGGTTAGCGTCAGTACAAGTAGGGTTAGCGTCAGGACAACTGGGGTTAGCGTCAGGACAACTAGGGTTAGCGTCAGGACAACTAGGGTTAGCGTCAGGACAACTAGGGTTAGCGTCAGGACAAGTAGGGTTAGCGTCAGGACAACTAGGGTTAGCGTCAGGACAACTAGGGTTAGCGTCAGGACAACTAGGGTTAGCGTCAGGACAAGTAGGGTTAGCGTCAGGACAACTAGGGTTAGCGTCAGGACAACTAGGGTTAGTGTCAGGACAAGTAGGGTTAGCATCAGGACAACTAGGGTTAGCGTCAGGACAATTAGGGCTAGCATCAGGACAACTAGGGTTAGCGTCAGGACAACTAGGGTTAGCGTCAGGACAACTAGGGTCAGCGTCAGGACAACTAGGGTTAGCGTCAGGACAACTAGGGTTAGCGTAAGGACAACTAGGGTTAGCGTCAGGACAACTAGGGTTAGTGTCAGGACAACTAGGGTTAGCGTCAGGACAAGTAGGGTTAGCGTCAGGACAAGTAGGGTTAGCGTCAGGACAACTGGGGTTAGCATCAGGACAACTAGGGTTAGCGTCAGGACAACTAGGGTTAGCGTCAGGACAACTAGGGTTAGCGTCAGGACAAGTAGGGTTAGCGTCAGGACAACTAGGGTTAGCGTCAGGACAACTAGGGTTAGCGTCAGGACAACTAGGGTTAGCGTCAGGACAAGTAGGGTTAGCGTCAGGACAACTAGGGTTAGCGTCAGCACAAGTAGGGTTAGTGTCAGGACAAGTAGGGTTAGCATCAGGACAACTAGGGTTAGCGTCAGGACAACTAGGGTTAGCGTCAGGACAACTAGGGTTAGCGTCAGGACAAGTAGGGTTAGCGTCAGGACAACTAGGGTTAGCGTCAGGACAAGTAGGGTTAGCGTCAGGACAACTAGGGTTAGCGTCAGGACAAGTAGGGTTAGCATCAGGACAACTAGGGTTAGCTTCAGGACAAGTAGGGTTAGCGTCAGGACAAGTAGGGTTAGCGTCAGGACAAGTAGGGTTAGCGTCAGGACAACTAGGGTTAGCGTCAGGACAACTAGGGTTAGCGTCAGGACAACTAGGGTTAGCGTCAGGACAAGTAGGGTTAGCGTCAGGACAACTAGGGTTAGCGTCAGGACAAGTAGGGTTAGCGTCAGGACAAGTAGGGTTAGAGTCAGGATAACTAGGGTTAGCGTCAGGACAACTAGGGTTAGCGTCAGGACAACTAGGGTTAGCGTCAGGACAACTAGGGTTAGCGTCAGGACAAGTAGGGTTAGCATCAGGACAACTAGGGTTAGCGTCAGGACAAGTAGGGTTAGCGTCAGGACAACTAGGGTTAGCGTCTGGACAACTAGGGTTAGCGTCAGGACAACTAGGGTTAGAGTCAGGACAACTAGGGTTAGCGTCAGGACAACTAGTGTTAGCGTCAGGACAAGTAGGGTTAGCGTCAGGACAAGTAGGGTTAGCGTTAGGACAAGTAGGGTTAGCACCAGGACAAGTAGGGTTAGCGTCAGGACAACTAGGGTTAGCGTCAGGACAACTAGGGTTAGCGTCAGGACAACTAAGGTTAGCGTCAGGACAACTAGGGTTAGCGTCAGGACAACTACGGTTAGCGTCAGGACAACTAGGGTTAGCGTCAGGACAACTAGGGTTAGTGTCAGGACAACTAGGGTTAGCGTCAGGACAAGTAGGGTTAGCGTCAGGACAAGTAGGGTTAGCGTCAGGACAACTGGGGTTAGCGTCAGGACAACTAGGGTTAGCGTCAGCACAACTAGGGTTAGCGTCAGGACAAGTAGGGTTAGCGTCAGGACAACTAGGGTTAGCGTCAGGACAACTAGGGTTAGCGTCAGGACAACTAGGGTTAGCATCAGGACAAGTAGGGTTAGCGTCAGGACAACTAGGGTTAGCGTCAGGACAACTAGGGTTAGTGTCAGGACAAGTAGGGTTAGCATCAGGACAACTAGGGTTAGCGTCAGGACAACTAGGGTTAGCATCAGGACAACTAGGGTTAGCGTCAGGACAACTAGGGATAGCGTCAGGACAACTAGGATCAGCGTCAGGACAACTAGGGTTAGCGTCAGGACAACTAGGGTTAGCGTAAGGACAACTAGGGTTAGCGTCAGGACAACTAGGGTTAGTGTCAGGACAACTAGGGTTAGCGTCAGGACAAGTAGGGTTAGCGTCAGGACAAGTAGGGTTAGCGTCAGGACAACTGGGGTTAGCGTCAGGACAACTAGGGTTAGCGTCAGGACAACTAGGGTTAGCGTCAGGACAACTAGGGTTAGCGTCAGGACAAGTAGGGTTAGCGTCAGGACAACTAGGGTTAGCGTCAGGACAACTAGGGTTAGCGTCAGGACAAGTAGGGTTAGCGTCAGGACAACTAGGGTTAGCGTCAGGACAAGTAGGGTTAGTGTCAGGACAAGTAGGGTTAGCATCAGGACAACTAGGGTTAGCATCAGGACAACTAGGGTTAGCGTCAGGACAACTAGGGTTAGCGTCAGGACAAGTAGGGTTAGCGTCAGGACAACTAGGGTTAGCGTCAGGACAACTAGGGTTAGCGTCAGGACAAGTAGGGTTAGCGTCAGGACAACTAGGGTTAGCGTCAGGACAAGTAGGGTTAGCATCAGGACAACTGGGGTTAGCGTCAGGACAACTGGGGTTAGCATCAGGACAACTAGGGTTAGCGTCAGGACAACTAGGGTTAGCGTCAGGACAACTAGGGCTAGCGTCAGGACAACTAGGGTTAGCGTCAGGACAACTAGGGTTAGCGTCAGGACAACCAGGGTTAGCGTCAGGATAACTAGGGTTAGCGTCAGGACAAGTAGGGTTAGCGTCAGGACAACTAGGGTTAGCGTCAGGACAACTAGGGTTAGCGTCAGGACAACTAGGGTTAGCGTCAGGACAAGTAGGGTCAGCGTCAGGACAACTAGGGTTAGCGTAAGGACAACTAGGGTTAGCGTCAGGACAAGTAGGGTTAGCTTCAGGACAACTAGGGTTAGCGTCAGGACAACTAGGGTTAACGTCAGGACAATAGGGTTAGCGTCAGGACAACTAGGGTTAGCGTCAGGACAAGTAGGGTTAGCGTCAGGACAACTAGGGTTAGCGTCAGGACAAGTAGGGTTAACGTCAGGACAACAAGGGTTAGCGTCAGGACAAGTGGGGTTATCGTCAGGACAACTAGGTTTAGCGTCAGTACAACTAGGGTTAGCGTCAGGACAACTAGGGTTAGTGTCAGGACAACTAGGGTTAGCGTCAGGACAACTAGGGTTAGAGTCAGGACAAGTAGGGTTAGCGTCAGGACAAATAGGGTTAGCGTCAGGACAACTAGTGTTAGCGTCAGGACAACTAGGGTTAGCATCAGGACAAGTAGGGTTAGCGTCAGGACAAGTAGGGTTAGCGTCAGGACAAGTAGGGTTAGCGTCAGGACAACTAGGGTTAGCGTCAGGACAACTAGGGTTAGCATCAGGACAACTAAGGTTAGAGTCAGGACAACTAGGGTTAAAGTCAGGACAACTAGGGTTAGCGTCAGGACAACTAGGGTTAGCGTCAGGACAACTAGGGTTAGCGTCAGGACAACTAGGGTTAGCGTCAGGACAAGTAGGGTTAGCGTCAGGACAAGTAGGGTTGGCGTCAGGACAACTAGGGTTAGCGTCAGGACAAATAGGGTTAGCTTCAGGACAACTAGGGTTAGCGTCAGGACAAGTAGGGTTAGCGTCAGGACAAGTAGGGTTAGCGTCAGGACAACTAGGGTTAGCGTCAGGACAACTAGGGTTAGCGTCAGGACAACTAAGGTTAGCGTCAGGACAACTAGGGTTAGCGTCAGGACAACTAGGGTTAGCGTCAGGACAACTAGGTTTAGCGTCAGGACAACTAGGGTTAGCTTCAGGACAACTAGGGTTAGCGTCAGGACAACTAGGGTTAGCGTTAGGACAACTAGGGTTAGCGTCAGGACAACTAGGGTTAGCGTCAGGACAAGTAGGGTTAGCGTCAGGACAAGTAGGGTTAGCGTCAGGACAACTAGGGTTAGCGTCAGGACAACTAGGGTTAGCGTCAGGACAACTAGGGTTAGCGTCAGGACAAGTAGGGTTAGCGTCAGGACAAATAGGGTTAGCGTCAGGACAAGTAGGGTTAGCGTCAGGACAAGTAGGGTTAGCGTCAGGACAACTAGGGTTAGCGTCAGGACAACTAGGGTTAGCGTCAGGACAACTAGGGTTAGCATCAGGACAACTAAGGTTAGAGTCAGGTCAACTAGGGTTAAAGTCAGGACAACTAGGTTTAGCGTCAGGACAACTATGGTTAGCGTCAGGACAACTAGGGTTTGCGTCAGGACAACTAGGGTTAGCGTCAGGACAAGTAGGGTTAGCGTCAGGACAAGTAGGGTTGGCGTCAGGACAACTAGGGTTAGCGTCAGGACAAATAGGGTTAGCTTCAGGACAACTAGGGTTAGCGTCAGGACAAGTAGGGTTAGCGTCAGGACAAGTAGGGTTAGCGTCAGGACAAGTAGGGTTAGCGTCAGGACAAGTAGGGTTAGCGTCAGGACAACTAGGGTTAGCGTCAGGACAACTAAGGTTAGCGTCAGGACAACTAGGGTTAGCGTCAGGACAACTAGGGTTAGCGTCAGGACAACTAGGTTTAGCATCAGGACAACTAGGGTTAGCTTCAGGACAACTAGGGTTAGCGTCAGGACAACTAGGGTTAGCGTCAGGACAACTAGGGTTAGCCTCAGGACAAGTAGGGTTAGCGTCAGGACAAGTAGGGTTAGCGTCAGGACAAGTAGGGTTAGCGTCAGGACAAGTAGGGTTAGCGTCAGGACAACTAGGGTTAGCGTCAGGACAACTAGGGTTAGCGTCAGGACAACTAGGGTTAGCGTCAGGACAAGTAGGGTTAGCGTCAGGACAAATAGGGTTAGCGTCAGGACAACTAGTGTTAGCGTCAGGACAACTAGGGTTAGCGTCAGGACAAGTAGGGTTAGCGTCAGGACAACTAGGGTTAGCGTCAGGACAACTAGGGTTAGCATCAGGACAACTAGGGTTATCATCAGGACAACTAAGGTTAGAGTCAGGACAACTAGGGTTAAAGTCAGGACAACTAGGGTTAGCGTCAGGACAACTATGGTTAGCGTCAGGACAACTAGGGTTAGCGTCAGGACAACTCGGGTTAGCGTCAGGACAAGTAGGGTTAGCGTCAGGACAAGTAGGGTTGGCGTCAGGACAACTAGGGTTAGCGTCAGGACAAATAGGGTTAGCTTCAGGACAACTAGGGTTAGCGTCAGGACAAGTAGGGTTAGCGTCAGGACAAGTAGGGTTAGCGTCAGGACAAGTAGGGTTAGCGTCAGGACAAGTAGGGTTAGCGTCAGGACTACTAGGGTTAGCGTCAGGACAACTAGGGTTAGCGTCAGGACAACTAAGGTTAGCGTCAGGACAACTAGGGTTAGCGTCAGGACAACTAGGTTTAGCGTCAGGACAACTAGGGTTAGCTTCAGGACAACTAGGGTTAGCGTCAGGACAACTAGGGTTAGCGTCAGGACAAGTAGGGTTAGCGTCAGGACAAGTAGGGTTATCGTCAGGACAACTAGGGTTAGCGTCAGGACAACTAGGGTTAGCGTCAGGACAACTAGGGTTAGCGTCAGGACAAGTAGGGTTAGCGTCAGGACAAGTAGGGTTAGCGTTAAGACAACTAGGGTTAGCGTCAGGACAACTAGGGTTAGCGTCAGGACAACTAGGGTTAGCGTCAGGACAACTAGGGTTAGCGTCAGGACAACTAGGGTTAGCGTCAGGACAAGTAGGGTTAGCGTCAGGACAACTAGGGTTAGCGTCAGGACAACTAGGGTTAGCGTCAGGACAAGTAGGGTTAGCGTCAGGACAAGTAGGGTTAGCGTCAGGACAACTAGGGTTAGCGTCAGGACAACTAGGGTTAGCGTCAAGACAAGTAGGGTTAGCGTCAGGACAACTAGGGTTAGCGTCAGGACAACTAGGGTTAGCGTCAGGACAACTAGGGTTAGCGTCAGGACAAGTAGGGTTAGCGTCAGGACAACTAGGGTTAGCGTCAGGACAACTAGGGTTAGCGTCAGGACAAGTAGGGTTAGCGTCAGGACAACTAGGTTTAGCGTCAGGAAAACTAGGGTTAGCGTCAGGACAAGTAGGGTTAGCGTCAGGACAACTAGGGTTAGCGTCAGGACAAGTAGGGTTAGCGTCAGGACAAGTATAGTTAGCTTCAGGATAACTAGGGTTAGCGTCAGGACAACTAGGGTTAGCGTCAGGACAAGTAGGGTTAGCGTCAGGACAACTAGGGTTAGCGTCAGGACAACTAGGGTTAGCGTCAGGACAACTCGGGTTAGCGTCAGGACAACTCGGGTTAGCGTCAGGACAACTCAGGTTAGCATCAGGACAACTCGGGTTAGCGTCAGGACAACTCGGGTTAGCGTCAGGACAACTAGGGTTAGCGTCAGGACAACTCGGGTTAGCGTCAGGACAACTCGGTTTAGCGTCAGGACAACTCGGGTTAGATTCAGGACAACTCGGGTTAGCGTCAGGACAACTCGGGTTAGCGTCAGGACAACTAGGGTTAGCGTCAGGACAACTCGGGTTAGTGTCAGGACAACTCGGGTTAGCGTCAGGACAACTTGGGTTAGCGTCAGGACAACTCAGGTTAGCGTCAGGACAACTAGGGTTAGCGTCAGGACAACTAGGGTTAGCGTCAGGACAACTAGGGTTAGCGTCAAGACAACTAGGGTTAGCAGCAGGACAACTAGGGTTAGCGTCAGGACAACTAGGGTTAGCGTCAGGACAACTAGGGTTAGCGTCAGGACAACTAGGGTTAGCGTCAGGACAACTAGGGTTAGCGCCAGGACAACTAGGGTTAGCGCCAGGACAACTAGGGTTAGCGCCCGGACAACTAGGGTTAGCGCCAGGACAACTAGGGTTAGCGCCAGGACAACTAGGGTTAGCGTCAGGACAAGTAGGGTTAGCGCCAGGACAACTAGGGTTAGCACCAGGACAACTAGGGTTAGCGTCAGGACAACTAGGGTTAGCACCAGGACAACTAGGGTTAGCGTCAGGACAACTAGGGTTAGCGCCAGGACAACTAGGGTTAGCGTCAGGACAACTAGGGTTAGCGTCAGGACAACTAGGGTTAGCGTCAGGACAAGTAGGGTTAGCGTCAGGACAACTAGGGTTAGCGTCAGGACAACTAGGGTTAGCGTCAGGACAACTAGGGTTAGCGTCAGGACAAGTAGGGTTAGCGTCAGGACAAGTAGGGTTAGCGTCAGGACAACTAGGGTTAGCGTCAGGACAACTAGGGTTAGCGTCAAGACAAGTAGGGTTAGCGTCAGGACAACTAGGGTTAGCGTCAGGACAACTAGGGTTAGCGTCAGGACAACTAGGGTTAGCGTCAGGACAAGTAGGGTTAGCGTCAGGACAACTAGGGTTAGCGTCAGGACAACTAGGGTTAGCGTCAGGACAAGTAGGGTTAGCGTCAGGACAACTAGGTTTAGCGTCAGGACAACTAGGGTTAGCGTCAGGACAAGTAGGGTTAGCGTCAGGACAACTAGGGTTAGCGTCAGGACAAGTAGGGTTA
The DNA here is from genome assembly GCF_046119375.1 of Phyllobates terribilis. Taxonomy (NCBI): domain Eukaryota; kingdom Metazoa; phylum Chordata; class Amphibia; order Anura; family Dendrobatidae; genus Phyllobates; species Phyllobates terribilis. The sequence goes on from NW_027363191.1 coordinate 869,715, forward strand.
GCGTCAGGACAAGTATAGTTAGCTTCAGGATAACTAGGGTTAGCGTCAGGACAACTAGGGTTAGCGTCAGGACAAGTAGGGTTAGCGTCAGGACAACTAGGGTTAGCGTCAGGACAACTAGGGTTAGCGTCAGGACAACTCGGGTTAGCGTCAGGACAACTCGGGTTAGCGTCAGGACAACTCAGGTTAGCATCAGGACAACTCGGGTTAGCGTCAGGACAACTCGGGTTAGCGTCAGGACAACTAGGGTTAGCGTCAGGACAACTCGGGTTAGCGTCAGGACATCTCGGGTTAGCGTCAGGACAACTCGGGTTAGATTCAGGACAACTCGGGTTAGATTCAGGACAACTCGGGTTAGCGTCAGGACAACTCGGGTTAGCGTCAGGACAACTAGGGTTAGCGTCAGGACAACTCGGGTTAGTGTCAGGACAACTCGGGTTAGCGTCAGGACAACTTGGGTTAGCGTCAGGACAACTCAGGTTAGCGTCAGGACAACTAGGGTTAGCGTCAGGACAACTAGGGTTAGCGTCAGGACAACTAGGGTTAGCGTCAAGACAACTAGGGTTAGCAGCAGGACAACTAGGGTTAGCGTCAGGACAACTAGGGTTAGCGTCAGGACAACTAGGGTTAGCGTCAGGACAACTAGGGTTAGCGTCAGGACAACTAGGGTTAGCGCCAGGACAACTAGGGTTAGCGCCAGGACAACTAGGGTTAGCGCCCGGACAACTAGGGTTAGCGCCAGGACAACTAGGGTTAGCGCCAGAACAACTAGGGTTAGCGTCAGGACAAGTAGGGTTAGCGCCAGGACAACTAGGGTTAGCACCAGGACAACTAGGGTTAGCGTCAGGACAACTAGGGTTAGCGCCAGGACAACTAGGGTTAGCGTCAGGACAACTAGGGTTAGCGTCAGGACAACTAGGGTTAGCGTCAAGACAACTAGAGTTAGCGTCAGGACAACTAGGGTTAGCTTCAGGACAACTAGGGTTAGAGTCAAGACAACTAGGGTTAGCGTCAGGACAACTAGGGTTAGCGTCAGGACAACTAGGGTTAGCGTCAGGACAACTAGGGTTAGCGCCAGGACAACTAGGGTTAGCGCCCGGACAACTAGGGTTAGCGCCAGGACAACTAGGATTAGCGCCAGGACAACTAGGGTTAGCGCCAGGACAACTAGGGTTAGCGTCAGGACAACTAGGGTTAGCGCCAGGACAACTAGGGTTAGAGCCAGGACAACTAGGGTTAGCGTCAGGACAACTAGGGTTAGCGTCAGGACAACTAGGGTTAGCGCCAGGACAACTAGGGTTAGCGCCCGGACAACTAGGGTTAGCGCCAGGACAACTAGGGTTAGCGCCAGGACAACTAGGGTTAGCGCCAGGACAACTAGGGTTAGCATCAGGACAACTAGGGTTAGCGCCAGGACAACTAGGGTTAGCGCCAGAACAACTAGGGTTAGCGTCAGGACAACTAGGGTTAGTGCCAGGACAACTAGGGTTAGCATCAGGACAACTAGGGTTAGCGTCAGGACAACTAGGGTTAGCGTCAGGACAACTAGGGTTAGCGCCAGGACAACTAGGGTTAGCGTCAGGACAACTAGGGTTAGCGCCAGGACAACTAGGGTTAGCGCCAGGACAACTAGGGTTAGCGCCAGGACAACTAGGGTTAGCGCCAGGACAACTAGGGTTAGCGTCAGGACAACTAGGGTTAGCGCCAGGACAACTAGGGTTAGCGTCAGGACAACTAGGGTTAGCGTCAAGACAACTAGGGTTAGCAGCAGGACAACTAGGGTTAGCGTCAGGACAACTAGGGTTAGCGTCAGGACAACTCGGGTTAGTGTCAGGACAACTCGGGTTAGCGTCAGGACAACTTGGGTTAGCGTCAGGACAACTCGGGTTAGCGTCAGGACAACTAGGGTTAGCGTCAGGACAACTAGGGTTAGCGTCAAGACAACTAGGGTTAGCAGCAGGACAACTAGGGTTAGCGTCAGGACAACTAGGGTTAGCGTCAGGACAACTCGGGTTAGCGTCAGGACAACTAGGGTTAGCGTCAGGACAACTCGGGTTAGCGTCAAGACAACTAGGGTTAGCAGCAGGACAACTAGGGTTAGCGTCAGGACAACTAGGGTTAGCGCCAGGACAACGAGGGTTAGCGTCAGGACAACGCGGGTTAGCGTCAGGACAACTAGGGTTAGCGTCAGGACAACTCGGGTTAGCGTCAGGACAACTCGGGTTAGCGTCAGGACAACTCGGGTTAGATTCAGGACAACTCGGGTTAGCGTCAGGACAACTCGGGTTAGCGTCAGGACAACTAGGGTTAGCGTCAGGACAACTCGGGTTAGTGTCAGGACAACTCGGGTTAGCGTCAGGACAACTTGGGTTAGCGTCAGGACAACTCGGGTTAGCGTCAGGACAACTAGGGTTAGCGTCAGGACAACTAGGGTTAGCGTCAGGACAACTAGGGTTAGCGTCAGGACAACTGGGGTTAGCAGCAGGACAACTAGGGTTAGCATCAGGACAACTAGGGTTAGCGTCAGGACAACTAGGGTTAGCGTCAGGACAACTAGGGTTAGCGTCAGGACAACTCGGGTTAGCGTCAAGACAACTAGGGTTAGCAGCAGGACAACTAGGGTTAGCGTCAGGACAACTAGGGTTAGCGTCAGGACAACTAGGGTTAGCGTCAGGACAACTAGGGTTAGCGCCAGGACAACGAGGGTTAGCGTCAGGACAACGCGGGTTAGCGTCAGGACAACTAGGGTTAGCGTCAGGACAACTCGGGTTAGCGTCAGGACAACTCGGGTTAGCGTCAGGACAACTCGGGTTAGATTCAGGACAACTCGGGTTAGCGTCAGGACAACTCGGGTTAGCGTCAGGACAACTAGGGTTAGCGTCAGGACAACTCGGGTTAGTGTCAGGACAACTCGGGTTAGCGTCAGGACAACTTGGGTTAGCGTCAGGACAACTCGGGTTAGCGTCAGGACAACTAGGGTTAGCGTCAGGACAACTAGGGTTAGCGTCAGGACAACTAGGGTTAGCGTCAGGACAACTAGGGTTAGCATCAAGACAACTAGGGTTAGCAGCAGGACAACTAGGGTTAGCATCAGGACAACTAGGGTTAGCGTCAGGACAACTAGGGTTAGCGCCAAGACAACTAGGGTTAGCGCCAGGACAACTAGGGTTAGCGCCCGGACAACTAGGGTTAGCGCCAGGACAACTAGGGTTAGCTCCAGGACAACTAGGGTTAGCGTCAGGACAAGTAGGGTTAGCGCCAGGACAACTAGGGTTAGCACCAGGACAACTAGGGTTAGCGTCAGGACAACTAGGGTTAGCGCCAGGACAACTAGGGTTAGCGTCAGGACAACTAGGGTTAGCGTCAGGACAACTAGGGTTAGCATCAGGACAACTAGGGTTAGCGTCAGGACAACTAGGGTTAGCTTCAGGACAACTAGGGTTAGAGTCAAGACAACTAGGGTTAGCGTCAGGACAACTAGGGTTAGCGTCAGGACAACTAGGGTTAGCGCCCGGACAACTAGGGTTAGCGCCAGGACAACTAGGGTTAGCGCCAGGACAACTAGGGTTAGCGTCAGGACAACTAGGGTTAGCGCCAGGACAACTAGGGTTAGCACAGGACAACGAGGGTTAGCGTCAGGACAACGCGGGTTAGCGTCAGGACAACTAGGGTTAGCGTCAGGACAACTCGGGTTAGCGTCAGGACAACTCGGGTTAGCGTCAGGACAACTCGGGTTAGCGTCAGGACAACTCGGGTTAGCGTCAGGACAACTAGGGTTAGCGTCAGGACAACTCGGGTTAGTGTCAGGACAACTCGGGTTAGCGTCAGGACAACTTGGGTTAGCGTCAGGACAACTCGGGTTAGCGTCAGGACAACTAGGGTTAGCGTCAGGACAACTAGGGTTAGCGTCAAGACAACTAGGGTTAGCAGCAGGACAACTAGGGTTAGCGTCAGGACAACTAGGGTTAGCGTCAGGACAACTCGGGTTAGCGTCAGGACAACTAGGGTTAGCGTCAGGACAACTCGGGTTAGCGTCAAGACAACTAGGGTTAGCAGCAGGACAACTAGGGTTAGCGTCAGGACAACTTGGGTTAGCGTTAGGACAACTAGGGTTAGCGTCAGGACAACTAGGGTTAGCGCCAGGACAACGAGGGTTAGCGTCAGGACAACGCGGGTTAGCGTCAGGACAACTAGGGTTAGCGTCAGGACAACTCGGGTTAGCGTCAGGACAACTCGGGTTAGCGTCAGGACAACTCGGGTTAGATTCAGGACAACTCGGGTTAGCGTCAGGACAACTCGGGTTAGCGTCAGGACAACTAGGGTTAGCGTCAGATCAACTCGGGTTAGTGTCAGGACAACTCGGGTTAGCGTCAGGACAACTTGGGTTAGCGTCAGGACAACTCGGGTTAGCGTCAGTACAACTAGGGTTAGCGTCAGGACAACTAGGGTTAGCGTCAGGACAACTAGGGTTAGCGTCAGGACAACTAGGGTTAGCGTCAAGACAACTAGGGTTAGCAGCAGGACAACTAGGGTTAGCATCAGGACAACTAGGGTTAGCGTCAGGACAACTAGGGTTAGCGTCAGGACAACTAGGGTTAGCGCCAGGACAACTAGGGTTAGCGCCAGGACAACTAGGGTTAGCGCCCGGACAACTAGGGTTAGCGCCAGGACAACTAGGGTTAGCGCCAGGACAACTAGGGTTAGCGTCAGGACAAGTAGGGTTAGCGCCAGGACAACTAGGGTTAGCACCAGGACAACTAGGGTTAGCGTCAGGACAACTAGGGTTAGCGCCAGGACAACTAGGGTTAGCGTCAGGACAACTAGGGTTAGCGTCAGGACAACTAGGGTTAGCGTCAGGACAACTAGGGTTAGCGTCAGGACAACTAGGGTTAGCTTCAGGACAACTAGGGTTAGAGTCAAGACAACTAGGGTTAGCGTCAGGACAACTAGGGTTAGCGTCAGGACAACTAGGGTTAGCGTCAGGACAACTAGGGTTAGCGCCCGGACAACTAGGGTTAGCGCCAGGACAACTAGGGTTAGCGCCAGGACAACTAGGGTTAGCGCCAGGACAACTAGGGTTAGCGCCAGGACAACTAGGGTTAGCGTCAGGACAACTAGGGTTAGCGCCAGGACAACTAGGGTTAGCGCCCGGACAACTAGGGTTAGCGCCAGGACAACTAGGGTTAGCGCCAGGACACCTAGGGCTAGCGCCAGGACAACTAGGGTTAGCATCAGGACAACTAGGGTTAGCGCCAGGACAACTAGGGTTAGCGCCAGAACAACTAGGGTTAGCGTCAGGACAACTAGGGTTAGTGCCAGGACAACTAGGGTTAGCATCAGGACAACTAGGGTTAGCGTCAGGACAACTAGGGTTAGCGTCAGGACAACTAGGGTTAGCGTCAGGACAACTAGGGTTAGCGTCAGGACAACGAGGGTTAGCGTCAGGACAATGAGGGTTAGCGTCAGGACAACGAGGGTTAGCGCAGGACAACGAGGGTTAGCGTCAGGACAACGAGGGTTAGCGTCAGGAAAACGAGGGTTAGCGTCAGGACAACGAGGGTTAGCGTCAGGACAACGAGGGTTAGTGTCAGGACAACTAGGTTTAGCGTCAGGACAACTAGGCTTTGCGTCAGGACAACTAGGGTTAGCGTCAGGACAACTAGGGTTAGCGTCAGGACAACTAGGGTTAGCGTCAGGACAAGTAGGGTTAGCGTCAAGACAACTAGGGTTAGCGTCAGGACAACTAGGGTCAGCGTCAGGACAACTAGGGTTAGCGTCAGGACAACTAGGGTTAGCGTCAGGACAACTAGGGTTAGCGTCAGGACAAGTAGGGTTAGCGTCAGGACAACTAGGGTTAGCGCCAGGACAACTAGGGTTAGCGTCAGGACAAGTAGGGTTAGCGCCAGGACAACTAGGGTTAGCACCAGGACAACTAGGGTTAGCGTCAGGACAATTAGGGTTAGCGCCAGGACAACTAGGGTTAGCGTCAGGACAACTAGGGTTAGCGTCAGGACAACTAGGGTTAGCGTCAGGACAACTAGGGTTAGCGTCAGGACAACTAGGGTTAGCTTCAGGACAACTAGGGTTAGAGTCAAGACAACTAGGGTTAGCGTCAGGACAACTAGGGTTAGCGTCAGGACAACTAGGGTTAGCGCCCGGACAACTAGGGTTAGCGCCAGGACAACTAGGGTTAGCGCCAGGACAACTAGGGTTAGCGTCAGGACAACTAGGGTTAGCGCCAGGACAACTAGGGTTAGCGCCAGGACAACTAGGGTTAGCGCCAGGACAACTAGGGTTAGCGCCAGGACAACTAGGGTTAGCGTCAGGACAACTAGGGTTAGCGCCAGGACAACTAGGGTTAGCGCCAGAACAACTAGGGTTAGCGTCAGGACAACTAGGGTTAGTGCCAGGACAACTAGGGTTAGCATCAGGACAACTAGGGTTAGCGTCAGGACAACTAGGGTTAGCGTCAGGACAACTAGGGTTAGCGTCATGACAACGAGGGTTAGCGTCAGGACAATGAGGGTTAGCGTCAGGACAACTAGGGTTAGCGTCAGGACAACTAGGGTTAGCGTCAGGACAACTGGGGTTAGCAGCAGGACAACTAGGGTTAGCATCAGGACAACTAGGGTTAGCGTCAGGACAACTAGGGTTAGCGTCAGGACAACTAGGGTTAGCGTCAGGACAACTCGGGTTAGCGTCAAGACAACTAGGGTTAGCAGCAGGACAACTAGGGTTAGCGTCAGGACAACTAGGGTTAGCGTCAGGACAACTAGGGTTAGCGTCAGGACAACTAGGGTTAGCGCCAGGACAACGAGGGTTAGCGTCAGGACAACGCGGGTTAGCGTCAGGACAACTAGGGTTAGCGTCAGGACAACTCGGGTTAGCGTCAGGACAACTCGGGTTAGCGTCAGGACAACTCGGGTTAGATTCAGGACAACTCGGGTTAGCGTCAGGACAACTCGGGTTAGCGTCAGGACAACTAGGGTTAGCGTCAGGACAACTCGGGTTAGTGTCAGGACAACTCGGGTTAGCGTCAGGACAACTTGGGTTAGCGTCAGGACAACTCGGGTTAGCGTCAGGACAACTAGGGTTAGCGTCAGGACAACTAGGGTTAGCGTCAGGACAACTAGGGTTAGCGTCAGGACAACTAGGGTTAGCATCAAGACAACTAGGGTTAGCAGCAGGACAACTAGGGTTAGCATCAGGACAACTAGGGTTAGCGTCAGGACAACTAGGGTTAGCGCCAAGACAACTAGGGTTAGCGCCAGGACAACTAGGGTTAGCGCCAGGACAACTAGGGTTAGCTCCAGGACAACTAGGGTTAGCGTCAGGACAAGTAGGGTTAGCGCCAGGACAACTAGGGTTAGCACCAGGACAACTAGGGTTAGCGTCAGGACAACTAGGGTTAGCGCCAGGACAACTAGGGTTAGCGTCAGGACAACTAGGGTTAGCGTCAGGACAACTAGGGTTAGCGTCAGGACAACTAGGGTTAGCGTCAGGACAACTAGGGTTAGCTTCAGGACAACTAGGGTTAGAGTCAAGACAACTAGGGTTAGCGTCAGGACAACTAGGGTTAGCGTCAGGACAACTAGGGTTAGCGCCCGGACAACTAGGGTTAGCGCCAGGACAACTAGGGTTAGCGCCAGGACAACTAGGGTTAGCGTCAGGACAACTAGGGTTAGCGCCAGGACAACTAGGGTTAGCACAGGACAACGAGGGTTAGCGTCAGGACAACGCGGGTTAGCGTCAGGACAACTAGGGTTAGCGTCAGGACAACTCGGGTTAGCGTCAGGACAACTCGGGTTAGCGTCAGGACAACTCGGGTTAGCGTCAGGACAACTCGGGTTAGCGTCAGGACAACTAGGGTTAGCGTCAGGACAACTCGGGTTAGTGTCAGGACAACTCGGGTTAGCGTCAGGACAACTTGGGTTAGCGTCAGGACAACTCGGGTTAGCGTCAGGACAACTAGGGTTAGCGTCAGGACAACTAGGGTTAGCGTCAAGACAACTAGGGTTAGCAGCAGGACAACTAGGGTTAGCGTCAGGACAACTAGGGTTAGCGTCAGGACAACTCGGGTTAGCGTCAGGACAACTAGGGTTAGCGTCAGGACAACTCGGGTTAGCGTCAAGACAACTAGGGTTAGCAGCAGGACAACTAGGGTTAGCGTCAGGACAACTTGGGTTAGCGTTAGGACAACTAGGGTTAGCGTCAGGACAACTAGGGTTAGCGCCAGGACAACGAGGGTTAGCGTCAGGACAACGCGGGTTAGCGTCAGGACAACTAGGGTTAGCGTCAGGACAACTCGGGTTAGCGTCAGGACAACTCGGGTTAGCGTCAGGACAACTCGGGTTAGATTCAGGACAACTCGGGTTAGCGTCAGGACAACTCGGGTTAGCGTCAGGACAACTAGGGTTAGCGTCAGATCAACTCGGGTTAGTGTCAGGACAACTCGGGTTAGCGTCAGGACAACTTGGGTTAGCGTCAGGACAACTCGGGTTAGCGTCAGTACAACTAGGGTTAGCGTCAGGACAACTAGGGTTAGCGTCAGGACAACTAGGGTTAGCGTCAGGACAACTAGGGTTAGCGTCAAGACAACTAGGGTTAGCAGCAGGACAACTAGGGTTAGCATCAGGACAACTAGGGTTAGCGTCAGGACAACTAGGGTTAGCGTCAGGACAACTAGGGTTAGCGCCAGGACAACTAGGGTTAGCGCCAGGACAACTAGGGTTAGCGCCCGGACAACTAGGGTTAGCGCCAGGACAACTAGGGTTAGCGCCAGGACAACTAGGGTTAGCGTCAGGACAAGTAGGGTTAGCGCCAGGACAACTAGGGTTAGCACCAGGACAACTAGGGTTAGCGTCAGGACAACTAGGGTTAGCGCCAGGACAACTAGGGTTAGCGTCAGGACAACTAGGGTTAGCGTCAGGACAACTAGGGTTAGCGTCAGGACAACTAGGGTTAGCGTCAGGACAACTAGGGTTAGCTTCAGGACAACTAGGGTTAGAGTCAAGACAACTAGGGTTAGCGTCAGGACAACTAGGGTTAGCGTCAGGACAACTAGGGTTAGCGTCAGGACAACTAGGGTTAGCGCCCGGACAACTAGGGTTAGCGCCAGGACAACTAGGGTTAGCGCCAGGACAACTAGGGTTAGCGCCAGGACAACTAGGGTTAGCGCCAGGACAACTAGGGTTAGCGTCAGGACAACTAGGGTTAGCGCCAGGACAACTAGGGTTAGCGCCCGGACAACTAGGGTTAGCGCCAGGACAACTAGGGTTAGCGCCAGGACACCTAGGGCTAGCGCCAGGACAACTAGGGTTAGCATCAGGACAACTAGGGTTAGCGCCAGGACAACTAGGGTTAGCGCCAGAACAACTAGGGTTAGCGTCAGGACAACTAGGGTTAGTGCCAGGACAACTAGGGTTAGCATCAGGACAACTAGGGTTAGCGTCAGGACAACTAGGGTTAGCGTCAGGACAACTAGGGTTAGCGTCAGGACAACTAGGGTTAGCGTCAGGACAACGAGGGTTAGCGTCAGGACAATGAGGGTTAGCGTCAGGACAACGAGGGTTAGCGCAGGACAACGAGGGTTAGCGTCAGGACAACGAGGGTTAGCGTCAGGAAAACGAGGGTTAGCGTCAGGACAACGAGGGTTAGCGTCAGGACAACGAGGGTTAGTGTCAGGACAACTAGGTTTAGCGTCAGGACAACTAGGCTTTGCGTCAGGACAACTAGGGTTAGCGTCAGGACAACTAGGGTTAGCGTCAGGACAACTAGGGTTAGCGTCAGGACAAGTAGGGTTAGCGTCAAGACAACTAGGGTTAGCGTCAGGACAACTAGGGTCAGCGTCAGGACAACTAGGGTTAGCGTCAGGACAACTAGGGTTAGCGTCAGGACAACTAGGGTTAGCGTCAGGACAAGTAGGGTTAGCGTCAGGACAACTAGGGTTAGCGCCAGGACAACTAGGGTTAGCGTCAGGACAAGTAGGGTTAGCGCCAGGACAACTAGGGTTAGCACCAGGACAACTAGGGTTAGCGTCAGGACAATTAGGGTTAGCGCCAGGACAACTAGGGTTAGCGTCAGGACAACTAGGGTTAGCGTCAGGACAACTAGGGTTAGCGTCAGGACAACTAGGGTTAGCGTCAGGACAACTAGGGTTAGCTTCAGGACAACTAGGGTTAGAGTCAAGACAACTAGGGTTAGCGTCAGGACAACTAGGGTTAGCGTCAGGACAACTAGGGTTAGCGCCCGGACAACTAGGGTTAGCGCCAGGACAACTAGGGTTAGCGCCAGGACAACTAGGGTTAGCGTCAGGACAACTAGGGTTAGCGCCAGGACAACTAGGGTTAGCGCCAGGACAACTAGGGTTAGCGCCAGGACAACTAGGGTTAGCGCCAGGACAACTAGGGTTAGCGTCAGGACAACTAGGGTTAGCGCCAGGACAACTAGGGTTAGCGCCAGAACAACTAGGGTTAGCGTCAGGACAACTAGGGTTAGTGCCAGGACAACTAGGGTTAGCATCAGGACAACTAGGGTTAGCGTCAGGACAACTAGGGTTAGCGTCAGGACAACTAGGGTTAGCGTCATGACAACGAGGGTTAGCGTCAGGACAATGAGGGTTAGCGTCAGGACAACGAGGGTTAGTGCAGGACAACGAGGGTTAGCGTCAGGACAAGGAGGGTTAGCGTCAGGACAAGGAGGGTTAGCGTCAGGACAACGAGGGTTAGCGTCAGGACAAGGAGGGTTAGTGTCAGGACAACTAGGTTTATCGTCAGGACAACTAGGGTTAGCGTCAGGACAACTAGGGTTAGCGTCAGGAAAACGAGGGTTAGCGTCAGGACAACGAGGGTTAGCGTCAGGACAAGGAGGGTTAGTGTCAGGACAACTAGGTTTAGCGTCAGGACAACTAGGGTTAGCGTCAGTACAACTAGGGTTAGCGTCAGGACAACTAGGGTTAGCGTCAAGACAACTAGGGTTAGCGTCAGGACAACTAGGGTCAGCGTCAGGACAACTAGGATTAGCGTCAGGACAACTAGGGTTAGCGTCAGGACAACTAGGGTTAGCGTCAGGACAAGTAGGGTTAGCGTCAGGACAACTAGGGTTAGCGCCAGGACAACTAGGGTTAGCGTCAGGACAAGTAGGGTTAGCGCCAGGACAACTAGGGTTAGCACCAGGACAACTAGGGATAGCGTCAGGACAACTAGGGTTAGCGCCAGGACAACTAGGGTTAGCGTCAGGACAACTAGGGTTAGTGCCAGGACAACTAGGGTTAGCATCAGGACAACTAGGGTTAGCGTCAGGACAACTAGGGTTAGCGTCAGGACAACTAGGGTTAGCGTCAGGACAACTAGGGTTAGCGTCAGGACAACGAGGGTTAGCGTCAGGACAACGAGGGTTAGCGTCAGGACAACGAGGGTTAGCGCAGGACAACGAGGGTTAGCGTCAGGACAACGAGGGTTAGCGTCAGGAAAACGAGGGTTAGCGTCAGGACAACGAGGGTTAGCGTCAGGACAACGAGGGTTAGTGTCAGGACAACTAGGTTTAGCGTCAGGACAACTAGGGTTAGCGTCAGGACAAGTAGGGTTAGCATCAGGACAACTAGGGTTAGCGTCAGGACAACTAGGGTTAGCGTCAGGACAACTAGGGTTAGCTTCAGGACAAGTAGGGTTAGCGTCAGGACAACTAGGGTTAGCGTCAGGACAAGTAGGGTTAGCGTCAGGACAAGTAGGGTTAGCGTCAGGACAACTAGGGTTAGCGTCAGGACAAGTAGGGTTAGCGTCAGGACAACTAAGGTTAGCGTCAGGACAACTAGGGTTAGCGTCAGGACAAGTGGGGTTAGCGTCAGGACAACTAGGGTTAGCGTCAGGACAAGTAGGGTTAGCGTCAGGACAACTAGGGTTAGCATCAAGACAACTAGGGTTAGCGTCAGGACAACTAGGGTTAGCGTCAGGACAACTAGGGTTAGCGTCAGGACAACTAGGGTTAGCGTCAGGACAACTAGTGTTAGCATCAGGACAACTAGGGTTAGCGTCAGGACAAGTAGGGTTAGCGTCAGGACAAGTAGGGTTAGCGTCAGGACAAGTAGGGTTAGCGTCAGGACAACTAGGGTTAGCGTCAGGACAACTAGTGTTAGCGTCAGGACAAATAGGGTTAGCGTCAGGACAACTAGGGCTAGCGTCAGGACAACTAAGGTTAGCGTCAGGACAACTAGGGTTAGCGTCAGGACAACTAGGGTTAGCGTCAGGACAACTAGGGATAGCGTCAGGACAACTAGGGTTAGCGTCAGGACAACTAGGGTTAGCGTCAGGACAACTAGGGTTAGCGTCAGGACAAGTAGGGTTAGCGTCAGGACAAGTAGAGTTAGCGTCAGGACAAGTAGGGTTAGCGTCAAGACAACTAGGGTTAGCGTCAGGACAACTAGGGTTAGCGTCAGGACAAGTAGGGTTAGCGTCAGGTCAAGTAGGGTTAGCGTCAGGACAAGTAGGGTTAACGTCAGGACAACTAGGGTTAGCGTCAGGACAGCTAGGGTTAGCGTCAGGACAACTAGGGTTAGCGTCAGGACAACTAGGGTTAGCGTCAGGACAAGTAGGGTTAGCGTCAGGACAACTAGGGTTAGCGTCAGGACAACTAGGGTTAGCGTCAGGACAAGTAGGGTTAGCGTCAGCACAAGTAGGGTTAGCGTCAGGACAACTAGGGTTAGCGTCAGGACAAGTAGGGTTAGCGTCAGGACAACTAGGGTTAGCGTCAGGACAACTAGGGTTAGCGTCAGGACAACTAGGGTTAGCGTCAGGACAAGTAGGGTTAGCGTCAGGACAACTAGGGTTAGCGTCAGGACAAGTAGGGTTAGCGTCAGGACAACTAGGGTTAGCGTCAGGACAACTAGGGTTAGTGTCAGGACAACTAGGGTTAGCGACAGGACAAGTAGGGTTAGCGTCAGGACAACTAGGGTTAGCGTCAGGACAACTAGGGTTAGCGTCAGGACAAGTAGGGTTAGCATCAGGACAACTAGGGTTAGCGTCAGGACAACTAGGGTTAGCGTCAGGACAACTAGGGTTAGCGTCAGGACAACTAGGGTTAGCTTCAGGACAAGTAGGGTTAGCGTCAGGACAACTAGGGTTAGCGTCAGGACAAGTAGGGTTAGCGTCAGGACAAGTAGGGTTAGCGTCAGGACAACTAGGGTTAGCGTCAGGACAAGTAGGGTTAGCGTCAGGACAACTAGGGTTAGCGTCAGGACAAGTGGGGTTAGCGTCAGGACAACTGGGGTTAGCGTCAGGACAACTAGGGTTAGCGTCAGGACAACTAGGGTTAGCGTCAGGACAACTAGGGTTAGCGTCAGGACAACTAGGGTTAGCGTCAGGACAACTAGGGTTAGCGTCAGGACAAGTAGGGTTAGCGTCAGGACAAGTAGGGTTAGCGTCAGGACAACTAGGGTTAGCGTCAGGACAAGTAGGGTTAGCGTCAGGAAAACTAGGGATAGCGTCAGGACAACTAGGGTTAGCGTCAGGGCAACTAGGGTTAGCGTCAGGACAACTAGGGTTAGCGTAAGGACAAGTAGGGTTAGCGTCAGGACAACTAGGGTTAGCGTCAGGACAACTAGGGTTAGCGTCAGGACAAGTAGGGTTAGCGTCAGGACAACTAGGGGTAGCGTCAGGACAACTAGGGTTAGCATCAGGACAACTAGGGTTAGCGTCAGGACAACTAGGGTTAGCGTCAGGACAACTAGGGTTGGCGTCAGGACAAGTAGGGTTAGCGTCAGGACAACTAGGGTTAGCATCAGGGCAAGTAGGGTTAGCGTCAGGACTACTAGGGTTAGCGTCAGGACAACTAGGGTTAGCGTCAGGACAAGTAGGGTTAACGTCAGGACAACTAGGGTTAGCGTCAGGACAGCTAGGGTTAGCGTCAGGACAACTAGGGTTAGCGTCAGGACAACTAGGGTTAGCGTCAGGACAACTAGGGTTAGCGTCAGGACAAGTAGGGTTAGCGTCAGGACAACTAGGGTTAGCGTCAGGACAACTAGGGTTAGCGTCAGGACAAGTAGGGTTAGCGTCAGGTCAAGTAGGGTTAGCGTCAGGACAAGTAGGGTTAACGTCAGGACAAGTAGGGTTAGCGTCAGGACAGCTAGGGTTAGCGTCAGGACAACTAGGGTTAGCGTCAGGACAACTAGGGTTAGCGTCAGGACAACTAGGGTTAGCGTCAGGACAAGTAGGGTTAGCGTCAGGACAACTAGGGTTAGCGTCAGGACAACTAGGGTTAGCGTCAGGAGAAGTAGGGTTAGCGTCAGGACAAGTAGGGTTAGCGTCAGGACAAGTAGGGTTAGCATCAGGACAACTAGGGTTAGCGTCAGGACAACTAGGGTTAGCGTCAGGACAAGTAGGGTTAGCGTCAGGACAACTAGGGTTAGCGTCAGGACAACTAGGGTTAGCGTCAGGACAACTAGGGTTAGCGTCAGGACAAGTAGGGTTAGCATCAGGACAACTAGGGTTAGCGTCAGGACAACTAGGGTTAGCGTCAGGACAAGTAGGGTTAGCGTCAGGACAAGTAGGGTTAGCGTCAGGACAACTAGGGTTAGCGTCAGGACAAGTAGAGTTAGCGTCAGGACAACTAGGGTTAGCGTCAGGACAACTAGGGTTAGCGTTAGGACAAGTAGGGTTAGCGTCAGGACAACTAGGGTTAGCGTCAAGACAAGTGGGGTTAGCATCAGGACAACTAGGGTTAGCATCAGGACAACTAGGGTTAGCGTCAGGACAACTTGGGTTAGCGTCAGGACAACTAGGGTTAGCGTCAGGACAACTAGGGTTAGCGTCAGGACAACTAGGGTTAGCGTCAGGACAAGTAGGGTTAGCGTCAGGACAACTAGGGTTAGCGTCAGGACAACTAGGGTTAGCGTCAGGACAACTAGGGTTAGCGTCAGGACAAGTAGGGTTAGCATCAAGACAACTAGGGTTAGCGTCAGGACGACTAGGGTTAGCGTCAGGACAACTAGGGTTAGCGTCAGGACAACTAGGGTTGGCGTCAGGACAAGTAGGGTTAGCGTCAGGACAACTAGGGTTAGCATCAGGACAAGTAGGGTTAGCGTCAGGACAAGTAGGGTTAGCGTCAGGACAACTAGGGTTAGCGTCAGGACAAGTAGGGTTAACATCAGGACAACTAGGGTTAGCGTCAGGACAAGTGGGGTTAGCGTCAGGACAACTAGGGTTAGCATCAGGACAACTAGGGTTAGCGTCAGGACAACTAGGGTTAGCGTCAGGACAACTAGGCTTAGCGTCAGGACAAGTAGGGTTAGCGTCAGGACAACTAGGGTTAGCGTCAGGACAACTAGGGTTAGCGTCAGGACAACTAGGGTTAGCGTCAGGACAACTAGGGTTAGCGTCAGGACAAGTAGGGTTAGCATCAGGACAACTAGGGTTAGCGTCAGGACAACTAGGGTTAGCGTCAGGACAACAAGGGTTAGCGTCAGGACAACTAGGGTTGGCGTCAGGACAAGTAGGGTTAGCGTCAGGACAACTAGGGTTAGCATCAGGACAAGTAGGGTTAGCGTCAGGACAACTAGGGTTAGCGTCAGGACAACTAGGGTTAGCGTCAGGACAAGTAGGGTTAACGTCAGGACAACTAGGGTTAGCGTCAGGACAAGTGGGGTTAGCGTCAGGACAACTAGGGTTAGCGTCAGGACAACTAGGCTTAGCGTCAGGACAACTAGGGTTAGCGTCAGGACAACTAGGGTTAGCGTCAGGACAACTAGGGTTAGCGTCAGGACAACTAGTGTTAGCGTCAGGACAACTAGAGTTAGCGTCAGGACAAGTAGGGTTAGCGTCAGGACAAGTAGGGTTAGCGTCAGGACAACTAGGGTTAGCGTCAGGACAACTAGGGTTAGCGTCAGGACAACTAGGGTTAGCGTCAGGACAACTAGGGTTAGCGTCAGGACAACTAGGGTTAGCGTCAGGACAACTAGGGTTAGCGTCAGGACAAGTAGGGTTAGCGTCAGTACAAGTAGGGTTAGCGTCAGGACAAGTAGGGTTAGCGTCAGGACAACCAGGGTTAGCGTCAGGACAACTAGGGTTAGCGTCAGGACAACTAGGGTTAGCGTCAGGACAAGTAGGGTTAGCGTCAGGACAAGTAGGGTTAGCGTCAGGACAAGTAGGGTTAGCATCAGGACAAGTAGGGTTAGCCTCAGGACAACTAAGGTTAGCGTCAGGACAACCAGGGTTAGCGTAAGGACAACTAGCGTTAGCGTCAGGACAACTAGGGTTAGCGTCAGGACAACTAGGGTTAGCGTCAGGACAAGTAGGGTTAGCGTCAGGACAACTAGGGTTAGCGTCAGGACAACTAGGGTTAGCATCAGGACAAGTAGGGTTAGCGTCAGGACAAGTAGGGTTAGCGTCAGGACAACTAGGGTTAGCGTCAGGACAACTAGGGTTAGCGTCAGGACAAGTAGGGTTAGCGTCAGGACAACTAGGGTTAGCGTCAGGACAAGTGGGGTTAGCGTCAGGACAACTAGGGTTAGCATCAGGACAACTAGGGTTAGCGTCAGGACAACTAGGGTTAGCGTCAGGACAACTAGGCTTAGCGTCAGGACAAGTAGGGTTAGCGTCAGGACAACTAGGGTTAGCGTCAGGACAACTAGGGTTAGCGTCAGGACAACTAGGGTTAGCGTCAGGACAAGTAGGGTTAGCATCAGGACAACTAGGGTTAGCGTCAGGACAACTAGGGTTAGCGTCAGGACAACAAGGGTTAGCGTCAGGACAACTAGGGTTGGCGTCAGGACAAGTAGGTTTAGCGTCAGGACAACTAGGGTTAGCATCAGGACAAGTAGGGTTAGCGTCAGGACAACTAGGGTTAGCGTCAGGACAACTAGGGTTAGCGTCAGGACAAGTAGGGTTAACGTCAGGACAACTAGGGTTAGCGTCAGGACAAGTGGGGTTAGCGTCAGGACAACTAGGGTTAGCGTCAGGACAACTAGGCTTAGCGTCAGGACAACTAGGGTTAGCGTCAGGACAACTAGGGTTAGCGTCAGGACAACTAGGGTTAGCGTCAGGACAACTAGTGTTAGCGTCAGGACAACTAGAGTTAGCGTCAGGACAAGTAGGGTTAGCGTCAGGACAAGTAGGGTTAGCGTCAGGACAACTAGGGTTAGCGTCAGGACAACTAGGGTTAGCGTCAGGACAACTAGGGTTAGCGTCAGGACAACTAGGGTTAGCGTCAGGACAACTAGGGTTAGCGTCAGGACAAGTAGGGTTAGCGTCAGTACAAGTAGGGTTAGCGTCAGGACAAGTAGGGTTAGCGTCAGGACAACCAGGGTTAGCGTCAGGACAACTAGGGTTAGCGTCAGGACAACTAGGGTTAGCGTCAGGACAAGTAGGGTTAGCGTCAGGACAAGTAGGGTTAGCGTCAGGACAAGTAGGGTTAGCATCAGGACAAGTAGGGTTAGCCTCAGGACAACTAAGGTTAGCGTCAGGACAACCAGGGTTAGCGTAAGGACAACTAGCGTTAGCGTCAGGACAACTAGGGTTAGCGTCAGGACAACTAGGGTTAGCGTCAGGACAAGTAGGGTTAGCGTCAGGACAACTAGGGTTAGCGTCAGGACAACTAGGGTTAGCATCAGGACAAGTAGGGTTAGCGTCAGGACAAGTAGGGTTAGCGTCAGGACAACTAGGGTTAGCGTCAGGACAACTAGGGTTAGCGTCAGGACAAGTAGGGTTAGCGTCAGGACAACTAGGGTTAGCGTCAGGACAACTAGGGTTAGCGTCAGGACAAGTAGGGTTAGCATCAGGACAACTAGGGTTAGCATCAGGACAACTAGGGTTAGCATCAGGACAACTAGGGTTAGCGTCAGGACAACTAGGGATAGCGTCAGGACAAGTAGGGTTAGCGTCAGGACAACTAGGGTTAGCGTCAGGACAACTAGGGTTAGCGTCAGGACAAGTAGGGTTAGCGTCAGTGCAAGTAGGGTTATCGTCAGGACAAGTAGGGTTAGCGTCAGGACAACTAGGGTTAGCGTCAGGACAACCAGGGTTAGCGTAAGGACAACTAGCGTTAGCGTCAGGACAACTAGGGTTAGCGTCAGGACAACTAGGGTTAGCGTCAGGACAAGTAGGGTTAGCGTCAGGACAACTAGGGTTAGCGTCAGGACAAGTAGGGTTAGCGTCAGGACAAGTAGGGTTAGCGTCAGGACAAGTAGGGTTAGCATCAGGACAACTAGGGTTAGCGTCAGGACAACTAGGGTTAGCGTCAGGACAAGTAGGGTTAGCGTCAGGACAACTAGGGTTAGCGTCAGGACAACTAGGGTTAGCGTCAGGACAACTAGGGTTAGCGTCAGGACAAGTAGGGTTAGCATCAGGACAACTAGGGTTAGCGTCAGGACAACTAGGGTTAGCGTCAGGACAACTAGGGTTAGCGTCAGGACAAGTAGGGTTAGCGTCAGGACAACTAGGGTTAGCGTCAGGACAAGTAGAGTTAGCGTCAGGACAACTAGGGTTAGCGTCAGGACAACTAGGGTTAGCGTTAGGACAAGTAGGGTTAGCGTCAGGACAACTAGGGTTAGCGTCAAGACAAGTGGGGTTAGCATCAGGACAACTAGGGTTAGCATCAGGACAACTAGGGTTAGCGTCAGGACAACTTGGGTTAGCGTCAGGACAACTAGGGTTAGCGTCAGGACAACTAGGGTTAGCGTCAGGACAACTAGGGTTAGCGTCAGGACAAGTAGGGTTAGCGTCAGGACAACTAGGGTTAGCGTCAGGACAACTAGGGTTAGCGTCAGGACAAGTAGGGTTAGCATCAGGACAACTAGGGTTAGCGTCAGGACGACTAGGGTTAGCGTCAGGACAACTAGGGTTAGCGTCAGGACAACTAGGGTTGGCGTCAGGACAAGTAGGGTTAGCGTCAGGACAACTAGGGTTAGCATCAGGACAAGTAGGGTTAGCGTCAGGACAACTAGGGTTAGCGTCAGGACAACTAGGGTTAGCGTCAGGACAAGTAGGGTTAACGTCAGGACAACTAGGGTTAGCGTCAGGACAAGTGGGGTTAGCGTCAGGACAACTAGGGTCAGCATCAGGACAACTAGGGTTAGCGTCAGGACAACTAGGGTTAGCGTCAGGACAACTAGGCTTAGCGTCAGGACAAGTAGGGTTAGCGTCAGGACAACTAGGGTTAGCGTCAGGACAACTAGGGTTAGCGTCAGGACAACTAGGGTTAGCGTCAGGACAAGTAGGGTTAGCATCAGGACAACTAGGGTTAGCGTCAGGACAACTAGGGTTAGCGTCAGGACAACAAGGGTTAGCGTCAGGACAACTAGGGTTGGCGTCAGGACAAGTAGGGTTAGCGTCAGGACAACTAGGGTTAGCATCGGGACAAGTAGGGTTAGCGTCAGGACAACTAGGGTTAGCGTCAGGACAACTAGGGTTAGCGTCAGGACAAGTAGGGTTAACGTCAGGACAACTAGGGTTAGCGTCAGGACAAGTGGGGTTAGCGTCAGGACAACTAGGGTTAGCGTCAGGACAACTAGGCTTAGCGTCAGGACAACTAGGGTTAGCGTCAGGACAACTAGGGTTAGCGTCAGGACAACTAGGGTTAGCGTCAGGACAACTAGGGTTAGCATCAGGACAACTAGTGTTAGCGTCAGGACAACTAGAGTTAGCGTCAGGACAAGTAGGGTTAGCGTCAGGACAACTAGGGTTAGCGTCAGGACAACTAGGGTTAGCGTCAGGACAACTAGGGTTAGCGTCAGGACAACTAGGGTTAGCGTCAGGACAACTAGGGTTAGCGTCAGGACAACTAGGGTTAGCGTCAGGACAAGTAGGGTTAGCGTCAGTACAAGTAGGGTTAGCATCAGGACAAGTAGGGTTAGCGTCAGGACAACCAGGGTTAGCGTCAGGACAACTAGGGTTAGCGTCAGGACAAGTAGGGTTAGCGTCAGGACAAGTAGGGTTAGCGTCAGGACAAGTAGGGTTAGCGTCAGGACAAGTAGGGTTAGCCTCAGGACAACTAAGGTTAGCGTCAGGACAACCAGGGTTAGCGTCAGGACAACTAGGGTTAGCGTCAGGACAACTAGGGTTAGCGTCAGGACAAGTAGGGTTAGCGTCAGGACAAGTAGGGTTAGCGTCAGGACAAGTAGGGTTAGCGTCAGGACAAGTAGGGTTAGCCTCAGGACAACTAAGGTTAGCGTCAGGACAACCAGGGTTAGCGTAAGGACAACTAGCGTTAGCGTCAGGACAACTAGGGTTAGCGTCAGGACAACTAGGGTTAGCGTCAGGACAAGTAGGGTTAGCGTCAGGACAACTAGGGTTAGCGTCAGGACAACTAGGGTTAGCATCAGGACAAGTAGGGTTAGCGTCAGGACAAGTAGGGTTAGCGTCAGGACAACTAGGGTTAGCGTCAGGACAACTAGGGTTAGCGTCAGGACAAGTAGGGTTAGCGTCAGGACAACTAGGGTTAGCGTCAGGACAACTAGGGTTAGCGTCAGGACAAGTAGGGTTAGCATCAGGACAACTAGGGTTAGCATCAGGACAACTAGGGTTAGCATCAGGACAACTAGGGTTAGCGTCAGGACAACTAGGGATAGCGTCAGGACAAGTAGGGTTAGCGTCAGGACAACTAGGGTTAGCGTCAGGACAACTAGGGTTAGCGTCAGGACAAGTAGGGTTAGCGTCAGTGCAAGTAGGGTTAGCGTCAGGACAAGTAGGGTTAGCGTCAGGACAACCAGGGTTAGCGTCACGACAACTAGGGTTAGCGTCAGGACAACTAGGGTTAGCGTCAGGACAACTAGGGTTAGCGTCAGGACAAGTAGGGTTAGCGTCAGGACAAGTAGGGTTAGCGTCAGGACAAGTAGGGTTAGCCTCAGGACAACTAGGGTTAGCGTCAGGACAACCAGGGTTAGCGTAAGGACAACTAGCGTTAGCGTCAGGACAACTAGGGTTAGCGTCAGGACAACTAGGGTTAGCGTCAGGACAAGTAGGGTTAGCGTCAGGACAACTAGGGTTAGCGTCAGGACAAGTAGGGTTAGCGTCAGGACAAGTAGGGTTAGCGTCAGGACAAGTAGGGTTAGCATCAGGACAACTAGGGTTAGCGTCAGGACAACTAGGGTTAGCGTCAGGACAAGTAGGGTTAGCGTCAGGACAACTAGGGTTAGCGTCAGGACAACTAGGGTTAGCGTCAGGACAACTAGGGTTAGCGTCAGGACAAGTAGAGTTAGCGTCAGGACAACTAGGGTTAGCGTCAGGACAACTAGGGTTAGCGTTAGGACAAGTAGGGTTAGCGTCAGGACAACTAGGGTTAGCGTCAAGACAAGTGGGGTTAGCATCAGGACAACTAGGGTTAGCATCAGGACAACTAGGGTTAGCATCAGGACAACTAGGGTTAGAGTCAGGACAACTAGGGTTAGCGTCAGGACAACTAGGGTTAGCGTCAGGACAAGTAGGGTTAGCGTCAGGACAACTAGGGTTAGCGTCAGGACAACTAGGGTTAGCGTCAGGACAACTAGGGTTAGCGTCAGGACAAGTAGGGTTAGCATCAGGACAACTAGGGTTAGCGACAGGATGACTAGGGTTAGCGTCAGGACAACTAGGGTTAGCGTCAGGACAACTAGGGTTGGCGTCAGGACAAGTAGGGTTAGCGTCAGGACAACTAGGGTTAGCATCAGGACAAGTAGGGTTAGCGTCAGGACAACTAGGGTTAGCGTCAGGACAACTAGGGTTAGCGTCAGGACAAGTAGGGTTAACGTCAGGACAACTAGGGTTAGCGTCAGGACAAGTGGGGTTAGCGTCAGGACAACTAGGGTTAGCATCAGGACAACTAGGGTTAGCGTCAGGACAACTAGGGTTAGCGTCAGGACAACTAGGCTTAGCGTCAGGACAAGTAGGGTTAGCGTCAGGACAACTAGGGTTAGCGTCAGGACAACTAGGGTTAGCGTCAGGACAACTAGGGTTAGCGTCAGGACAACTAGGGTTAGCGTCAGGACAAGTAGGGTTAGCATCAGGACAACTAGGGTTAGCGTCAGGACAACTAGGGTTAGCGTCAGGACAACAAGGGTTAGCGTCAGGACAACTAGGGTTGGCGTCAGGACAAGTAGGGTTAGCGTCAGGACAACTAGGGTTAGCATCAGGACAAGTAGGGTTAGCGTCAGGACAACTAGGGTTAGCGTCAGGACAACTAGGGTTAGCGTCAGGACAAGTAGGGTTAACGTCAGGACAACTAGGGTTAGCGTCAGGACAAGTGGGGTTAGCGTCAGGACAACTAGGGTTAGCGTCAGGACAACTAGGCTTAGCGTCAGGACAACTAGGGTTAGCGTCAGGACAACTAGGGTTAGCGTCAGGACAACTAGGGTTAGCGTCAGGACAACTAGTGTTAGCGTCAGGAAAACTAGAGTTAGCGTCAGGACAAGTAGGGTTAGCGTCAGGACAACTAGGGTTAGCGTCAGGACAACTAGGGTTAGCGTCAGGACAACTAGGGTTAGCGTCAGGACAACTAGGGTTAGCGTCAGGACAACTAGGGTTAGCGTCAGGACAAGTAGGGTTAGCGTCAGTACAAGTAGGGTTAGCGTCAGGACAAGTAGGGTTAGCGTCAGGACAACCAGGATTAGCGTCAGGACAACTAGGGTTAGCGTCAGGACAACTAGGGTTAGCGTCAGGACAAGTAGGGTTAGCGTCAGGACAAGTAGGGTTAGCGTCAGGACAAGTAGGGTTAGCGTCAGGACAAGTAGGGTTAGCCTCAGGACAACTAAGGTTAGCGTCAGGACAACCAGGGTTAGCGTAAGGACAACTAGCGTTAGCGTCAGGACAACTAGGGTTAGCGTCAGGACAACTAGGGTTAGCGTCAGGACAAGTAGGGTTAGCGTCAGGACAACTAGGGTTAGCGTCAGGACAACTAGGGTTAGCATCAGGACAAGTAGGGTTAGCGTCAGGACAAGTAGGGTTAGCGTCAGGACAAGTAGGTTTAGCGTCAGGACAACTAGGGTTAGCGTCAGGACAAGTAGGGTTAGCGTCAGGACAACTAGCGTTAGCGTCAGGACAACTAGGGTTAGCGTCAGGACAACTAGGGTTAGCGTCAGGACAACTAGGGTTAGCGTCAGGACAAGTAGGGTTAGCGTCAGTACAAGTAGGGTTAGTGTCAGGACAAGTAGGGTTAGCGTCAGGACAACCAGGGTTAGCGTCAGGACAACTAGGGTTAGCGTCAGGACAACTAGGGTTAGCGTCAGGACAAGTAGGGTTAGCGTCAGGACAAGTAGGGTTAGCGTCAGGACAAGTAGGGTTAGCGTCAGGACAAGTAGGGTTAGCCTCAGGACAACTAAGGTTAGCGTCAGGACAACCAGGGTTAGCGTAAGGACAACTAGCGTTAGCGTCAGGACAACTAGGGTTAGCGTCAGGACAACTAGGGTTAGCGTCAGGACAAGTAGGGTTAGCGTCAGGACAACTAGGGTTAGCGTCAGGACAACTAGGGTTAGCATCAGGACAAGTAGGGTTAGCGTCAGGACAAGTAGGGTTAGCGTCAGGACAACTAGGGTTAGCGTCAGGACAACTAGGGTTAGCGTCAGGACAAGTAGGGTTAGCGTCAGGACAACTAGGGTTAGCGTCAGGACAACTAGGGTTAGCGTCAGGACAAGTAGGGTTAGCATCAGGACAACTAGGGTTAGCATCAGGACAACTAGGGTTAGCATCAGGACAACTAGGGTTAGCGTCAGGACAACTAGGGATAGCGTCAGGACAAGTAGGGTTAGCGTCAGGACAACTAGGGTTAGCGTCAGGACAACTAGGGTTAGCGTCAGGACAAGTAGGGTTAGCGTCAGTGCAAGTAGGGTTAGCGTCAGGACAAGTAGGGTTAGCGTCAGGACAACCAGGGTTAGCGTCACGACAACTAGGGTTAGCGTCAGGACAACTAGGGTTAGCGTCAGGACAACTAGGGTTAGCGTCAGGACAAGTAGGGTTAGCGTCAGGACAAGTAGGGTTAGCGTCAGGACAAGTAGGGTTAGCGTCAGGACAAGTAGGGTTAGCCTCAGGACAACTAGGGTTAGCGTCAGGACAACCAGGGTTAGCGTAAGGACAACTAGCATTAGCGTCAGGACAACTAGGGTTAGCGTCAGGACAACTAGGGTTAGCGTCAGGACAAGTAGGGTTAGCGTCAGGACAACTAGGGTTAGCGTCAGGACAAGTAGGGTTAGCGTCAGGACAAGTAGGGTTAGCGTCAGGACAAGTAGGGTTAGCATCAGGACAACTAGGGTTAGCGTCAGGACAACTAGGGTTAGCGTCAGGACAAGTAGGGTTAGCGTCAGGACAACTAGGGTTAGCGTCAGGACAACTAGGGTTAGCGTCAGGACAACTAGGGTTAGCGTCAGGACAAGTAGGGTTAGCATCAGGACAACTAGGGTTAGCGTCAGGACAACTAGGGTTAGCGTCAGGACAACTAGGGTTAGCGTCAGGACAAGTAGGGTTAGCGTCAGGACAACTAGGGTTAGCGTCAGGACAAGTAGAGTTAGCATCAGGACAACTAGGGTTAGCGTCAGGACAACTAGGGTTAGCGTTAGGACAAGTAGGGTTAGCGTCAGGACAACTAGGGTTAGCGTCAAGACAAGTGGGGTTAGCATCAGGACAACTAGGGTTAGCATCAGGACAACTAGGGTTAGCGTCAGGACAACTTGGGTTAGCGTCAGGACAACTAGGGTTAGCGTCAGGACAACTAGGGTTAGCGTCAGGACAACTAGGGTTAGCGTCAGGACAAGTAGGGTTAGCGTCAGGACAACTAGGGTTAGCGTCAGGACAACTAGGGTTAGCGTCAGGACAACTAGGGTTAGCGTCAGGACAAGTAGGGTTAGCATCAGGACAACTAGGGTTAGCGTCAGGACGACTAGGGTTAGCGTCAGGACAACTAGGGTTAGCGTCAGGACAACTAGGGTTGGCGTCAGGACAAGTAGGGTTAGCGTCAGGACAACTAGGGTTAGCATCAGGACAAGTAGGGTTAGCGTCAGGACAACTAGGGTTAGCGTCAGGACAACTAGGGTTAGCGTCAGGACAAGTGGGGTTAGCGTCAGGACAACTAGGGTTAGCATCAGGACAACTAGGGTTAGCGTCAGGACAACTAGGGTTAGCGTCAGGACAACTAGGCTTAGCGTCAGGAAAAGTAGGGTTAGCGTCAGGACAACTAGGGTTAGCGTCAGGACAACTAGGGTTAGCGTCAGGACAGCTAGGGTTAGCGTCAGGACAACTAGGGTTAGCGTCAGGACAAGTAGGGTTAGCATCAGGACAACTAGGGTTAGCGTCAGGACAACTAGGGTTAGCGTCAGGACAACAAGGGTTAGCGTCAGGACATCTAGGGTTGGCGTCAGGACAAGTAGGGTTAGCGTCAGGACAACT
The DNA here is from genome assembly GCF_046119375.1 of Phyllobates terribilis. Lineage (NCBI taxonomy): Eukaryota > Metazoa > Chordata > Amphibia > Anura > Dendrobatidae > Phyllobates > Phyllobates terribilis. The sequence continues at coordinate 895,049 of NW_027363191.1, forward strand.
AGGGTTAGCATCAGGACAAGTAGGGTTAGCGTCAGGACAACTAGGGTTAGCGTCAGGACAACTAGGGTTAGCGTCAGGACAAGTAGGGTTAACGTCAGGACAACTAGGGTTAGCGTCAGGACAAGTGGGGTTAGCGTCAGGACAACTAGGGTTAGCGTCAGGACAACTAGGCTTAGCGTCAGGACAACTAGGGTTAGCGTCAGGACAACTAGGGTTAGCGTCAGGACAACTAGGGTTAGCGTCAGGACAACTAGTGTTAGCGTCAGGACAACTAGAGTTAGAGTCAGGACAAGTAGGGTTAGCGTCAGGACAACTAGGGTTAGCGTCAGGACAACTAGGGTTAGCGTCAGGACAACTAGGGTTAGCGTCAGGACAACTAGGGTTAGCGTCAGGACAACTAGGGTTAGCGTCAGGACAAGTAGGGTTAGCGTCAGTACAAGTAGGGTTAGCGTCAGGACAAGTAGGGTTAGCGTCAGGACAACCAGGGTTAGCGTCAGGACAACTAGGGTTAGCGTCAGGACAACTAGGGTTAGCGTCAGGACAAGTAGGGTTAGCGTCAGGACAAGTAGGGTTAGCGTCAGGACAAGTAGGGTTAGCGTCAGGACAAGTAGGGTTAGCCTCAGGACAACTAAGGTTAGCGTCAGGACAACCAGGGTTAGCGTAAGGACAACTAGCGTTAGCGTCAGGACAACTAGGGTTAGCGTCAGGACAACTAGGGTTAGCGTCAGGACAAGTAGGGTTAGCGTCAGGACAACTAGGGTTAGCGTCAGGACAACTAGGGTTAGCATCAGGACAAGTAGGGTTAGCGTCAGGACAAGTAGGGTTAGCGTCAGGACAACTAGGGTTAGCGTCAGGACAACTAGGGTTAGCGTCAGGACAAGTAGGGTTAGCATCAGGACAACTAGGGTTAGCGTCAGGACAACTAGGGTTAGCGTCAGGACAAGTAGGGTTAGCATCAGGACAACTAGGGTTAGCATCAGGACAACTAGGGTTAGCATCAGGACAACTAGGGTTAGCGTCAGGACAACTAGGGATAGCGTCAGGACAAGTAGGGTTAGCGTCAGGACAACTAGGGTTAGCGTCAGGACAAGTAGGGTTAGCGTCAGGACAACTAGGGTTAGCGTCAGGACAACTAGGGTTAGCGTTAGGACAAGTAGGGTTAGCGTCAGGACAACTAGGGTTAGCGTCAGGACAAGTGGGGTTAGCGTCAGGACAACTAGGGTTAGCATCAGGACAACTAGGGTTAGCGTCAGGACAACTAGGGTTAGCGTCAGGACAACTAGGGTTAGCGTCAGGACAACTAGGGTTAGCGTCAGGACAAGTAGGGTTAGCATCAGGACAACTAGGGTTAGCGTCAGGACAACTAGGGTTAGCGTCAGGACAAGTAGGGTTAACATCAGGACAACTAGGGTTAGCGTCAGGACAACTAGGGTTAGCGTCAGGACAAGTGGGGTTAGCATCAGGAAAACTAGGGTTAGCGTCAGGACAACTAGGGTTAGCATCAGGACAAGTAGGGTTAGCATCAGGACAACTAGGGTTAGCGTCAGGACAACTAGGGTTAGCGTCAGGACAAGTGGGGTTAGCATCAGGACAACTAGGGTTAGCGTCAGGACAACTAGGGTTAGCGTCAGGACAACTAGGGTTAGAGTCAGGACAACTAGGGTTAGCGTCAGGACAAGTAGGGTTAGCGTCAGGACAACTAGGGTTAGCGTCAGGACAACTAGGGTTAGCGTCAGGACAACTAGGGTTAGCGTCAGGACAACTAGGGTTAGCGTCAGGACAAGTAGGGTTAGCATCAGGACAACTAGGGTTAGCGTCAGGACAACTAGGGTTAGCGTCAGGACAAGTAGGGTTAACATCAGGACAACTAGGGTTAGCGTCAGGACAACTAGGGTTAGCGTCAGGACAAGTAGGGTTAGCGTCAGGACAACTAGGGTTAGCGTCAGGACAAGTAGGGTTAGCATCAGGACAACTAGGGTTAGCATCAGGACAACTAGGGTTAGCGTCAGGACAACTAGGGTTAGCGTCAGGACAACTAGGGTTAGCGTCAGGACAAGTAGGGTTAGCGTCAGGACAACTAGGGTTAGCGTCAGGACAACTAGGGTTAGCGTCAGGACAAGTAGGGTTAGCATCAGGACAACTAGGGTTAGCGTCAGGACAACTAGGGTTAGCATCAGGACAACTAGGGTTAGCGTCAGGACAACTAGGGTTAGCTTCAGGACAAGTAGGGTTAGCATCAGGACAACTAGGGTTAGCGTCAGGACAAGTAGGGTTAGTGTCAGGACAAGTAGGGTTAGCCTCAGGACAACTAGGGTTAGCGTCAGGACAAGTAGGGTTAGGGTCAGGACAACTAGGGTTAGCGTCAGGACAAGTGGGGTTAGCGTCAGGACAACTGGGGTTAGCGTCAGGACAACTAGGGTTAGCATCAGGACAACTAGGGTTAGCGTCAGGACAACTAAGGTTAGCGTCAGGACAACTAGGGTTAGCGTCAGGACAAGTAGGGTTAGCGTCAGGACAACTAGGGTTAGCATCAGGACAAGTAGGGTTAGCGTCAGGACAACTAGGGTTAGCATCAGGACAACTAGGGTTAGCGTCAGGACAACTAGGGTTAGCGTCAGGACAACTAGGGTTAGAGTCAGGACAACTAGGGTTAGCGTCAGGACAAGTAGGGTTAGCGTCAGGACAACTAGGGTTAGCGTCAGGACAACTAGGGTTAGCGTCAGGACAAGTCGGGCTAGCGTCAGGACAACTAGGGTTAGCGTCAGGACAACTAGGCTTAGCGTCAGGACAACTAGGGTTAGCGTCAGGACAACTAGGGTTAGCGTCAGGACAACTAGGGTTGGCGTCAGGACAAGTAGGGTTAGCGTCAGGACAACTAGGGTTAGCATCAGGACAAGTAGGGTTAGCGTCAGGACAACTAGGGTTAGCGTCAGGACAACTAGGGTTAGCGTCAGGACAAGTAGGGTTAACGTCAGGACAACTAGGGTTATCGTCAGGACAAGTGGGGTTAGCGTCAGGACAACTAGGGTTAGCGTGAGGACAACTAGGGTTAGCGTCAGGACAACTAGGCTTAGCGTCAGGACAAGTGGGGTTAGCGTCAGGACAACTAGGGTTAGCGTCAGGACAACTAGGCTTAGCGTCAGGACAACTAGGGTTAGCGTCAGGACAACTAGGGTTAGCGTCAGGACAACTAGGGTTAGCGTCAGGACAACTAGGGTTAGCGTCAGGACAACTAGTGTTAGCGTCAGGACAACTAGAGTTAGCGTCAGGACAAGTAGGGTTAGCGTCAGGACAAGTAGGGTTAGCGTCAGGACAACTAGGGTTAGCGTCAGGACAACTAGGGTTAGCGTCAGGACAACTAGGGTTAGCGTCAGGACAACTAGGGTTAGCGTCAGGACAACTAGGGTTAGCGTCAGGACAAGTAGGGTTAGCGTCAGTACAAGTAGGGTTAGCGTCAGGACAAGTAGGGTTAGCGTCAGGACAACCAGGGTTAGCGTCAGGACAACTAGGGTTAGCGTCAGGACAACTAGGGTTAGCGTCAGGACAAGTAGGGTTAGCGTCAGGACAAGTAGGGTTAGCGTCAGGACAAGTAGGGTTAGCGTCAGGACAAGTAGGGTTAGCCTCAGGACAACTAAGGTTAGCGTCAGGACAACCAGGGTTAGCGTAAGGACAACTAGCGTTAGCGTCAGGACAACTAGGGTTAGCGTCAGGACAACTAGGGTTAGCGTCAGGACAAGTAGGGTTAGCGTCAGGACAACTAGGGTTAGCGTCAGGACAACTAGGGTTAGCATCAGGACAAGTAGGGTTAGCGTCAGGACAAGTAGGGTTAGCGTCAGGACAACTAGGGTTAGCGTCAGGACAACTAGGGTTAGCGTCAGGACAAGTAGGGTTAGCATCAGGACAACTAGGGTTAGCGTCAGGACAACTAGGGTTAGCGTCAGGACAAGTAGGGTTAGCATCAGGACAACTAGGGTTAGCATCAGGACAACTAGGGTTAGCATCAGGACAACTAGGGTTAGCGTCAGGACAACTAGGGATAGCGTCAGGACAAGTAGGGTTAGCGTCAGGACAACTAGGGTTAGCGTCAGGACAAGTAGGGTTAGCGTCAGGACAACTAGGGTTAGCGTCAGGACAACTAGGGTTAGCGTTAGGACAAGTAGGGTTAGCGTCAGGACAACTAGGGTTAGCGTCAGGACAAGTGGGGTTAGCGTCAGGACAACTAGGGTTAGCGTCAGGACAACTAGGGTTAGCGTCAGGACAACTAGGGTTAGCGTCAGGACAAGTAGGGTTAGCATCAGGACAACTAGGGTTAGCGTCAGGACAACTAGGGTTAGCGTCAGGACAAGTAGGGTTAACATCAGGACAACTAGGGTTAGCGTCAGGACAACTAGGGTTAGCGTCAGGACAAGTAGGGTTAGCGTCAGGACAACTAGGGTTAGCGTCAGGACAAGTAGGGTTAGCGTCAGGACAACTAGGGTTAGCGTCAGGACAACTAGGGTTAGCGTCAGGACAACTAGGGTTAGCGTCAGGACAAGTAGGGTTAGCGTCAGGACAACTAGGGTTAGCGTCAGGACAAGTAGGGTTAGCGTCAGGACAACTAGGGTTAGCGTCAGGACAACTAGGGTTAGCGTTAGGACAAGTAGGGTTAGCGTCAGGACAACTAGGGTTAGCGTCAGGACAAGTGGGGTTAGCATCAGGACAACTAGGGTTAGCGTCAGGACAACTAGGGTTAGCGTCAGGACAACTAGGGTTAGAGTCAGGACAACTAGGGTTAGCGTCAGGACAAGTAGGGTTAGCGTCAGGACAACTAGGGTTAGCGTCAGGACAACTAGGGTTAGCGTCAGGACAACTAGGGTTAGCGTCAGGACAACTAGGGTTAGCGTCAGGACAAGTAGGGTTAGCATCAGGACAACTAGGGTTAGCGTCAGGACAACTAGGGTTAGCGTCAGGACAAGTAGGGTTAACATCAGGACAACTAGGGTTAGCGTCAGGACAACTAGGGTTAGCGTCAGGACAAGTAGGGTTAGCGTCAGGACAACTAGGGTTAGCGTCAGGACAAGTAGGGTTAGCATCAGGACAACTAGGGTTAGCATCAGGACAACTAGGGTTAGCGTCAGGACAACTACGGTTAGCGTCAGGACAACTAGGGTTAGCGTCAGGACAAGTAGGGTTAGCGTCAGGACAACTAGGGTTAGCGTCAGGACAACTAGGGTTAGCGTCAGGACAAGTAGGGTTAGCATCAGGACAACTAGGGTTAGCGTCAGGACAACTAGGGTTAGCATCAGGACAACTAGGGTTAGCGTCAGGACAACTAGGGTTAGCTTCAGGACAAAAAGGGTTAGCATCAGGACAACTAGGGTTAGCGTCAGGACAAGTAGGGTTAGTGTCAGGACAAGTAGGGTTAGACTCAGGACAACTAGGGTTAGCGTCAGGACAAGTAGGGTTAGCGTCAGGACAACTAGGGTTAGCATCAGGACAAGTGGGGTTAGCGTCAGGACAACTGGGGTTAGCGTCAGGACAACTAGGGTTAGCATCAGGACAACTAGGGTTAGCGTCAGGACAACTAAGGTTAGCGTCAGGACAACTAGGGTTAGCGTCAGGACAAGTAGGGTTAGCGTCAGGACAACTAGGGTTAGCATCAGGACAAGTAGGGTTAGCGTCAGGACAACTAGGGTTAGCGTCAGGACAAGTAGGGTTAGCGTCAGGACAACTAGGGTTAGCGTCAGGACAACTAGGGTTAGCGTCAGGACAAGTAGGGTTAGCGTCAGGACAACTAGGGTTAGCGTCAGGACAACTAGGGTTAGCGTCAGGACAAGTAGGGTTAGCATCAGGACAACTAGGGTTAGCGTCAGGACAACTAGGGTTAGCATCAGGACAACTAGGGTTAGCGTCAGGACAACTAGGGTTAGCGTCAGGACAAGTAGGGTTAGCGTCAGGACAACTAGGGTTAGCGTCAGGACAAGTAGGGTTAGCGTCAGGACAACTAGGGTTAGCGTCAGGACAACTAGGGTTAGCGTTAGGACAAGTAGGGTTAGCGTCAGGACAACTAGGGTTAGCGTCAGGACAAGTGGGGTTAGCATCAGGACAACTAGGGTTAGCGTCAGGACAACTAGGGTTAGCGTCAGGACAACTAGGGTTAGCGTCAGGACAAGTAGGGTTAGCGTCAGGACAAGTAGGGTTAGCGTCAGGACAAGTAGGGTTAGCCTCAGGACAACTAGGGTTAGCGTCAGGACAACCAGGGTTAGCGTAAGGACAACTAGCGTTAGCGTCAGGACAACTAGGGTTAGCGTCAGGACAACTAGGGTTAGCGTCAGGACAAGTAGGGTTAGCGTCAGGACAACTAGGGTTAGCGTCAGGACAACTAGGGTTAGCGTCAGGACAAGTAGGGTTAGCGTCAGGACAAGTAGGGTTAGCATCAGGACAACTAGGGTTAGCGTCAGGACAACTAGGGTTAGCGTCAGGACAAGTAAGGTTAGCGTCAGGACAACTAGGGTTAGCGTCAGGACAACTAGGGTTAGCGTCAGGACAACTAGGGTTAGCGTCAGGACAAGTAGGGTTAGCATCAGGACAACTAGGGTTAGCGTCAGGACAACTACGGTTAGCGTCAGGACAACTAGGGTTAGCGTCAGGACAAGTAGGGTTAGCGTCAGGACAACTAGGGTTAGCGTCAGGACAAGTAGAGTTAGCGTCAGGACAACTAGGGTTAGCGTCAGGACAACTAGGGTTAGCGTTAGGACAAGTAGGGTTAGCGTCAGGACAACTAGGGTTAGCGTCAAGACAAGTGGGGTTAGCATCAGGACAACTAGGGTTAGCATCAGGACAACTAGGGTTAGCGTCAGGACAACTTGGGTTAGCGTCAGGACAACTAGGGTTAGCGTCAGGACAACTAGGGTTAGCGTCAGGACAACTAGGGTTAGCGTCAGGACAAGTAGGGTTAGCGTCAGGACAACTAGGGTTAGCGTCAGGTCAACTAGGGTTAGCGTCAGGACAACTAGGGTTAGCGTCAGGACAAGTAGGGTTAGCATCAGGACAACTAGGGTTAGCGTCAGGACGACTAGGGTTAGCATCAGGACAACTAGGGTTAGCATCAGGACAACTAGGGTTGGCGTCAGGACAAGTAGGGTTAGCGTCAGGACAACTAGGGTTAGCATCAGGACAAGTAGGGTTAGCGTCAGGACAACTAGGGTTAGCGTCAGGACAACGAGGGTTAGCGTCAGGACAAGTAGGGTTAACGTCAGGACAACTAGGGTTAGCCTCAGGACAAGTGGGGTTAGCGTCAGGACAACTAGGGTTAGCATCAGGACAACTAGGGTTAGCGTCAGGACAACTAGGGTTAGCGTCAGGACAACTAGGCTTAGCGTCAGGACAAGTAGGGTTAGCGTCAGGAAAACTAGGGTTAGCGTCAGGACAACTAGGGTTAGCGTCAGGACAACTAGGGTTAGCGTCAGGACAACTAGGGTTAGCGTCAGGACAAGTAGGGTTAGCATCAGGACAACTAGGGTTAGCGTCAGGACAACTAGGGTTAGCGTCAGGACAACAAGGGTTAGCGTCAGGACAACTAGGGTTAGCATCAGGACAACTAGGGTTAGCGTCAGGACAACTAGGGTTAGCTTCAGGACAAGTAGGGTTAGCATCAGGACAACTAGGGTTAGCGTCAGGACAAGTAGGGTTAGTGTCAGGACAAGTAGGGTTAGCCTCAGGACAACTAGGGTTAGCGTCAGGACAAGTAGGGTTAGCGTCAGGACAACTAGGGTTAGCGTCAGGACAAGTGGGGTTAGCGTCAGGACAACTGGGGTTAGCGTCAGGACAACTAGGGTTAGCATCAGGACAACTAGGGTTAGCGTCAGGACAACTAAGGTTAGCGTCAGGACAACTAGGGTTAGCGTCAGGACAAGTAGGGTTAGCGTCAGGACAACTAGGGTTAGCATCAGGACAAGTAGGGTTAGCGTCAGGACAACTAGGGTTAGCATCAGGACAACTAGGGTTAGCGTCAGGACAACTAGGGTTAGCGTCAGGACAACTAGGGTTAGAGTCAGGACAACTAGGGTTAGCGTCAGGACAAGTAGGGTTAGCGTCAGGACAACTAGGGTTAGCGTCAGGACAAGTCGGGCTAGCGTCAGGACAACTAGGGTTAGCGTCAGGACAACTAGGCTTAGCGTCAGGACAACTAGGGTTAGCGTCAGGACAACTAGGGTTAGCGTCAGGACAACTAGGGTTGGCATCAGGACAAGTAGGGTTAGCGTCAGGACAACTAGGGTTAGCATCAGGACAAGTAGGGTTAGCGTCAGGACAACTAGGGTTAGCGTCAGGACAACTAGGGTTAGCGTCAGGACAAGTAGGGTTAACGTCAGGACAACTAGGGTTATCGTCAGGACAAGTGGGGTTAGCGTCAGGACAACTAGGGTTAGCGTCAGGACAACTAGGGTTAGCGTCAGGACAACTAGGCTTAGCGTCAGGACAACTAGGGTTAGCGTCAGGACAACTAGGGTTAGCGTCAGGACAACTAAGGTTAGCGTCAGGACAACTAGGGTTAGCGTCAGGACAACTAGGGTTAGCGTCAGGACAACTAGGGTTAACGTCAGGACAAGTAGGGTTAGCGTCAGGACAAGTAGGGTTAGCGTCAGGACAAGTAGGGTTAGCGTCAGGACAACTAGGGTTAGCGTCAGGACAAGTAGGGTTAGCGTCAGGACAACTAGGGTTAGCGTCAGGAC